>NC_050071.1:68910378-69598301 GCF_009764565.3 Dermochelys coriacea
CTGCAATTCCAACTAGAAGTTTGTGTGCATTGAAATATTGCTGTTTCATCCTTCATAGTGGGGTCTGTGCCCTTGTGGAGTTGAGGATGTGTAATGTCATCTATTGTACACCCTGAGAAACCATTATAAAAGCAGAGTGCTATAATGGTGATTTTGGGAACCACCTCTCTCAAAAAAAAAAAAAACCAAAAAACCAACCCACCACCACATCCTGTCTCTAGAACCACCTCTGAGCTCCTGAACACACAAGCAGACCTAACACAATGGCCACTTATCTGAGAGCTGGTTAAAAGAAAAGGAGCAAGGCTTGCATAACAAACAAAAAAAAAAAGCAGCCTAGACCCTGGGACAGGCATTTTAAATTAGAAGTACAAATGAGTAGATTCAGAGATCTAAAAATGGCAGAGTGTCTAGAAGAGCTCTTTCTCTAGCCAACTCCTCTGCCTCATGAAACTCAGCTACAGCTGGTGAATGAGGGCAAGGTCATCTGAAGATTTTTATCCATAGATACCAAGGTCAGAAGGGACCATTCTGATCATCTAGTCCGACCTGCACAGCGCAGGCCACAGAATCTCACCCACCCACTCCTACGAAAAACCTCACCTATGTCTGAGCTGCTGAAGTCCTCAAATCGTGGTTTAAAGACTTCAAGGAGCAGAGAAGCCTCCCTAAAGTGACATGTGCCCCATGCTACAGAGGAAGGCGAAAAACCTCCAGGGCCTCTCCAATCTGCCCTGGAGGAAAATTCCATCCCAACCCCAAATATGGCAATCAGCTAAACCCTGAGCATATGGGCAAGATTCACCAGCCAGATACTACGGAAAATTCTTTCCTGGGTAACTCAGATCCCATCCATCCAATATCCCATCTGAGAGGATTAGTCCTATTTACCCTGAATATTTAAAGATCAATTACTTACCAAAAATCACATTATCCCATCATACCATCTCCTCCATAAACTTATCAAGTAGAATCTTAAAACCAGATAGATCTTTTGCCCCCACTGCTTCCCTTGGAAGGCTATTCCAAAACTTCACTCCTCTGATGGTTAGAAACCTTCGTCTAATTTCAAGTCTAAACTTCCTGGTGGCCAGTTTATACCCATTTGTTCTTGTGTCCACATTGGTGCTGAGCTTAAATGATTCCTCTCCCCCTCCCTCTCCTGTATTTATCCCTCTGATATATTTATAGAGAGCAATCATATCTTCCCCTCAACCTTCTTTTAGTTAGGCTAAACAAGCCAAGCTCCCCAAGTCTCCTTTCATGAGACAAGTTCTCCATTCCTCGGATCATCCTAGTAGCCCTTCTCTGTACCTGCTCCAGTTTGAATTCATCCTTTTTAAACATGGGAGACCAGAACTGCACACAGTATTCCAGGTGAGGTCTCACCAGTGCCTTGTATAATAGTACTAAAACCTCCTTATCCCTACTGGAAATGCCTCTCCTGATGCATCCCAAAACCGCATTAGCTTTTTTCACAGCCATATCGCATTGGCAGCTCATAGTCATCCCATGATCAACCAATACTCCAAGGTCCTTCTCTTCTTCCGTTACTTCTAATTGATGCGTCCCCAACTTATAATTAAAATTCTTATTAATCCCTAAATGCATAACCTTACACTTCACTATTAAATTTCATATTACTATTACTCCACTTTACAAGGTCATCTAGATCCTCCTGTATAATATCCCGATCCTTCTCCGAATTGGCAATACCTCCCAGCTTTCTATCATCTGCAAACTTTATTAGCACACTCCCACTTTTTGTGCCAAGGTCAGTAATAAAAAGATTAAATAAGATTGGTCCCAAAACCGATCCCTGAGGAACTCCACTGGTATCCTCCCTCCAACCTGACAGTTCGCCTTTCAGTAGGACCCGTTGCAGTCTCCCCTTTAACCAATTCCTTAGCCACCTTTGATGTTCATATTGATCCCCATCTTCTCCAATTTAACTAATTCTTCCCCATGTGGTACGGTATCAAATGCCTTACTGAAATCTAGGTAAATTAGATCCACTGCATTTCCTTTATCTAAAAGATCTGTTACTTTTTCAAAAAAAGGAGATTAGGTTGGTTTGGCACGATCTACCTTTTGTAAAACCATGTTGTATTTTGTCCCATTTACCATTGACTTCAATGTCCTTAACTAATTTCTCCTTCAAAATTTTTTTCAGGACCTTGCATACTACAGATGTCAAACTAACTGGCCTGGAGTTACCCGGATCACTTTTTTTCCCTTTCTTAAAAATAGGAACTATATTAAGAATTCTCCAATCATTCAGTACTACTCCTGAGTTTACAGATTCATTAAAAATTCTTGCTAATGGGCTTGCAATTTCAGGTGCCAATTCCTTTAATATTCTTGGATGAAGATTATCTGGGCCCCCCCAATTTAGTCCCATTAAGCTGTTTGAGTTTCGCTTCTACCTCAGATATGGTAATATCTGCCTCCATATCCTCATTCCCATTTGTCATGCTACCATTATCCCCAAGATCCTCTTTAGCCTTATTAAAGACTGAGGTAAAGTATTTGTTTAGATATTGGGCCATGCCTAGATTATCTTTAACCTCCACTCCATCCTCAGTGTTTAGCGGCCCCACTTCTTCTTTCTTAGTTTTCTTCTTATTTATATGGCTATAGAACCTTTTACCATTGGTTTTAATTCCCTTTGCAAGGTCCAACTCTACTCGACTTTTAGCCTGTCTCACTTTATCCCTACATGTTCTGACCTCAATAAGGTAGCTTTCCTTGCTGATCCCTCCCATCTTCCACTCCCTGTATGCTTTCTGCTTCTTCTTAATCACCTCTCTAAGATGCTTGCTCATCCAGGTTCGTCTACAACTCCTTCCTATGAATTTTTTCCCCTTTCTTGGGATACAGGCTTCCGATAGCTTCTGCAGCTTTGATTTAAAGTAATCCCAGGCCTCCTCTACCTTTAGATCCATAAGTTCTTCAGTCCAATCCACTTCCCTAACTAATTTCCTTAAGTTTTGAAAGTCAGCCCTTTTGAAATCAAAAACTCTAGTTGCAGATTTATTTTTGTTAATCCTTCCCTTCAGTTTGAACTGAATTAGCTCATGATCACTTGAGCCAAGATTATCCCCCACAACCATTTCTTCTATGAGGTCCTCGCTACTCACCAAAATTAAATCTAAAATGGCATCCCCTCTAGTCGGTTCAGCAACTACTTGATGAAGGAATCCATCAGCTATCGCATCTAGGAAAATCTGATCCCTATTATTATTACTAGCACTGGTCCTCCAGTCTATATCTGGGAAGTTAAGGTCTCCCATGATCACGCAGTTTCCATTAGTATTTACTTTATTAAAAACATTAAAAAGGGTTCTATCCATATCCAAACTAGATCCCGGAGGTCTATAGCACACCCCAAGCACTATCGTAGGAGAGGCTTTACTAGTTATCTTCCCCAATGTAATTTTTGCCCAGACGGACTCTGTCTTATCCATTGCATCGCTTCTTATTTCTTTACATTCTACCCCATCATTGATATACAATGCTACTCCACCACCTTTACCTTTGTTTCTGTCTTTCCTAAACAGCACATACCCTTCAATACCTGTAGTCCAGTCATGGCTACTATTCCACCATGTTTCTGTTATCCCAATAATATCTGGTTTCACTTCCTGCACCAGTAGCTCTAGTTCCTCCATTTTGTTACCTAGGCTCCTTGCATTGGTGTACAAACATCTTAATTTTTGCTGTTTGGCCTCGCTCACATTTTGTACCCTATTAGGCACAGTCATTCTACAGCCAGTATAACCTATTAGACTGGTATCCACACTGCCCTTCCTCCTTATATACCTTCTCCTACCCACGGTTGTATCCTTTCTTACTTCATCTTCTTCCCTCTCAATGCTAAAATCTGACGTGGAGATTACCTGGACATCTCCCAACCATCTCCCCCAAATTCCTAGTTTAAAGCTCTCTTTATCAGTTGTGCCAGCCTCGATCCTAGAAGTCTATTTCCTTCCCTACTCAGATGAAGTCCATCCCGAGAGATCTGTCCTCTGTCCATAAATGCCTCCCAGTGGCCATACATCCAAAAGCCCTCCTTATAGCACCACTGTCTAAGCCATCTGTTGACCATCATAATCTTGTCACCTTTGTTGCCCTTCTCTAGGAAGAGGCAGGATCCCACTAAAGATCACCTGAGCCTCAATTTCCTTAAGCATCTTCCCCAGCCTAGCATAGTCTCCCTTCATACTTTCCAGCGAGAATCTAGCCGTATCATTTGTTCCCACATGAAGGATAATTAGGGGATTCTTTCCTGCTCCCTTTAGGATCCCTTTTAACATCAGATCTTAGCACCCGGAAGACAGCACACCCTTCTATTCTCTGGATCAGCTCTAGTTACAGGCCTGTCTATTCTTCTCAATAAAGAGTCCCCTATCACAGAGGCCTGCCTTTTCCTGGTGACAGTGCTATTCTCCAGTCTCTCCCCTGTTCCCTCTGGCTTCAAGTTCTTTCCATTCCTATTTTCCCTTATAATCCTCTTTAACCCATCCTGTATCCTCCTGGGGCTCATATTTGGTGTAGTCTCCCTTGACTCTTCCCCTTTTCCTATAGGGCTAGCCTCTCTTCTCCCTTACCCTTCCATCTTCAGCAGCTATCTGCTGAGCCCCTTCTTCATTTTCCAACTCTGCAAACCTGTTCCTAAGCTCTATTTCTCCTTCACTAGCCCGTCTTTTCCTCTGCCTGGTTCTTTTAGTCACATGCTTCCACTGACCACTTTCCTCACCCAGTCTCCCCTCAAAATTCCCCAGCCCTGCTTCCATCTGTAAGTCTGGGCTTTTCCCTTGAGATACCTCATATCTTTGCTCCATCATCTGCTCAAACCCCTTCCTAAACTCAACCAGACTCGCCACCTGCATCTCCAAACCTCAGATCTTTTCCTCCATCAGCTCTATCAGACGGCATTTCATGCAGAAAAAACTCTTACCAGATCCCCCCTCCAGGATCATGTATATATCACAGCTTCCACATCCAGTCATCCTCAATGTGTCTTCCACTACAGGAGTCACTCCCACAGCTGCCTCCGTATCTATCATCGTCTTCCTACCTAAGTCCTGTTAATCTGGGAAACAAGCCACACCAAAAAGACCCCCCCCCCAGCAAAAGCAAACCCCAAACAAGCACCACAATGCAAACTCCCCTGTTTACAGCTCTGTTTGCTGGCTCCTTTATCACTGCAGCTGTCTGTGCCACTACCTGACCGGCTGGCTACCTTTATAGGACCCCTAGTCAGAGAAGCCCCACCCCTAATCAGGGCTCAGCTTCTCTCCCAGCACAAAACCCCTACAAGCCACTACAAATATGAAACCAAATACAAATACCTTCTCCTCCAACAGAACTCCCACTCAAACTCCCCTGTTTACAGCTCTGTTTGCTAGCTCCTGTGCTGCTGCAGTTGTCTGTATCACTGCCTACCTGGCTGGCTACCTTTATAGGACCTCTTGTCAGAAAAGCCCTGCCCCCTAATCAGGGCTCACCTTCTCTCCCAGCACAAGGCCCCTACAAGTCTCCACACACACACAAATACTAAAAATACAAAACCAAGTACAATTAGCTTCTCTTCCAACAGAACTCCCACTCAAACTCCCCTGTTTACAACTCTGTTTGCTAGCTCCTGTGCTGCTGCAGCTGTCTGCAGCTACCCCAGCTACCCCCTGGTTCTGAAAACACACTGCTATATTTACAGTGCACCTTTCTGCAGGTTTTTCAGATTTTAACATGGACACTGAGGATTTGCATATCTTTATTTTTCTTGAAAAAGGAAAGTGCTGTGTTTTTCCTCAAAGATGAACGTTCTTATATATTCTGGATGTTCAGTTAACTCTCTAGTTGCACTAACACTATTCTTTATAGCACAAAAGGAAACGTTATTTTCACAAATCATTAAGATGAAATTTTTCCTTCATATGTAATATAATTCATCCCACTGCTGCTCTAGTGAGCAAATCATTTGAAAACAGAAATCTGAAAGTGATATTTTAGTCCCTTCACACTCCCCTATTCAATATCAGTAGTACAATCATCTCTTTTAAATTCAACTTGGAATACACCATCACTTTCAAATGGTCTCCCACTGCACTGAGTTGGCACATCAGAAAGATGAGCCTCCTCGTAGCATATGATTACTGATTTCCAATACAAAATGTAGAGTGATGCTTTCTAAAGGGCTGGTGCAGAATAGCAGAGAACAGGCAACGTACAACCAAAATACTATGGAATCCAAACATTTGTTGCTCCATTGGTTTCTCCAGCATATCCCTGTGAATAAATATACAGAATTAAGAATAAACTGGGTTGAATTAAGTTAAACCTTACTGAGGTTACTTACTAAGTTAAACCATGCTTGTCTCCTCTCTGCCACAAAGCCATCAGCATCTTGACATAGTGCCACCTACATAAGATAACTATGGTTCTCTACCTCCCAGGTGTCAGCAACAACTTGGCAGATTTCCTGAGCAGAGAACCAATTGCCATATGTGAGTGATCCTTGTGGAAGTCTACCACAGAGACAGTATTCCCGTGTATGAGAACCCCAGTGATAGACATGTTCACCACCAATGTCAATGCCAGAACTTTAGTTCCAGAGATAGTATGTGTCCAGAGACATTTCTGGACACATTCCTTCTGCAGTGTTCTGGTGCCCTCTTGTATGTCTTTCCATGGATCCAGTGGGATTTCCAACATCAAGAGTCAAAGTCACAATGATCTCATAGTGCTGTATTCATGGAGGTGGTTTTAGCTGATAGATCAACCACAAATGTCCATCCACACCCCAATCTAGTTCTCTCTGTCCAGACCTGACCCCCAACACCATGGGCAGATATTCCATCTAGATTTCAGAGTTAACAGAATTCCTCTAAAAAAACCCCACCACACTTCGGCTCCAGCCGATGAAGAATAGGAAGGAATTCTAGTCTTAATGAGCTTCTATGAAAAAACGCTCTGCTACCCATCCCTATAAGTGCACCCTTGAGGGTCACCTTCTAAAAAGGTAGCAAGAAATGATTCCAGATTGTCCTCAGGGAGCATTGTGATCAGAGATGGTGTCATCAGCGATAGTCTGGGGTCTACACCAGTGTGTCTTGAAGGCAGGGATGTTGCCTGACCAGGAAGTTCCAGCACTGCCATTATCTGTTGTTGCAGGATGGCACCCTCTATCAATTACTGCTGGTGAATTGTCAGTTGTTGCAGGAGTTTCTATTGCTGCTGAGTTTGGTTTTCAACTAACCACAGTAGTAGCTATTTGAGCTCTATGGCTGCCAGTGTCAAATACTTTCACCTTCACCTATAGGATTATTTTTTAAAATGCCACTCTGGTGTCATGTTAGGGTGAGCAGACAGCAAGTGTGAAACATTGGGACAGAGGGTGGGGGGTAATAGGCATCTATAGAAGACAAAGCCCAAAATATCAGGATTGTCCCTATAAAATTGGGACATCGGGTCACACTATGTCATGTGCAGTAGGCCCAGTGGGTTCACTGGGGTTCAGACATTAAGGCACAGAACCATTGTGTGATGGGTTGAGTCACAGAGACCCCCTTGGGACTGCCACCTGATGTGCTGAGACTACCTCAGAGCCTGTTTTCCCTGGCAGCTTAGGAGTCCAGCAGCCTGTTTTGCTGAGCCAGACATGCCAGTCTGCTCTAACACAGACCCAGGTCTGAACCATGTCCCCCACAAGCTGCAGACTTAACTGAAAACAGCTTAAGAAGTGCTGCTGTCTCTAGCACCCAGACACCCAGTTCCCAATGGGATCGAAACCCCAAATAAATCCGTTTTACTCTGTATAAAGCTTATACAGGGTAAACTCATAAATTGTTCACCCTCTATAACACTGATAGAGAGATATGCACAGCTGTTTGCTCCCCCAGGTTTGCTCTGGGTTTATTAATAAGCAAAAACTCATTTTATTAAATATAAAAAGTAGGATTTAGTGATTCCAAGTAATAACAGACAGAAGAAAGTAAATTCCCAAGCAAAATAAAACAAAAACATGCAAGTCTAAGCCTAATACAGTAAGAAACTGATTACAGATGAAACCTCACCCTCAGAGATGTTCCAATAAGAGTCTTTCACAGACTACACTCCTTTCTAGTCTGGGCCCAATCCTTTCCCCTAGTACAGTCCTTGTTCCAGTTCAGGTGGTAGCTAGGGGATTTCTCATGATTGCAGCCCTCTTTATTCTGTTCAACCCCCTTATATATCTTTTGCACAAGGCGGAAATCCTTTGCCCCTCTCTGGGTTCCCACCCCTCCTTCTAAATGGAAAAGCACCAGGTTAAAGATGGATTCTAGTTCAAGTGACATGATCAATGTCACTGTAAGACTTCATTACCCACTTGCCAGCACACATATATACAGGAAGACTTAAAAGTAAACAGAGCCATTTACAACTAATTGTCCTGGTTAATAGGAGCCATCAAGATTCCAAGCTATCATTAATAGCCCACACAATAGGACTTCAGAATTATATTTCATATGTCTAGTCTCAGATACAAGAATGATACATTTATACAAATTGGATGACCACACACAATAGATTATAAACTTTGTAATGATACCTTACAAGAGACCTTTTGCATGAAGCATATTCCAGTTACATTATATTCACACTCATTAGCATATTTTCATAAAATCATATAGAATACAATGTCATACATTGCAGCATGTAAGAGTTTTTAAATTTCAACCCCAATCAAAAACTATCCCTGACTCTCTACATAAAACTACAGAAAACAGTCAATTTACATTCAGGTCTCTTCCACGCCATGCTATTCAGCACCCAGTCTCACAGGCAAGATCATCTCAGGGTATGTCTACACTACGAAATTAGGTCGATTTTATAGAAGTAAATTTTTAGAAATTGATTTTATACTGTTGATTGTGTATGTCCCCACTAAGTGCATTAAGTCAGCAGAGTGTGTACTCAATACCGTGGCTAGCATCACCTTACAGAGCAGTGCACTGTTGGTAGATACCCCACAGTTTGCATAGTCTTTGCTGCCCATTGGAATTCTGGGTTAAGCTCCCAATGCCTGATGGGGCAAAAACATTGTTGAGGGTGGTTGTGGGCACATGTCGTCAGTTGCCCCTCCCTCCCTCCCTCCCTCCGTGAAAGCAATGGCAAACAATAGTTTTGTGCCTTTTTTCCTGGGTTACCCGTCATACCACAGCAAGCATGGAGCACGCTCAGCTCACCACTGCTGTTGTGAGCATTATAAACACCTTGCGCATTATCCTGGAGTATGTGCAGAACTGGGCTAAGAGACGCCAGCACGAGGATGATTGTGATGAGGACATGGACACAGACATTCCTGAAAGTACGGGCTGTGGCAATTGGGACATCATAGCGGCAGTGGGGCTGGTTGATACAGTGGAACGCCAATTCTGGGCCCGGCAAACAAGCACAGACTGGTGGGACCACATAGTGTTGCAGGTCTGGGATGATTCACAGTGACTGCGAAACTTTCGCATGCATAAGGCCACTTTTCTTGAACTTTGTGAGTTGCTTTCCCCTGCCCTGAAGCGCAGGAATACCAAGATGAAAGCTGCCCTGACAGTTGAGAGGTGAGTGGTGATAGCCCTGTGGAAGATTGCAATGCCTGACTGCTACCGGTCAGTCGGGAGTGGGCAAGGATACTGTGGGGACTGCTGTGATCCAAGTAGCCAATGCAATCACTGACATTCTGCTATCAAGGGTAGTGATTCTGGGAAATGTGCAGGTCATACTGGATGGCTTTGCTGCAATGGGGTTCCCTAACTGTGGTGGGGTGACAGATGGAACACATATCCCTATCTTGGCACTGAACCACCTTGCCAACCAGTACATAAACTGCAAGGGGTACTTCTCAATGGTACTGCAAGCACTGGTGGATCACAAAGGATGTTTCACCAACATCAATGTGGGAAGGCCGGGAAAGGTGCATGACACTCGCATCTTTAGGAACTCCGGGCTGTTCAAGCAGTTTCAAGAAGGGACTTACTTCCCAGACCAGAAAATTACCATTGGGGATGTTGAAATGCCAATAGTTATCCTTGGGAACCCAACCTATCCCTTGCTCCCAAGGCTCATGAAGCCATACACAGGCAGCCTGGACAGTACTAAGGAGCAGTTCAACTATAGGCTGAGTAAGTGCAGAATGGAGGTAGAATGTGCCTTTGGACGTTTAAAAGCTTACTGGTGCTGTTTGCTGACTAGGTTAGACCTCGGCGCAACCCACAATCCCATTGTTATTGCTGCTTGCTGTGTGCTCCATAATATCTTTGAGAGTAAGGGGGAGATGTTTATGGCAGGGTGGGAGGTTGAGGCAAATCGCCTAGTGGCTGATTTTGAGCAGCCAGACACCAGGGCGATTACAAGAGCACAGCTAGCCACTCTGTGCATCAGAGAGGCTTTGAAAACCAGTTTCATGACTGGCCAAGTTACGGTGTGACAGTTGTGTGTGTTTCTCCTTGCTGCAATCCTGCCCCCTTTCTGAATTTTAATTCCTTGTAAGCCAACCACCCTCCCCCCTTCGATCAGAGCTGGCAAAGGAAATAAAGTCACTATTGTTTTGAAACCATCCATTCTTTCTTTATTAATTAAAAAAAAGTGAGATGACTGACAAGGTAGCCCGGGTGGGGTGGGATGCAGGAGGAGGGAAGGACAAGGCCACATTGCTTATTGTAGCCACACTACAAATCAAAACTTATTGAATGCCAGCTTTCTGTTGCTCGGGCCATCCTCTGGAGTGGAGTCTCTGCGTTCCCGGAGCCTCCCCCTGGGCGTTCTTGGGTGTCTGGGTGAGGAGGATATGGAACTTGGGGAGGAGGGCAGGCGGTTATACAATGGATGCAGCAGGGGTCTGTGCTCTTGTTGGCTTTCCTGCAGCTCCAACAGATGCTTCATCATGTCCATTTGCTCCCCCATCAGCCTCAGCATCTCCTCCTGCCTCTGCTCTTCGCACTCACTTAATGCTTTCCTGACATCTGACACTGAATGCCTCCATGCATTAAGCTGTGCCCTATCAGTGCATGAGGACTGCATAAGTTCAGAAAACATGTCATTGCGAGTGCATTTTTTTTGCCTTCTAATCTGCGATAACCTCAGGGATGGAGATGATAGAGGGAGCATAGAAACATTTGCACCTGGGGGGAGATAAAAAGGGAGAGTAAAATTTAAGATGATACATTTCTGAGAACAAAAGGGAGAGACTCTTTTACAGTGAATCAAGCAATTCACAGCAGACAACACATGTGCTTTAGGTCGCATTTTGCCTTTTATATTGAGTGCCTGCCGGTATGGTGATACACCACACACAGCTGGGCAACAGAATTCAATTTCCAGGCAGCCATGATAAATCTTTTGGTATGCATAGTTGGCTTCTTATACCTTCATAACATGTGGAATGGTTCAAACTGCAGTGCCATCCTTTCCCATAGGAAGCAATGCCAGCTGGGTTTCACATTTAAAAGAAGGGACTGCAGTTTTCAGGTTGATGTGCAGCACACACCTCCCCGTACCCCACTGCATGGCTATTTTCCAGGATGATCCCTTTTAGCCAAGCACAAACAACCCAGCATGAAAGGGGTCCTTTTACTGTTCCCTTACACAAATTCCCCTATTTCAACCAGGTGACCATGAATGATATCACTCTCCTGAGGCTAACACAGAATGATAAAGACCGAATGTTGCTTGAATGCGACTAAAACCCAGGACCATTCACTGCCATGCTTGTGCTGCAATGATTCTAGACTACTTGCTACTGGCTTGGCATGGTAAAGTGTCCTACCATGGAGGACGAAATAAGTCAGCCCTCCCCAGAAACCTTCTGCAAAGGCTTTCAGAGTACCTCTAGGAGAGCTTCATGGAGATGTCCCTGGATGATTTCCGCTCCATCCCCAGACGTTAACAGACTTTTCCAGTAGCTGTACTGGCCGCGAATGCATCCCAATTCTTCAGGGCAAATCAAACATTAAACACTATTGCTTTTAAACCCTGTACTGTAGTTACAAATGTGCACTCACCAGAGCTGCCTTCTCTGGCTTCAGGGTCGGGAATCCTGCCTTGGGAGGGTATTGGCTCCAGGGTGATGAAAAGGTCTTGGCTGCTGGGGAGAATGGATTCACCGCTTGCCTGCTGCTCATTGTCCTCCTCCTCCTCCTCTTCCTCATCCACAAAATCCTCCTCCCTGTTGTGTGAGACTCCCCCCATTGCAGGTGTCCACGGACAATGGTGGGGTAGTGGTAGAGTCCCCCCTAGAATGCCAGGCAACTGATCATAGAAGAGGCATGCATGGCTCTCTGACCCAAAGCAACCATTTGCCTTCTTTGTCTTTTGGTAGGCTTGCCTGAGCTCCTTGACTTTCACGTGGCACTGCTGTGTGTCCCTGTTGTAGCCTCTCTCCACCATGCCCTGTGCGATTTTGGCATATATATTAGCATTTCTTCTTTTTGATCGGAGTTCGGCCTACACAGATTCTTCTCCCCATACAGCAATCAGATCCAGTGACTCCCTTTTGGTCCATGCTGGAGCTTGTTTGCGATTCTGGGGGGACTGCATGGTCACCTGTGCTGCTGAGCTCGCCACGCTGACCAAACAGGAAATGAAATTCAAAATTTTCCGGGGCTTTTCCTGTGTACCTGGCTAGTGCATCGGGGTTGAAAGTGCTGTCCGGAGCGGATAGCTCCCGGAGGCTAATACTGTCGAATTGCCTCTACCCTACCCCCAATTCGACCCAGCAAGGTTGATTTGGCGCTACTCCCCTCACGAGGGAGGAGTACAGAAGTTGATTGTCAGAGCCCTTTAAGTCTCCGGAACAGGGTTGGTTGTGTAGATGCATTCATTTTAAAATCGACCTAACACGGCTAAATTCGACCCAACCCCATAGTGTAGACCAGGGCTGAGCTGGGATTTTGGCGGAGTGTGGCCCCACCTCTTCCCCCAACATTTACAATTCTTCTTCGAGAGGTATCCCTGTGGGTGCTCTACTGTAGGTGTTGCTGCGCCCCTGTGCCATTGTTTGGAGATTTTTACAGCAATACCCATATTGGCCATGCATGCGCGGAGCCTGCCTCACATACCGGTTTTGTCTTAATAATGCGCATGCTTGGCCGAACTCCTCAGTTCCTTCTCTATCATCCCTGGCCAGAGTCGGACCTACAGCAGACTCGTTAAAACTTTTTCTCTTACCTATTCTACATCCTTTTTTTTTCACTTAGTTTAGCACTCTAGTTACTAGATAAGTTCATCCCTTAAAAAAAAATGAATTCCCGCTTGTTCGTCTCAGCCTCCAGCCGATGCTAATATGCCTGGCTCCCCAGGATTTAAGCGGTGCACTACATGCAGGGATGCCACCCCTATTTCGGATGGCCACTCCCAGTGTATAAA
Source organism: Dermochelys coriacea (assembly GCF_009764565.3). Lineage (NCBI taxonomy): Eukaryota > Metazoa > Chordata > Testudines > Dermochelyidae > Dermochelys > Dermochelys coriacea. The sequence goes on from NC_050071.1 coordinate 68,923,780, forward strand.
ATGCCTGGGGGAGTCCCTCATTCCTCAAAAATGTGCCCATTGTTCCAAATTAAAATCCAGGGCAGGTAAAGACAGAGAACTCCGCCTGAAAATGATTCTTGGGTAGAAGTCACTCAGACCTGCTTCTGACAGCCAGGTACAGGCTCCTCAGTGAACCACAGCCCTCCCGCCTTCAAAAAGAACAAAAAGGAAAAAAGGACAAAAGAAAAAACGCCCGCCTCCCTCACCCAGAAGGGAAACATTGCAAGCAAAAAGGTCACCAGGCAGGTCTATTTCTTCTATACAGACCTTCTCTCGGCTCAGCACCTTTGCTGTGCTGGTTCCCCTGGCATTGCGCTATTCCAGCAACAGTGCAAGCTCCTGGTGCTGAGGCTTCAGGCTTCCAGTTGCCTGCCTCTCTCATGGCACCGTTCAGCACCGCAATGGACACGGTGCCACCACAGAGGACCTTGCTGGAACAGACCCATGTTGCGCTTACCTCCCTGGCACCACCGACCTAAGAACATAAGAATGGCCATACTGGGTCAGACCAAAGATCCATCCAGCCCAGTATCTTGTCCACAATGCCAGGTACCCCAGAGGGAGTGAACCTAACAGGTAATGATCAAGTGATCTCTCTCCTGCCATCCATCTCAACCCCCTGACAAACAGAGGCTAGGGACACCATTCCATCCTGGCTAATAGCCATTAATGGACTTATACACCATGAATTTATCTAGTTCTCTTGCATGCATTGAGCGCTACGGTGCAGAGAACATCGGTGCCGAGTGACCCTTCAGCACCACAGGCACTCCTAACGGAGAGTTTCTCTCACACAGGTTCTCCGGCACTGCAGTTGATTCATTCACTGGACCTACAGGTGTCACCTAACCTACAGTTACCTCTACTTGACACCTATTTTTTTCTGGATGTTTGCATATGGTCCGGACACCTGTCTCCGGCTGTATCTCACTTTTCTAGTGATGAGGAAGCCATAGTGCAGGGAGATTTTTCACCATACCAGTTCTTCCAGTCACAGAGCCAAATCAGCACTGGTCACAGAAAATCTAGGTCTTCGTTCATCAAAGACCTCCCTCCCTGGTATACAAACCCATGGATGGCCCCATCTATGCCCTTCCATGGTCAGTGGCAGTACGGGGTCCATAGGCACCATATAAGCGATTCCACTATGATCCCCAAGATGCCAAAAATAGGAGCAATGCCACCTCACCATCACCAGTGCATACGGCTACGAATGAGACACAACAACAAGCTGTTATTCCTCACTTTGAAGAACATGCTACACAGGCTTCCCCAACCCTTGTGGAGCCTGTATCCACATAGGATAAGGCTATACTGCCTCCCCCACCAACACTGTCGGATGACTTTTTAAAATTTCAAGACCACTTCAAAAGAGTCGCCAGTGAGTTGAGGATTAATCTGAAGGAAGTTTTCTGAAAACCAGCATGAGTTGACTGACATCCTGCAACCTTCCTCCACATCCAAGATTGCCTTACCTATAAATCCAGCCTTATGAATCCTGCCAAAACCATATGGCAGACACTGGCTACTAGCACACCTACCTGTAAGCGAGCTAACTGGAAATATTTTATTCCTTCCAAAGGGTCTGAGTTCCTTTTTACTCATGCAGAGCCAAACTCATGGGTAGTAGAGGTAGCTAACCAAAAGAACAAACACCAGTTCCCAAATCTACCCCGACTGATAAAGACATTAAAAGGTTGGATCTGCTTGGTCGTAAAGTATATGCTTCATTCAGATTACAATTCCGGATATCTAATTATGTAGCTGTTCTGGCAAAATATGACCACAGAAATTATGAGAAACTCATGGCCTGTACTGATGACATTCCAGGGGGCAAAAAAACATAAGTTTAAAGCCATAATCTCTGATGGACAAATCATCTCCCGTACCACACTACAAGCTGCGCTTGATGCTGCTAATAGAGCGGTGAGGTCCACTGCTACAGCAGTCACGATGTGTCAAGCTTCATTGTCTTCTTTTCCTTGCAAGGTTCAGAATACCATAGAAGATCTCCTTTTTGATGGTAAAAAACTATTTGCCAGTAACACCAATGATGTGCTTCACTCCATGAAGGACTCGAGAGCGACATTACGGTCTCTCGGTATCCAAACCCCTGCAAATAGGAGGAGATAATATAGAAACCAACCTTATCAACATCCATGCTACCAATAAGAAAAGGAGTACTTGTGGCACCTTAGAGACTAACAAATTTATTAGAGCATAAGCTTTCGTGAGCTACAGCTCACTTCATCGGATGCACTTTTTTTTTTTTTTTTTTTTTTCCACCAAATGCATCCGATGAAGTGAGCTGTAGCTCACGAAAGCTTATGCTCTAATAAATTTGTTAGTCTCTAAGGTGCCACAAGTACTCCTTTTCTTTTTGCGAATACAGACTAACACGGCTGCTACTCTGAAACATGCTACCAATGTATACGCAACAAAGTCATAGATCATATGAACAACAACGTCAGTGACCAAGATTTCAACATTGCCACACCAGTTCATTGGCTCCATGTCAACCCCCTCCCACTAATAAGCAAATCTGAAGATGTGACCGACGGTACAGAAAACATCATCCCTACTTCAGTGTCCATTTTCCCCTCCCCCCATCCCTTTTCAGGGACCCCTCTCACAAACAACTGCTCCCCAAGAGGTGCATCACCTCCTCCAATTAGGAGCAGTACAACCAGCGCTTGACCAACACAGAGGAAAAGGGTTCTACTCCCATTACTTTTTAACACAAAAGAAAACTGGGAGATAGTGATCCATTCTTGACCTCAGATGCCTCAATACATTTGTTAAATAAAATAAAATAAAATAAAAAAGGAGACTCTTGCAACCATAATTCTAGCACTGGAGCAGGGAGATTGGGTTTTCAGCCCTTGACCTGCAGGATGCTTATGTTCCTGTGACCATATATCCTGCCCACAGAAGTTTTATTCTCTTTGTTTTGGGCTCACAACACTACCAGTACAGGGTTCTACCTTTTGGCCTCTCGACTGCGCCTTGTGTCTTTTCCAAACTCCTCGCAGTCATAACAGCTCATCTCAGAAGGCAGAGAATCATAATTTTTACTTACCTCAACAACTGCCTTTTAAAAGCCAGGACCCTTCAAGAAGCCATTCAATCCACACAATGGATAGTCCAATGTTTCCATGCTCTTGGCCTGGGAATGAACAAAGAAGATCTTCACTCACTCCCACCCAACAACTGGAGTTCACAGGAGCACATTTCGACTCACGCAAAAGAATAGCATCTCTCCCACTCCATCTTTTTAATATTATCAACCTTTTTGTTCCCAAGCTGTGCAATAGTCCACAAGTGGCTGCAAAAGCTTGCCTATAACTCCGAGGCCATATGGCCTCTTGCACTTTTGTAGTCAGGAATGCTCACCTCTTCATGAGGTGTTTCCAAAGCTGGATTCCACTGTCTACAGACCGAATGTCCATGGTCTGAACAAACTTTTATACATACCTCCCAGAGTCTAGGACTCCCTCCACTGGTGGACATTGTCTCACAAACTTTGCTCCAGGGTCCCCTTTCTACAGGATGTCCCATCGGTTGTCTTAACTACAGACACATCCCTTATGGGATCGGGAGTACACATGCCCCAATACACTGCCCAGGGGCTTTCATCTCCTGCTTAGATGTCCCTTCACATCAACGTCTAGAACTCTGAGCAATACGCAATGCCTGCCTACAATTTCTCCCCTTCATACAAAACCAACATGTCAGGATAATGACCAACAACATTGCCTGCATGTTCTATGTGAACAGGCAAGGGGTGGGGGTTTGATCCCACTCCCTTTTGTACAGAACAAATGAAACAATGGAACTGGTGTCTCAGACACAATGTCTAAATATTAGCTGCATACTTACCGGGCTCTCTCAATACCATCACAACAACTTCAGCAGAAGATTTCCCATAGACCACGAATGGGAACTTAACAAGGACATAGTACTAGACATATTCCACACAAGGGGATATCCAACCACAGACTTTTTTGCAACTGCAACAAACAAGACATGCCCAAGATTTTGTTCCAGAACAGGACTAGACAAACACTCCTTGAGGGATGCGTTCATGTTCCCATGGAACACCTACCTAATGTATGCATTTCCCCGATACCACTCATACACAAATTAATGATAAAAATATGAACACACCAAGCCAGGGTCATAATGATAGCCCCACATGGCCCAGACAGGCATGATACCCTTTCCTTACCAGGATGTCGCTTTCCACACCCATCTCACTACCCTCCACCCGAATCTCTTGTCTCAACAACAGGGTCTACTATTCCACCCCAATTTAATCACGTTACACTTCAAGGTTTGGCTCCTTCATGTTTCTCTCATGCCAAGCAAACTTGCTCAGAGCAGGTTCAAAATGTACTCCTTCATAGCACAACAAATTCTACATGCACCACCTGCCTTTATAACTGGACAAGATTTCCACACTGGTGGGATGTCACAAACACCGTTCCTTTTTTCTGTGCCTCTCCCGCTAATCCTCGACTATCTGTTAGGGATTAAATTCTCTGCACTCTCCCTGAGTCCCATCAAACTCCACTTGGCCGCAATTACAATGTTCTATGATGCCATCGATGATAGGATTATCTTTACTTATCCCATTACTAAGCAATTCCTTAAGGGACCCCAAACCCTATCCCAGACATCAAACCGCCTAATCCATCTTGGGACCTCCCCTTAGTCTTAACATGCCTAACCCAAAACCATTGGAACCATTAGCCACATGTTCCCTCCTACACCTCTCTATGAAAACTGAGTTTCTGGTAGCGGTTGCCTCTGCGAGATGCACAAGAGAATTTTGCAAAAAAGAAAAGGAGTACTTGTGGCACCTTAGAGACTAACAAATTTATTTGAGCATAAGCTTTCGTGAGCTACAACTCACTTCATCGGATGCATTCGGTGGAAAATACAGTGGGGAGATTTATATACACACACAGAGAACATGAAACAATGGGTTTTATCATACACACTGTAAGGAGAGTGATCACTTAAGATGAGCTATTATCAGCAGGAAGGAGGGGGGGAGGAGGAAAACCTTTCATGGTGATAATCAAGGTGGGCCATTTCCAGCAGTTAACAAGAACGTTTGAGGAAGAGTGGGGGGTAGGGAGGGGGGAAAAATAACATGGGGAAATAGTTTTACTTTATGTAATGACTCATCCACTCCCAGTCTCTATTCAAGCTTAAGTTAATTGTATCCAGTTTGCAAATTAATTCCAATTCAGCAGTCTCTCGTTGGAGTCTGTTTTTGAAGTTTTTTTGTTGAAGGATAGCCACTCTGAGGTCTGTAATCGTGTGACCGGAGAGATTGAAGTGTTCTCCGACTGGTTTTTGAGTGTTATAATTCTTGACGTCTGATTTGTGTCCATTTATTCTTTTATGTAGACACTGTCCAGTTTGACTAATGTACATGGCAGAGGGGCATTGCTGGCACATGATGGCATATATCACATTGGTAGATGCGCAGGTGAACGAGCCTCTGATAGTGTGGCTGATGTGATTAGGCCCTATGATGGTGTCCCCTGAATAGATATGTGGACAGAGTTGGCAACAGGCTTTGTTGCAAGGATAGGTTCCTGGGTTAGTGGTTCTATTATGTGGTGTGTGGTTGCTGGTGAGTATTTGCTTCAGGTTGGGGGGCTGTCTGCATGGCCCCAGAGTATGCCAACATTTTTATGGCTGACTTAGAACAACGCTTCCTCAGCTCTCGTCTCCTAATGCCCCTACTCTACTTGCGTTACATTGATGACATCTTCATCATCTGGGCCCATGGAAAAGAAGCCCTTGAGGAATTCCACCATGATTTCAATAATTTCCATCCCACCATCAACCTCAGCCTAGACCAGTCCACACAAGAGATCCACTTCCTGGACACTACGGTGCTAATATGTGATGGTCACATAAACACCACCCTATATCGGAACCTACTGACCGTTATTCCTACCTACATGCCTCTAGCTTTCATCCAGATCACACCACACGATCCATTGTCTACAGCCAAGCTCTATGATATAACCGCATTTGCTCCAACCCCTCAGACAGAGACAAACACTTACAAGATCTCTATCATTCATTCTTACAACTACAGTACCCACCTGCTGAAGTGAAGAAACAGATTGACAGAGCCAGAAGAGTACCCAGAAGTCACCTACTACAGAGCAGGCCCAACAAAAAAAATAACAGAATGCCACTAGCCATCACCTTCAGCCCCCAACTAAAACCTCTCCAATGCATCATCAGGGATCTACAACCTATCCTGAAGGACGACCCATCACTCTCACAGATCTTGGGAGACAGGCCAGTCCTTGCTTACAGATAGCCCCCCAACCTGAAGCAAATACTCACCAGCAACCACACATTACATAAAGTAAAACTATTTCCCCATGTTATTTCTCCCCCCACCCTACCTCCCACTCTTCCTCAAACGTTCTTGTTAACTGCTGGAAATGGCCCACCTTATCACCACAAAAGGTTTTCCTCCTTCCCCCCTCCTTCCTGCTGGTAATAGCTCATCTTAAGTGATCACTTTCCTTACAGTGTGTATGATAAAACCCATTGTTTCATGTTCTCTGTGTGTGTATATAAATCTCCCCACTGTATTTTCCACCGAATGCATCCGATGAAGTGAGCTGTAGCTCATGAAAGCTTATGCTCAAATAAATTTGTTAGTCTCTAAGGTGCCACAAGTACTCATTTTCTGTTTTGCGAATACAGACTAACACGGCTGCTACTCTGAAACAGGAGAAATTGCAGCACTCAGGGCAGATCTGCCCTACACCATATTTTTAAGAACAAAGTCCCCCTACGCTTACTCCCCGAAATTTGCTGAAGGTGCATTCATCTTTCCATGTCAATGAGCCTATCCATCTCCCTACCTCTTCCAAAACCACATGCAAATTCCTTTGAATCTACGATGCACACTTTGGACATGTGCAGGGCTTTGTCCTTCTACTTCGACAGGACTAAAACCTTTAGGCGTTCCGACAAGCTATTCGTCCCCATTGCAGAATGCTCTAAGGGGTCATTTATCTCTAACCATTGACTGTCCAGTTGGAAAACTGGATCTCGAATTGCATTTGTCTCTGTTATCAACTATAAAAGATGACTCCTCCTGCCTTTATCAGGACTCACTCCACCAGATCCATGGCAGCCTCAGTGGCCTTTCTACATAACATCTCCCTTTAAAAACATTTCCAGAGCTGCCATTTGGGCTTTTGAAAATACGTTTGCAAAACATTATGCTCTTACACAGGGACTCATCACCAATACACATGTGGGCAGAGCTTTTCTATCTACTGCATTCCTTCCAGATCCAAAGTCTCTACCTCCTTGAGAGATACTGCTTTTCAGTCATCTACAGTGGAGCACCCATAGGGACATCTCTCTCTCGAAGAGAAGGTTACTCACCTGTGCAGAAACTGACGTTCCTCAAGATGAGTGTCCCTGTGGGTACTCCACTCCCCATCCTCCTCCCCTCTACTTCGGAGCTGGGGTGGCCTCCATTGTAGAAAAGGAACTGAGGAGTTCAGCTGTGCATCCGCACTATTAAGACAAGACTGGTATGTGAGGCAGGCTCCGTGCATGCGTGGCCTATACGGGTACTGCTGTAAAAATCTCCTAACAATGGCGCAGGGGAGCAGCAACACCTACAGTGGAGCACCCACAGGGACACCTCTTGAAGAACATCAATTACTGCACAGGCGAGTAACCTCTTCTTCTTCCTGTGGCCCAAGCCTTTTTGTTCAGGCTTACTTTTTTAATAAGGGTGTGAGAGCTAACATCTTGTGCAATTCCTTTGGTGTGTGGCAAATAGTAAATCTCCTTGAAAGGGAGGAAAAGTAATCACTTCATCCCCTTGGCCAGGTAGGATATCTTTGCTATCACTAGCACTCAGAAACATTGTAGTGGATACTTTATAAATTAGAAAATAAAGGAAAAAATAAACTCTATTTTAAACAGTGTAATGTAATATGCTGTTAGGATCATGAGTATGCAATGACCTACTCTGTGCTTTGGGTAAGGCAAAGCAGATGTCCTCTGAGTTACAAAAGTATATATTATAGTGATAATGATATCTGTTAAATGGGAATAATCTCATTTAGTTACATCACTGGATCACCGGAAGTTTAATGAGTGTAAAGTGCTTTGAGATCATTTAAATGTAATTTCCCATCTAACTACAAAACAATATTGCTGTCATCACATAATAACATTGACATATTACATGTTCTTGGGATGTTGCCTTAAGAATATGTTCTCAGGAGGGCAGAACAGGGAAGGGAAGCTGATTGTTTTTGCTATCCTAATAATGTAAGAGCTTTACACTTTAGGTGTGACATGAGAAGCTGAAATGCATCCACTGACATAAGTAAACTTTATACATACAAATGAATTAAGATGAACCTTTTCTTAAGTTCTTAAATGCTTTTAAGAACATAGCTGGAAGTTAACGAGAACTGATATGAAACACAGACCTCTCACTGGCTGATTACAGGTTAACTCAGGGGAGGACATAGCCATACACATTTTTAAAGGAGATTAATTACTTAGGGCCTGGTTTGAGGAGTAACTAGGAATGATGAGGATGAAATTAAGAAAAGAATAAATCAGGCGGAATATTAAGAAAATGTTCTGAGAATGTGTTTGGTAAGACTGGGGGGAGGAGGTCCTTAGGGCCTTAGTAAATAAGTCTGGAAAAAAACAGATATTATACCCAAGGGGACAATCCTGTATTGACAAAGAGATGAATTACATGAAATTAAGAGGTCCTCTAATTTCCATATTGTGACCCCTTCCTCACATTGGTGAGCAGTTACTCACATGAGGAGTCCCACTGAACATGAGTAAATGCTCATCCATGTGAGTAAGAAAATCACACTCTGTTCCTTGCATGATATGAGCCAAATATTTATTTTTAAAGGTCATTAACTATTTGGATGTTAATATTATTTGCCAGACCTGTCTATTGCTAGAACAACTTAATCAAATACATTCAAATACATTGCAATATTTTTTAAAAGTTTGGTACTTCATGTCCAAAATCTATTTGGGGTCCAATAGAGCACAGTATACACCACTGTCTTCGCTGAGATCCCCCCATTCCTCAGCATTCTGCACTCATTTTTACCCTTGCCACTGGATTGACTTAAATGGGTTGCATGAGTATAAAGAAGGGTATAGTCCAATATAGTCCAATATCCTTTTAAAGTGTTGTTTGTATAAGTCCCTTGCTGGGCTATTCTGATATTACCCATGATATGAATATTGAAAGCAGTTAATGAAAACAGTTTACTGGATTATGCATGCATAGCACAGTAGGTGGTTTTACAACCATCAATAACACAGCTGCTCTGGTGACCAAATAGCTTAGTCTACACTCTTCAGGACATTGTGGTCAGCAAAAAAGAGATATTTCTGGGATGTTGTTCAAGTGTGCACAAAATGCATGGAAAATCAGAAATATTCTATGGCTCCTGTCTTGCACTTACCGTTACTTGTGCAAACAATCCCCAATGTTGTGTTATGAGTCAATGTGACTACTCCCCTGAGTAAAGAGTTTACAAGATCAAAGCCAATACCACTTTGATCTAATGGGGTGGTAGGATTGCATTAAACTTTTTTTTAAACCTAAATAAATGTACCTCTGAGGCTGAGTCACCGTATGGAAAAGTTTGATCTCAAACAAATTTTTATCAAATTGTAAATCTTAACTGTGGAACAGTCAGGGCCGGCTCCAGGCACCAGGGAAGGAATCAGGTGCCTGGGGCGGCCAATAGAAAGGGGCAGCACTCCGTCAGTTATTGAGGCAGCACGTCCGGGTCTTCGGTGGTAATTCGGCGGTGGGTCTTTCATTCCCTCCCTTCCACTTCGGCGGTACTTTGGTGGCAGTTCAATCATTTTGGGGTTTTTTTTGCCGCTTGGGGCGGCAAAAAAGCTGGAGCTGGCCCTGGGAACAGTATAATGGTGCCAGGATGCTCCCAGGGCTGGCCCTAGTCCAAATGGAAGCCCAGGTGAGGAGCGTCTTTGGCATCCCCTCCCATTTGGTTAAACTTTTGAATACGTTTTTTATTGCATTTATAGCCTATTTCATGACTTTGATGCATGATTTGCATGCGTGATTCATCTCTGTCATAGAAGATGATAAATTTGCACACTAGGATCTGTAAATCTTTATTTATTCATGCCATATATAAGCAAATAAAAAAAATAATTTCCTCTAAGAGTCTAAGCTTACGGAAACTTTTAAATTTTAAGAATAACTGAAATGTACTAACATCGATAAATTGAACTGTTCACCAACATTGGGTGGACCAGTATTAAATAGTGTTACAGTAGGTGACGGCCTTAGAATGTTAACCCTAGTCCTTTAGTTCAAAAGGTCACTTTTGCACATTTGCCCTCACAAAGCATAGAGTCAGAAAGATCCAAAGACTGGTCAATGGAATTTTCAAGCAATAAAATAGCAAACAATGTCAGGTTTCAGAGTAGCAGCCGTGTTAGTCTGTATTCGCAAAAAGAAAAGGAGTACTTGTGGCACCTTAGAGACTAACAAATTTATTAGAGCATAAGCTTTCGTGAGCTACAGTGTCAGTGTCAGTCAAACAATGTCAGTGTCTTGTCGGCCATCAAAGATATGTTTTAATGAGCCTGAACTTTGAAAAGCTGTGCTCACCACTCATGACTGTGACCGGCAACATGAGCAGAATCCTCAAAGCTATTCACACATTAGGAAAAGTATCCTTCAGTACGGCATCATGAATGAACTTGAGAACTTGGAGTGGAGAGTGCTTCCCATTTGGCAAAATGTGATGGATGTTGTCCAATTTAATATCTTTATCACTGACATCTTAACTATTCTCCAGGTGTCAGTGTCCAATGAAGGTCTGTAAAATTGTTTAAGAGTGTTTTCCTGTCTGCTGGCATACAAAAAAGCCCCCAGGTTTTTTCATGATGCTTCATTTGCCTGAACCTTTCTTCGATGGACACTTGAGCAGTGTCAATGAGCGAGCAAAAAACCTACCTCTTGAATTTTTCTTCAGAACTTCCCATCATCTCATCTCTGCCCCGTGTAACCAAACTGTCTCTTCTGCGGATGAATATGAGTTTCCTTGAAGAAGGGCTCAACTCCTAAGTTTTCTACCATTTCTTTGGCAGCAGTGATGGCCTCTTCAATTCCATTGTCACTGTAGGCCACAACGAAATCAAGGCAGCTTCTCATCAAAATAGTAGCGGTTGCGATGTCCATTGAGTTTGTAATACCTTGCTTACAAATGATATTTGGAACAAGATATCATTCCAAACCACAACTGAGACCAGAAATTGGAGGACAGTTATCTGGTTTGCCAGGCTTTGTGCTTTGGGTCCGACTCCGGCTTTATTGGACCGTGCCAGTTCCATCAGGGCGTTGTAAACCTCAGTCACTTGGTACCTCACTGGCCTTACCCTGTCAAGGCAGCTCTTCCAGCGAGTGTCACTTAGGGGCTTCCTAGTCAGATTTGTAAGATTGTCCATGAGCATCTTTTACTTGATATCTGATGCTGAAAGCAGGACATCTATCCTTTGCAGCACTCCATCATCATTTTAGGAGGTTTGAGGACAACGTTGTTCTCAGGAAGGGTCCACCAGATTCTACAAAGGTCCAGAACATTCTAGGAGGTTAGTGAAAAATGAATCCCCGGAGGGAATACCTGAAGCATGCAACTTCAAACATGCTGTTTCCCCTTTGGTGCCTTGCAACACCAAGCCGGTCGCCTGGGTCCCCTGCCCCCATGACAAGCACACATCAGGCGTGTCAGAGGTCCCGCCTAAACGCAACCCTAACGCGGCGGATGGTCGGTGATCGGTAGCGGTATTGTACTGTACAGGAGCGGCAGCAGCCCCCGCCTTTGGCTGCCCCCTGCGTACATTCGCTCCATCCTTTCCGAGCCCGGCTCTGCAGCGGACCAAGCGGAGGGATCCCGTGAGCCCAGCCCCGCCGGGCACGCGGCGTCTCCGGCCCGGGCCTGCTGGCCGCGCCATCTCCTGCATCTCCCCGTCGCGCCTGCGGGGCGGCCGGCTTCGCCCGCTTCCTGCCTGGCTCCGCTTTAGCCGGCTGGGAAGGTGTGAGCGGCGCCGCCGGGGACCCGGCGGAGGGGAACAAAGCGGCGAGGCGGCGGCCAGGAGACGGCCGCGGGATGGCAGCGGCAAGGGGCGCGGGGCTGCTGGCGCTGTGCGGGGCGCTCGGTGCCTGCGGGCTGCTGTGCGCCGGGGCGGCGGGGCAGGAGGCTGCGGCCGGGGCCAGCCGGCGGCGGCGGCTGAGCCAGGAGGACGGCGGCGTCTCCTTCGAGTACCACCGCTACCCGGAGCTGCGGGAGGCGCTGGTGGCCGTGTGGCTGCAGTGCCCCTCCATCAGCAGGATCTACACCGTGGGGCGAAGCTTCGAGGGCAGGGAGCTGCTGGTCGTCGAGATTTCGGATGACCCCGGGAGACACGAGCCTGGTAACTGCCACCCACCCCGCGCCGGCCTCTGCGCCCTGCGATCCCCTCTGCATTAGCCCCGCGAGGCGGGCGGGAGGGACAGGCACTGCCAGGGCCGCGGGGATCGCGTCAGTATCGCTTACAGGGCAGCGGGCATCGCGGCAGGCTTAGCACTGCCGTGGGGAGATCGGCATCGTGCCTAGCCCTGATGGGGAGACAGGAAGAATACACATAAGAGCAGGTTTTCGGCCATAGGAATGCGGTAATATTAGTACGGGTGGGGCAATGGCAGTCGTGTAATATTGGGACTGTGGAAATAGTAATTAGTATGTCAAGGCTACACGAATCATTGAACAATTATTTCTTATCGGCTATAGGGATCATAGACTAGGCATAAGAGCCCTTGTAGCGCTATAGACGGGATGGAATGACCCTTACAGTGCTTTAAAGGTCCAAAGCCCCCTACTAACATTATTATTAAAATCTTTGCTTTGCTAGGAGGGATAGATATATGGAAGCTCCTACCCTCAACCTTCAGTTGGTCATGTTTTCAATTTTATCGTTAAAATGAATGCCCTATCATTAACATCCACTAAAAGTAATATTAGAAATCCTACAAAACAATGACCCTGGTAGGGGCTGAAAGATCTCCCTTTAATTCTGATTTATGAGGGAATACCATGTGCAAGCATATTGGAAGGAAATTACCTTCTTTATTTCCTGACCTAAACAGACTTGCAATTTAAAATCTAACATGTCTGTTCAGAAATCTGGGTCACCTTTGAGGGTGTAAAATGCTGTGTTTTTCTGTGGGAATGGTAGAAGCACATATTGTTACAGCTAATGATTAGCAGTTGCACCAATTATATTTTGTGGAGAGCAATGAACACCTTGTTATTATTTGTCCTTATCTTTTGAGATAGTTAAAGCAGGTGATTACAACTGACCTTTATAGTATATTGGTTTTATACATATACACAATGAATTTCTAATCAGTGCAAGTTTACTCATTTGTATAAACATTTATTTCCAAATATTGTATTTTTAAAGGGCTAATCCTGAAAGGGGCTAAGCAGCTGAGGTCTGATATATAGTCCTTTGCAGTCCATAGGAGTCTTTCCATTGACTTCAATAGGTTTGGGGGCAGGACCCCCTGCCTTAGCACTGATTTCAATGGGAGTTGTGAGTGCTGAGCACCCATCAGGTTCAGGCTCCACATGATTTGAGCTTTATCTTTAATTATCTTTTTGACCTCAGGTAATTATACCCCTGCCTGGCATTCTTTGCAAGTTGCATTGCTTTTGACAGCACCATGACTATTGATAACCATGTTAAAAATGAGAGGTGGTAGGATATCTGACATAATAAAAAGACAAATAAGGGGAAAATACAGTATAACAATAGCATAGTTTTGGAATGGAATATAAATACCAAAATTGGAAATGAGTTAAAGTATTTTATCATTGGTGTTGGGGCCATCTTGAAGGCAAGCATGATATTTAAAATAAATAGTAAGTATCATTGATTATTATTATTTAATGAACTCATTTGAATGATGTGCAGATGTTACTATGGCTTTCTGAGAGTTATTGCTTTTTATTATTATGTATGTATCCAGCATTCATTCAATCTATTTAAAATAGGAAGAAAAAGACAATTTTACATATTGTGGTTTTTTTTTTTTTTTTTTTTTTTTTTTTTTTTTTTTAGGGTGGTGGGAGAATATAATTCGCATGGAAGCTCTGATCCTGCCACCTTTGAACTCACCAGAGGCTTTGCTACTGACGTCAGTGGAATCAGGATCAGGCTCAATGTCAGTTCCTTACTTCGTCCTTTAACCAAAATATTTTAATGGACCACGGATAGGGAGCTTTCTTTGGGATTGATCCTGCAAATGACTGCAATGAACACTGTAGATGTTCACCACCCCACAGGAGGATCCCCTTATTGTAATTAAAATGTTCACACTGAACATATTGTTTGAGAACCTCTGATTCAAACCAGACCTTGTGTAATACAACATATCCGAGCAAGTTGTAGCAGCCAATGCTGAAAATGTGTATTTTTTCCCCTACAGATTAACCAGGATTTAAACTGTGAGAGTTTATTGTTGGATAAAACCTTTAAGGTCTGATCCTGCAAGGTGCTAAGGCACCTCTTGAGAGGTGCTGAGCTCCCTTTACCTTCAGTTGCACTCAGGAAGCACTCGACATGTTGCAGGATTTTCTTAGTATGTCTAGAGAATAATATTTTGTATCTGGATATATAGAGTAACTAAGGGCTCGATCCAAAGCCCATTGAAATAATTGGATAAATGACTAATGACTTCAATGGGTGTTGGATCAGACCCTGACTGTCTAAATACTATTAATGGGCATTTTAGAAATGTGTTCAGTAATAATAAAAATGCTAGAAAGTTTCTTCAGATTAGTAAACAATGTCCCTTTTTAGTTTCCTATGTATGCCTTTGTGATAGCTATAGCAAAAGAAATGGAGCCCTGTATCAACCTTGCCAGCAAAGGTGAGTATGATTCTGCAACCCTTACCTATGTGAGTAATCCTTGCTTACATCAGGAGTCCCTGCTGAATGCTTTAGAGGGTGAAGACTAGCCACATGAGTAAGGATTATTCATGTAATTAAGGCTTGCAGGATCAAGCCCTATACGATTTATTTTAATCTATCATTAAATTACGATTTATAGAATTTTGTGGCGCGCTATGGAGTTGTGATCCAGCCTGTACTTACAATAAAAATACCCTGAGTCATTGTTTTTTTTAAAAAACATAGTTGCCAATAGGGCAGTGATCTGCAGAGAGCTGATAACTGTAGAGAACTGATAAGACTGCTAGGCTACACTTTGAATTATCCAGTCAGCTGCTGCAGCAATACAAACATTTTCTGTCTGGGTACATACTTCAGAAAGTTCACATTTCTTAAAGAAACTCTGATTATACCCTTGAGTAGCATCTCTTTATAAGTAAAAGCTGGACAGAATCTATTTGTGTTGGTTTTAATGATCGTGAAGGAATAAAGAAGCGCCAATCAGTACACCCTTTGATTTATTGTGTGAAGCTGAACCAAAAGGTTGGTTGCCAGCTTTCTAATGGCACAAAACCGAACACTCTTGCCCCGCCCCTTCTCCAAGGCCCCACCCTGCTCGCTCCATCTCCCCTCCCTCTGTCGCCTTGCTCTTCTCCACCCTCACTCACTCGCTCATTTACACTGGGCTGGGGAGGGTCCCTTTTTGATGGGACATTCTGGTTGAAAAACGGATACCTGGTAAACCATAATCTTTGTCAAATTTTTTATATATAAACACACATCACCAGACAGATGTCACGTAAACAGGCATCAATATCTGCACACAGTCCAATGTGCATAAGAATGTGCACCAACCTGTGGTTTTAAGGAATTATTCATGAAAGAAAACATTTAATTTAGGTGCAATATAAGAACAATGTGAAAAATGGAAAGGACATTTATGTAAGCATGTATTAAATTACTCAAGCAACTGAATGATTCTTAAGACCTCATATTGCCTGGGATAAATATAAATTAAGAGGTTTTTTTTCAAAACCATAATATGCACATTGGAAACAAGAATGGCTCCTTTAGGAACAAGTTTGGTTTCTTGCATAAGTGTATGAAGTATCTTGGCAATCCTTTAAAAAACCAGATTACGCACTCAGAAACAAGTATGACTTTTCTGAGATGTTCCCCATAGATCTGCTAAATGTTAAGGTAGGAGAATGCCAGAATTTACTTTGCCAAAAGTTTTCAATTGTGAATTAAGACTATCAGAATGTGTTGCATTTTGTGCAATCCTGAATACTATACATTTAAGCGATTTAGAGTGAAATGTTTTTCTCTGACTCTCTTATGATTCATGACCATGAGATTGGATTCTGATTAAAAAAGGAATTAAATGTACTTTTGATGGTGGCAGTTCCTTTTTGAGTACTACCAGAACTCAAACAGGACAGTAGAGCCCATTGCCACTGCCAGAAAAGGCATGGCTGAATAAGTAGAAGTAAAACCAGGAGATGAAAATTCCTGGAATTCCAGCAAACAGTTTCAGATAGAGAGGGGTGTCAATACTGGTAGCATCAAATCAGCAGTATGCTCAAGGAGATGACTTGGAGATCTCCAGCTGAAAGCAAACCATTGATCTAGAAGGGCAGTTTTATTGCTGTTAAGGTGGTGGAAGCTGAACCCAGTCTAGAAATGATCAAGGACATTGTTTTGGGAGAATTGGTTAGGTGAGAAAAGACAGCTTTCTCCAAGCTCTTGCTAAAAAGGTAAAAGTGAAGATAGGACAGTAGGCAGTGAGGTGTGGGAAAATTCTGGGCAATGGTTGGTGATATAGTATGCCTGAGACTATCAGGGAAGATAGAAGCTGACAATAAATAACTGATTATTACTGTGATGGGGGATAATGGGTGAAAACCAGGCCCTATTGAAGTCAATGACAAAAATCCCATTGACTTCAACAGGGCTAGGGTTTCATGCAATGTTTCTTGCCTCGTTTGTAAAATGCTTTGAGATCTTCAGATGAAAGGTGCTATATATGTATGAAGGGAACCTCCATATTTTATTATATAGACGACCTTGGTTGAGAGGCTAAGGAGGTAAGATGAAAGGAAAAAAGTATGGCATTGCTTTTTCTTTAATGTTTGTATGTACTGTCTCCATCTTGTGTATGAAAAAAGCATTCTGTTTATTAATTAAACTAACAAAACAAACAAAAAAAATCCAATAGTATTTTGCTGTAATTCAGTTTGCAGGATAAATTTGCCTATTGTTCTAAGGATTTTACGGGTTTCCCTTCAGTTTAAAAAGAAAAACTGATGGGCTTAACCTCTGGAAATACGATTTCCATGGGGACAAACACAGGTAGATGTGGATGGAATCTTTGTGACTGGGGATAGCCAAACCCTATGAAAAGATTTTATCTGGTAATAGCAGTGATATAGAGGGGCTGATCTTACACCATTAAAGTCGATGGGAATTTTGCCATTGATTTCAATGAGAGTACGATCAGGTCCATATCATCCAAGAGAATAGGTTTCTGGGCCCTATAACCATAACTTATACAGGTTTCAGAGTAGCAGCCGTGTTAGTCTGTATTCGCAAAAAAAAAAAGGAGTACTTGTGGCACCTTAGAGACTAACAAATTTATTTGAGCATAAGCTTTCATGAGCTACAGCATCCGATGAAGTGAGCTGTAGCTCACGAAAGCTTATGCTCAAATAAATTTGTTCGTCTCTAAGGTGCCACAAGTACTCCTTTTCTTTTTGCATAACTTATACAGTTAACTAATAAAATATTACTACAGCATTTTGTGACTAAAATTTAAGTTAATAAGTAATCAAAAGCTATTTGAATTGGTTTCTCAACCATTAATCTTCTGATCCTAGTCCTCACTGAGGCAAAGCTTTTAGTGATTTCACCATGAATTTTGCCTGCGGAAGGAACAAGAAAGTGCAGGAACAGGAACTAGTTCTGTACCTTATTGCTCTGCTTAGTGTATGTGAGGAAATGGGTAGGCTGGGGCAAAGGTGTCTCTGTGTCTAAATAAGTGGCCTGATTTTTTCAGAAGTGCTTAGCAACCAGCAGATCCCATATGGGTGCTTAAATGTGGATTAGGAGTCTAACTTCTGGCATCCATTTTTTGGCAGTCTTGACCCTAAATAACAAAACTTAAATGTGGGCACTATAGTTATTTGCACCTGCAAAATTTTAGGTACACAAAAAGAAGAAGCCTCTTTAAAGCTGGACTAAAAATCAGGCTTACAATATATTTTAACAAACCAAGCAAATAAAGCTACTGCCAGCCAGCAAAAAAGCTCATACCTGCTGCTTAAGATGTCATCAGAGAGTCTATTTCACAACTGTGACATCAGGAGAAAATACAACCTTTTCTCCCAAAGGTTGTAAAGTTGATAGTGAGTGATAGATTACTTGGCAAAATTGCCTGTAACATTAGAATTTTACTGCCTCATAATGGTCCATTTCATAATGCTTTTAAATCAGTTTCTACATTTAAAAGACTCTACACAAATTTTAGAAAAAATGGTGATAAGTTTTATCATACAAAAAAAAAAAGCAAATATGGGGAGGACAGAATCTCTTTAGCACACTGTCTGAGTAATATTCTGTGCTGTGTCTCCTAAGAGATTAGCACAGGAGGAGCGGGCAGAGGGAAAGGAGGGGGAAAGGTGGCTTTTTGCCACCTTTGGGACATATGTGCTGCGGTGGGGGCTAAAATGCATCCAGCATAAATTAAAGCAGCCTATTTTAATTTATGGGAGCCTTTCCCCTGGCTGCCTATGGGCTGTACAGCAGCCAGGAATCCCTTGGTCCACTATCTCCTACTTCTAGGCCCAAACCTACTTGGGGCTTTTGAAAGGGCACATAAATTGGATTTTCCTATATTGAGGAAATTCTCCCTTGGCCCATTATGACCTGTTTAAAGCTGCTATCTGCTGCCGGAGTGGTGTATATGGACCAGGGCAGGGGCTAGACCTGGGCAATATTTATGTCCGGTTCAGCAACACCAAAATGCTTTGCAAATTTATTAAGATTCCACCAAATTGTTCATTTAAAGGTCCCAGCTTCCCCATTTAAAAACAAAATCAAAATGTTCCATTTCAACATTTTCAAAATGAAATTTCAGTTTTTTGGTTTGAAGTGAATTTTGTTTCAAAATTTCCTTTAATGTTTTATTTTTTTAAAATAGAAACATATTTAAAAATGGTCCAAATTGAACAAAATAATTCATTTAACTGAACTCAAAATGATTTTTTAAATGTTTTTGATACACTAAACATTTGGACAATTTTTGTTTTCAATCCAATCTGGAATTATTTTTTTCCCCGAAATTACCATGATTCACTCAGCTCTAGCAGGGACAAGGATGCAACCTGTGAATTTAATTAAAATACTTCTTAAAATCTTGACTGAATTGATCAGAAGTGTTTAAAACATCTTACAGGAAAACTTTGAATTAGGCAATAATGAATACATCATCTCAGATTAATGTTGAAATGGAAACCACTTAAGCCTCATTTTCTTGGTTACCATGAAGTCATCAGAACATCAGATATTATTATTTATAGCTTTATTGATTATAGTTAATTGCACTTCATTGTATAATATTTTGTTCTTTTCTGTTTCTGTCTCTGAGTCTTTCTCCATCTAGAAGTAGAAATCCCATGTGTTATTTGATAAGATCTATTATTATCTCCTGTTTTCTCATTATTATTATCTCCTGTGAAGCATTAATGCAAACTGAATGTGGCAAGTGACTTGTTTTTAACACTGGACATTAGAGAAAGGCTCATTTTATTATATTTTTAATGTTTAAGTAGACAACACTTTTTTAAGTGATAGTGTTTAGCATTATCTTGCTGCAGAGAGGTCATGGAGAACATGGGGCCAGTCTCCTGTATGCAAGAGTACCGATGGTGGAAAGTGAGGTTATATTTCTCCCAGTGCACTCAATAAAGCTTGGGAGATTACAAATACAGTAAAGACAGGAACACAAGGAATATACTTATGATGTATCTGGAGCATAAGAGGTGCTACAGAATCACCAAATTACTCCATATTTTCTCTGTAATTTGTTGTTCAGTTTGTGCTTCTATAGTAGCTCATCATTTGCAATTCTCTTTAAACATGTGCCAGCCTTCAGCTAATCCCCCACAATGACTCTTTCCACCTTCCTGTTTCTTAGTGCTGATCTTCCCTCTTCTTAACTGGGACACTATTTCCACCCCACCCCCACCCCTTCCCTACTTTCACTGAAAATAATTCCAAGGCAAACATTTTTGTTGTCAAACAGACACACACGTGCTCTGAAAATGGTACCACTGCCAGAAATATCCATTCTCATTCTCATTTAAAAGAAAGCACCAGAACTTTCTGGGGGGAAAAAATCAACCAAATTCTGTGAGGTGCTAAGTATCTGTAGCTCCTAGTTAAACTGGAGATTTGTCTTTATAGAAATGAAATCCCACAATAATACAGGCACAGATCATACCCAAGGATCTGCACCCGGATCTCCTTTGTGTGTGTGTGGAAAGGAAAAGGTTACTATCTCTGTGGAAGTCCTCTCCTCCTTCCCACCCACCCCTGCAGAGCACTCATTCAAGAAGACTGGAAAAGGGCAAATACAGTGCCCATCTATAAAAAGGGAAATAAGGACAACCTGGGGAATTATAGACCAGACATCTTAACTTCTGAACCCGGAAAGATAATGGAGCAAATAATTAAGCAATCAGTTTGCAAACACCTAGAGGATAATAAGGTGATAAATAACAGTCAGCAAGGATTTGTCAAGAACAAATTGCGTCAAACCAACCTGATATCTTTCTTTGACAGGGTAACAAGCCTTATGGCTGGGGGAAGCAGTAGATGTGGTATATCTTGACTTTAGTAAGCTTTTTGATACTGTCTCACATGACCTTCTCATAAACAAACTAGGGAAATATAACCTAGATGGAGCTACTATAAGGTGGGTGCATAACTGGTTGGAAAATCATTCCCAGAGAGGTTTTCAGTGGTTCACAGTCATACTGGAAGGGCATAATGAGTGGGGTCCCATAGGGATCGGTTCTGTGTCCAGTTCTGTTCAATATCTTCATCAGTGATTTAGATAATGGCATAGAGAGTACACTTATAAAGTTTGCAAAAAGAAAAGGAGTACTTGTGGCACCTTAGAGACTAACAAATTTATTAGAGCATAAGCTTTCGTGAGCTACAGCTCGCTTCATCGGATGTAGCTCACGAAAGCTTATGCTCTAATAAATTTTAGTCTCTAAGGTGCCACAAGTACTCCTTTTCTTTTTGCAAATACAGACTAACACGGCTGCTACTCTGAAACCTGTCATTATAAAGTTTGCGGATGATACCAAGCCGGTGGGGGGGAGGGTGCAAGTGCTTTGGAGGATAGGATTAAAGTTCAAAATGATCTGGACAAACTGGAGAAATGGTCTGAAGTAAATAGCATGAAATTCAATAAGGACAAATACAAAGTACTCCACTTAGGAAGGAACAATCAGTTGCACACTGGGGGTCAGAGTGGATCACAAGCTAAATATGAGTCAACGGTGTAACGCTGTTGCA
Organism: Dermochelys coriacea; assembly: GCF_009764565.3. Taxonomy (NCBI): domain Eukaryota; kingdom Metazoa; phylum Chordata; order Testudines; family Dermochelyidae; genus Dermochelys; species Dermochelys coriacea. Next base: position 68,945,417 of record NC_050071.1, read on the forward strand.
AAAAAAGCAAACATAATTCTGGGGTGTATTAGCAGGAGTATTGTAAGCAAAACATGAGAAGTAATTCTACCGCTCTACTCTTCGCAGATTAGGCCTCAACTGGAGTATTGTGTCCAGTTCTGGGTACCACATTTCAGGAAAGATGTGGACAAACTGGAGAAAGTCCAGAGAAGATCAACAAAATGATTAAAGATCTAGAAAACATGACCTATGAAGGAAGATTGAAAAACTTGGGTTTGTTTAGTCGGAGAAAAGAAGACTGAGAGGACATGATAACAGTTTTCAAGTACATAAAAGGTTGTTACAAGGAGGAGGGAGAAAAACTGTTCTTCTTAACCTCTGAGGATAGGACAAGAAGCAATGGGCTTAAATTGCAGCAAGGTTGGACATTAGGAAAAACTTCCTAACTGCCAGGGTGGTTAAGCACAGGAATAAATTGCTTAGGGAGGTTGTGGAATCTCCATCATTGTGGATTTTTAAGAGCAGGTTGGACAGACACCTGTCAAAGATGGTCTAAATAATACTTAGTCCTGCCTTGAGTGCAGGGGACTGGACTAGATGACCTTTTGAGGTCCCTTCCAGTTCTATGATTCTATTCGTTGAGTGAGCATAGGTGCTGGAACTAGGGATGCTGGGGGTGCTGCTGCACCCCCTGACTTAAAGTGATTCCGATCATATACAGGGTTTACAGTTTGGGTCAATGGCTCTCAGCACCACTACTATACAAATTATTCCAGTGAGTGAGTTGTGTTTTTTTTCTTTCTTAGGGGATTTTTTTCAACTTTTGTGCTGAATGTAGTTTAATTTTGTAAGAAATGGCAACTTAATTGCTTTTGGGGAAAAAACATTACATATTTAGAAAGTTTTGTAAATGTAGAGGCATTTTCCTTCAAACAAAATGGGAAAACCGTTTTATCAGAACAAAAAGTGTATGTGTGGGGGTAGGTTCAATAATGCTGTCCCCACAAGGCCCATCAAGCAAAGGGAGAGAGCTAGACGTTGCTAAGCATTATTTTACTTTGTTTTTAAACATTTGTGAATTCATCCAAAAGTTTTATTGTTTGTAGTTTAAGAGTACTTTTAAAGTTCAATTTAAAAATGGAAGTGTGTAGAGCACGTGATAATTTCAAGAGCCAGACTATGTGCTGGGATGGACTTGCAGAACTCCCACTAAAATCCAGGGGCCGTGAAAAGCATATTCATTTGCAGAGTTTCAACCAAAGTGAGCAATTTAGGACTCTGATCCTGCAAAGACTTACACACGTGGTTAACTGTATGCATTAGGAGTAGTTCCATGGAAGTCATTGGGTCTACTCACCGTGTGTAAGATTAGGCCTGCACATAAGTTTTTGCAGGATCAGGGCCTAGTATTTTGACTCCCCAGTTATACTTCTGGTCAAGCTATTTAATTATCTCAATTTTTATTCAGATCATAATGAAAAAGGGATCATAAAGCCATATTGGCAGCTCTGTATGCTACTTGGGAAGCCCCTAGGCCGGCATATGTCTTAGGGGTTGAATCCAACCATTTTACTGCCCCTTTACTTTGCTGGAGCAGCATAAAGGGGGGACAGACTGTAGCCAAGAATCAGTGCCCAGATCTTCAGAAAGGGCATTACTTTGCACCATTGACTCCAGTGGGGATTTTGCTAGAGAATTCATAAAAATCAGGTGTAAGGCCTAGCATACTATGGAGAACTGTGAGTTGTCTGTTCAGAATCAGCTATTGATAGTCAGATGGTTTTTGAAAGAGTTGATTACATTGACTTGGTTTCTCATGGGTGATGCAGTTATCACTACCTCTGCATATCTGCAGAATTCATTAGGGATTTCTAACAAAAAACAAAAGGCAAGCCTTTTTGTGTCATTGACTTGCACAGTTAGAACAAACCTGGTGTTGTACGGTAGTTAGACTAATGTGAATTCCAGGTCATTAGTAGCATGAGTTTTATAAAGTGTGATGATTTTCTAAGGCCTCATGAAGCACTTGATGAAAAGCAGCAGAATACAATTGTTTCACAGAATATGATCTTGCTATTGTGTTAATTCTGCTTATCTGAGAAATTTACTGAAAAATTTAATTCCTTTTATCCAGGAGCAGTTCTGTATTCCATAATTTCTTGATCAGTTTCTCAATACTTTAGTTAAGGCACGTAATGAGACATGAGGCCAATCCCCGACAGTCTGGCCTTCATATTTGCTGGCATGAACAAGGGGGGTACAAGTTTGTGTCTGCAAAACTGGAGGACAAGTTAAGCCAGGCAACCCAGTCTGGAAATTTGGCACTATGCATATAGCCATGCAACGCATTTGTGGTGAGGTAAAGAAACAAACAGTATTGCTTTATCTGCTTGCTTTGGGCTGTATGCTACTAATAAACCATGTATGGTACTTTCTGACTGGGTTCTCTATATGGTAAATTCTTAATCATTGATCCAATGACCTTTTTCTTAGCAGGATCTCTTTAAACAAAATTCTGACATGCATGGCACCATAGAGCACTAACAAAGGTATGTCTAAAGCTATACAGTGGGGAAGCTGGAGTACACTGAGAAAGGGGATCGTAGCTACCAAATTTATGTGGAATCAAGAAAAAGAAGCAAAAAGAAAAGTGTGTAACTTAAGGCTGCCAATCCAGTTAATCAATATGATGAGTAGAAGTACTGGGCATTGGTGAAGAGGATGTACTCATTTTGAAACAAGTTCCTGGGAGGAAATTGTTGCCCCATTGAAGTCAATGGTAAAATTCCCATTAAGTTCAGTGGGAATAGGATTTCATTCCCAGTCTCTGGGAACCTACTTCAGAGTATCCTGGGTTGAGTGAGGGCATCTACGAGAAGACAGTGGGGACTTGAAGGGATTGAGACCTGCATGGTACTGAGCCCAGAAAATAGAATGGTAGCAGGGTTTGTAGGTATTTTTTGCAGTGAAAACAACATAAATCATTGTTAGCTCTTAAGACAGATCTATATGTTGAGTAAGTACTGACATACTGTGGATGAGTGGGTGGGGGTTCAGGGTCTCGACAGGATCAATAATCCCAAACATATGAGCTGATTTACCCAGAATGCCTTTAGGGTTACTGAAGGAGTGCATCATGGAGTGGGAGCTTTGCCATCCTATGGCTGGTGTAGGGGATTGAGGACGGGGCCTTGCCTCACCTCTGAGATGTCTAATATTGGCAAGAGTGCCAGATCGACTCAACTCCTTGTTGCTACTGTGTTTAGGCCCTGCCCACAGAGAGAAGGCTTCCTCTGTCCTTCCTTTCTTTTTGTGTACCCATGTAGGGCTAGCCAAATCTTGTCATTGGCAAATGACAGGATGTTTGTTTGAGGAAGCACTGCAGTATTTGATCCAACATGTGGCCATATATTAGAGTTAAATGTAGATAACAGTAAATGGTCAGAAGAGATCTGTAAATCATAAATCCTTTGGAATGCAGTTCTAGGACAGTACACTTTTTTTTAAAATTAATTCAACAACAGTGCTGTTTGATCTTTTCCCAAAGCCAGGGAGACTTTTATAACCGTATAAACCTTAGTCAATGTTAGCAATCTTATTTAATCTGGCCCAAGACCTTTAATCTGGCCTGTTTGTTTATTCATAAACTAAATCCTGAGATGTAGGCTGAGCTAAACCAAGAAGCACCTTTTATGTGGAAACATTCATTGTCATGGAATATAAGATGCCTAATTTGCAACTATATAAAGACCTTGGTCTTACTGCAGAATGTGCATATGGTCTAAAGTACTCATCATATGCTGTAGGTGCAGATCTGCATTAAAGTCAGATAGAAAGAAGTTTGATCTGGTGCGACTTGGGCCCTTTGGCTAATATTTAATGAGGTCCCAGTTTAATATCTGATACTTTTTCTTTGGCAGATCCGTCTTTGCAGGAGTGTGAACTTTTATGTGCTTATAGGTTTTTCTGTATCTAAATGTGATCCTGTAACACTAATTTGTGACTGTAACTGACCCTTCTTCCGATCAGTTCTCTAATCACTACACCCCCACAAAAAAGATGTAAAACAAAAATAATTTAATATTTTTACTCTACAATAAAATTAAGGTTGAGAAAATAGAAAAGAGGGCAAAAGATTTTAAATGTTAATAACTTTCACCTCATGTTAATGACTGATAAGTAACAAGTATGAATTGTTGAAAGTTTCTTTCAGGAAATTTCTAGATGTAAATCATGTAACTTGAATGACCCCTTCATAAAGGAATAGGATCCCACACTGAGTTATACATTGCACTGGTTCACAGGCATGAACTGCATCTTCCCAGCACATGTATCTTTTGTAATAAAGAATTTTAAAACTTTTCCAACAGGAAAAGCAGAAAGCACTTACTGGTTTTGGCCAATTCTATTTTTTGGTCATAGTGATAGAGAAAAAAAGCTAGGAACATAAGCAAAATTCAGGTGGATCTAGGGTCCAAACTTGTACTCCTTACTCAGGCAAAACTCTTTCTTTAATGGTAGATTTATCTATATGAGAAATACAGGATCAGGCCTTTAGATGCAGATTTTAAAATGGTCCATGCTAGCTAGGGCCTGACTTTCAGATGAGTTGAAACTCCATTTCATGTCAATGGGAGCTGCAGATAATCAGCACTTTTGAAAATCAGGCCAGAGGCACACAAATCCCAGTGACGAAAAATGGGACCTTGTGCCTGACTCATGGGTATCCTTTTGAGAACATGCCTCTTTCTATATCACAAAGGAAGATTTGAACTTTCAGCTGTGGTTTGGCTGTAAGCCCTGTGTATGGGACGTTGTTGAGAGCCACAATTCCCTTCTCATTTGCTGCGGTGGGGTGGGAGTAGTAATTTACTCCTGGCCTATACTAGCAGCAAATGATGACAACCCTTGTGCTGGCTCAGCTACATTGCTTGGCACGTGAGAGAGAGGAGCCAAGTTTTTCCCCGCCCTGCCCACCAACTCTTTGAGGGGGATTAGCAGGTACACAGCATCCTCCTCTTGAACACTTGTCTCCATAGCCTGAGCAGGAATATAAGGAAGGTTCTTCTGCCTTAAGTCCCTATATGATCAGGTAGTTCAAGTCACAATCTAGCCCTCTATATTTGTGGAACACTCAATGCTACCTTGATGAGTGCCATAGAAATACCTATAATTAAACAAACCACCAGATGGAAAGACAAAAACTTCACCTGATGCTTCATGTGACGATCAAAGTAAATGAAATTCTGTAGCTGTAGGCAATGCAAAATGAAAATGCACCTGGTTGCATCAGACCCTTGACTAGAGAAGTTTTAGAGCAGGGAGGCTCTTTTTGACTTGAAAATTGAAGAATTGCCTGAAATAGATGTTGCCATGGTGACAGAGGATTAGCAGTCTGAGACTGATTTCATTGGTCTGTTACTAGCACAAGTTGCTTGTTTGAGTAGCATTAATATGTTGTCTCCTGCTGCTTTATATGCCGAGACCATCTGGTGTTGGTTGTATTTAAGGGTGCAGTTCTGTTGCAAAAAGAATTGGCCAATGTGATTTGATTTATGTTTAAAATGCAGTTTATAAGAGTAAAGAAAAGTAAAAAGAGTACTTGTGCCTTTAACATATTCTAAAAAGTCACAGCATGCACAGTAATAGAGAATGAGGTGCCAGTTCTAGGCAGCAGCATAGAGAATTTCTGAGATTTGTTTAATATTCAGTCAATGCACAATTTAAAATATTCACTGCAAAACATGTACTCCTGCACGTTTCTTTAGGGCCTATGTGTTTGCAACCACATTTCCCTTTTCAAAAGGAATTCTTGTCAATATACACTGGAAGATGCTTTCTAGCTTGAGAACCGTACATGAAAAGTCCTCAATAAGTGCTAAGTGTTATTATTCTGTGTTAGAGTAAAGCATATCAGTTTAACTTTAAAAAACAACAACCCATAACTAACTTACTTTTGGGTTCATTTTTTCAAGAAGGAGTCAGTGCCCATTTTATTTTGGAATGAACCTGCAGAATTCAAAAACATTTTAAAATATTTTTAAAAAAGAGAAGAAAAATAATATAAAATCCCAAATACCATTAATCTGTTAACAAGCATGAATCTTCTTTTGCCTTTACCATTGTCTGCAAGCTCTAGCATGGAAATTGCTATCCTCTGAAGAGCTGATTTACCTAAAACATATTTATAGTACAGTACTGATTTACATAGGATGCGTTTGAATTTCCATTGATTTTTTTTCCTGGTGATTTATATCATAGCATTTAATTATTCCCAAGACTATAGGACTAGATGAATGAATCAAGCATTGTCAAATTCAGAATAAAACCAGCTCCCATAGAAAGCTTAGCATTACAGTTTTGAAATGTACTCTTTGGCCCAAACATTGTGTGAATTTACACCCTTGGTGTCAAAGTAGGATTGCAGGGGGAGTAAATCAGCACAGAATTTCATCCTCTGTAATGTATTGAAACCAATTTCAGTCTTGATTATGAACATCTGATAGAAACATTTTCATATTCTAAACTTATTAACAATGACACTTCATAATACTACTTTGCACTTTGATCTCAATGCATTTTACAGAGGGTAATCACTTTGACTTAGTATGCAATAGTGCAGTTACATACTAAAAAGGGTGTCAGAGCTACTTCACAAATCCTTACTGTTAAGCCTTCTTGCTGAAGTTTTGGCTTTAGTGCCAAAATCATTTTTGATTATAAAGTACATTTGAAATACAAGGCCTTATAGTTAAGCCTGTTGATGATTTACATAGTAACAGGTGCTCTGTTTTGTCTTGAGAAGGCTTTAAAGAGGATCATCTTTGATCCCTATTGTATTGACAACTCAGTCCTAGCATTATTCCTACTATATTAATTATAAATTTTGACTTCTAGTGTATAACAGCAGAAGGTTATATTTTGTTATCTGAACTTAATTTATACTTAACTGCTGTAGTTCTAGAGAAAATAATCTTGGATTGTTGATTGTCAAGATTGAAATCATATTGTGCAGATTGTTGGCCAAATGCTACAGTATTCCTTGTAAATATATGTGTAGCATTGTCAGGGGTGCTGGAACAATTTTTATTGTGGGGGTGCTGGGAGCCATTGAACCAAACTGTAAACCCTGTATATAATGGAAACCACTTCAAGCTGGGGGATGTAGCAGCACCCGAAACACCCCTACTTCCAGCACCTATTAGTGTTGTTTGTTTCTGATCACATGAATCTGAACGCAGATATATTAATACCTAGAGTCTGGGAATGAACTCTTAATTTTTAACCAGGGGCTTAATTCTGCCACCTTTACTCTCATTGAGTTGACTCTTATTCCTCAAGTAGTCCCATTGAAGTTGAAGGTACTGCTCAACATAAGGAAAAATGGGCAGCAAATAAGGAACATAAATTGTAATTTGACAACAAAATAAATTGGGCTAAATGAAAAAGAACAGGGCAGTCAGGCCGTCTGCCTGGAGCTTCAAGCAAACTCTTTAAATTAATTGCGACATGAGTTGAAGTACAATAGTTTATCAGATATTTGTGTTTTCATTTCTAATCTTTTTGAATAGTGATGATGAAAATTTATGACCAAGAGAAATCTTCTACTAAATTAATATATCATACAGGAAGCCATTGCACCATATATGTATGTATATATTTAAAAATACATGTTACCTATCCAGTGAATTACTCTGCTGTTTGGTATCAGTCCATGTTATGGAATTTTTATGCGCCTAACTACAAACCTAAAGAGAAATTCATTCTTGTGCCAAGGGCCAGCATAGGCCCCAGGGTCCATTTAAGTCCTCATAAGAGTTTATATTGTATTTATGTGAGACATATTATTCATAGTCCTTGTGCTAGGCGAAATTCATCTTTAAGTAGTATCCAGTGGGTAGTCCCAGTGAGTAGAGTAGCCTTGAAAATCAGGGAATAGTCCAGCAATTAGGATGTTAGTCTGGTACTTGAGAGGTCCAGGTTCAGTTCCCAGATCTGACACAAACTTCCTTTGTGACCTTTGACAAAGTACTTAGTCTCCCTGTTCCGCAGTTCCCCATCTGTAAAACAGGGATCATAGCACTGCCCTACCTCACAGGAGCACTGTGAGGATAAATACATTAAAGATTTTAAAGTGCTTAAATACTAAGTTAATGGGGGTGGTGTAAGTGCAGTCCAACCATGTTTCTTTCCCTCTTCCTATACTGGGCAGTAGAAAGGAGTCTGGTGTAGAGCCATTAAACCAGTTTTACACAGACCAGAATTATTATAAGGGATTCTGTTCTGCCCCATTTAAATGTCCCGTCTATGCTTCCAGAACAGCATAAAGGAGTCCTAGTGTAATTGAGAATCAGGCTTTTTGTATGTAAAGGGAGCTTCTTCAAGTGTTGTTGTTTTCCTGTTCTATGCATTGTATCACTTTCATGTAGTATGGAAAACAACACCTCTCAAAATCCCTTATTCATTCTAGACCATAATGTACTTCAAATTGACTTAGAGATATTTCACAAATCCTGGGGCCTTGCACCATAAATTAGGTTTTTAGTGCTACATACTAGACAAGGCCTTGAATATTATTCTGGTAGCCAAGCAGTGTATTAGCAATAATTATATTTCACCAGTGTAACACCAGCAGAAGGTGAAAATTAGGAATGTGTTTTTAAGGGGGAATAGAAGAGATTTCTCCCTGAACCATAGCGCATTTCTAGATGCAGAATCTTATTTAAGATCCTAAATGGCCAGATAAGGGACTCCCCGTTTTCACCTGATGAAGAAGACAAAAATATTGAAAGTGGGAGGGTAATATATTACTGTGCTCTCCCTCTACAGGAAGACCTGCATGGGAGCTAGGGTGAAGGGCATGTGGAAGGATTCTGGAGGGATGGGTTATGAGGAGACAAGGCTACAAAAAGATAGATAAGCACCCAGATCTGAACTATTAGGGGTTTGCCTATCCCTAGCTGAAGTATCGCCTGAGAGCACTCTCCAGTAGCAATGAGCAAATGATCTTTCGGTTCAGTGGCCAAACTGGAAAAAGAAACGGTTCATTTCAAACTGAAACTGAACTTTTTTGTGTTTTCTTGCTGAAATGAAAAACCAAAACAAATGTGTTCAGGTCAAACAAAATGTTTTGAATGTTGATTCAAAATGCCAATTTCAAAATGAAATGTTTATTTGACTCAACATTTCATTATGAAGATGTTTTGAAACAAATGTTGAAACGGTTCAATTTGATATTTCTGAAATTTTTGTTTTTAATTTTTTTTTTTGGCCAAAACCATGAGCTGAATTTTGTCCCGAATTCCTGAATAGTTTCAGTGCCCCCAGAATGCTTTTTTTTTTAAAGCAAACATGCCATTTGCCGTAAAAAAAATTCACCTACCTCTACTCCCTAGTAGAGCCTTGTGTGGATACAAATTTATATCTGCAGATGTGGATATCCACAGATATAAATCAGTCGCCGTGGAGGTGCAGGGCTTTACCGGGAACAGCAGTGGCGAAAAGAGTAATGTTCCCAGGAGCCAGCGCCCCACGCCGATAGCCCCTCCGGCATGGCCGTTCTGCCTCCAGTCCAGCCCTGGCCCCGCCCAGTGGACATGAGGCTCACCAGCAGCTGTGCCTGGTCGCGCCTGTGTGTTCAAGAGGCTCGCACGCCCCCAGACAAGAGACGCAGACCGCTGCATGGAAGGGACTCCTGTCTAGGAGGGTGCGAGTTGCTTGAACTCACAAGCACAATCAGGGACAGCTGCTGGGGAGCCGGGTGCCCGCCCCAGTGGGCGGGGCTGGGAGCCGTACAGCCACCCTGGAGGAGCTGCCAGCGTGGTGTGCTAGCTCCTGGGAGCAGCACCCCGACGTGCTGCTCCTTTCGCTGCTGTGGTTCCTGGTAGAGCCCTGCACCTCCACGGATACCAATTGATATCCGCTGATATCCGCATCCATCGATATAAATTTGTGCCCGCACAGAGCTCTACTCCCCAGTCTGGATAAATATAACATATTAACTACATGACCATTGACTTGAATAGACCTCACCTACTACTGTTATCAAAAATTTAGGGTGTGACCTTTATGCACTCCCGGTTCCATTTTTAAATTAAGTGTTGCGCAGTTGGAAGCCACTGTTCTGTATGTATTTCTTCATGGAAAGGAAGGATTAACTTTTAAAAGTAGTTAGAAATGTTTCTGTTCTGTTTCTTCCTCCCATTTTCCCCCCATCTCCATTGCTCTTTCATAACTCCTCTTTTGCCCTTTCTCCTCTGCTTCATAAAGAAGCATCTCCAAAATGCAGAGAAATTGGGACAATGGAGAAGAAGCAGAAGAGATTGAAAAGAACAAGTTGTCAGCATTGCTGCAGATTCTACAGACTTATCAGAGCAGGCCCTGATTTCTGTTTCAGCCTGTCTTCCATGCTGCAGTATATGGTGTGGAATGGAGGAAAAGTCCAGGCTCTTTATCAAGAATTCTGCTATCTAGAAGGAAGCTATAACTATAGTTTAGAACAAGAAAGAGGCGAGCTAATAAGTAATAAATTTTTAACATTGTAGTTTAGAGCAGAATGCACCTTTTCTCTAAGGAGGCTCACTAGTGAATTCTGAGGAAACTCAGAGCAGCTGTGAGTGAGCATTTTAGAAGGAAGTGTACATGAAAAATGCTAGAAAAGGCGGTCAAGAGATATAGTCAGTAATAGTCCTGTTATTAAAGGCTCTATTCATATCTCTGAGCAAAGAAAAATCACACTTGTACATTTAGGTACATACTGGAAATAGACGGAAATAACAAGAATCTTTGTTCAGATGATCACAGCAGTTTATAACATTCCAGAATCTGTTATTTTAGTAAGTACCATAATAGAAACCTCCCTAATCACACTGAAGGCTGTGAGCATATGAGGTATCCAGGCCATATCTACTATGCACCCACTGAAACAGTGAGTTTTCAGAAACAACAGTGTGCTAGCTTTCAGTGTATTGGGTTCCTACAGGAAATCATAGAATCGTAGGACTGGAAGGGACCTCGAGGTCATCTAGTCCAGTCCCTTGCACTTATGGCAGGACTAAGTATTATCTAGACCGTCCCTGACGGGTGTTTGTCTAACCTGCTTTTAAAAATCTCCAATGATGGAGATTCCACAACCTCCCTAGGCAATTTATTCCTATGCTTAATCACCCTGACATTTAGGAAGTTTTTCCTAATGTCCAGCCTTGCTGCAATTTAAGCCCATTGCTTCTTGTCCTATCCTCAGAGGTTAAGAAGAACAATTTTTCTCCCTCCTCCTTGTAACAACCTTTCATGTACTTGAAAACTGTTATGTCTTCTCCAGACTAAACAAACCCAATTTTTTCAATCTTTCTTCATAGGTCATGTTTTCTAGACCTTTAATCATTTTTGTTGCTCTTCTCTGGACTTTCTCCAATTTGTCCACATCCTTCCTGAAATGTGGCACCCAGACACAATACTCCACTTGAGGCCTATTCAACATGGAGTAGAGCAGAAGAATTACGTGTCATGTTGGTAAAGATGGCATTTCGTTTACTGTGAATTTCTTACAAAAACTTAACTCAGGTGAAGGGAAACCACTTTCATCCACCTTAACTGAAGAATTCTTTGATCTTATTGCTGTAACCCTTGTCCTTCATCACCTCTTCCATTCCCTGCCTTTATGTTACTCCCTTTACTCACGTCATGTCTAAAATGACATTGTTAGCTCTTTGGGGTAGGGATATGTTCTTTCTACTTAAGCTGTTGGGTGAATACTGTAAGACGTACAGTAAAAACAACAGATAATAAAAGCTCTTCATTTTAGTTTTAGTTTTTTCCAGCTGTGGAAACGTCTGGTTATTATTCTATCTTTCATAGATTCCAAGGCCATCGTCTGGTCTGACCTCCTGTGTAACACAGCCCATAGAACTTCCCCAAAATAATTCCTAGAGCATATGTTTCAGAAAAACATTCACCACAACCCTTGTTGTGTTGTTCCATTGGTTAATTACCTTCACCATTAACAATTTGCACCTTTATTTCTAGCCTGAATTTGTCCAGTTTCAGCTTCCAGCCATTAGATTGTTATACCTTTCTCTGCTAGATTGAAGAGTCCATTATCAAATCTTTGTTCCCCTTTTAGGTATCTATAGATTGTAATCAGATCACCCCTTAATCTTCTCTTTGTTAAGATAAATAAATTGAGCTCATTGAGTCTGTCACCATAAGGCCTATTTTCTAATCCTTTAGTCGTTCTCATGGTGCTTCTCTGAACCCTCTCCAGTTTTTCAACATCATTCTTGAATTGTGGATACCAGAACTGAATGCAGTATTCCAGTAGCAGTTGCACTAGTGCTAAATACAGAGGTAAAATAACCTCTCTGTGCATATTCAAGGTTCCCCTGTTTATGTATCCAAGGTTCAGCCCTTTTGGCCACAGCGTTGCACCGGAACTCATGTTCAGCTGATTAGCCACCATGACCTCCAGATCTTTTCTAGAGTCCAAGGATAGAGTCCTCCACCCTATAAGTGTGGCCTACATTCTTTGTTCCTAGAAGTATACATTTATATTTAGTCATATTAAAACACACACTGTTTCCTTGTGCCTGGATTAGCAAGTGATCCTCTGTGTCAGGGACCTGTCCTCTTCGTTATTTATCACTCCCTTAATCTTTGTGTCATCAGCAAACTTGATCAGTAGTGATTTTATGCTTTCTTCTAGGTCATTAAGAAAAATATTAAATAGCGCAGGGCCAATAACTGATCTCTGTTGGTCCCCACTGGACACTCACCTGCTCAGTGATAATTCCCTATTTCCATTTCCATTTGAGATATATCAGTTAGCCAACTTTTAAACCATTTAATGTGTGCCAGGTTAATTTTATATTATTCTATATTTTTATTCAAAATGTAATGGCACCAAGTCAAACGCCTTACAGAAGTCTAAGTATATTACATTAACACTATTAACTTTATCAACCAAATTTATTATCTTATCAAAAAAAGATGTTCAGTTAGTTTGATGGGATTGATTTTCCTTGAACATGTTGATTGTGATTAATCATATTATTTCCTTTAATTCTTTATCAATCAAGTCCTGTATCAGTCACTGTATTATTTTGCCCATGATTGTTGTCAGACTAACAGGCATATAATTATCCAGATCATCCTGTTTACCCTTTTTAAATATTAGCACAATGTTAGTTTTCTTCCAGTTTTCTGGAACTTCCCCAGTGTTCCAAGACTTACTGGAAATCAAAATTAGTGGTCCAGCAAGCTCCTCAGCCAGTTCTTTTAAAATACACGGATGCAAGTTATTTGGGTCTGCTGATTTAAAAATGTCTAACTTTAGTAGCTGCTGTTTAACATCCTCCTAAGATAACAGTGGAATGGTAAGAGTGTTATCATAATTATATGATCAGACTCCATTATCTGTTTTTCCCCAAATACAGAACATAAATATTTATTGAACTCTTCTGCCTTTTCTGCATGATTATTGATGATTCTACCATTTCCATCTAGTAACTGACCGGGACCATGTCAGGTTTCTTTTTGTTCCTAATACACTTAAAAACCAGTTTCTTATTATCCTTAACTCTGCAGGCCATAGAGCTCTCCTTGTGTCCCTTTGCTTACCTTAACAATTTTCTAAAATGAGTAGTTTCTGATTTATATTCATTATTATCAGCTTCCCATTTCTTCCATTTGTTATATATTATTATTTATAGTTGCCCTTCACTTCCCCTCTAAACCAGGTTGTTTTTTTAACCAGTATAGCCTTCTTCCTTGTTTGTGACTTTTTGGGCATCCAGTAAAGTGTGCTTAAACAATTCCAAATTATCGTTCACATTATTCTGATTAAATTCTTTCTCCCAGCTGATCTGGCTCATAATTGATTTGAGCTTTGTGAAATTGGCCCTTTTAAAAATATGTGTTGTTGATTTGTACTTTATTCTGATTTCTGGACTTTATTGGTTTGGTTCCTGTTTTAACTGTAGAGCCTGGGCCAATTGTAATGAGGGCACATTAGACGACATTATAATTATTTGAAATGTATATCAAGTTATTTTTCCACAACTGTTTCCTAATACTCTTGTTTTTCTTTTGTCTTACATTGATCATTGTACAGTGATTATCTTCCAGAAGAGCTGTCAGTGGTATCTTAATATTGTTATAAAAGAAGCTTCTAATAGATCTCTTCTGGAATTTTCAAATCAGCTGAAAAAGTACTTCATGACTAAGACTAATATTTTGCAATTTGAAAGTCTTTTTCAGTGTGATATAATGGTAACAGAAAAATGAATGGATGAAAAAAATTACTGTTATTTCTACCAGGGAACTGCTTTTATGATAAAATCTTCTATAAGAAATTGGTACTGACATAATAATTGCTAGTGTTTCAAAAATCTTTGGTCTTTTTGGCTTTCAAATGAGTTTTTACAAAACATCTGATTGATTATCATATTGATCAATACAGCCTTAATTGCCAAGATGGCTAGCAGTTTGCTACTGGTCTCAAATGTTAGAGCATGTTACAGAGGGGAATGAACAGCTCCTTGTCTCACTGAAAGTCTGAGGGAATAACTTGATTTCTGCTTCCATGGTTTTTTTTTTTTAAATGTATTTATAAAACATTTGGGATGGATCCTGCAATCCTTTATCCCATGAATAATCACTCACTAAAGACTATTCCTGTGTGTGAGGTTTTGCAGTGTAGGCTCTTTGAAAAGTCACAAATTATCATACATTCCAGTGAGTACCTGTTTCTTTATTTACAGTCACATTTTGTGCTTCAGATAGAAAGGAAGATAAGGTTTTTAAACACATATTTAATTAAAAAAAAATCCTACTGAGCTTTTGATTTTTTCCCCTCCTGTTAAATAAATAAAATAATCTTGGGACCATGAGTGATTATCTTCTAGAATCCATGGAGAATGGGGGAGGTCCCAGAGGATTTGAGAATCATAGAATCATAGATTATCAGGGTTGGAAGGGACCTCCGGAGATCATCTAGTCCAACCCCCTGCTCAAGAGGGACCAATCCCCAACTAAATCAAAAAAGGGCAAACATAATACTGATCTTCCCGCAGCCCCCATTGGCCTGGAGCAGCGAACTGTGGCCAGTGGGAGCTGCGATCGTCCGAACCTGCGGACGCGGCAGGTAAACAAACTGGTACGGCCCGCCAGGGGCTTTCCCTGAACAAGCGGCAGACCGGCTTTGAGAATCACTGGTCTAGATGAAATTACTATAAAGGGACATCCCTTGCTGAAAAAAGAGTACTTAAAAGAGTAGTTATCAAAGGTTTACTGTCAAACTTGAAGGATATCTAGTGGGGTTCCACAGGAGTCTGTCCTGGGTACAGTACTATTCAGTATTTTCATTAATTACTTGGGTAATGGAGTGGAGAGTATGCATATTAAATTTGTGGATAACACCAAGATGGGAGGGGTTGCAAGCACTCTGGATGATATGATTAGAAATTGGTAAATCAAAGAATTGGTTTCAACAAGATGAAATTCGGTAAAGAGATGTGCAAAGTACTTAAGAAGGAAAAAAAATCCAATGTACAACAAAATGGAGAATAACTAGGTAGGCAGTAGTAATGCTGAAAAGAATCTGAGGTTATAGTGGATTACAGATTGAATATGACTCAACAATGTGGTGCTGTTGCAAAAAAAAGCTAATATCCTTCTGGGTATATTAACAAGAATGTTGTACGTGAGACATGTGAGGTGCTCTGTTCAGCACTGTTGAGGCCTCACCTTGAATAGTATGTCCAGTTTTGATCGCCACACTTCAGGAAAGATATGAGCAACTTGGAGAGAATCCAGAGAAGAGCAACAAAAATGATAAAAAGTTCAGAAAACCTGACCTATGAGGAAAGGTTAAAAAAAAAACTGGGCAAGTTTAGTCATGAAGAAAGTTAATGATTGTTAAGGGCTGTTATAAAAAGGATAGGTTTCAGAGTAGCAGCCGTGTTAGTCTGTATTCGCAAAAAGAGAAGGAGTACTTGTGGCACCTTAGAGACTAACAAATTTATTAGAGCATAAGCTTTCGTGAGCTACAGCTCACTTCATCGGATGCATTTGGTGGAAAAAACAGAGGAGAGATTTATATACACACACAGAGAACATGAAACAATGGGTTTATCATACACACTGTAAGGAGAGTGATCACTTAAGATAAGCCATCACCAGCAGCAGGGGGGGGAAAGAAGGAAAACCTTTCATGGTGACAAGCAAGGTAGGCTAATTCCAGCAGTTAACAAGAATATCAGAGGAACAGTGGGGGGTGGGGTGGGGGGGAGAAATACCATGGGGAAATAGTTTTACTTTGTGTAATGACTCATCCATTCCCAGTCTCTATTCAAGCCTAAGTTAATTGTATCCAGTTTGCAAATTAATTCCAATTCAGCAGTCTCTCGTTGGAGTCTGTTTTTGAAGCTTTTTTGTTGAAGGATAGCCACTCTTAGGTCTGTAATCGAGTGACCAGAGACATTGAAGTGTTCTCCAACTGGTTTTTGAATGTTATAATTCTTGACGTCTGATTTGTGTCCATTCATTCTTTTACGTAGAGACTGTCCACTTTGGCCAATGTACATGGCAGAGGGGCATTGCTGACACATGATGGCATATATCACATTGGTAGATGCGCAGGTGAACGAGCCTCTGATAGCGTGGCTGATGTGATTAGGCCCTATGATGATATCCCCTGAATAGATATGTGGACAGAATTGGCAACGGGCTTTGTTGCAAGGATAGGTTCCTGGGTTAGTGGTTCTGTTGTGTGGTGTGTGGTTGCTGGTGAGTATTTGCTTCAGATTGGGGGGCTTTTTATGGCTGACTTAGAACAACGCTTCCTCAGCTCTCGTCCCCTAATGCCCCTACTCTACTTGCGCTACATTGATGACATCTTCATCATCTGGACCCATGGAAAAGAAGCTCTTGAGGAATTCCACCATGATTTCAACAATTTCCATCCCACCATCAACCTCAGCCTGGACCAGTCCACACAAGAGATCCACTTTCTGGACACTACAGTGCTAATAAGCGATGGTCACATAAACACCACCCTATATCGGAAACCTACTGACTGCTATTCCTACCTACATGCCTCTATCTTTCATCCAGATCATACCACTCGATCCATTGTCTACAGCCAAGCTCTACGATATAACCGCATTTGCTCCAACCCCTCAGACAGAGACAAACACCTACAAGATCTCTATCATGCATTCCTACAACTACAATACCCACCTGCTGAAG
Source organism: Dermochelys coriacea (assembly GCF_009764565.3). Taxonomy (NCBI): domain Eukaryota; kingdom Metazoa; phylum Chordata; order Testudines; family Dermochelyidae; genus Dermochelys; species Dermochelys coriacea. Next base: position 68,962,622 of record NC_050071.1, read on the forward strand.
TGAAGAAACAGATTGACAGAGCCAGAAGAGTACCCAGAAGTCACCTACTACAGGACAGGCCCAACAAAGAAAATAACAGAACGCCACTAGCCATCACCTTCAGCCCCCAACTAAAACCTCTCCAACGCATCATCAAGGATCTACAACCTATCCTGAAGGACGACCCATCACTCTCACAGATCTTGGGAGACAGGCCAGTCCTTGCTTACAGACAGCCCCCCAATCTGAAGCAAATACTCACCAGCAACCACACACCACACAACAGAACCACTAACCCAGGAACCTATCCTTGCAACAAAGCCCGTTGCCAACTCTGTCCACATATTCAGGGTATTATTCAGGGGATACCATCATAGGGCCTAATCACATCAGCCACACTATCAGAGGCTCATTCACCTCGCATCTACCAATGTGATATATGCCATCATGTGCCAGCAATGCCCCTCTGCCATGTACATTGGCCAAAGTGGACAGTCTCTACGTAAAAGAATGAATGGACACAAATCAGACGTCAAGAATTATAACATTCAAAAACCAGTTGGAGAACACTTCAATCTCTCTGGTCACTTGATTACAAACCTCAGAGTGGCTATCCTTCAACAAAAAGGCTTCAAAAACAGACTCCAAGGAGAGACTGCTGAATTGGAATTAATTTGCAAACTGGATACAATTAACTTAGGCTTGAATAGAGACTGGGAATGGATGAGTCATTACACAAAATAAAACTATTTCCCCATGGTATTTCTCCCCCCCACCCTACCCCACCCCCCACTGTTCCTCTGATATTCTTGTTAACTGCTGGAATTAGCCTACCTTGCTTGTCACCATGAAAGGTTTTCCTCCTCCCCCCCCCCACCCCGCTGCTGGTGATGGCTTATCTTAAGTGATCACTCTCCTTACAGTGTGTATGATAAACCCATTGTTTCATGTTCTCTGTGTGTGAATATAAATCTCTCCTCTGTTTTTTCCACCAAATGCATCCGATGAAGTGAGCTGTAGCTCACGAAAGCTTATGCTCTAATAAATTTGTTAGTCTCTAAGGTGCCACAAGTACTCCTTTTCTTTTTATAAAAAGGATGTGATCAATTGTTCTCCATGTCCACTGATGGTAGGACAAGCAGTAATGGGCTTAATCTACAGCAAGGGAGATCGAGGTTAGATATTAGGAAAAGCTTTCTAACTCTAAGAATAGTTAAGAGCTGGAATAAGCTGTCAAGGGAGGTTGTGTGGAATCTCAACCACTGTAGGTTTTTAAGAACGGATTAGACAAACATCTATCAGGAATGGTCTAGGTTTACTTGGTCCTGCTGCAGTGATGGGGAATGGACTAAATGACATCTTGAAATCCCTTTCAGTGCTACATTTCTGTGATTCTGTAATTTCAAATCTTGTCAGTAACATGGGGCATATAGAGCCTGATCCAAAGCTTACTGAAATTAATGAGAGTTTTTCCATTATATTTAGTGGGCTTTGGATAAGGCTCATAAGTAGTAAAAATATAACTGCATGGCAGTGATTAAGCACTGGACGGACTCTTTTCTCACCACTATATTGTTTAATAATATGCCTCATAGGTAAAATCCTGGCCCAATGAAGTTGATGGCAAAACACCCATTGAATTCAGTGGAGCTAGGATTCGATCCCTATTTGTTTTGATGCTGTTTGATTGTGTATTTCTAGAACCAATTACCATAGGACTTCCAAATCTCCCTTTCCATTTAAAGATTAAGCAGTCTTTTCTACTGAGCTTTTTAAAGATCCTTTTTATTTTTAAATCCTTATAGAAGTTGTTTGATTTTTATTCCCTTGGATTTTGCCCTTTCAAAGATGACCAGGAAAGAAAAAGGTGTTGACCCTATTTTTCCCTGTTTATAATGTTTAAAGCGGGACACAAAGGTCCCTTTGCTCCCCAAGAAATATTGGGGATATCAAGTCTTGCCTCTCGTTTTTGTTTTGTTTCGTTGGCTCACTTCATGAATGGCTCAGAACTGGGTATTGGGAGCTTTCCCCAGCTCTTTCTGAAGAGGTTGAATCCTGAAGAAAGATTTTTCTCAGAAGTGTTTTGGTTAAATGGGTTTTAACAAAAATAAACGAATAAACCAAACCAGCCAACCAATAAAAGACAGTTTTAAATAGTCTGAATAAAAACCATTTCCCTTCTTGATTAATCAGCTTTCACTTCCTTGGCACCTGTGATGTCATCATCCTGCTAATTCTACAGTTGTCCATAGAGTCTTCCAGAAGGTGGATTTCTAATGTAAAACCCCTGCATTACTTAAAAAAACAATTATGTTTCAGGCCTTCTTGTATCATGCTCTGAGCATGTCTAAGACCTGATATTTGCCAGACCCCACAGCAGAAGAGCTGGATGTAGGTCATTGATAGGTGTGTGTTTGGAGGGGCAGCACAAGTACCTGTAAAAAAAGATAGCTGGGGTTATGGGGAAACAGAGGGTCAGTGTGAGAGAGGTATTGAGTGAGAGCAGGAGAGAAAGGGAGAGATGATTTCAACTGCTAGTTTGCAGGCTACATAAGCAGCTGACTTCGGTGCTTTACTTTAGGATAGTGTTGATGGCTGAGGATCCCAAGCAGAGGGAGATGCCTATCTCTGTCCTGTTAGCCAAGAGCTCCAGATCAGACACTTTGGCATCTAAGCCCTTCTCCTCTCCTCACTCCTGGCTAGCTTAGATGGCTTCCTGGGCAGATTGCTGGCTTCTGAGGATTCCTTTCTGAGGTGTCTGACTCTCCCCATGCATTGTATAAGGACCCTGGGCACCTAACTCAGGGCTGAGGATTACACTGGGTGGCAGGACCAAACATTAGATGTTGCATTTTTGAGCGGAGCAGTGCATGAGTACCTTTTTGAAAATCTGGAAGTCCTGCCCATATATTGTATATGGGGAAGAAAAGTATTGTCAATGGACTGATGATGATCTGCTTTTTTCATTGTGGACTGGAGGCTATGGGCCTAATCTAAGGTGCCCATATCTGCAAAATCAAAGCTAGTACATGTTTGTGGCAACACATTCAGGGTTGTGGTATACTTGAAGGCTATGCATTCTGGCTCCTTTTTTGATTCACCCAATCCTCTTTTGGAAAGCTCCACCAGGAGCAATATATTGGGTCAAAGAGAGGCGGCACAGAGGGATTACTAGGTGCTTATCCTGCCTCTACATACTCCCACCCCCCTGAGAGGCTTCATCAATTCATAAAACTCGTACTACAATTATGTCACCTGACAGGTTATCACAGATTTTGATTTTGAACAATGTGTTGCACAAAACACATACTTGCTATGTAATGTGGGTGAAGCAGGGGTGTTGAAAATATTTATATCCATGCAGCAATATGTTTTGAACAAACATTAGGCAGTTATAAAGAAACAGAACATTTTGATTGATGAAATGAAAAAACAGGATATTTGGGATATCTGAAAAGACATACTTAGGGTATTGGGACATCATCTGAACACCAGGACTGTCCCAGTAAAACCAAGAGGTATGCTTAGTTTACTGCAATGCTGCATTGGAATCCAGTAGCATTGAAGTCAGTGGGGTTCTGCATGGGCTCAGGGGTCAGCTCATGTGGAGTAGCTTGCAGGATCAAGGCTAATCCATGCAGCAATATGGAGAGAGCTAGTTGAAGTCAATGATCACTAAAGAAACTACATATTTATTTCTAAAATAAAAAAAATTACAGGGTTTTGAGCATCAGTCACTTAATTAAACCTTGGAATAATTTTATTTCCATAATTCTTTGAGTGAAGCTAGAGGTTTCCAAATGCTAAATAGAGGAAACCAAATTTAGAAGTTCCTATTCCTTTTGGTTGTGATTATAGCTATTTTTCTCATATTATGGCCAGTGCTGTTAATTGTGGATTTTTTATCCACGATGTCCACGCTCTCAGGAGACTGTGCCTCCTTTCCATAGCAACAGACCCAGTGCACTTAGAAATAGGAGACCCTAGAGATTGTGTAGATGCACGTAAGTGAGGAGTTCTCTAATTAATGTAAGTATTTGCATTTAAGTAACTGTTTGAATTCAGCCTTGAAACTTTGTTGCTAGGCTTTATACCTTTTTGTATTTTTCCACGTACTCTGTCCCAGAGTGATCCAATATGGCAAAGTGTGCTTTTTCAGACCTGGTAATTTTTTGTGAAAGGCATATTTTATAAGTAATTCCTTTAGTAGTCATTGTTGACTCTCTGGCAGTTCTTAGTTGTCCTATCACGAAGACTACACATACATACAAGCTACTACATTATGCATTGTATCTCATGCTTTAGATTCTCAGATTCACATTAATTTAGAAGATGAGATATACTGAGGAAGAATGAACACTTAGCTCTTTACTTGGAAGGACACATTTGACACTCAGGTGTATATGCATTGGTAATCTAAAAATGTGTGATATAAAGGATCTCTATAAAACATTAATTAATGCTAGCTTAACAATTGTGTAAGGCCTGCAAGCCTTAACAGGCAGAAAGGAAGTCAATCAGAATATGTTTGAAGACTCAGGTATGGCTATGTGCCTGTAAGGCTACATCAGGATTAAAGTAGGGAAGATAGAAAAGGAGTGGCACCTTAGAGACTAACAAATTTATTTGAGCATAAGCTTACGTGAGCTACAGCTCACTCCATCAGATGCATGCAGTGGAAAATAAAGTAGGGCAATTTTATATACACAGAGAACATGAAACAATGGGTGTTATCATACACACTGTAACGAGAGTGTTCAGGTAAGGTGTGCTATTACCAGCAGGAGAGAAAAAAAAACTTTTCTAGTGATAATCAAGGTGGGCCATTTCCAGCAGTTGACAAGAACGTGTGAGGAACAGCGGGGGGAGGAAGGGATAAATATGGGGAAATAGATTTACTTTGTTTAATGACACATCCACTCCCCATCTTTATTCAAGCCTAAGGGGAGATAGTATATCAGTAATACCTTGCATGTATATAACTCCAAATGAAGTCAAAGGAGTTGAAGGTGTTTAGCACTTCTGAAATCAGACTCTGTTTCTGTATATTGTATAAGGCAATGAGGCCACAGTCTTGCCGGGGTATCATTAAAACACAAATAAATAATAATAATGAAGCTAATTCCAGGAGCTCATTCAGAACCCGGCCTGATGGAAATACAGTATGTGCAATCACAAATAGAAACAAACCAAATTCCAAGGCCAAAGTTTGACTGCAACTGAAGAGTGAACACAAGAGGGGAGACAGCCTGCACCATTAGAGTGAATGAGAGCAAATGTTCAAACTAGGGCATAGCAGATTTAGATTAAATTTCAGGAAAAACTTCCTAACTATAAGACCAGTAGGACGATTCAACAGACTGCCTAGGGAGGTTGTGGAAGTTCCTTCACTGGAAACTTTCAAAAGGAGGCTGGAGCGCCATCTGCCTGGTTTAGATATAACTTATCCTGCATCTTGGCAGGAGGTTAGACTAGATGACCCTTGGGGTCCCTTCTAACCCTATGATTCTATAGTGTCATGAGTGGGTGAAAACAGGTTGCTTGATGACTTGAAAGCCATGAAACACAATGGTATGAATCAGAGACAGGGGGCTTGATCCAATGCTCTTGCAGTTAAAGGGTATTCTTTCATTTACTTCAGTGGATTCTGGATCAGACCCTGGATGAGCTACTCAGGAAGCAGGAAGTCATAAAAGGGTTTAAAGAAATAAACAAGAGTTTACACAGATGGCAGAGAAGGAGACTAATAGGAATAGGAATTAAAATGTTCAGGTTGTGCCTAAAAGGTCTTAAACGAAGCACAAATCATATTAAAGAGTTTTGTATGTAATTTGGTGATTTCAAAGGGAAAAGTGTGACTAATTGCTGGAAAATAAAAAGCGGTCTGAGAGAATGGGAACAGGATATCAAAGGACAACTTTCTAAAGTTTTCTCATATTCTGAAGGGATAAATGCAAGTAGGTTAAAGATGGGTTAAACCATAAGATGTATCTTGAAAAAGCATTTTGTTTATTCTTCCATAATTGTTAGTAAAAAGAAATCAACATATTTTAAGGTTTGAAAGCTCTTTAGATTGAAAAGAAACAAAAGAATTCTACTGAAAGCGTTAGTGTGTTGCTATGTGAACAACTGTAATTGGGTAACTGAAAGTGTTTACTATGTACTCGCTGTTCTAAGGGGGATTTCTGTAAGAGGTACCAGAGGATAAGGAATAGTCTTTCTGATGCCCTCTAAAAAGACCTGAAATTTGTTGGAGAATGTTTGCTTTGAGTAAGTCAAGACAAGCATACTTACACAGAGCAGACAAGACCTTTCAAAGCAGCTGAAGAAATGCTGACAGTTTCATTGTGTAATTGAAGGTGCTTCAATTTTAATATTGAATCAAATGTAAAATGTGTATGGGTACCATACACATGGATATCATACCTGATATCAATATCAGGACTATCCAAGGCACGAATTTATTCAAAAAGAAGGTTTGAAAGAAAAAGGCAACCCTATAGTGTTGAATGATTATAGATCCATAAAAATAGAAGTGACTATTATTTATTGTATTTATATATTTAAATTTATGTATATACTATTATTTATTGTATTTATTTATTTATATATTAGTTCTGGAGAAGATCTGTTAGTTCACTAATCCATCCCATTGGTGGGATCATTTCCTACAGTTTACAGTGTTCTTCAGTGCTTAGTCCTGACTTGTTTTAAATGACTCACATGCAGGAGCTTCCATCTCTTTCATTAGGAGACTCTCTTCCAGAGCTGAATTGGAAATCAGATTGTCAGACAATTTTTCCTGTATTTTCAGTCTCTATCATTACTCTGGTTTAAATCTTTATGCGTTTTGAATAAGTTCTTTATTACACTATATCTAAGTACCCTAGGTAAAACTTTCTAAAGCACCTAATACCATTTTCAAAAGTGACTTAGGCACTTAGAATCTTAAATGCAGGCTTGAAATGAAAACGTACTCCTAAATCTCCATGTCTCCTTCTCTGTAAAATGGGATATACTTCATACCTCATTAAAGTTTGTAAAGCACCTTGAGATCCTTGGAAAGAAAGTGACACATATGTGAAGTATTGTATATAGGAAAAATAATTTCATTCATCACAGGAATGCACAGGGTGCTACAAAACAGGAAGTTTTCATGCAGTGTGATTGCTCAAAGTTGAATTTAGACAGTAGACCAGGGTTAGTAATCCTATTCTTGTGCAAAGTGCCATGGGATTTTTAAGAAGCACAAGTGGGTTAAATTCTTAGGTCTACAGCTCATCTGAAAGGTATTAAACTCAGTTACAGAGCATGCAACATGATTGGCTTAAAATTTATTCAGAGAAAATTGTTATCAACTGAATTATTAACATTTCTTATTGTAACACCCAGGTATTCTTTGGAAGAATGCCAGTATAACCAGGTCACGCTCTGCTTACCTTGTGAGAGGTGATGAGCTCATTGCCTGAGACAGAATGACTGTAAGCCCTTTTTGTTTTTGTGATATTAACCCTGGATAGTACCAAAGAGATACTATGGAATAGTCTTGGTAACTTATTGATGCTGCACACTGCTATATTATTTTACAAGGGACTAGTCAAAATAAATATTAAAATTAGTTTTATTGTGCTGAACATGTGATTTATTTCTAATTTTTCCTTTTACTAAGGAAAATCATGATTTTGGAAATTAATGCACAGACCTTACTCATATTAGTTCAGGGTTTCCTTTTCCCCAATTTTATTAAAAATTTTTATCATTGCACTGATAGGAAAGTCCTGCCCTTTTGATTTTCCATTTGATGACTCAACAAATAGTCACATTTTCAGTTCCAAATACTTGTCTCCATGGGATTTCCTGAGGAACCAGGAATCCTGAACTGCAGTTGCAGATACACTCTGTAGAATTACATTGTATTGACATGTTGAATGTAAGCAATGAATTATGAAGTGTTTAGGGTAAATTGTTAAGCACTATCTTTTCTGGCACAAACCAGAAGAGGAAGACCTGGAAAAACCTTTTAATAATTTTCATAAGGATGAAATCACAGTGTATACAGTGTGTTGATTAATTTGACATTTGAAAGTGCCCCTTTAAATGAAATATGGTGACACCAATTTAAAGAAATATTTGACATGATTGTTAGATATGCATTAGACAAGTTGTCCCATAAATTATTTTTACCTTGTAAATGAGGTTATGTACCAAAATGTGACTGCAAAAAAAGTATCTTCCTACTAAATATACATGTTACAGCTGCTTATTTATGACAAACATATTTTTGCTCTTCTTAGCACAGCAGAGAAAACCCAGCTGTGGAAGAATGAGCTGGGATCTATTCTAGCTTGGGAAGCATCTACCAAATTAAGTGCTAAACTTTGATTGCAAAATTTTTATTACTGATAATGACACCCTGGTGATGAGTGTAATATGAAAACACAGAGATGGATTAGATAGGGTATGGAAAGCGCAGTTTAATTTTTAGATTCCAGTTTAAATCTGCAGGGCTGGCAGTTGGGAAAATTTCATCTTTGGATATGTATCCTGAGCAACGCTTTTATAAACCATCCACCTATGTGTAAATAATGCCCCCAAAATCTGCACAATACTTAGAATACTGGGAGTCCATTGAGGCCCTGTGGCAGGTCCAATGCTAGTGATTTTCAGTGCTTTCCTCTCCAACAGAAGTCTGTGTGTGCTAAAGTGTTTACCAGGCCAAGAGTAAGGTGCAGGTCCATTATGGAACCCAGGAAAGCAGGTGGATGTGGTTTGGAGTTGTGGGGTTGCAAAAGGCAGATAATGAGAAAAGCGCCCATTTAGATGTCATGTAGCACACTTAATCTTGTGCTTCATATGGGGAGCACGCACATCTCTTCTGAACTTCATAACACTTGTATTGTCACTTTCTAAATGTAACTGCATTTTCCATATTACAGTGCTGTATCTCCACCTCCCCCTCTCCAACCTTAGCTAGAGTCAGCTTAAAACAAACACTTGATTTACTGAAAGACATAAACAGAATAAACATATACACTTTAACACCTGAGGCATGCTCCACTACCAAATAAATAAAGAATACTAGTAATCATCCACAGGCTATCGGAAAATAGAGAATTTCACAAATTAATATATCTGCCATATTAGGAGAGGAAGCATATATTAAATTAGTCTATCTCCAAGGCACTAATACCCAGTGTGATCATAATGTATATTTTTCTTTGTGGAAAAAATGTATTTTTTGAAATCATTACATTTGAATCATATCATTTGCACTAAAGCAAAGGAGTCAGTGGAATATTGCTGAAGAATCCTAATGGTAGGGAAAGTTTCAGATAGAGTGGTATAGATACCCATGTCTGAGTTGCGGAATACGTGTTACTTCACCACAGACCTCCATTAAGTAGACACTGATTACTGTGTCAAATGCAGTATTTTTTCATGTGGATAAATCGCAACAAAAGACTAGTCTGAGACTGTGGTGAGATCACACTTATGTACTGCTTTCAGTTCTGAACACGCTAATAACAGCAAGGTGATAACAAGCTACTGGAAATTTAGACAAGAGTAGCAAAAATAAGTGAAAAAAATATTTCTGAGAAAGGATTGAAGGAACTAAATAAGCCGACCACTAAGTAGGAGAATGGCATGAAAATCATCTGTACAGATTTGAAGGGTGTGACTCCAAAGAGGCAATTAATCTAAGGTGGTACAAAGGAGCAAGGGTTGGCTGGATTTAGTGAGTGGGTGCTGCGTGGTGGTCTGTGATATACAGGAGGTCAGTCTAGATGGTCTGGTGGTCCCTTCTTGCCTTAAACTCTATGACTCTATGAAGCTAGCTTCACAGCCTTTAGAATCCCCTGCCCAGACCAGAGCACTGTGGGGGTACAAAGAGAAAGGAAGGGAGAGAAGCCCAGTGTCACTGGACCAGGGGTCAGAGCATGAATGGGGAAGTAGCAGGAGGGAAAGAGTTGCATCTTCCTCTCCTTGCCTTGGCTACTGTTGAATCTTAGGAAGCGTAAGATTCTTCCACTGGGCATTCCCTCTCAGCCCACAATGGAAGTTGCACCATGTAACTGAGGGCAGAATTGGGCCCACATTTCATTCACACCCTCCACTACATATCTGTGGGGCAAAACTCAGAAATAATTAGAAAAATATATATAATATAATACATTCTGCCATGGAACGGGGTTGGAGTCCCTCCTATGAAAAGTACTAGATCTGTCTTGGTCCATCTCACCTTGCCTGTGTGGATTAGGGGGCTTCACTTTGGCTCTTAGTGAATTGCCCAGGTAAGTGTTTCTGAAAAAAAAAGTAATTAACTATGGGACCAAGTTGGCAAAAAATAGTGAGCACAGTGCTTACTCCCAGGCTCAGTAACTCTTCATATTGTTGCAAAAGTATATTGATGCAAAAGCAGAATCTAAATTCCGTAAATATGACAGAAGGAAAATATATTTAATGTATAGAACATGTCCAGAGGGGGTTCTGTCTTACTTCTTTATTGTTCTGAAATTAAAAAGTCACAGAGAATAAATTATTTATGAGAGAAACATCTGTTTTATATGGTTAACTCACTAGCATAGTTAGGTTCTACATTCTGCATGTGCTGCCATCTGAAAACAGCAGAGCCTCTCTTTTTTTATGCCTAGTATCTGTTTAGATTTTATGTATAATTACAATCATATTTGACAGTAACAAAAAACAGATAAACCCCTAAAAATAAAACAAAAAACAAAACAGAAACAAGCCCAGCAAAACACAAACTAGATCAACTAAATAAATAAAACAAACAAACCTTCTTTGTATATAAACTAAGGTGGTGGTTGTTATTATGGCAAGGCAATACAAAAATTGGTAAAGAAGACAAGAGATACTCTATGTTTTGCCCTGATTCACCACAGGACTTAAAGATATGTTTATCATTAAGCATGTGAGCTGTGGGGGTTTTGCACTTTTCTCTGAAGCATCTGTTACTTGGTACGGTTGAAAACAAGATACTGGAGTAGGTGGATCACTGCTCTGATGCACTATGGTGGTTCCTATCTGAGTTGTTGCATTGGCTTCACTGGAGTACTTTCATGCTGAAAGTTAGGGTATGTCTACACTTGTAGAGTTTTTGCGCTGTGAGTTTCACCAGTGATAGGGTGAAATCTTCCTATCTTCCGTTGGGCTGTGAGTTCTGTGCAGTGCCTCTTGCAGGTTCACTGCAAAATCTCACTCTTTATCTGTCCATTTTAGATTGTAAAAACAACAAAGCCATCCACAAATTCATGTTTAGTTCTCTGGGCTAATAATCACTTGCTCTGTTTATACATGCAGGCACACAGACCAGGAGTGGGCCCCCTTGGAATAATATCTCCATCCGGGCAGCATTTTCGAAAACATTATTTATGTCCCTTCTCTTCCGTTTTCTATGTGTATAAAATGGTTTAGCTCCATTTAGCAGCTGTTTGTTTTGAAAAGGGAAGGTCCCTGCCCAGCACTGCTTTGAAAGGATGTTGATGATAATAGTGTAATGGGTTTGATAGGTTAGGTCGGGTGCTTGGTTAGAATAGGAAGAGGTTACACACAGGTGTTAAGATAAAACAGACTCTTTATGAGAGAGAATTAGACGTGGCGATTAAGTTCACAATAGGACAGACTTGTAAAGCAGCACAGAGCTATAGCACAGGAACTGTGTGCCTCAGTGAACAGGATGCACCCTACACTGTAACTTACAAACATAAGGCCAGATTCTGATATACTAGTTTACACTGGTTTTCACCTTACTCTCAAGCAGTCCCATGGAAATCAGTGAGGCTATTTGTGGAATTATTATTATTATATTTTATTTATTATTTATGTAATCATAGAGCCTAGCAATCCCAGTCATGGACCAGGACCCCATTGTGCTAGGCACTCAACAAACACAGACCAATGAGTTACTACTCAGAGTGAGTAAGGGTGGCAGAAGGCAGCCCATAATTTTTCTTGGTGGTTCAGTTTTCCGCCAGGCTCACCCATCACTGTGTCTGCTGTCTCTAGTTGGCAGATCACCAACAGTGTTCTAGTCACATTACTGGTTATACAGGGCTTCCTTACTATTGCATGGCCAGTACTTTCCGAAACCACACTCTGTCACCAAGAACAGTGGGATTTCTTCTCTCTATAGCACTGACTGGAATGCCTAAAATACTGTTTTCGGTTCTGGTCACCTCAGTATGAGAAAGATGACAACAGATTGGAGGGAAATCAGAGGAAAGCAACAAATATGATTAAAGGGCCTGTGTTTGGGTTGGCGAAATGACAACTAAGGGGGAATATGAAAACCATGTTAAATAATGCAAATGCCAAGAGTGTAGTCATAGAAATTGTTTAGGGAGGTCAAAGGAATAAAGGAAAATATCCTGCCAGATCTTAGACTGTAGAATAATCTCCCAGGAAAAGTATGAGAGCTCCATAGCTAATCGTTTAAAAATAGACTTGAGAAAAAAAACTTAAGAATACTTTAGGAAAGAATCCTGAGCTAGCAGGGAGATAGACGTAGTGTCCTAATACGTTTTTTCTATCTCTGGTTTCTTGATTCCTGTCTTTTTCGTTCACTGACTGTCTGAAAAGAACTTGGTTTGTTCTCACTCTCCCTTCAGGAGGGAAGGGGATGTGTGTTGGGATTCAGAGAATTCAAAGGAGTATCACACAAAACTGTGCAGCAAGGGCTCAAGGAACACAACAGATGTATTCCCTAGTTTAGTTTGATTTACCTGGACAAGCGTCACTTTGCAATGACTCACTTTGTGTCTTCTGTTGCGAATGACATTGCTTCTCACGTCATCTGCCTAGTGGGATATGGGTGGATTTGTGTAGGTGTGATTACAGATCAGAAATCTTAAAATAAACCTACTCATAACACATTTTTCTTCCTTCCCATAAAGTACTTATGTTCCAGGCTGGATCTATCTGGGTCTGAATTTATTAAAATAATAATTACGTTTTAGCTGTAAAGATCAACAGAAGAAAACAGAAACTGCGACATCATAAGTGATCCTACTTTCAACGTGCTCTCAAAATGTCAACTCTTAGTGTATTTTGTTGTGGTGAAAATCTCTGTAATGACAACAAAAGCAACAGAAAATGGCTTAACAGTACAGTTGTTGATCAACGTTTTAAACGAAATAGGCAGAATAATAACTTGAAACAATGTTAATTTTCTTTTAAGAAGCTGCTCTGATTCCCAGAGGTAAGTACTGTGCAGTAATGTGAAGCGATTGCTGTTACAGAAAGCAAGTTGGTTCTCCCCCCAGTAATCACCTACTTAGTCTCATGTAAATGAGACGTTTCAGAGTAGCAGCTGTGTTAGTCTGTATTCGCAAAAAAGAAAAGTAGGACTTGTGGCACCTTAGAAATTAACAAATTTATTTGAGCATAAGCTTTCGTGAGCTACAGCTCACTTCTGAATGCATCAGATGAAGTGAGCTGTAGCTCACGAAAGCTTATACTCAAATACATTTGTTAGTCTCTAAGGTGCCACAAGTACTCCTTTTCTTTTTATGTAAATGAGAGTTCTGCTTGTCTCTCTCTCTCGCTACTTCCTTAGGCAAAACTTGCATTGACTTCAGTGAAATTTTGCTAGAGTTTTGCAACACAACCTTTCCGTCCCAGCCACAGTCTGACCCTTAGGAACGATTTGTCTATTCAGTTCATTTTTATCTGTATTTACACTGGTTTTCTTTGCTATATTTGTGCTTTGTTTTGCCCTCCCCTTTATTTTTGTGTTTTCTTTGGGTCCCAATATAAAGATTTAGACCATCATTTGGGTTTGGGACTAGAGCTGATTGCTGGTGAAAAATGAATTGCCATTTTGCCCTTGGGGAAATATTCAAAGTTTTGTGAAAAGCATACAAATCCCTCAGTTTTTACAGACAAGAATTTGCAAAGTAAAATGAGAAGGAGCTTGAATCACATAGTCCAGTTCATAACTCATGTAACTCCCTCAACTCAGTGGAGTTGTGCTTTGGGTGAATTTGGCCCACAATAGTATTATTCCAGCTGAAAAGTCATAACTTCAATAAGCTCATTTTATACTTGGATAATGTACATACATTTAGTTGCATTCTTGGTCTAATTTCAAGTATCCTGTTTGATTTCTGTCTTTACTGGAACATTATTATTTCATTCAGTGAATGCAAATATTGGCTGCTCCTCACAAAATGTAGTTGTATCATCTTTCTAAATATGGTTTCAATAAAAAAATCCCATGTTTGCCTTTTTCATATAAAGTTAACTCAGATTTTCTTACCCCAAAGATTAGAGTAGCACAATATGCTTAGAAACAGGTAAAGCCAACCAAGCATACTCCCTTTCTCTGTCTCATCTGTCTCCTTTAGAAACTCTTCAGAGACTGTACCTGATGAAGAGGGCTTTAGCCCATGAAAGCTTATGCTCAAAAAAATTTGTTAGTCTCTAAGGTGCCACAAGTACTCCTCATTCTTATTTTTTACTATGTGTTTGTTTACCGTCTAACACAAATGTGGCCTGAGGCTCCTCAGCTGGTACCTCTGGGCACTTCTGGAATTCAAATAGTTCATACTAATAATAATCATAGAATGGCAGGACTGGAAGGGACCTCGAAAGGTCTTCCAGTCCAGTCCCCTGCACTCATCGTAGGATTAAGTATTATCTAGATCATCCCTGGCAGGTGTTTGTCTAATCTGCTCTTAAAAGTCTCCAGTGATGGAGATTCCACAACCTCCCTAGGCAATTTATTCCAGTGCTTAGCCACCCAGACAGTTGGGAAGATTTTCCTCATGTCCAACCTAAACCTCCCTTGCTGCAATTTAAGCCCATTGCCTCTTGTCCTATCCTCAGAGGTTAAGAAGAACAATTTTTCTCCCTCCTCCTTGTAACAACCTTTTATGTATTTGAAAACTGTTATCATGTCCCCGCTCAGTCTTCTCTTCTCCAAACTAAACAAATCCCATTTTCTGAATCTTCCCTCAGGGGAAGTACAAGAATCAATAAGCTAATATTGGTCAGCATGATAGGCAATGTTCTCAGTGCAATAGCTGGCTCACTTCTGTCCTGTTTTTGTAGGCTTCATGGTTTCCAAATTTTTGGTACAGTCAATCAAAACAGAGGGGGTTAAGAGTGTATGTTCTCATGGTCCCTCCGCCCCCTTGACTTGACAGCTGCCAGCAACACAATCCCAGCCTCACAGCTTCCATGACTCCTGTCCTCTCCTGGTTCTCCTGCTGTCTCTCTAATTGCTCCTTCAATGTGTCCTTTGGAGGTTATACTCTTTATTCCCTCTCCAGCTTTCTGTGACGGTTCCGTAGGGCTTTGTCCTTGGTCCCTGACTCTTCTCCCTCTACACTTTATCTCTGGGTAATTTCAAAACAGCACCTTTGTGCCTTCCCTGATGCTTGGAAGGAACTTCATGTAGATATCAACAAAACTGCCTTATCCTCCTCCTTTAAATCCTCCTCAAAACTCTCCTTTGCCATGATGCCTATACAAATAGGACAGCAGTGAGGCTGCCGTTGCATTGAGAACATTGCCTATCATGTGGACAAATATTAGCTCACTGATTCTTTGTACTCTCTCATATGCCCCCTGTATACATCTGTTGTCTCTTGTCTGATTCTTAAATTATAAGATCTTTGAGTCAGACACCATGTTTTTCTTCTGTGTTCGTACAGTGCCTAGCACAATGGGTCCTGGTCTAGGATTGGGGCTTCTAGGTGCTACGGTATTAAAAATAATAAATGATAACAATACTGAAATTATCACGCTTTAGTGTGGCAGTCTTGGGAAGAATATAAAATATACTTGACAAAGCTATATCATTTTGTGTGTGTGTGTGTGTGCATGAGAGAGAAAGAGAGAGAGAGTTAGTGAGTCTGGGCAAATGGATGGGTCAAGTATTTCAAAAAGAGCACATTGTTTACATAGAAATAAGAGAACTACTGGGTATGTCTGCACTGCAAAGAAACTCCTGCAGCAAGAAGTCTCAGAGCTTGGGTTAGCTGACTTGGGCTTGTGTGGCTTACGCAACGGGGTTAAAACTAGCAGTGTAGATACTCCTGCTCAGTCTGGAGCCTGGGCTCTGAGACTTACCCCCTCTCTGGATTTCAGAGCCTGGGCTGAGAAGGAATGTCTGTGTTGCTTTTTTAGTCCATAGCACAAACCCCATGAAGCGGAGACTGTCTGAAAATCTGAGACTTGCTGCCATGGGACTTTGTGTTAATTCATATTTGTGCATACCATTATTTAATCCCTAACTTCCAATGAGCAATTTGTGATTTGTAGGAAAACATCCTGTTCTCTCTGGTGAATGATCTATATATTTGCCTGGCTGCAGGGAGCAGTGAATACTTTAAGGTTTGATATCTCATAAACTACCATGCATAGAAACTAATTATCCCTCCCAAGGTAAAGCGGTTAATACCAGTTTTTCCATGTTATATAGTGTGTTGCTTGTAACCTGGTGGTTTGCAAGATATTGGACCTCAGTATAACACATTCTGATGAATCAATGCTGCACATCTATAAATTTCTAATCCCAGTTTTTAGCCTTCCTTTCTGACTGCTTAAATCATCCTGAAATTTCAACAAGACAGTAATCAGAATGACCTGATTTTTAAAGTCTAGGTGTTGTCTCAACAGGTGTTGTTAGTTTTGATAATTATGCTACTGCTTCTGGCAGCATAAGCTGTTCCCTTTTCCATATTCAAGAAGAGCTACAACTGCTTAGTGAAGTTAAGTTGAGAATATATTTAACATTGCAAAAAGAAAGTTAATGAACTCAACTTTTACTTCACAGGGCTACTGTAGCGCTTCTTGGATATGGAACTAGGAACTGCCTATGACATCAGCAGCAAAAACATGGGACTGAGATGCTCAGACTTTGCGAATAGAGGCAAACCGCTGAGGGACAAATATTAACGTTTCTTCTTTTTTTGTAACCATTGAAGTTTTTTACATAATTTATGTTCAATAACAGCAAAACATTTTTACAGCTGGTAGATTGTGATTTGCCTCTTCCATACTGGAAGTGATAATGAATAACTTCTGTAAGTTCTCCAGCCATCTGAGCTGTCAATGTTAACTGCAATACAAATTGTGAAAGAGAGAAAATTATATTTAATTTGGAAAAATAAGTCTCCTCTTCACTATCAATTAAAATTAAACTTTAGTTTTGAAGCAGCTGGTGTATAATTTCTATATATTTAAAGATAAAAACTTAATTATAAATTAAATGTAAGTAATTTTAGGTTTCAGTTGTAAACACACACAAGTCGGAAGATATAAGAGGCCTGAATTAAAGTTTTCATAATGCTCTCGTACACATTGCACGGATAGAGAGCTCAATCCTGTATTCCAAGCACACCCAATGAATTCAATGGGCTTTGGATGTGCTATGAATGCAGAAATATTTATTTAGATTAACATGCAACTACAACATACGTTACAAAATAGAACATAGAGGACTGTTTTCCCCCATCTTAATGCACAAATAAATATCGACCAGTTATTGATGAACCCAAACCTCAGCTCAGCCCCTCCACAAAAGCCTGAGGAAAAAAAGATGGACTCTACAGGATACTAAACTCCATCGGATCAAGAGGAGAGCAGTCGTAAAGTCCAGAGTATTTCCTGGAGAACCTAGCTCCCTCCTGTTTATAAGAAAGGGAACAAGGCTCCTAGGAGTCAATTTTTCCCTTAGCTACATCTGTGCTACTTCTTTTGACATTGATTTGAGTTGCTGGTGAGTATTTAAGGTTAGAAATAGGCCTTCTAAATATTATGGAAGATATTTAATGGCATAACTAGCAATTTAAAATACTCTTATGATGCAAGTTCATCCCGTGTTGCCTCAGTGATGTTAGTTGAATTATGCCAGAGATGAGTTTAGTCCAATACGTACAATGTAGATGAGTGTAGGTTATCATGAGAATCCTGAGCTGCATTCATCCCTGGTATAGGCAGGGGTGCTGGAACTAGGGGCACCTAGGGTGCGGCAGCACACCTTGGCTTGAAGTGGTTTCCATCATATACAGAGTTTTCAGTTTTATTCAATGGCGCTCAGCACCCCCACTATAAAAAATGTTCCAATGCCCTTGGGTATAGGTACATTGGCTTCATTGGGCATTCACCAGGGATAACTTTGACCCCTTAAATTTTATATTTCCTAACTCTGGAGGGTTACAATTGTTGGCTAAATATTACAATAATATAAGATTTTAAATATCATTTCCCATTTCTTAAATAAAGGAAGAAAAACAAAGTTTCATGTTTTTAATCACTTTCTGTTGATTTTTCTGTGCACTTCCACAGCTGATTAGTTAAAAATGTTCACAATTATAGAAATCCACAATGAAACAGGAGCACAAAACTACTCTGATGTAGGTAATGTTGCTGTTTTGTATGCACCTTAGTCCAAAGTCCTGTAAATAGTATCATGCCTCTAAATTTCATACCAGGCATGTGTAATCCATAATAAATCTGTTCTTTTACAACTGGCCTGGAGTTTTGTTCAGTGCTCAGACATTTATTTTGGTGCTCAGTGAAAACAAGATACCTGGAAAGTTTCAGCTTGTGAAGTTCAGCTGTTTTTCTGAGTTATGTGTGTACAAAGAAAAAGTCTTATAATATTTTTTTTAATAGGAACCTTATTTTTTCTCCCTCACATAACTCAGAACTGTGCAAACAGATCTTGATCGAGCTTTTTCCTTAAAATAAACAAACAAACAAATAATTTAAAAAAATCTTTGGACAGAGACCAAAATTCCACCCAAAATGAAATCTTCCAAAGTAAGGGACTGATCCAAAGTTCTTTGGAGTCAGTAGAAAGACTCCTGTTGATTTTGATATTTTTTGCATGAGGTCATGATACCCCAATCTTGCAAAATACTAATATTTTCAGCATGAGAATAATCCCATTGAAATCAATATGTGTACTCAAAGTTAAACGCATGTCTAAGGCCCAGATTTTTAAAAGTATTTAGGCATTGAGGCACTCAGTGTTTCAATGCCTAACTGATTTAGGAGCCTAAATCTCATTTTCTAAAGGGATGTAGGCACTTAGGAGCCTAAATGCTATTGACTATCAATGGGACTTTGGCTCCTAAATGCTTAAGTCCCTTTAGAAAATGATATTAAGGCTCCTAAATCAGTTAGGCAATAGAAAAACACTGAGTGCCTCAATGCCTAAATACCTTTTAGAATCTGGGCCCAAGTGCTTTGCTGGATCAGGGTCTAAATGAGCATGGGAACATGTGGTTATAATGGAAATCTAAATTTAATTTTAATGAAAGCTTTTGCTACTAGTAAAGATATAATAAAAGGGGTGGATCTACTGTATACATATGCAGACCTTTGCAGTTGCAGTTAGAAAAAGAGTCAGGTCAGTTCAAGGAGCAGTGGTTCATTTTTGGAACAGGAGACGGATGGAGGGTATTGTCATCGCCTACTGAGCTAACACAGTGTTTGGAAAAGATCTATGTTGATTTCTCCTCCATAGGTTTGTGATATTCCATTCAGTACTGGCTGTAATGGACAATGCGGTAACCTCATGCCCCTTAGCTTTCATATTCTTGTGTTCCTATAATTTGAATACTTTTTTTATTTTACTTTAAATTTTGAGCCCACGTTCCCTTTTTTCCTTTTGTGGCTTGGCATACAGCTGGATAAAATATACCGAAACATGCTTTTGGCAGTCATCATAGATTCGGTCATAAAACTTAAGTTCAAGATGAGAGAAATTTAAATAAAGTGCATTTTAAAAAAGGAAAAAGAAATATGTCACGAACCAGATTTATAACATTCTATAAAATGATCCCAGCAGTTTTACGTTAATCATATACTGAAACAATAGCTTGATCTGGCACATAGGGCTTTTCTTTCACATTGTGCAATTAAATAAAAACAAACCACTCGATCGGAGGGCATGGGGGGTGGAGGGGGACTAATGAAGACCAGTGATTATTGGGTTGCTTTCTAAAAGAATTCTATTTATTTCTCCATTGGAGTCATGTGGTTTGCATTTAGTTTTCAAAATGTGCCAGTTTTTTCTTTTTCTTGCCATTTTAAATATCTGTAAATGCTACTCCTTTTGTTTAAAAGTAGGTATTTGTTTTACATATAAGGAGTACTTAGTGAACAGCATGGTATGAAAAATATTTACATGAACTCAGAATGACCTTCCTAACTCCTGAGTAGAAGAGTGAAGGACATCGGGTATGTGTGTATGTGTATACATAATACATAAATCCAATAATATATAAACATGTCTCTAAGACCAGAGTGGGTAGAAAAAAAGATGGATTTCAGTTTTCACACTACTCCACAATTTTTCTTTGTTCTATAAATTACTGGGTCTGGCTCAACAGTTAGTCAAATGTGTATTTAGCCATGCACCACACCTTTCCTCCTACTTGATTTAAGCAACTATTTCTGTAAACTCTCTCTTTAGCTAACATTAGGAAGACATTGCTTCTCCCATAATCATGTCATTCTCTGCCCTAATAGTCTTAGAGAAGTAAAATACGGGGAAGAGAGTCACCTGGCTGGGGTAGTGCAAGCAATGGGGGTGATAAAGAAAAAACTGCAGAGGAGTGGACTGAGAAAGCAGCAGTGGCAGAATGATCTATTAGATCATCTCATTCTCCCCCTGCTAATGTGGGATTGTTCCCAATAGTGGATGAACAATGGGAGTTTTGACATTGATTTCAGTGAGGCCAAGACTTCATCTATTATATTCACTCTAGTTCTTTGTGCAGGCTAGAGCCTCGGACGAGATAGAATGAGAAGTGAGAGAGAAGGAGGATGAAGACAGAGCCAACTAGGGAAAAAGGGCCACTTTTATTTCACCTGGAAATCCATCATGAGAGGTACCAGGGTTCCTTCTAGAAGTACCTAAGATGAGTATTAACATAAGTATAATGCTGCTTGGATGACACCATCTCCACAGTGCTCTCAGCCACATCCTGAGAGTCTGGAGCTCATTTTGTTGGTTTTGTATTAAACAAACCCAAAAAGAGGCTGGGGTGTGTGTGTGTGTGTGTGTCTGTGGTGGTCCATGTACATGTGTTTTTAAAGCTTTGGAAGTATTTTGGTAAATCTGTTTGGCCTTTAAGCTGTCACTTCCAGATTGGATTTCTGCAGCTTTGCAGGTTAGGCCCTTTTTGTCAAGAAATTGTTCATGCAGCTTTGATGAATTTACATTTTTGTTTACAGAGATTATTTGGCCATCTGCATGCCGTATCCCCTTATCTGTGTGTTGAAGTTTTAGTTACAGTTTACACTTCTCTTTGTCTCCTGGTGCTGTTTGACATTTTCCACCCACACAGGTTCCGGAGATGCGTCATATCTATTTATTCCCTTCTGCTGTTGTGTACAAAAGGTGCAATTGGAAAAGTTGTTCAGAAGCAAGGTGATTGATGAAGTTGGATTAAAGAGTTAGGGCTCCTAGTACTTCTCTTGTTCCTACTCTAAGTATCTTAACAGTCTTTCCCATTTTTCATTTGCTTCTTAGAGCTAAACATTTAACAAAAAAATAGCAAAACTTACAAAGGCCAATCATAAAAAATTTAAAATAAAAATCTGCTCCCATGTTTGTTTCCTGGAAAGGTTTTGCATAAGTCACACTGGTTACTGGTTTGCACTTCATCAAGTCCCTGTTTTAATTATTAAAAAATTGATTATACTGTTGTCTACTTGAGACTTGGGTAAAACGGGTGGTATGTGTATCTCTAGAGAGCAAAGGAAGCAGAAAATACTCTAACCAGGGAACAATCATTTCTGATTTGCTGTTCAATAAGCAGGTGGATAATTAATGGTGGTATTCTGATTCTATTGAATGGGGCTGGTCAGTTTTGATGGAAAATTTTTGCTTTTCAATGGAAAACTTGGTTTTCAAGTAAATTAAATTTTTCATGAAAAGTGTCTGCTTTCCTTGGAGAATTTTGTCTTTTTGTCAAAAAAACCCAAAACATCTGAAAACCAAAAATGTTGAGTTGAAATGCCGCTCTGATACTTCATGGGAGTTGTAGTTCAGCTGCCTGGTGGCCCCATTCTATTTAATGGCCAGGCTTCCCGGCCAGATTACATTGGTTTTCAGCTAAAAAAGCTTGGGTTTTGATTTTGTCATCAATAAATCAAAATGATCTATGGGAAACATTCCTGCCCCATTTTCTAACCAGCTCTACTATTGAATATTTATTAATGTATGCTGGCATACAATACATACTACAGGCACATTAAAAGGGCTGTGGTTCTGATTTTTACTGCCTTCCATCTTGTGTAGTCATTTATACCTGTGTAACATGAGTGTAAGACACTCTCAGATCAGAATGGCAGGGCACAATTGCCTTTTTGCTTGCAGAGATTTTACTCTGGCCCAACCCCATTTACTTCAGAACTTCTGATTGACACTAGTGTGACTGGAGAATCAGGTCCATAGTGCACTCCTTTGTCTTAGGTGTGAATGACTGCACTAGATGCAAGGTAGAAGACCAATCAAGCCCAAGTGCCTGATCCTGCTGCCATTGAAGTCTAGTGGCAAAACTCTCCTTGATTTTATTGGTGCAGGATTGTGCCCTTATATAATGGAAAAGAAAATGTTTGTTCTCACCAGCTTGACTTGTTTTTTGATGCTTTGGCAAGAAAAAGCCTCTGTGGTGTGTTGCTAATAACATAAAAGGGATAGAAAATTCTGAAAGAGATGAAAGAGACCACAAAATAGATGGATTTGCTGTAGCTTTTAATGTTTCTCAGAGGAATTAAAAAAATCAGATAGTGCTGGGAAGAAAGATTCAGTTCCTGATCCTGCTGTTGCCTGTACTTGGATGTGCATAGCCTAATGGAGACAGACCGGCTATAATTGTAGGAAATAGTTATTAGTCATCTTTTGTAAAGAATATGCCTTGTTGTTTTTAACTAGCCCTTCTGCCTGTCTGCAGCTAGGGGGCATAAATCGTGTAGATTTATATTGTATCAAATTGCATGAAACAGGATTGCACATGCAGAGATCACTATGCACTTGTCTAATTATAAATTTCAAGATTTTTCATCCTGGAGTTCATTCACTGTCCTCTAAGGGTATGTATACACCGCAATGTAAGCCTGGGGTTAGTGGGACTTGAGTCAGCTGACCTGTGTTAGGGAACCCCGGGCTTGAGAAGCTACACTGTATTTTAACCCTATGTTAAGACTGTTCTAACCTGTGCTTGAACCTAGGGTGTCCACCCTGCAAATCAAAGTAACCATATCCCATAGTCCCTAGTGCTGCCTCCTTGAAATATGGCCGCTTTAACCCTAGGACCATGGTGCACTGTGGGAAAACTTTGCTGCCCACCCTGCACATTACCAGGAAGCAGCTTGCTTTGCAAAAGGCTTGGTAGATTCACCCTCCATTGCAAACCCAGGAGGCTCTCTGACAGTGTGCTTGCAGATCAGAAGAAAATGAGTTAATACTGACCTGAGCTGCTGCCATTAGCAAAAGGCGGGGGTGGCTTCCATTTTCAGTAGAGTAGATTGCAGATTGTTGGGATAGAGAGGACTAAGGAAGTTGTCCCATGGAAATGTGGGATACTTGTGGTTGAGTCAGGTGAGGCTGTGTCTGCACTGCAAAGCAATAAGGCTTGGATGCTGGGTCCTGGCTTAACTCGAGCTCGGACTCTCCAGCCCTGCAGGGTCCTGAGACCCTAGGTCCAAGCCCTGGCTTAGCATAATTGCAATGTAGATGCAAGGGGTTTAGGCTTGATCTGGGCTCAAACACAGGCTTACTTTGCAGTATAGACATCCCCATAGGTGTGACGGATACTGCGACTTCTGCTGTCCTTGCCTGGGTACTTGTGCTGTAATCCTATGCCTGACTCAGCCTCCTCTGAATGTAGAACCCGCTGATTGCTCCTCTGAAGGCAAACTCCAGTGGAAATTCTGTGAGAGAAACCTGAGGGAATTTACCAACCCCCTTACATTTTTTCCCATATAGCAAACAGTCTGGCTGTTAGCAGGTCACTATGATGTGTCTCCCTAATCAGATGCTAAAGCTGTTACAGACTGTTTGTTAAGCAAGATGAAATGCATATATATTAATGGCCTTTAGTGATTCACAATTGCAATGCTGTGTCCCAGCTTCCAGTTCCAAGGTCACTGTCCATCTGGCATTCTCTCTCTGGCAGTCCCTTTTGTGAGAAGGAAAAACAAACCAACCTCTAGAAACAGGCCCTTTTCCTTTTTTCTATTTGCTATTGAGGCAAAGGTTTTACTCAGCTCAGTAGGCTGATATCATTATTCTTGAGTCAACAGACTGTAATACAATTCTTTTCTTCCTCTTGCGCACCAAGCTTGATTAGGTTAGCTTTTACATCAAACTGGCTTCCTTTCCTTAGATCTGGCTTATATTAAATTATCATTTCTTTTCCTGTTTTATTTTTTACAGGCATATGGGGAGGCATTTAATAAAGGGTTTCTATGTTCTAACAAATATGTGAATAGGGATATATTGGTCCAGGGAGCGTTGCATGCTGGTCTGGCCATCCAGGTCTGTGTTTTTGCCTGGAGTGAGGGATGAATAATTCTTTGAGGAAGGATTGTCTCTTTTTTCTTTCCACTTCAATGCTGGCTTGCTGTAGTGGTTGCTGTCTCAAGAACTATTAGAGCTATTATCAAAGCTGCACATTATCTAAAAGCTTTTAATCTTAGTTTTCAAAGAGAATAAAACATTTGTGTCTAACTTTAGAAGCTTGTGAGAATATTAGCTGCTATAACATGCTGCAATTGATCACAAACAACCAGATTTAAGAAGCAGGGTGTGATGGGTTTCTCCGCACTCTGGGTGCCACTTGGAACTGGGGTACCACTGAGCCTGCCTGACCCACCAGACTGGGTTCCCTTTACACCATACTGCTGTGCAGCCTGTCAAGCCCTTCCCCAGGCTTTAGACTGCACTTTACCAGCACACATAAAGGTAGGAACACATCCAGCACACAGATGCTGAAATCAGCTCTGCTAAGGAACTGCCCAGTTACTCTGGTGCACACCCCTTCTGGAGTGTAAACCCAAAATTATATTGTATTGCGCTGCACAGAGAACTGTACAGTATAAGCTCATGAAATTCAGCCGCTCCCTCAGTGTGGAGAGGAATATACATAACTTGGGGCAGAAAGCTATGATTTCTACACAGACAAAACAAAAACAAGTTTATTAACTACAAAAGATAGATTTTTAAGTAATTTGTAAGGGATAGCAAACAGATCAAGGCAGATTACCTAGCAAATAAAACAAACACATAACTTAAGTTTAAATATACTAAAGAAATTGGATATGTGTAGCAAATTCTCACCCTAAATGTTGTTTTAGGCATATTGCAGAGATTATTGAAGACAAACTACACTTGCTTGCAGCTTAAAACTACAGGTATTCCTTTCACAGGCCAGACAACCCTCTAGCCTGGGTTCAGCCCTTTTCCCGTAATTCAGTATTTTTCTTCTCAGGTGTTTTCAGCAGTCTTCTTTCTTGGGCGGGAAGTCAGTGAAGAGCCAACCGCGGGATGTCACTCCCCTGCCTTAAAGAGTTTTTGCATATGGCAAGAATCCTTTGTCTCTCAGAGTTTGATTCCCACGCCTAGTCTGTGGAAAAAACACTAGTATTATCATGGAGTCCAGTATCAGATGACTTGGTCACATGCCTCTGTAGGGCTGTAGCAGCCATTATGAGACAGAGGCTCCTTGTAACTTTCTCAGAAACATGAGATTAGCATGTTCTAAGACCTGTTGTTCTCCCAAATGGCCCTTCCCAACCAGCCATCTAAATTGATTGAATTCTGTCTAGTGGCAATAACCACTGACAGTGAAGATAGGAAGAATGAACCCTTGAAGTGGTTACCTGATACTGCTTGGTACTATGAAAAGTGTGCAAGAAACTATGCTTATTAGTGACCTCTTCTTTTAAGAGACCATCAAAGTACCCCAAAAGATATTGAATGTTACAAGAAGATAACTTACTCCTCAATCTTTCTTGCTCACTGTGTGTACTGAAGTACATCAAATCATAAAACCTAATATTCTGATGTAATTTGTGTCCTTTGCTAGTCCTCATAGATTTGTGTTTCATAAAAGTAGATTTTTTTTTAACCTGTTCAGCTTTTGCTCTGTGTCCGCTTGCTTTTCCTATAACAACTGATCAAATAAAGATGGCTTTTCACTTTAAAAATCCTTTCACAAACTTCCTGACTAATAACAGTAAATTCAAGCAAAAGCTAATAAGCATTAGGACTTTCTATGTGGGGAAAGTGGAATAATTATTCTGGAATAAAGTCATTTTATTCCAGAATAGAGTGTCCACCCAGGGGAGCTATATAGTCAATTTCCCTGGGTAAAAAAGTCCTTAGTCATTGGCAATTTCCAGAAACAGTTACTGTCTTAAAATGCATCATGGCTGCTGAAATGCAGAGTTTCAATAAGGAAGGAGAGAGAAAGATCGAGATTATTTTCAATAAAAACACACTGAATTGCCATAGAGACAAATTGCCGTCACTGCTAGTAAGGCACCATCCATGACTGCGTCTGAGGCGTATTGTTGGGGCAGCGTCAGGAAGCCTCCCTTGCTGTCTCCTGTGCTGTACTTGTTCTGTGGGCTTGGGTTTCAGGATTCCAGTGCTGTCAGTCCAGCCCCTGTTCACTAGTTACAATTCACTTACAGAGATGGTTTACCTGTGCTGCTCTGTTTTTCTCTCTTAAGGCCAGATTGCTTCCCTTGCCCCACAGGAGGAGCGTGAGGAATGGAGTAAGAAAGACCCTGAAACCAGCAAAGGAAGTGTAGCCAAAGTCGGCAGAAATCTCCCTGCACTAGAACTTGGAGGCTGGAGCTTTGTGTGTGATGGGGATGAGGGTGCAGGGATAAAGCTGAGGAGCAGCTGCTCTAGTTGGCATGTATCCCTGGAAATAGGATGTAAACTGCAGGGCAAGCTGCTGTTAGAGCCAATCAGCATTAGCTGCCCAAGGACAAGGAAGACCAGGAATTGGCTGCTGCAGTGGGGGGCAAAAATGCCATTGTGAACCATCTTGCATACACCCACTTAAACCTGTCATATATAAAAACTTCCTTGTAATAAAAAGATACATTGCAATGATAAAAGAAAAATGAAAGAAAAATTTTTGCGTCGTGTGCCAGCCAGACTATAGGAATACAGCCAATCCCTTTGAAATTACACTTAACCACTGTGCAGACTGTGTGATTAATTTAAAATTTTGCTGGTCTTAATAAACAGAGAGGACAAGCTGAGTAGCACCGGCTGTATTCCACAGCTAATATTCATGGTGATACGTTTGCTCACACAGTCACTGCACTACCAGCATCTACCTCCAGAGAAGGCAGTCTTGTTTAGCAGTTAGATCAACGGAGTGGGAGACAGGAAAGCTGGGTTCTGTTTCCAGTTCTGCCACTGACTTGTGTGTGGATGAGGGCAAGTCACTTAACCTCTCTTTTCCTTACTATCCTCATCCTTAATATGGCACTAATAACACCTCCATCATAAGGAAATGATGGATAAAAGGCATAATATGAGTGCAAAGTATTGTCATAAAATTTTTTTCTAAAGCATTTGGGAAGAATTTGATATGATAAATCCAATACAAAAACAAATATTAATCTAGTCTCTTGGCCAAACCCAGAGAGAGATTTATTGCTTTTAAAATTTTAATATAATTTTTCGTCATTATTTATCTGCTTTGAATTAAAATGACTAGTATAAATATTTCCATGTTGTTGATTTTTTAAAAACATGTAGACAAGTTTTCAAAGAAGAATTCCAGTGTTTGCAATCCAAAAACCTAAAAGTGAAACAGACTAAAAACGAACATGAAATTGACTCCATTGATTCCCATGGCTCAGGATCAGAAAAATGCAAATGAGTATTTTCAATCAATTTTCAAAAACAGCATCTAAATTTGAGCGCTCAGTAATTGGATGTCTAACATTAGACCCCCCTAGATATCTGAAGTTGGGCACTTAAAATTAGAAGCACTCAAAATTAGAGTCAATTTCTGAAAATGTGGCCTTGCCTTTCTGTATCTTAGTTTTACCTACAAATGAAGAGTCCTATATAAATGCTATCATTATTATTATTTTATTATTAAAAGATCTTCTTAACATCATAATAATCTAGTAAGGTCATCACAAAACAGAAGTCTCAATTTCTGGTTCCAACTAAGCCCTTTTTTTTTAAAAAGGGCTGGCCCTTGATAGTAAAAACGAAATGAAAAGGTAGCAATTTTTATTGGCAATCCAGTACTCAATTTTTCTAAAATAATTTAATATCTTTGGTAAAGCACAAACTCCTTTCAGTTGCTCTGGCTTTTAGAGGGCTTTTACATCAATCCTGACCTGACCTCAGAGTACATTAAAGCCTGATAACTGATTAAGGAAGAAGTGTTTTAAAATGTTAAGCTTTTTTGGTGACAAACTGACAAGCACTGCTACATGTCACTAACCACTTCTAAAGTTACTGTCACCTAAGGTCTTGTTCAATTATTTTCTAAAAACACAACTCCAACTAAAGATAATTTATAGAATAACCACTTATATTTTCAAATAAGGCTATATCGCAGGAATAATGGGCTGCTTCAGATCAGTTGCTATATCGGTGGAGTAGGAAAGAGAATAGAGATTTGCACTGTGGCCCCCTCCACAATATGCCTGGTTCAGGCAAGATCATTTACCTTTGCCTAGTCAAAACTGTTTTAGTTCATTTAAACCATGCCCACTTAGTGTTACAGGTAGAGATTCCTCTGCCTGCAGCACCAAATAGGGAGACATGACCGAGGCAGGCAGCAGTTTAGGGTTAAAGGTGAGGGTTATTGGAGGGAGTGAGTGGTGATTGGCTGCATTACCTCTGATATCACTGTGCTACTGCTCATGCTCCTCTGCTTGAAGCACCAAATGGGCATTGTCAAAGGGAATTTGTTATTGATAGAAAACTGATAAAACAATGAAGAGAAGAAGAGGAATTGGCTTTAGAGGGTTTAACAAGAATGTTTGGATTTAGTGGTAGTAACCTGTAAAATTCTACAGGTTCAGGGATAAAGTTTTTCTAAACCTTTGATCATTTTTGTTGCTGTCCTCTGGATTCTCTCCAGTTTGTCCACATCTTTCCTAAAGTGTGATGCCCAACTCTGGACACAATACTCCAGCTGGAGCCTCACCAGGGCCGAACAGAGCGGGACAAGTTACCTCCTGTGTCTTACTTATGACATACCGGTTAATATAGATCAGATCAGGTATTCAATATTATATATTCAAAGCGTATCATGAAAGACTCCTTGGTCAGATGAGAGCAGTTATAATGGAATCAAAAAATAAATCATCATATGTAGAGATGAACAGAGATGAAAAGAAAATTAAGCCTCCAATCCTACAAACACTTAGGAATATGCATACCGTTAGGACAAGAGTCCCCTGGATTCTGTTAGAATACTCACGTGCTTAAAGTTAAACACATGCCTGAATGTTTGCAGTATCAGGGCCCAAGATATTACCTTAAAAATAATAAATGCATATAAATTCTTCATGCCTCTAGGGACCATAGACTCTCCTGCACGTTCCTCTTGTATCTACAGCTGCAATGATATTGACCAATAAACATAATTTGGGAAGATTAGAATTTTTATTTAATTAAGGAAAAACCACACATTCTACCCATCAAGATACTGCACTAAGTCTATAAATCAGAAGTGAATGTCTCAGACAGTTGTTAAACAGGACTTTCAGACGTCCAGGAGCAGTTGCTATTCAATGGGAGTGTTATAAAAAACATCATTCCAGTTTAAAATATTTGCAAGCTGAAACGACATTAACAATTAAAAGATTAATTTAGCAACACTTTTCTTTTCTTGAAAAGTGAATTTATTCTTTATAAACCATAAAATGTATGGGTTACATTTGGATTATACCAGTTACATAATGTAAATGCAGAGTCACACTATTAATATTAATGGTGCATTTACACCGATATACTGGGTCAGAATTTGGTGTCTTTTCTCGACTCTTAGACAAACTCCTGAATAAAGATTACTATTTATTTAATTAGCTGGATTGTTTTGAAAATCTAAATTCACTATCCTGAAGGACATTTTCAGTCTCTCTCCTTTAGATATTTAGGGACTAAGGGTGGGGACACAGAGCTATAACAATAGTGTTTGGAAACAGCTGTAATATGCTATGTGACCTGATCACCAAAGCCCATGCCTCATGGACAAAATGTGGAATATTCTTTGCATCTGTCTAAGGGATGTTTCTTCTTTGTGTTGCAGGGGAGCCTGAATTTAAATATATTGGGAATATGCACGGGAATGAAGCCGTTGGAAGGGAGCTGCTCATTTTCTTAGCTCAGTACCTATGTAATGAATACCAGAAGGGAAATGAGACGATTATCAACTTGATCCACAGCACACGCATCCACATCATGCCATCCTTAAATCCAGATGGGTTTGAGAAGGCAGCATCCCAGGTTTGTAAGCCAAGGTTTATAAGGATTGTAATCACGATCTGTATCTATCTTAGACTCAGTGAAAAACACGACTAATAGAACAAGCTCAGAAATATATGAATTTTCACTGCAATGACTGTTGACAAGTCCACCTTGCACACTATTTTTAATAGTACAATACATTGTAACTGTCCTCTTTAATAGCTATATGATAGAGCTAGGCAAATACTGCAAAAAATTGTCTCCAAATATTCATTTTAGCTTAACTAATTCACTGTATTCATGATCTTTCTGTTGTCGCATTTCATAAATATTCTACAAATAAGTTTACTGACCAGAATGTTTTCCCCCAAACAGCAAATTTTAATGGAATATTGTGAAATATTGATGGAAGGATAAGTTTAAGTAATAATTAAGAGTATTCTCACTGGAAACCTGATTCTAAGAACTACATCCATCCAATCAGGGAACAGAAATATACCATGTGACCTATATGTCTCATAAAACTGCTTTAATTTCAAATATCAGAGACTCTGAACAAGCTTCTTCTAAAAACCAACTACTGAGCAAGAAGTATTCAGCAAATGTAGTATAATTTAGGATAATGAATACAGTCAAGAAAATTGTGATCTGTTCATGCAGATCTAAAATTGTATTAATGGATTACTCATGGATGTTTCATCCACCAGTTCTGCACTTATGCACACTCGTAATTTTACTCCAATGAATGTACCCGTTGAAATGAATGGGACTACTGACATGCTTAAAGTTAAATATCTGCAGAAGTGTTTGCAGGATTGGGGTTTTAGTGTATGGTCACTACTGAGAACTATAATTGCACCTTTTATAAAGATGTGATGGTTATTATGATTTATAATATAAAATAATATAAAATAGCTATAGTTTAGTTTGCTAACAACATCTATTTTCATTACTTTGAGTACGTTAAATTGTAAAGATTATTGCTAAAGTAATTTTGAAACTTCCCACATGAAAGCTGTATATATTATTAAATAAGCAAGATTCTGTTTCTTAAAAATAGTGTTAAATTCATGGAAATGAAACACTTGTGTTTGAATCGGTTACCATCACTGTTTCCCCAAAATGTTCGGTATTAGTGCTCCCTCTAGTGGCAGTAAAGAAGGTATATTTCCCATAAATTACCAGCTGATCAGTACGTCCTACTCATGTTAAATCATTTTTTGTAAAACTCTGATTTAAAATGGGAAAGAACCTCTTTCCTGCCTTCAGAAAGAAACTCTCAAAAAAGCTTTACATGTATTGTTTTAGGGTTACTTGAATTTTATTTTTATAGTGCTACTGTACACAGAGCTTTATGGCAGGTTTGGTACACCCCACAAATTAAACCAAAATGATATCTTTGCCATGAATTTTCCATTAGCTAAAGTCATAATGAGCAAGAATACAAATCATCAGAAAGTAGTTATATACACGCGGTCACTGGTCAGCTTCAGGGAATAGATATGTTTTTTTTAATGCAAATTGAAAGCATCATAGCCAAATCTGGAAGTTCTTGCTAATGTAAAACTCACATTGTTCCTGATTCCTGAGAAATTCTGAACAGCTACAACTCTTCTCTGGATGAGGAACATTGACTTTCACAGGAGTTTGTCTGCATAAGAACTTTAGTATTTGATCTTTTAGAAATAATGTGACCTGAAGCAGGATAATAGAAATGTGAACTTTTTGCCATGTAAGGCTGCCCTTCTTTAGAGAATTTGCCTTTAACCTCAGCATTAAGCTACTAACGCTCACTGATCTGCAATAATCCAACTCTAGGGCCAAATCCTGAAGTCCTCACACAGTACAAACTCACATAAAACACTGACTTCAGTGGGAGTTTTGTCTTAGTAAATGATGACTGAAGGTTTTGGTCCAGGGCGCAAATTTATTTTAGGTTTGTGCTGATGCTTTCTGCATAACATCTCGAAATTACAGCCTTCCCTGTCCATCATACGGCTAAAACTCTCATTCAAGCTGTCATCATCTTGTGTCTCAGTTACTGCAACATCCTGCTCCCTGACCTTGTTAAATGGAATCTTGCCCTACTCATATCCATTCAGAATGCTGCTCTTTGGGATCATTTTCCTAGCCCATGTCACCTCTCTTTTTGAATCTCTCCACTGGCCTCTCTCTTCCCTGTCACATCAAATATAAGTTGCTAGTATTCGCTTTCCAGGCACTTCATAGTCAATCCCACCCTATCAATCTTTTGCAGCTTTCTGATTTGTCAATGATGCTGACCTCCACCATCACAAGCACCTTCATGCCCTCTTCCATGCTGCCCCTCACGTCTGGAAGGTGGTCCCCTTAAACATCTGTAAAACTGCCTCATTCTCTACCTTGAATTCCTTCATTAAAAGTCTCCTTTGCTATGATGTCTACAAAAACCATGACAATGGTTAGGCTGCTGTTGTGCAGAGACCACTGTCTGTCACCTATAGTCTCATTTACTTGTACTCCCCCGTCTTTATCCATCTATTGTCTCTTTCTGATAATTAGATTGTAAGCCCTTTGGGGCAGGATCTTTTTGTTCTGAGTTTGTACAGTGCCTAGTTCATTGTGGTCCTGTTCTAGGACTGGGGCCCCTGTGTGCTACAGTAATACACATAATTAATAATAATAATATTAATACATATGCGTTTGTCTGTACAGATGGCCTGAATTACTTTTTTCCCCCCGTCTTCTCCCTCTTCTCTTTCAGCCTGGTGAACTCAAAGACTGGCTTGTTGGTCGAAGTAATGCTCAAGGAATAGACCTGAACCGTAATTTCCCTGACCTGGATAGAATAGTTTACGTTAATGAGAGAGAAAGTGGCCCAAACAATCACCTACTGAAAAACATGAGGAAAGCTGTGGACCAGAATCCTAAGGTAAATAATGTCCTGTACTTTCACCAAATCATTGGAGTGTGTTTCATCCTTTTCCATAGCGAGCTCTCTTGCTGGCTCTTACATCAAGAAGCCTATGTTTTAAAATAAATAAGACAATGTTCCGGACTTGGATTATTTTGTTACTTAAACTAATCTATTTTCTGGTCTTAAATCTGTCAGCTCCTAGTGCACCATTAATTTCCTTCTATTGAATGTTTCATAAATTGGATTCCTCCTTTTGCGTAGCAAGTCTTCTTTGGTCCATTCTGTTAGTTCACTGTCTCTCCTTAATTCCAACCTTCATTTTTTAAGACCGGAGATCATGGAGTCATCCTTGACTTCTTTATCTCCTACATTTCCTTTGTCGATAAGACATCCTGGTATTGCCATCTGTGGAACACTGCCAGAATTCACTTATACATTGATCTTACCTGCTGGAAACTCAGTTCTTGTTTATGTACCCATATTCTTAAATAACATGTCTGGAGGGGTTCTGCCTACTTCTGATCTTCACATGCAGAATGCTTCAGGAACCACTACTGGTACACTGGCATACACTTTTAAGGGGCTATGGCCCTAAAAGCCAGCTTTTGATTACAGATTTTGACAACCTGTTGATGAAAAGTGACTACCAGCTCAGCACAGGTTTAATTTTACTATCTATCCATTGTAGTTAACATACAGCGTAGAATGTACAATGGACATCCTTGAAATCAACATTTGTTTTTTTCATAGTTTTCAAAATTACCACAATATTTGCAATATTTCTTGTGCTTTGTGTAGCATGGTAAAGTCAAACACTGAGATGCAGTAAATATAGGGTCTGATTCTGATCTAATTTATACGTTTTTCCTTTGATGTGAATCCACCAAAGTCAATGGAGCTACTCCAGATTGACATCTCTGCAAGGGCCTAATGTCAATCAGCTGCCTTGACGCCAGTGGAAAGATTCCCATTGACTTAAATGGATTGGGCCATAAGTGTGATCAGAAGCAAGCCTGTAACCTGTATTTAAAAGGCATTAGACTGCTGGATATGTTACTACATAGACTATCAAAGTTAATTGCTGAAAATATCTGTTTTGTTACAGCTTGCTCCTGAAACTAAAAGCATCATCCACTGGATTATGGATATTCCCTTTGTCCTCTCAGCGAATCTTCATGGAGGAGACCTTGTTGCAAACTATCCATATGATGAAACTCGCAGTGGTGTGTATTATACATTAACTTTATACGTCCAAAGACGCAAATAGGATGTAGACAATCTATCTTTCCGTGGCTGCTAACTAAGATTCACTTTCTAAATCATAGAAGTATAGGACTGGAAGGGACCTCAATAGGTCATCTGCACTCATGGAAGGACTAAGTATTATCTAGACCATTCCTGACAGGTGTTTGTCTAACCTGCTCTTAAACCCCCCAGTGACAGAGATTCCACAGCCTCCATAGGCAATTTGTTCCAATGCTTAACTGGAAGTTTTTCCTAATGTCCAACCTAAACCTCCCTTGTTGCAATTTAAGCTCATTGGTTCTTGTCCTATCATCAGAGGTTAACAAGAACATTTTTTTCGCCTTCCTCCTGATAACAACCTTTTATGTACTTAAACTATTATGAGCCCCCTCAATCTTCTCTTCTCTAAACTAAACAAAAACAATTTTTTCAATATTTCCTTATAAGTCATGTTTTCTAGAACTTTAATCATTTTTGTTGCTCTTCTCTGGCCTTTCTGCAATTTGTCCACATCTTTCCTGAAATGTAGTGCCCAGAAAGAGATACAATATTCCAGCTGAGGCCTAATCAGCTAGGAGTGGAGTGGAAATACCATGCAACTTTATGAGCCATTTAAATATATTATTCATTAATTAGTTCAAAGATAGTTAATATGTAATGTTTCACTCTAGTTTTTGAAGATACATTTTCTGCAGTTAGAAGAGCCTGATTTCAGTGGGTTACTTGACATATAATTGGTGTAACACAGTGGAGAATCAGGTTCAGAAAATTTTATCCATTTGCGTAGGCTGAAAATGTAGCTGGGGGCAGAAACGGTGATGGGGGAGCAGCTGGATTTAAAGGGGGAGCTGGTCTGGGGACAGAGAAGGAATGAGGGCAGAGCCAGGCTGGGAGCTGAGCAGCGGGGTGGAGTGGAGCTGGGACTGGGGGCAGAGGTGGTTTGGGGAGCCGGAATGAGGGCTGGGAGTGAGCTGGAGCTGGGCTGCGGGCGGAGAGGGAATGAAGGCAGAGCTGGGCCTGGAGGTAGAGCAGGACTAGGGCATGAACAGGATTGGGGAGGAGAAAGGGTGGGAGCAAAGCTGGTCTGGGAGCGGAGCAGGGCTGGAAACATGGAACTCCCTCCCCACCCCCCACCACACAGTGTGCCTCCCCAAATGTTCCTAGGAGGCACGCCCCACAGTTTGGGGACCAATGCCCTACATTGTATCTTTTTTTAGTCATACACCAAATTTTCCTAATCAGGGAGAGGGGAATGGGTTTTGAGGCTTTGGACACCTGTCAGTGAAGAAATGGTAGTTATATATTGAGTCGTGAGTCTAGGAACATCCCAAGCAGAGTGGTATAGCTGGTATAATAGCAAAAGAGCTTGAGTGATATCCTGCCTCTACTGAAGTCAATGGGACTTTTACCATTAGCTATTGTGGAGCCAGGATTTCACCCTTTCTGTCCACGATGTTTAACTCTCCATATCATCCTCATCATCTATCTGAAGAATTTTCCTCATATCTGGTAATTACCACATGACAATGAACCAGTAGGTATATGTACAATAGCTGACATGTAAGCAGAGGCTGTTTATATATGGCTTGCAAACTAAGACATTAGTGACATACCTAGTTGAAAGAGTTCTTTTTTGGTACTTTAATAAATGCAGTCATGGAAGTGATATGTATGTTAGTGAAAATAACTGTATTGCAGTTTCTCCTTCACAAACACTGCTCGGCAATATGTAGTCTGTTATAAAATGGTTCACTCTGCAGCAGAATCATTTTGTCAGTTTGCAAATAGTATTATTATTGTTTTATTACTTCAGCCACTAACATGTGTACAGGTTTAAAATGAATAACCATCTGATCTTGTTTGTAACCCTTGTCCTTCTTCAACCCATTTTCTCCCTACTGTTTGTTACTCTTACTCATCATATCATTTAATATTAGATTGTAAACTCTTGAGGGAGAGACTTTTTTTGTTTCTTTTGTCTGGAAAATGCCTAGCACACCTTGGTACTGTAAAATTAATAACAATAATATTAATACTGGTAATCAATAATGGATATTATTATTGATATTAATATTTTGAATAATAGAAATACAGATCATATTAACATATTAAAGTAATGGAATTATTATTAAATATTAATTTTATTCTGCTATATGTGCACTCAGTACTTTACAGAAAAGTAGAAGACACAGTCCCTGTTTTAATGAGTTCATAATCCAGTAGTCCTAATCTGTATGACTAATCTGCTAATCAGTGTGTCTGATTTTCTATTCTAGGTAGTACTCATGAATACAGCTCCTGCCCTGATGATGCGATTTTTCAAAGCTTAGCTCGGAGTTATTCATCTTTTAACCCAGCCATGTCTGATCCAAACAGGCCACCATGTCGTAAGAATGATGACGACAGTAGTTTTGTAGATGGAACAACCAATGGTGGTGCTTGGTACAGTGTTTCTGGAGGTCAGTGTCACTTCATGGTACAGTACGGATTCAGTTGCTTTTGAGGATGGTCAGTAGTTGTGGTTACTTTAAAATCACATATTCAGTGACAAATTAATAGAACAATATTGCAAAGCTCTTCAACGTTTGCGGGTGTAACAAGCTGAATCTCAGATGGCTCTTTAGGGAATATTTTCTTAACGACTGTAGCCACAAAACACCCATGAAGCAAATGGGAGGTAAGTATGGAACTCCTTATGTGCTCAGCTCAGAACATACCCAAAGTGAAAAGGGAAGCTGACCAGGATGCCCGTTAAAATATTTGTTATCTTTCACCCTACACACCCAGCAGACTTGGAATGTTTAAGCAATTGAGTTCTCAGACAACTGCAGTTAAGCCATTTTCTACAGTTAGAGAACAATTAAAAATTATTTGTCTTTTTTCACAGAAAGGTCTGAAAACTGTTTTATCTTCAGGTTTGTAACAAATAATTCAGAGAATAAATGTAAAAAAATAATGGATGTATAAACAAGTGGAATATTGATTTTACACATGCACAGTAAAAAAAATGCCTACTAAACACAGTTACACTATTACTTATGGGAGTATGGAGTAATTTATCATTACCAACAATCTAAGGAAAAAAAAGAAAGATACCTGGTAATGGATGGTAGACTGCTGACTGCTATTCACTGTGGCCCAATCGTGAAAGGTGCAGAGTGCCTTTTAGGAGATGTTTAGGGCCTGATTCTACACCACTATAGACAATGGAAGTTTTACCATCAGTTTCAATAGGAGCCTGTAGCAGAGCGATCACCCCACTCCAACCCTGTAAGGGGCTGAAAGAAAAGGCTAGGCTGATTGGGAAGGCAGCCACAGCTGGGGCCATGCCCCAATCAGGACACAGCTGGCCCTATAAAAGGGCTGTGAGCAGGGGCTCAGGCAGAGACTTTCTCTAGCTTTTGAGAGAGAAGGAATGGTTGCCTGTGAGAAAAGTACCTAGAGTGGAGCAGGACTGGAGGAAGGCCAGAGGTGCTGGGGAGCTCCAGCCTGGAAAACCCCCAGGCTGCAGGCCTTGCTAAAGGCCAGGAAAGGTACTGGGGCTACAGAGGTGTAGCCTGGGAATAGGCAGAGGCAGCTGGTCCAACTCCCCCACCCCCAATGATGAGTAGTTTACAGACTACAGTCTGCCCCAGTGAGCAGGGGCTAGATGGTGACTGGCAGTAGCCACTGAGGCAAGGTGAGGATAGAGGGTTGGGGATTCCCTGGGTGGGGAGACCCAGATTGTGGGTTACTGCTGGGGGCAGAACCCTGAGGGAGAGGGGCACCGTGGTCCAGGAGGGACATGGGGGCCAGCGGCAGGTGAGACAGTGGCCTGCAGAGGGCACTCCTTAGGCTGGAGAACTAATTCCCAGGATGACCAGCAGGAGGCAATGCACCAGTGAGTCCTCGCATTGCTACAGAGCCCAGTCAGGGCCTTAGATTCTTGCATCCCTTTCCTACTTCTTGCCTCCTCCCTATCTGTGGATCCCCAGACTCATGCAGAGCTCTCTGCAGTGTCCAGTGGAGGTGGCAGTACAATGTGGTAGAGGTTGTTGAACCCCTTTACTATGTAGGGAAAGGATATACTTCCACTCGTAGGCCGCAGGGGCATGAATTAGACTTCAGTTTTAACTCAGTTCTTTGCTCAGACAAAACTCCCATTTAAGTCAATGGAAGCTTGAGCTGGTTGGAAAAATTCAAATGAAACTTCTTTGGTCAGAATTTGCCAATTAATTGAAATGTTTGACAGAGATGGTTCAATTTTGATTAAGTTCCTCTGGAAACCTGCCTAGTTTTGTGCCAGATTGCCTGCCCAGCTCCCTGGCAATTCCAGGGTCTGCAGCTCTGGGGAAGCCCACCTGCAGTTTCCAAATGTTTCCTTCCACATTAGACATGCTGGAGCCCAGGACTGAGCAGGACTTGGCAATTGCAGCTCTGGGCTGCTGTGAGCTGGGCGGGGTCCAGGCATCCAAACTCACATCTGTCATACACCCATGTCATACCCATGTCCCCGCTACTGGGTTCAGGAAACATAGAAGAGGAAGCTGCCTGGTTTGAATGTGGAGAGGACAACAGGTAGACTTTCAGAGGTGGCAAAATAGATTGGGAGGAGCTGCCAGGGGTGTGTGAAAAGTAAAGACTGGTGGGGTGTGTATGAAGGGAGGGAAGGAGAAGGAAATTTACATGGAGTTGGGGTTGTGGAAGACTGACTTGCTGGTCAAGAATATTAGAATTGGGAACTAGAAGCAAGGGAGAGATGGAGCTGCCTGGGCAAGGAGCCTGGGAATGGAACTAGGATCCAGGGGGAAGAGTAGGACGGACTGGGCAAGCAGACTGGAACTGGGAGCCAGGGAAGGAAATGGGGATGATGACTGGGAGCCAGTAGATGGGGGAGACTGAGATTGGATGAAGGATGAAAATAGAGGGTTAATTAGGAGGAAGCTGGGATACCTCACACAAATCCCCTTCATTGCATAATCCTGATTCATTTCCAGGCTATTGAATGAGGAATGGTCCTGTGGAAAAAATGTGTGATCTTGCAATTAAAGACTATATCATAATACATACACATAAGGGGGCTGAATTAAGCTTACAGAGGGAACGTTAATTCTGGCATTTCCAAAATTTTTGAGTGCTTGACTCTGAATTTTAATAATGTTCTGTTAAAGTAGTTTTTGTGTGTGTAATATCTATATACAGTAACTCCTCACTTAACGTTGTAGCTATGTTCTGGAAAAATGCTACTTTAAGCGAAACGATGTTAAGTGAATCCAATTTCCCCATAAGAATTGATGTAAATGGGGGGTAGGTTCCAGGGAAATTTTTTTTGCCAGACGAGTATATATTTTTATTTATATATATGCACACACTTATACATTATAAGTTTTAAACAACCAGTTTAATACTGTACACAGCAATAATGATTGTGAAGCTTAGTTGAGGTGGTAGTCAGAGGGTGGGATATTTTCCAGGGAATGTCTTGCTGCTAAATGATGAACTAGCACTCATCTGAGCCCTCAAGAGTTAACACATTGTTGTTAATGTAGCAACACACTCTACAAGGCAGCACGAATGGAGGGCGGGGAGACAGCATGGCAGAGAAATACAGAGACACACACTGTGTGTGTGTGTGTGTGTGAGAGAGAGAGAAATGCGCATTGCCCCTTTAAGTACGCTAACCCTACTCTAAAGTACATTGCCTTTTTAAGTAGATCAGTAAACTGAGACAGCAGCTGCTGCCAGCAAGCTCCCTCCATCTTGAGCCCTGTTATGACCCTTGCCACCCAATGCTCTGTGGAGGTGGGGGGCAGGAGTGCTGGGAAGAGGGACACTCTGACATTAGCACT
This sequence comes from Dermochelys coriacea, assembly GCF_009764565.3. NCBI lineage: Eukaryota > Metazoa > Chordata > Testudines > Dermochelyidae > Dermochelys > Dermochelys coriacea. The sequence goes on from NC_050071.1 coordinate 69,003,021, forward strand.
CCTGTACCCCGCCCTCTGCACAGCAAGCAGGAGGCTCCCAAGAGTAGCTCCAAGGCAGAGGGCAGGAGTAGCACACGGCAGTGGGAGGAGGGACTGCTGAACTGCTTGGCAATTGATAGGCTGCTGCACACGGAACTTAAGGGAGCTGATGGGGGCTGCCGATCCACCCTGGTTCCAAGTCCCCACCACTAACACCAACGGGTGCCTCTTTCTGCAAGCAGTGGACAAAGCAGGCGGCTGCCAGACAATGTTAAAAGTGAGCATTGCACAACTTTTAAACGAGCATGTTTTCTAATTGATCAGTGACGTAACAACGAAACAATGTTAACTGTGTGGAGTTACTGTGTAATATAGGCAAGACCAAGAGATAATAGCAAATCATCCCCAAGCATAAGTCTCCTATGGCAGTTATTCACTTATTACAGTTTAACTCTGTAATATGTACAATACAGTACTCCAAGTAGCCGTGCAAGGGCCCTTGATCAACTGAGTCTTATCAGATTCTTGTATCAGCATAAAAATAGCATCTCAAAGCAGCTTAACTTGATCTGTAATTAGTCTATTGTTTAAGTGTCTTTTTATGCTGTAGTCGTGCCTGACACTTTGTCAGTTCATTGCTGACCTAAATCACATTTCATGTTGCCTACTGCTGAATCAAAGCTGAGGACATTTTCTTTTGGGTTTTACCATGAGTCATGTCGAATGCTCTGCTCTGCGTATCACCCCCAAAGCTTCAGTTTGCACCACCCTAAGAACGAAAGGTGTCAATGTACTTTGTCACCATGTACTGCCCAGACGTACGAATAAAGGGTTATGCTAGTTCATATATTAGCTAGTAACACAAAGGTACGTGGGAGTTGCAGATGCTCAGCAGCTCTGAGGATTTGCCCCCTGACATAATATTTATTTTAAAATTGAAGAAAATTTGCTTTGTCCAGATACTAAACTCATTTATTCCAATGTAAATCCTGTGTAACTCCCTTAACTAGAAGGGATTGGAATAAAAGAACAAAGGGACATTCAACTCACTTGGTTCCCTAGAAAATCTCAACTTTAAACCAGCAATGAGGGACATGAATCAAAGTTGTAGGGATAGTCTGAAGTTTGCAAAGCATCAAAACGCCATTCCCAGTAATGACATAAGTCCCTCCTTGCTGGGAGTTCCACTTTCCACACTGGACACTATCAGTACAATTTACCTCCTGCCATTAATGTACGATGTGACTACAGCATTATAGTAAAAGGTAAAGTCTGTCCCCCATGCACAGAGCCTCCTAATAGCCCCACTCTTCCAGGAGGGCAAGAGGTAGTGGCTAGAGTGACACAGGACACCTGGAATAGGAGAGGCCATTTCCTCTCCAGAATTTCAGTTACATGTGCACCATCTCAAGGATCTTTTATTATTCGCTTTTTTTCTCTTTGCGGTGAGTAGGATCAAACGATCAGTCAGCTATGGTGAAAGAGACAATGGGAGGGAATGATTAATGGGCAATTTGTTTAAAAATGTAATTAGAAAGAGGTGTGCCTGAGTAAGACACTTGGCTGGGACCAAGGAGATGTCGGTTCAGGTCCTGGCTATACCACAGATATCCTGTGTGACACTGGGCAAGTCATTTAGTCTGTATGTGTCAATTCCCTGTCTGTAAAATAGGGATGATGATACTTTCTCTCTCTCAAGCTTTCTGGGGCAGGGATTGTCTCTTCATATCTGTATTGTACATAACATGAGCTCAAATCTTATTTGGGCCTTTAGGTGCAACCTCAGTATAAATTAAGGAGGACACTTCAGCTGAAAAGTGGCAGATTCAAAACTTTATGAAAGAAAAGGCTTTACACACCACAGTCTGTGGAACCCATTAGCACATCCTGGTAGAGAATGGAACTTCCTACATGTGTATGAGTTTTGAATGATATGAGTCTATTTGCTCAGATCTCTTTGCAGAACCTGGGCCACAGCTGAGAGCTTCAGATAAAAAACAAACAACCTTCCTCTCCTATTTTTAAAAGAATAAAATAAAAACAGAAAAATTATACAGCAGATATTTTCTGTTGTGTCCAAATGGTCTCTAATGTAATCATGGGAAGGCAAATTGGACTTTGGAATAAATGAAGGTTTTGCCTAGCTACTAGAGGTTATAGAAGTAAGCTACAAACAAGTCATGAAATTTGACATGTAACGTGAATTCAGTCACACTGCATGTATTGGACCAGATTCTCTACTGTGCCCACCATGAAGGAGCAGGATGGCATTAGGAAGCTGACTGCAGTTCCCTGATTCTGAGGCCAGTTTTGAGATCCCAGTCACAGTGGAATTTAGAGCAGCCTTAGGACTACTATAATTGCCCTTTGGCAATAATCCACGTGGGGATTGCCAGGGTATACTGTACTTCAGCCAGGCTTCTTCCTGTCCCTACACTGAAAACCACAAGGAGGAGGCATAGGAATTGGCTATACAAACCCTGTGCTCACTGCGATGAATCCTCATCCAGGGAAACATGGCTGGCTTCCACTCCTCTTTGTGCTGCCTGAGTGGTGCAGAGGAAGTGGAGTGGGTGTCACAGAAACTGGTCCAGTGAATATAATGACTGAGGTCAGGCAGATGAACATTTAAATACATAGCTAATCAAAAATACTACTGTACATTTTTAAATTCTCCTAATTAAAGTTGCATTAACAATGTTTTTCATTTATCACATTCAAGTCTATTCCCCATTTCTTTTACTCTGGTGCTGAGTTTGAAAGGAAAAAACCCCAAAAAACAAGAAAAATAAATGCTGTAGCTGATTGGAAATTACAGGCCTCCCTTCCCCACTCTCCCACCCCAGTTGAAAATTTCAGTGAAAATGAAAACGTTTCATTCTGGGGGTGAGGGTTGTTTGTTTGCAGAAAATCATTGAAATTTTTTTCCACAGAAGGTAGACCCTAAAAATTGTGATAAACATTCATTTTGCTGAAAAGAAAAAATTTGACTAGCCCTAATATCTCTTTCAAAGTATTTGTGATGTTTTATTTGCTTTGTCATTAGCTGTCATTCACAGGTTTATAGTGCACATAATGGTCAGTTTCTTTTTTCATCTGGAAATAATTGAACCACACCTGGAAATTGTTTTTAGTTCCTATGAAAGAAAAAAAGGGCTTTCCATGCCAAGTGTCCCATAGGAATATGCAGGCCAGATGCATGGTCAGATTTGGTACAATCATTACATGAAGTCACGACTGCCAAGAAATTCTGTGTTTTCTGTGAAATGAGCATTTTCAGTGAACTCCCTTTTTCTCCCCTGAGAACAGTATATTGGGCCTGATTCGCTTCTTTCTTCTTCTGGTTTAAACTCCAGTAACTTCAGTGGAATTACTCTAGATCAGTGGTTCTCAACCATTTACCATTGTGTGCTATGTATACAGCTCTCTGTTATGTGGGCTGCATACACACAATATATATACTACCCGTAAGGCCCTGAGGATGTCACATGGGCCACAGCTGTGTGCTGATTGGGCCACAGGTTGAGAACCACTGCTCTAGATTTACACCAATGGGAGAGGAGAATCAGGCCCATTGTGTTTAATGCAGATTTCTCCTAATTCCCCATAACATTTAATAAGTTCCACTTTCCACACTGGACACTGTCAGTGCATCTTGCCTCAGAGCAATGCAAATAGTGTCAACATATCTCTGCTGATATTGCAGGAATGCAGGACTTCAATTACCTCAGCAGCAACTGCTTTGAAATCACAGTGGAGCTCAGCTGTGAAAAATTCCCATCAGAGGAAACTCTGAAGAACTACTGGGAGGACAACAAGAACTCACTTGTCAATTATATTGAGCAGGTAAATGGTCAAAATAGAGTTTTCTCTAGAGTAATGCAACTAAACAGAAACTGCCAAGGGTGTTAATCTGATTATATACTGTAGTTAAGATTACTCCACACACATCCATAGGGTAAATCCAGAACTAATAGATTGCTAAAAATTCAAACCCATCTGGATCTAGATCTGATTTTTGCTTGATATGCTATAGTTAACAATTATATGCCAGTGATTATGATGAAAAAAATAGCCTGTTAGTACAGCTGTTGAAGAATGGGACACATTTATTCTTGAATAATTTATTTAAGAAAAAAATGCCAAAGTTTGCCAGATCAAATATTTGCAATGAATAAATCACTGAGTTTTGCCTGTTAGTTTTATGTGGGATGAAGAGGCAGTATATTTGCACTACAGGCAGTATATTTGCACTACAGAATTTCACCCTTTTGCTACAGGATCCTCCTGTTCAAAAAAAAAAAAAAAAAAAAAAACCTTCAGCTTTGCACATGGGTTAATTTTACTTAAAATACGGTCTGACAAGGAATTTTCAGAGCTGTAGATACCGTGACACCTTAAACTGCCCGCTTCTGTAGAACTGCTGGCTAGATCACTGAAGTTCAGTTGCTCTCATCTGGTAGAGGATTTTACTCACCTTCTGGACTTTCCTACATGATACTGACTGGCCAGATTCTCAGCTATGGCTGAGGAGGGTGCAGTAGTACCCAGTAAAGGGTACTTGGCCTTTCTGCTCTCCTGTGCTATGTGCCAGGCTAATCCTTCATCATAAATTAGAGCTGTCTAAAGGATGTTCTTGTCTAAACGATATCAGCTGCTAATAGTGCCTAAACGACAGCTGTAGATCAGAGTGTAGAGAAGCCTCAATTGCATACCCTATCTCCACTTACACTGCCAAATGCTCTATGCTGGCTGGTGATGCTGGTTTTAGAGCCACAGTCCAATGGTATTGCAACACAAAATGGCCACATTGCACTGGAGGACCGGGGTACGGTCTTCAAATGAGGATTCATGCTCCACTGATGTTAATGTGAGTTTTACCATTAACTACAATCGGAGCAGGATTGTATCTTGTGGGCTCAGTCCTCCAAGGGGCTGATTGTCTCATGTAAATTAGCTGATTTCACTGGGAGTTGAGGCTGCTCACACCCCATTTTAGGTTCTGAATGCCTTGCAGGATCAGACCCAAAATTCTTATATTTGAGAAAACTTAACAACCTGTAGGAAATATGTGCATCAGGCTGTCTCCCAACACCTTTTATTGAGTGTGAGAATACTCAGTAACAAAAGGATTCGAGGGAATGCCTACTTCCCTTCATGGTTTGCTGCACATTTGTGATGAGTGCTGCATATCAAAAAACAAATTGGTCATATCAGCAGCTGAACTCCATTGGCTCAATCACTTTGTAATATTCCAGTGTGAGGTTTAGAAATTATCCTTGCTGCTTATTTTCAGCATGTAGCTATGGGGTGGATAACATGCAGTCTCAGATATTTCACTGACTAAAACAGCTGCCTTTTCCTTTAGAAAACAAGCACAAGTAATTTCCCATGTATTTCTGGCTTTTTCAGATACATCGGGGAGTGAAAGGATTTGTTAGAGATCTTCAGGGAAACCCGATTGCAAATGCTACCATTTCTGTGGAGGGAATAAACCATGATATTACATCAGGTGGGTGTCACACCGTAGGTGATTAAGTAAGGAGGTGTGCTAGAATGTATTACTATGCCTCTGTAACATGCAATCTGGAGTCATAGCCTCTCAGATCTAATCTGATATTATTAGCTAAGTGTGGTCAGGCTGCATCAATACTTAGATGGGAGACAACCTGGAGTTAGGAAGAAATTTTCCTTGTGGGCAGGATGTTTCATATCGGCCATTTGCAGAATTTCTTGCACCTTTCTTTGAAGGAGATGATAATGGCTGCTGTTGGAGACTGGTTTGGACTAAATAGATCACTGCTCTGATCCAGTGAGACAATACTTTTAGTCCTAATCCCACATGCTATATGAAATATTATTGGTGACTCAGTAGGTGACACCTTTATCTTTGAGAATATGTCTAGACTGTAATCATCGGGTGTGATTGCAGCTCAGGCTGACATCCTCAAGATAGCTGCTGTGGCTTCACTGCTCTGGGATATGAGCTAGTAAGATTAAAACTAGTTTGGATATGTTGGTTTGAGCTGCAAACACCCTGAGTCACCATGGAACTGTCAATGGTGTATGTCCAGACTATGTTCTTGAGCAATGTACTTTTGGAAGTGCCATCTCAAGGATGAAACCTAAAACTCTGGTCCAAATCCCTTGTGATCATTAAAGACCCCCTAGTACTTTTTGCAGGATTAGGAGTGTTAATCCCTAATCTCATTGCCAAATTCCAGTTTGGGTAATTGCTTTCTTCCTAGCTCCCTGCTGCTTCAGTGAGATGGTGTACTTCTTCATTTCCCGTTCTAAACGTGTTGTTTCGTAGTAGTATACCTTTTCATCTTTGCTGAATCTTACCCTAGAGATAGGTTTAGCAATAGTTTCACGTTGACAGTGTGTGAAGTGTATATATTCATTGTCATTTTAAACAGCATTTTTTTGGTGTAAGGTGCTAATTAAATAAATACATTTCCCACATTTTGTGGACTATTGTATGCTGGCATTGAATCCCACTATTCCACTGCATTGTATGGCATGGGATTGCAACCCACTCAGATTGGCATTTCCCTTTGTGATGTGCCCACACGTTACAGGCACTGGACAGTCGTGCCACCAACCAGAAGAGCCAACAGTAACTTTAGCAGTACCCTTCCACTGTACATAATAAAGGAAAGGAGGGATGAAAGGTAAAGAACAGTAAGTGACCAAGCATAGGGATTGAGAGAAGGAATGGAGGTGGGGAGGGAAGAAAAGGATTATGTCCTCCATTTGAAAGGTCAGAATCCACTCCCTATTCTCTGTTGCAGTGCTGGGAGATTAAGATGTATGATATTGCACTTCTATAGTAGATAATGCACATAGTCATCACCCCATCATCTCATATCACTGGATGTTTGCAAAAAGATAGCAGCAATGCAATGTCAAAAGATTTAGAAATAAAGTGGTCAAAAGTCAGGAAATCTCAAAAGTGAATGGTGAACCTTAATTCTGTTCTTTTGTGTAGGTTTTAACATACAATCTTGCTACAGCACCAGCTAATATAATAGATCATATTTTTTTCCACAGAATCTGTCTTTTTAAAGAAAAAATATGGGGGCACTTTAATTTGATGCCTCCTGAAGCTTTCTCAATTGGACTTTCACCAACTCTGATTGTACTGACGCTGTCAAGTTTACTTGTGAACAATTGTATAATATTCCCTTCTAGACATAGAAGTTTGTTTTTTTTTTTTTTTTAAAGTGCTGGTGTAGTTGCAGAATTGTTCAGCAAGCATTTAGAAAAATATTGGCATAAGCAATGACACTAATTTCAAGTGGCATTGCTGAGTGACCTTCCAAAGGTTCTTCTAAACTCTATGTAGTATGCAGGGATGAAGAATTCTTGTGAGTGACTTTTTTGTAAACTCCAAAGAAATACCACACTATAAACAATGCCCAGTGGGCCTCTTTATCCACCCATTGGTGTAAAACTGGTGTAATGGAGTGGAGGGTTAGTTCTACTGTGTGGCTTTAGGATTATGATTTTTATATTTTTTTCCTTCATTGATTCACTGTAAACAAAGATTATGTAGAATAATCTGGTCCCTCCATTCATTTGTCATCTTGATAAAAAAAAAAGATGCTTCTTTCACTGGGCTATATAATCTCTAGAGTATTTGAATCTTGATGAATGGGGATTTATTTCCTTAACTCACACACATGTTGATGGGAGACACCCAGGAAAACTGTATATATTAAAAAGATACTATATCCCTAAAGAGATTCCTTATTACAGGGTGACAGTTCTCATATTATCTATTTCCACAAGAGCTGTATCAGTAGTGAAGGGTGGCTTATATTTGTGGAAAACATCTTTTTATAAATTAATTAAAATTGTCTTATGTCATTGCATAATTGCCTGGATATTGAAATCCAGGCTGGAATTTCTGGGATTATATTGTAATGGCATTTACAGCCCATTTTTTTTTAGCCTAGGATAATGAGTTTTATTTCTTCCGATTCAATGTTTTTCTTTTTCTTCAGCCAAGGATGGTGATTACTGGAGATTGCTTACACCAGGAAACTATAAACTTACAGCCTCAGCACCAGGCTATCTAGCAATAACTAAAAAAGTGGCTGTTCCCTTTAGCCCTGCCATTGGGGTAAGTTCTCCCTCATTGGTTGTTTTTTCTTTCCTTATGAAAAAAGAATAATGGAGCATTGTTATTTATATTCTATGTATATTCATATATTTCAAAAAATATACAAGTCTAAAGAAAAACCCTAGCTGCTCTTCATTCATAACTCTTTATAGACCCAAACCTCATCAGTTTAGAAAACAGGCTGGAAATCTAGTCAGCCTGTGCACTCTTTCTTTCTAATGCTTGTTGGCTTCCACCAAGCAAGAGTAGTGTGTTTGAAGGTGTCTCATTTCTTTTGCTATTAGTCTTGTCTTTATCCACCTAGGTGGGTAAAAATTACACACACATGGCTGGACAGTAGCATTTTTGTTTAGATCTGATATTCTTTTGGCAACTGAATAGTTAAGATGAAAATCTCCTTAACCTCTGCGCAGAGGGCCAGCACTAGAACGCTTACACCACTTACGTGCCAAATAAACCCAAAACTAGGACTTCAGTGGGACTTAAATAATGTATGGGTTTTGGTTTGAGCCTCGGCACAGAGGTAAATTTCCCCCTTAAAAACTAAAGTGGGACATACCCATCCTGGATGTAATGCCGTAGAACAGGGATGGGCAAACTTTTTGGCCCAAGGGCCATATCTGGGGGGGGGGGGGAATTGCATGTAGGGCCATGAATGTAGGGCTGGGGAAGAGATTGGGGTGTGGGAGGGGGTATACAAGGGGGCTCAGGGCAGGGGGTTGGGGTGCAGGCTCTGGCCTGGCACCACTTACCTGGAGCGGCTCCAGGGCAGCAGCGGCATGCACCGGGGCCAGGGCAGACTGCCTGCCTGCCCTGGCCCCATGCCACTCCCAGAAGTGGCCGGCACCATGTCCCTGGGGGAGGAGAGGGAAGGGAAGAGGGCTCTGTGCGCTGCCCTTGCCTGCGGGTACCTCCCCTGAAGCTCCCATTGGCTGCGGTTCCCCATTCCCGGCCAATGGGAGCTGCGGGGGGCCTGGATCTGGCCCATGGGCTATAGTTTGCCCATTCTTGCTGTGGAAGATGCACCAGGGAAGATTTTAGATCAGTGCCTCTCTTTAAAATTATTTCTGGTAGACAATCAGCAGTGAGTCAACATAATATGACATCATTTATTAGGACATACTAACAGTACATTGGTAGCAGGATAACACAGGCCATGAGGGGGGCACTCAGTAAATATCAACCCTGCTACAATGTCTCCCCCCTTCAGGGCCCCTTAATAACTCATAGTTAATAGGTAATTAAAACATTCCCCTCCAGCCCCAACCGCAGTCTGGTCAGTCTCCTATAGGTAGAGACACACCAACCCTACATCCCAGACCTAGCTCCAATTCAAAGCCTTTTAGGCTGTACCTGGCAGGAGCTTTTCCTTCTCTGGCTTCCAGGCTCCCACATCCTTCTCCCTGTCAGGGTGTCTAGTAGGAGCTGGGCCCAGAACCCTCAGGCTTCACTTGGTTAAAATTCAGCCTTCTTGTCTGGCTTCTAGGCCCAAACCATTCTCATACTCAAGAGCTCTAGTAGAAGCCACCCGAGCACTCTCATGGTCTTCCTTACAGAAACCTGTCACACTCACTACAATTTTCAAGACTTCATTACTTCCTCCTGCTGCCCATTTTAGGGAAATCACCTAGTCTTTCCCAGGTGTCTGCTTCTGTAATCAGCCTTGGTTAGTTTCAGCCCTCAATGGGCGAGCCACCCTATTACATACCTAAAATGTGTTGTATGTGAGAAGGAACTCTGTGGTGGCATGAGGTAGCATATGTGTTGCTCTGCTATACAGCAGACAACTGCCTGAATTCTGATCTTGGTGTTTTTTTCCCCTGTATTGATAGGTGGTAGACAAACCACAGAGGTAATTCATATCATTGCATGCTAAAGGAGTTGGGTGCCCAGCTGTCATTGAATTTCAGTGGAAGTTGGGCACCTAACTCCTTTAGAGTCTTTTGAAAAACAAAGCCTAAAATGAGGGAGCGTCCACTCAGATCCCAATAAATATTTGTTTTCCTATAATTCCTTTCAGTTAATTAATCCAAACATGGACCTTCCTTCCCTGCCCTACATTTCCTGAAGCATGTGTTTTAAAAGTCACCTTTTGGATTATTTCTTTGACCTAGGTTGATTTTGAGCTGGAGTCATTGTCTGAAAGAAAAGAAGAAGAGAAAGAAGAGTTGATGGAGTGGTGGAAGATGATGTCAGAAACTTTAAATTTCTAAGTGAAGTCTTTGAATTTGCAGCTTTTAATGTATTATGTGTTGACTTAGTATAATGTGCTGTGGACAGACCCTATATTTTAGATCTTGTGCAGTTCACTATATTTAACTTTGATTTTTTTCAGTAATCTTTTGATTAGTACCAGCACTACTTAAAAAAACTACAAGGCTACTAACTAGACAAATAAAAATTATTAATTTTTATTCCATACTTTTAAAGAAAATTCACTTTCCTACATACAAGATACACAAAAAAATGAGTGAATGTCTCAGCAGCCTAAGTGGAAATACAATCTTCTATGTGTAATTTGCAAGTCCAGAATTTGTAGGTTAACTGGATTTAAAAATACCCATAATTCTTAGTCAGTTTCAGATACTGGCAGAAATGTCTGGCAATGCGTATGAGCAGAGATGTTCTATATTGAGTTATAATGAGTGTAGTTGAAAAGGTGTATAAAAACAGTTTACTTAATGTTTTACAAGAATTAAAATCAATATAAAATTCTCTGTCTTTGGTGGTGGAAGCTATTTAAACAAATAAACATCAATGTATAGCTTCATTTTAGTAATGTGGAAGGAACTTGTATAAGCATTTTTACTGAAGAAGACCTAATATTAATAACAGGGGATAATGTAATTTTATTCCTTAATCTGTTACTGATACTCCAAGGTTGGATTTGGGGTTTTTTGGTCACTCAGTAACGAAGTTAAAATTCTGAATGGCAAAAGAAGGAATGCTGCAAAGTGTGGATTTTGTTAATATGCTTCTTGTGCTTGTGGGGTGTTCCAGTGAAGAAAATGTTCGGTGTTTCAGCTGATATATAATTACTAGTCACCCAGTTATGGAAGAACTGCCAAAGGTTTGTGTGATTTGGATGAGCAGCCAAAAGTTCCAGTGCTCATTCAAAGCCACCTAACTCTTCAATTTACAAAATGGGTTGGAAATCTACTAAGGACAGGCATTCTTTGGTCTGAGCCAGGCAGTAGTAGTGTTGTTTGCAACTCTTGTTTGTTCCGCTGCTGGTCTTGTCTAAATCTAGGAGAAACACAGGTGGGTAAAAGGGAAATAGATGTAAAATATTTTGGGAAAAAATACGTTTCAGTTCTGGACAAATTTGTGGACCTCCAATTTATTTTTAATTATTCGAACCAGTTTTCCATTATTTAGTCCATGAAAAATGAAACTTTCAGAAGTAACAGTATAAATGTAGACACCAGATCCTCATCTTGTGTAAATTGACATGGTTACATTGAAATCAATGGAACTTGCCACTTTATACCAGCTAGGATCGGACTGAAAGTTTAGAGTGTACTGCTGTGTGTCATTTAATTTAGGATCAGGTGTTTGACTCCCCCCCCCCCCCCAAACAAGCAGTGGAACAGAACAAATAGAATATTGTACCATCTTCTCTCAAAGAAATCTGTAGTTTTATTAGCCTGTATTTTCAGTCAATGGGGGTTGCAGGATTCAAAAACAAAGTCATCAGTGCCCAATCTTGCTCCCATTGAAGTCAATGTGAAAACTACCAGTTACTTCATGTGTTTAGGAACAGGCCCTAACTTGATCTGCTTAAGATTCTAGCTTGACAATCACAGCAAATGATGTCCTTGGACTTCTTGCATTTCTTAAACAAACATAGCTCTTTGACTTTTAAAATAAAATGCCCAAGATACTGCATGTGTTCCTACACTGAACAAGTAATGGAAATGAATAACCTGATTCCTAATGAACCAAAAATTGACTTTGTAAGATGTAGATCAGTGCTACGTAAAGTAGTAGACACTGGACTACAAATCCCAAAGGAACTCTTCTATTAAGAGTTGTAACAATGGATTAAGCTGAAACTCAATGAATTTTGTAACTATATCTCAGTCATGCTGAAGAACCTTTGTCACAAACAAAAAAAAACCAGATACACAGACATTTTGGTTAAAAAAAGGTAACTCCACCTCCCTCCCTAGTGTGTGTAAAAAGTCGAGGAGACACAAACACCTACTACAAAGCAGTTTAAAATGTAGAGACATTAAACACAAAACCATGTCTGTATGATTATATGTATGGAACTGATACTGGGTTCAGATAAGATGGGCAAAATAAAAAAAAATGGTATGAATTAAAACAAAGGAGTGCTGGCATTTAGCAATGGCTACAGAGTTGCTTTCAGCCTGTAAATTATTGTAACAAGGCAAGTGTAGATTTGTACAAAATACAACATAAAACAGCATAATGTTAGGCCAGAAGGCACTGTTATATGGTGCAACTCCTATCGTGTAGCCAATTTTTCTGCATAGGGAATTCTGTGGTATAGTGCAGACATTACATCAAACTGAACTTCATAATGTATTTCTAAGCCTTGCTTATATTCCATGCATGCCATTTTCTGGTCTATTGTTTTATGCATTTGTAAATGAAATGTAATGTCCCCTAAGCTATCATTGTTTTACTTCAGATGTCTGCTTGCTATTAGCTGTATTGAAACAGGCTAAAGTAATTAAATATAACAGCACCAGGACCACTGCCACTGTTCTTACTGTATGTAAAAATGCTTAAGAACAGAATAACCAGGAGTGTCATTGTTTATGTAGCTTCTCTAACTGAACTGATCTGTGCTGTAGGATTGTGTACGTTGCAATGGAATATTAAAAGTGTGTTACATGATGCAGAGTTCTTTGGTTGAAAAAGGCACATGCTGTACTATTGTACAATAAATAGACAGGTCTATTTAAAATGTACCCCTTTTCATTTCCTGAATGCTGAAAGGGCCCAGAATGTGTGCCATGTTTCAGGTGCTTATCCTACTGCAGTATTCGTGGGAATCCCTATATTTAGAATGGCAGGTAGCATGGTTAACAATACTGCAGGTGACAAATGTCCAGCTATTAATATGCTAACTATTGCAGTATTGCCAACCCCAGCATCCAAAAATCATGACTTTTAAAAGTCATGAGATTTAAAAAAACATTTGGGGTTCTTTTTCTTTACCTTTTGGTTTCTGAGCTTTGAGGATGCACTTAGTTCATGTTTCCAAGCTTTTTCTACACAACCATGAGGGCCAGAAACTTACTTTAAAAAAAAAATGGAGGCTCTCACATAATCCTATGCCTCCAAGAGCAAAGGCTCTAAGAAAGACACCACAAGATTGCAAGAGCTGGCAATAGTGCTGTATATCTTTGCTAATAGTGATTAAGGGGCTTGTAGTATAACTGTATTGGGTGGCCTTCAAACACTGATTCCTGCTCAGCCTGTCTCCTTCACTTTGCTCCTCTGAGTCCTAGATATTATATATCAACATTTTTACAACCAGCACATAAGCACCTTTTATTACAGATCTAGATCTACACTGAATTAAATGCAAGACTGAATAATGCACTCTGTATAGTATCCTTGTGGCCTTTATATTACCTTTTCTATTATCTCAAGGTACCACAAATAGTCGTACTGAAGATACGATTGCATGGAAGAAGTCATCGAGGAGAGAAGCTGGCGGTTTTAGGAGCTGTGTAGGGGACAGTTGGGGCAGTCAGCATCTGGGAAGGTTATTGAAACAGTTCAGCATTGTGATATTAGCTAGATCTTTCCGCTAAATATTCAGCAACAAAATGCTACAAGCAGATTGGAGCCCTAGAATCACTGCACTCAACATCTTATCTGTACATTTAGGGCCTGATCTAAAGATGAAAGAAATCAATAGAAACTCCCTTTATTGGATTTTGTTTCAGGCTCCTAGTCAGAAATCTGTGTGATTGTCCCAGACGTGTGGGAAGACAGACAAAATACAAGGGTTGTGTGGTTTAGTTAGGCTGCAGCTTATTAACTTACTCATCTGGGAACTAATTAGCAAAAACTCATATGGCACAGGTCATGAGTCCTTCCTTAATCATTTCCACCTGGTGAAGTCTGCCATTAGTCCCCTATCCCACCACAGCTGGTCCCAGCCCATTGCTGGAACCCTACTATGCTCCCTCATAAGGGGGCTGAGCGTAAAGGGCAGGAAGGATTATCTTCTTGCTGTACTAAATATTTGGACCCCAGACCTATTCCCCAGGTTCTTTAGGGGACATCTTCCCCTAAGCCCACTTCCAAGTCTGGTTCATCAGCAAACTAGATACCTGCCACCAACTAGACTTTTATAGGGTAAGCAAAATAAATGTATGCCTTCTCCTCCTCTGCAACAATTTAACTGTCAAATTTTATAGCAAAGGAAGGAGGGTCTTTGGATTGCCACCTCTCTTCCATTGTCTTGATAGCACTCTCCCATTTATTCCTATTAATAATTAGTGCTTTACAAACATTGGCTCATTAACCATTACATCTCTCTTAGGCAGATATTATATGCATTTACAGATGGGGGAAAATTAAGTCAGAATAGTTAAGGGTTTTATTGTGCTCCCAAGGTCTTGTCCCACATTGGGGCACTGTGGTGGTGCACTGTCCCAGTGGGAGCTCACTAAGACAATAGATGAAATACTGATGCCAGTGAAGGCCCTGGCAAAACTCCCATTGATTTTTAATGGGGCCAGAATTTCACCTAATATACTGAAATATGTATAGTGCATTCTAGAGCCAGGGGCATGGTCACAGCAGAGAGATGAGGGATCTGGCCCTGGCATCTCCCCATTCACTTTGGTTTGTAGTTTTGCATAGTCCTTGGGCTCAAAGTAACACAAAAACCACACTGTGCCCAGAACCAAACCCTGGTGTCGCGTATCCACAGGATCAGCGGTCGGCCCCAGCTTTTCAGCAGTCTCTGGAGGAACCACTTCAATCATGAAGACTCCTAAGGGGCCTCACTCCTCCTTCAGGATAGGCCATGCAGGCTGGAGCCCAGGGTCATAACCAGGGTGGGGTGAGTGGGGCAACCCCCATGGTGCAAAAGTGTGTGTGTGTGTGTGTGTGTGTGTGTGTGTGTGGGGAGGGGGAATGAAAAAATAGGGTGGACAAAAAGAAAAATGGTAGGGGGTAGAGACTTGCGGGACTGGGATCCTGCAGGACCCATTGCCATAATAGCAGGAGTGGGATAAAAAATTCTCTAAACAATGTAAGTGGGAATGGGAATAGCAGGGTGGGCCAGGGGCAGGATGGGTGCGGGAATAAAAAAAAAAAATAGTCCCATGCGCAAATATACTTGCTCGCCCTGGACACTAAAACAAACATCTAGTTACAGCACTGATGCAGCCTCTGAGGCTTGAGGCTCGAGCACTCCTGTTTCATAGGATCTCTTCCCAGGTAGGCCAGTGGAGGTAGATTACTAGTCAGAGGCTTGTACACACTTCAGGGTCTAATGCACCTCTGCAATTATTTGCAGTGTCGCCAAGGCAGTGTTTTCCAAACAGTAGGATGTATTTTTCAACTGGAAGTCCTTAGGTTAGAATAGAGAAATAAAGGTTAACATGTAATCCCCATACGGCCAAGCCAGAGCAATTCACTAGCCAAGCAGTACTTGACTCCATTTTAGGCTCTTCCAGAAGCCTATCATTTATCCCCTGCTGGTCACCTTCCAGCCTTTGCTCTCAAGCTGGTCTCTGCTCAGCATCGTGCTGAGAGGTTGTGGCGACATCCTTCCTCTTGGTCATTGATTGCTAGGATGTTCTGGTCCCGGGGGCTTCCCATGGTCTCTTTTAGATGTTGCACTGATATGGGTCACTTTCAGCACATTCCAGCCAGTTTCTTAATGGCCCATTCATTGTGCCCAGAGAGAAGGCAACACACACTCTCATGCCTCCTGGGCTGCCCCAAGAGCAGACTTAACCCTTTCCCCCCACCTCTGGATAGCAATGGAATGTACAAAGGAAAACTGAGGCACACATAGGATTCATCAACATATTACAAAAAATTCCCACTTCATCACAAATGGGTACAAATGCTCGAGCATTAGCACAGTGTGTAAACTTGTCCAAACACACTTAACAAGGCTG
The DNA here is from genome assembly GCF_009764565.3 of Dermochelys coriacea. Classification (NCBI taxonomy): domain Eukaryota; kingdom Metazoa; phylum Chordata; order Testudines; family Dermochelyidae; genus Dermochelys; species Dermochelys coriacea. The sequence continues at coordinate 69,019,254 of NC_050071.1, forward strand.
AAGAGGTAATCATTGTGACAGCTCAGAGTAGAGCACAAGCATTCATTAATTGAAATCCCATTCATAGTCCATGAGACCACTTCTTAGAACATAAGCTCCTTGGGACTGTGCCTTTGTATGTGTTTGCACAGCACCTAATAAATAGGTGCTATGGAGGGCTTCTGGGAGCTACTTCAGTATATGCTTGTGACAGGTTGTATCACAGAAACTCCCTTGGGACTGCCACCCGATGTGCTAAGACTACTTCTGCCCCTGATTTCCCTGCCAGCTTAGGACTCCAGCACCCTGTTTTGCTGAGCCAGACACGCCAGTCTGCTCCAACACAGACTCAGGGTCTGATCTACATGCCCCAAAGCTGCAGGCTTGATTGAAAGCAACTTAAGAAGTGTTCCTGCCTTTAACACTCAGATGCCCAACTCCCAATGGGGTCCAAACCATAAATAAATCCATTTTACCCTGTATAAAGCTTATACAGGGTAAACTCATAAATTGTTTGCCCTCTATAATACGGATAGAGAGATACACACAGCTGTTTGCCACCCCCAACTATTAATATGTACTCTGGGTTAATTAATAAGTAAAAAGTGATTTTATTAAATACAGAAAGTAGGATTTAAGTACTTCCAAGTAGCAACTGACAGAACAAAGTGAATTACCAAGCAAAATAAAATAAAACGGGCAAGTCTATGTCTAATCAAACTGAATACAGATAAAAATCTCACCAGGGTTCCAGTAAGCTTTCTTTTACAGACTACTCTCCTAGTCTGGGTCCAGCAATCACTCACGCTCCCTGTAGTTACTGTCCTTTGTTCCAGTTTCTTTGAGGTATCCTTGGGGGTGGAGAAACTCTCTTTAGCTAGCAGAAGACTAAATGGAGGGGTCTCCCAGGGGTTTAAATAGATTTTCTCTTTTGGGTGGAGATCCCCTCCTCTCTCCTATGCAAAGTCCAGTAACAAAATGGAGTGTTGGAGTCACCTGGGCAAGTCACATGTCCATGCATGACTGTGTTCCTTACCAGCCAAGCCACATTCCTGGGAAAGCCCAGATGTGGAATGGCGTCTCCAAGTTCATTGTTGGCTTAAGGGCTTCTTGACTGGGCACTTACTGAGAATAGTCTTTTCTCAGGAAGTTGACCAACTGCTTCACTAAACCTACTCAGAATCAAACAAGTATGCCGCCAATATTCATAACTTCAAATACAAAAATGATACATGCATACAAATAGGATTAATAGATTCAGTAGATCATAACCTTTACAGAGATATGTTACATGGCATATGTAACTGTCATAAATATAAAGAGAAGGGTAAACACCTTTAAATCCATCCTGGCCAGAGGAAAAACCTTTTCACCTGTAAAGGGTTAAGAAGCTAAGATAACCTCGCTGGCACCTGACCAAAATGACCAATGAGGACACAAGACACTTTCAAAGCTGGGGTGAGGGGCACAAAGGGTTCTCTCTGTGTGATGTTTTTGCCGGGACCAGAGCAGGAATGCAGGTCGTAACTCCTGTAAAGAGTTAGTAAGCAATCTAGTTAGATATGTGTTAGGTTCTGTTTTGTTTAAATGGCTGATAAAATAAGTTATGTTGAATGGGATGTATATTCCTGTTTTTGTGTCTTTTTGTAACTTAAAGTTTTGCCTAGAGGGATTCTCTATGTTTTGAATCTGATTATCCTGTAAGGTATTTACCATCCTGGTTTTACACAGGTGATTCTTTTATTTTAATTAAAATTCTTCCTTTAAGAACCTGATTGTTTGTTTGTTTGTTTTTTTATTGCCCTTAAGATCCAAGAGTTTGGGTCTGTGTTCACCTATGCAAATTGGTGAGGATTTGTATCAAGCCTTCCCCAGGAAAGGGGGTGTAGTGCTTGGGGGGGATATTTTTTTGAGGGGGGGAGACGTTTCCAAGTGGGCACTTCCCCTGTTATTTTTGTTAGATGTTTTGGTGGTGGCAGCATAAGGTCCAGGGACAAAAGGTAAAACAGTTTGTACCTTGGGGAAGTTTTAACCTAAGCTGGTAAAAATAAGCAGGTCCTCACATCTGTACCCTAGAGTTCAGAGTGGAGAAGGAACCTTGACAGTAGCATAAAACACATTCTAGTTATGTCATATATATATATTCATAAGTATATTGGGAGGCACCATCACAATAATAGGAAAACCATATTGCCTCATGTGACTGGAGTGTAAAACAGTGTAAATAATAAAGAAGGAACAGTTACTGTCAATAGTGAAGGGAAGCAAAAGCAATACCCTTCCACAAAGACAGCAGTGTTGGCCAAATTCTTGCTCTGTACTCTGCACATTCTGTGCCTTAAATATCTAACACACAGTGTGCAGTATCAACAAACCTCTTCCACCTTCTAACAACATTAGCACCCAAGGGAAAGTAATCAAACTCCAAACACTAAAGGACTGTAAGTAATGGTAGGATAGGTGATAGGAATTTGCGAATGAGACTTGTTTATTAAAAATAGTTATCTCAAATAGGTTTGTGTGACTGCCATAGTGAGAATCACATGGGTCTCAATCCAGCAAAATGCATTGATTTCAGGGACTACTCTTGTGTTTCAAGTTAAATAGATGCATAAATGCTTTGTTGGCTTGATACCATAGTATTCTGAAAAGGAAAGCTTCAGAGTGGAGGTGTGGCTTCCGACTTGTCCTGCCAATGTTAGAACTTTCTGCATGTCTCTGTTTCTCACGCACAGGTGAGCAAATGGAAGGGAGGGAAAAAAAGGTGCTGATTTTGAATTATGAGAAGGGAATAATTGTCTCAAGCCTTCTGCAGCAGACTGTAAGACTGAGTGAAGAGGGAAATTACTGCTGAACCATATCACAACAACACATGATATACTCCTTCCCCAGTAAAGGCAGAAACACTGTCTTGAGCTCTCTCCTTCCATCTAGAGCCAAATATACGCTACAACCCCAACATCAACTGCCCTTTTGTATATATGATTATATGCCATTTCAGTTTCAAGACATGAAACATTTGCACAATCTTGTGATCATTTTTGTAATATCTTAAAAGTTAGACATAGCTTGCAGTGGATTTTTTTTTTAAGAAGGAAAAAATTTGAAAGACATTATAAATTAGGTCAGTAGATATTTGTTTGCCGATGGTATGAGAAGATGCCAGGATAAACCCAAATTAACAAGATAAGTATTCACTACTGTTGGGTATAGCTTTACATAAATTTCTGGCATATTACCTTACAAGTGTGCTTAGTTAATAGTCTTCTGGAAAACTACACACACACAGCACACTTAAATGTGAACAACTGTCACTGGAATATAGAAACTGATCTAATGGAAGTTTTCTTCTGAAAAGCAGCTAAACTGGAAAACTTTTTCACATTGACTTTTGAAATTAATTTTTCTCCCTACTTTAAATCTGAGACATTTCTGATTTCATTTTAGCTACAAAGCATTGTGGTTTCTAAACTACAAATATTCCTAGGACAGAAATACACAAAGCAAAAAACCAAAACCAAACCAAAAAAAAACTCGGGTAAGTATTTCCAAAGCACCTAAGTTCCATTGAAAGTCCAATGCATGGGCAAACAAATATTTACTGTAGTGCATATTATTAAAAGACAATGCTTTTGAAAAATTGACATGAGAACTATGTAGTTCTCAAAGGTCTTCACTTTATAACTTCACTATCAATGTTTGTGGTAGGTATTTCCCTATATTTTGTATGTGTGTATGTGTGTGTATGTATATGTGTGTGTGTATGTGTGTGTATATATATATATATATATATATATATATATATATATATATATAACCTAGATTAGAGGGATAGGCTGTTAAATGACTCAATGGACAGGGCTGGAAAAAATAAAATACCCAGTTCCAGGGGTGGTATTCAGGGGAAAGGGGAGAGGAGGCTGTGGATACTATAGCCACCGAAAAATTTGCCTTAGCCACCCCATAGCAGCTGCGGCTCTCTGGCCGCCCAGCCCTAAAAGCAGAGCGGAGACAGCGGTGGCTGCTGGCTGAGCACCCAGCTCCGGTAGCAGCACAGAAGTGAGCCCTGGCGGGGGGCGGGGTGTCCAAGGGCAGCCCGCAGCCCATGTCCCCGTCCACTGGGGCATGCTGCCAAGGGCAGGTGGAGAGTCCGTGGCTCCCCACAGTGGCCTGGCCTGACCTGCTTTGGCCTGCTCCTAGGCCCCACCCCATTGTCGCTGCTCCCCAGGCACTGCAAGGGTTTTGTTTGCGCTGAAACCAGGTCCCCCCACGTGGGTGGCTTTACGGTCTACGGTCAGCCAGCATCACACACTGCTTGGCTCTAGCTTCCAGCCTCTGACCTGGCCAGAGGGCAGGGCCTTGCGGGGAGAGAAGGGGCAGGGATTGGGGTCTTATGGTGATGGGGGGCTAAGGCCCACCTTAGCCCATCCCCCTCCACTGGGAAGAGGCTGGTGTCCCCCTGCCCAAGTCTCTTTCAACTTGACTCCTCAATTATTTTTAAACTGGAATCTGAACTTTTAAAAAATGTTTGGAACTGCTAGAGTACGGTGATATCACTTAACTTTCAAAGCAGCAAAACGTTTTTTTCATTAGTTCTATCAGTGTTCCCCAGTATGTGAATGGGAAATCTTCCTCTAACTAACAAAGCTTTCAAAGCATAGAAGAGGGCTGTTCAGTCTAGCAAACAAAGACGTAACAAGATCCAATGGCTGGAAACTGAAGGCAGACAAATCCAGACAGAAACAAGTCACAATTTCTTTATGCAAAGGTTAATTATCCATTGAAACAACTCACCTCGGGGTGTGGTGGATTCTCCATTACTTGAAGTCTTTTAGAATGACATCCAATCCTGATTTAAAGATATGCTCTAGCCTAACCATGAGTTATGGACTTGACACAGAAACTGTTTAGTGAAATTCAATGGCCTATGTTATGCCAAAAATCAGACTACATGATCATAATGGTCTCTTCTGCATTTAAAAATCTATAAGTTGAGGCAGGGAGCATCTCTAGTTCTGGATTCCAGCTGCTCAGGTTGGCAGATGGAATATATTGCTAGTGACAAATTTAGCTTCTGGAAGATGGGGATATGCTGGCAGCAGTAGACAGAACAGTCACAGAACATCCTCTTCTCAGCATTTGTAAGAAGTGGCCCATTATTCTGTGCCTCTGTGCAGGAATTATTAAAGAGATTTTCTGGTTTCTAATGAAAAGAACATCCAGTTAAAAAAATCCTGATTTAATAAGTTGTGGGTTTTTTCCTGGGAGATGAGGAGGTGCAGATGGTGGATATGTAGGGGGAATGATGTGTTCTTTCATGTGATCACACACCACTGTGGATACCCCTTTTTGTCTCCATTTACACACAATTTCCTACACCACCAAGACTCCGATGTCATGGCAAACTATAGTATGAGATTGTATATTAGACTTGGGGTAGATAAATAGGTAGGCCATGTAATAATAGAGGAAGGAGAAAAACACACACACACAAGGAAAACAAAGATAAGGTCATGCATACATCCTTAATTTCAGCTTTATTTGATTTTGAGTGTTTTTCTTTGTAACCCAGATGTTCTTTTAATCTACTGTTTGGTGTGGAACTTAAAATAAACACCAAATCTGAAGTTGAGCCTCAGAGATTATGTTTCAGAGTAGCAGCCGTGTTAGTCTGTATTCGCAAAAAGAAAAGGAGTACTTGTGGCACCTTAGAGACTAACAAATTTATTAGAGCATAAGTTTTCGTGAGCTACAGCTCACTTAATCGGATGCATTTGGTGGAAAAAACAGAGGAGAGATTTATATACACACACACAGAGAACATGAAACAATGGGTTTATCATACACACTGTAAGGAGAGTGATCACTTAAGATAAGCCATCACTAGCAGCAGGGGGGGGAAAGAAGGAAAACCTTTCATGGTGACAAGCAAGGTAGGCTAATTCCAGCAGTTAACAAGAATATCAGAGGAACAGTGGGGGGTGGGGTAGGGTGGGGGGGGGAGAAATACCATGGGGAAATAGTTTTACTTTGTGTAATGACTCATCCATTCCCAGTCTCTATTCAAGCCTAAGTTAATTGTATCCAGTTTGCAAATTAATTCCAATTCAGCAGTCTCTCGTTGGAGTCTGTTTTTGAAGCTTTTTTGTTGAAGGATAGCCACTCTTAGGTCTGTGATCGAGTGACCAGAGAGATTGAAGTGTTCTCCAACTGGTTTTTGAATGTTATAATTCTTGACGTCTGATTTGTGTCCATTCATTCTTTTACGTAGAGACTGTCCAGTTTGGCCAATGTACATGGCAGAGGGGCATTGCTGGCACATGATGGCATATATCACATTGGTAGATGCGCAGGTGAACGAGCCTCTGATAGTGTGGCTGATGTGATTAGGCCCTATGATGGTATCCCCTGAATAGATATGTGGACAGAGTTGGCAACAGGCTTTGTTGCAAGGATAGGTTCCTGGGTTAGTGGTTCTGTTGTGTGGTGTGTGGTTGCTGGTGAGTATTTGCTTCAGATTGGGGGGCTTTTTATGGCTGACTTAGAACAACGCTTCCTCAGCTCTCGTCCCCTAATGCCCCTACTCTACTTGCGCTACATTGATGACATCTTCATCATCTGGACCCATGGAAAAGAAGCTCTTGAGGAATTCCACCAGGATTTCAACAATTTCCATCCCACCATCAACCTCAGCCTGGACCAGTCCACACAAGAGATCCACTTCCTGGACACTACGGTGCTAATAAGCGATGGTCACATAAACACCACCCTATATCGGAAACCTACTGACCGCTATTCCTACCTACATGCCTCCAGCTTTCATCCAGATCATACCACTCGATCCATTGTCTACAGCCAAGCTCTACGCTATAACCGCATTTGCTCCAACCCCTCAGACAGAGACAAACACCTACAAGATCTCTATCATGCATTCCTACAACTACAATACCCACCTGCTGAAGTGAAGAAACAGATTGACAGAGCCAGAAGAGTACCCAGAAGTCACCTACTACAGGACAGGCCCAAGAAAGAAAATAACAGAACGCCACTCGCCATCACCTTCAGCCCCCAACTAAAACCTCTCCAACGCATCATCAAGGATCTACAACCTATCCTGAAGGACGACCCATCACTCTCACAGATCTTGGGAGACAGGCCAGTCCTTGCTTACAGACAGCCCCCCAATCTGAAGCAAATACTCACCAGCAACCACACACCACACAACAGAACCACTAACCCAGGAACCTATCCTTGCAACAAAGCCCATTGCCAACTCTGTCCACATATCTATTCAGGGGATACCATCATAGGGCCTAATCACATCAGCCACACTATCAGAGGCTCATTCACCTGCGCATCTACCAATGTGATATATGCCATCATGTGCCAGCAATGCCCCTCTGCCATGTACATTGGCCAAGGTGGACAGTTTCTTTGTAAAAGAATGAATGGAAACAAATCAGACGTCAAGAATTATAACATTCAAAAACCAGTTGGAGAACACTTCAATCTCTCTGGTCACTCGATCACAGACCTAAGAGTGGCTATCCTTCAACAAAAAAGCTTCAAAAACAGACTCCAACGAGAGACTGCTGAATTGGAATTAATTTGCAAACTGGATACAATTAATTTAGGCTTGAATAGAGACTGGGAATGGATGAGTCATTACACAAAGTAAAACTATTTCCCCATGGTATTTCTCCCCCCCACCCCACCCCATCCCCCACTGTTCCTCTGATATTCTTGTTAACTGCTGGAATTAGCCTACCTTGCTTGTCACCATGAAAGGTTTTTCTCCTTTCCCCCCTCTGCTGCTAGTGATGGCTTATCTTAAGTGATCACTCTCCTTACAGTGTGTATGATAAACCCATTGTTTCATGTTCTCTGTGTGTGTGTATATAAATCTCTCCTCTGTTTTTTCCACCAAATACATCCGATGAAGTGAGCTGTAGCTCAAGAAAGCTTATGCTCTAATAAATTTGTTAGTCTCTAAGGTGCCACAAGTACTCCTTTTCTTTTAGAGATTATGTTCTTTGTTTGGGCAGCAATAGGCTCATTGGCTTACACACTGTCCTGTTCCTCACGGAACCAGTCTACAGGGAAAGGGGTCCTGTTTACAAAAAGGCTCTGTGAGAATCATTAAGTAAACCATTCTGAAATGCTGCCTCTAATTTTCTAGCACACTCCATTCAGGAATGGATGACTTAGCCTTCAGAATGGCTGACCACATGTTTTTATTGATATTACACTTCCCAGCTTACCTTGCAAGATGTATTTGTCTCAAAGAGAGAAAAGCCTTTCAAAAAAAAAATCCTTTCCATTAGCCCACACTAGTCTCGAATCCACCATCCTCTCCACCTAAGGAAAACAGTCCTTTTGAGTAGTTTAAACTGCTTCTTTTTTCCCCTTGGGCCTTCTGAATAGTTTGGAATGCAGGTTCAAACCATACAACTTTTCATAGGGGGAAATATTAGGAGACTGCATATTAACTGCAACCAGGTAGCTTCAGTGGTATGACTATACTCTCAGCCATCGAGTAGTATTGGGAATTTGAGCCCTTCTACAATCCTTTATCTCTAATCTTGGGGGCCTATGATGGGGTGACCACCCCCTACAAGCCCATGAGACGTTAAGGTGGCTAGTTGGGCCAATTAACTCCCCAGGCTGCACAAAGAGGAGGAGCCAGGGAGCAGGGATTGATTAAATGAGGCTCAGCTGGACAGGAACAGGAGGGGCCTATATAAAACCTGGAAGCTAAGTACAGAAAGGGGTTTCAGAGAATGTACTAGGGAGGTGGTACTGGTTGAACAGTGAATGGGAAGACTGAGATAGTTTGCCCTGAAAGACTTTGCTACTCTGGAAGAGGTAAACAAGCATAGTGACCTGGCCAGATGGCCAAGTCATGAAGAAGGAGTACCTGGTGTTGCAGTGGCAGGTGGAGGCACCCTCAGAGGAAGGTGCAGTAAACTGAAAGGAGCCAATCCCTGGTAGTGGCCAGGAAGAGGTGCCCAAGGGGTGAGTGGAACCTCTTGACAGGGCCATAAATATATAGTTAAGGAAAATATAATAAGGTTGCATTATATTTTTAATTTCAGATGAATTCTTCTCCTTCAAAGAGAAGTTCCACTTTATGTCATCAAACAATCATATCACAAATTTTCACAACTGACTAGAATTTTAGTAGGACACATCATTTTAAGAATGGAGATTCTAACAAAAAAAATTGTACCTACAAATGAAACTATACATCCACATGGAAGGCAAATTACCCATTCTGTTCAATAAAGTCCATAGCCTGCTTCAGACAGTCTGTTTCTGCAATGGTAAAACAATCATTAATGATTAATCAGAGATGATGAAAGGTCTAGAAAACGTGACCTATGAGCGAAGATTGAAAAACATGAGGTTTGTTTAGTGTGGAGAAGAGAAGACTGAGAGGGGGACATAAGTTTTCAAATACAGAAAAGGTTGTTACAAGGAGGAGGGAGAAAAATTGTTAACTTCTGAGGCTAGGACAAGAAGCAATGGGCTTAAATTGCAGCAAGGGAGGTTTAGGTTGGACATTAGGAAAAGCTTTCTAACTGTCAGGGTGGTTAAGCACTAGAATAAATTGCCGAGGGAGGTTGTGGAATCTCCATTGTTGGAGATTTTTAAGAACAGGTTAGACAAACACCTGTCAGGGATGGTCTAGATAACACTTAGTTCTGCCATGAGTGCAGGGGACTGGACTAGACGACCTCTTGAGGTCCCTTCCAGTCCTCTGATTTTATGATTTTGAATACATTATCATGTTAACCCTTGCAGTAGCAAACGTTATGCATTTAAAAAGAAAAGGAGTACTTGTGGCACCTTAGAGACTAACAAATTTATTAGAGCATAAGCTTTCGTGAGCTACAGCTCTGGTAGCTCACGAAAGCTTATGCTCTAATAAATTTGTTAGTCTCTAAGGTGCCACAAGTACTCCTTTTCTTTTTGCGAATACAGACTAACACGGCTGCTACTCTGAAACCTGTCGTTATGCATTTAGTTGAGGCTGCAGTTTTATTCACTATAAACCCCTGTTTACATTAACTACACCTCCCCATGCACACAGAGTTAATAGGGGATAACATTTTCTCTTAAAGATGTTCAGAATAATACTAACATTTGAAACTCAGTGCTCACTAGCTGGACCTGAAGGGATCTCCTCAATGCATCTTCTTTACTGTCAAAGTTCTTTAAATGTCACTTGAGGTGAAATGGAATGGGCTAGATGGGGTTTCAGTTTCCCTTCTGCAACGTTCCCTGAATTGTACTTTTTAAATTCGACATGGGAGTAAAGTAGTTGACAAACAAGCTGACAAGATGTGACGTTTTTACTTCCTCATGTAAAACAATGATGGCCCTTGGGATCCTAATTCCTGTCTAGCTGCTTTCACAGATGACATGGAAATGTTAGATTTTTTTTTGTTCTGAATTTAACATTGTATAAATGCATTGCCAGAAGCTGTTCATATAGAAAAACAAGGAGGATATACATTGTGCTGAACTAAGAAGCCTTATCTTGTCTTCCCCATGTAAGCGTGTAGTTTTTATTGCTTGTGTAAATCCCAATCAGAGAGAGGATGATATCTCTGTGTGACTATTATAATTTGTGAGTGGATTTGATTGGATCAAAATCTTGCTTTCAAAAGTCAGAAACTGAAGAAATTTCTGCATGTGACTATCAACTAACTCTTTACTAATACAACTTTAATAATAATAATAATAATAATAATAATAACCAAGTGATTATATATCTGCCTCTGTTACAATGCTGGTAGTGCTTAGATATCAGAGGGATATGTTTCTTAGTATGACCTATAATAGAGGACCCAATTCCATTTTTAATTATCTGTGGATCAAAGCATCAGTTTAGGTCTATGGTAGATACCACCCTCTCTCCACAACCCACTCACCTTAATGTCAATGGGACTAAGATTAACTATAAATTATATCCTTTATGTGGAAAGTAAACTTTCATTATTTGTTCTGTACTTTGTCTCGTTCAGCATCATTCAATGGGGAAAATATTCTCACCTTTAGGAACAATGCTATTTTGTCCTTTGCTTCTCTTCTTTCCCCATCAATCTTTTTTCTAAAAAGAAAAGGAGTACTTGTGGCACCTTAGAGACTAACAAATTTATTAGAGCATAAGCTTTCGTGAGCTACAGCTCACTTCATCGGATGAAAAAAATCGGATCTTTTTTCTGTTTCACTCCCTCTTCCCTGTCTTGGTGTTACTCCTCTTTTTAGCCCTCTGCATTTCCTTTCCTGAAGCAACTTTCAAATCCGAATACCCTGCAGGCTTTCCTCCCACCTTCTTCCCTCTTCTGTCTGCTAAAACAATTTAAGCAATTTAAATAGTTAATGCTTATGTTAAAGTGCCATAATTGAGTGTTAGAGTAAATAACCCCAATGGGTCATTGATTCAGCCCTCTGCAGGCTGAGGCAACCATTTCTGCATTGGTTACAGTCAGGTGATGGTCGTAAAGTTTGTCTTTGAAACCACAAGGGCTAACGAATTGCTTTAAAAATATTCAAAGGATAGATGCTGGAGAATCTAAATGTCATGTGAGCTAAATAAATACATCAAATGGCTTAATCTGGCCCTTAAACTCGGTATTTGACACCCTATCCTAGATTAAAGAAGGTGTCAGATATTGTGAGTCTAACTGTTACTGCTAGAATTGCATTACTAACAAACACACATGCACCTCTCATTTGCTCTGGGACCTTGTTCTCTCAAGTGAGGGAAACTTCCACCATCTGAACTGGTTCCTGCAGTGACTCCCAGATCCTGATCTCCTCTGGGAGGGCCAGGGAAATTCCCCACTTCCCCAAAAACTCACATCCTGCTCTCCCAAACCTACTGTTTAAGGAAAACATGTAAAGAAAAGAGAAATTTAGTTATCTGCCAGGGGAGGATGAACTTCTAATCATTTAATCATTAACTCACCATAGAAAGAAGGGTGATATTAAAGTAAACAAGCTGTTGCTCACTTCCCATCAAAATGCTGTGCTCCCAACTCCCACTGAAGTTAATAGGAGACTGCATATCACAGGATCAAGACCTATGGTCTAATCAAGTTCCCATCAAAGTCAATAGCCAACTTCTGCTCTCAGTTATATATGTAAATCCAGCAACTTCAGTTTTCAGACTTCTCTGGATTTACAATGCTATTACTGAGAGTAGAAAATGACTAAGACCTCGTGTCTCTCATTTTGTCCTTCAACCATCCTCCTCCCCAGTTTTCAGATGTCATCAGGCATGGCAATTTGGCACATGCTACTACTGCATATTTCACTCACAATTACCTGCTTCCTCTTGCATATGAATATTTGGCCTAATGTGTCATGTTGTGAATGTGCCACATACCTGAAATGTTTGAAAGAGCAATGTTCCAGAAACAACTGGTTATCAGAATCAGTTGGTGCAGATACTGGAGCTATGGGAAAAAATTCACCTTGACACAGAGAAGAGAGAAATTACACTGTTTCCCTAAATATATTACTGTCTTTCCTCAAATTTGACTGTTTTCCTTTATAAAACAGAAATGTGACAGTAAGCACCTGAAACAATACAGAAGGACAACTTTAGGATGAAGTGTTTAGGACTACAATTTAGAATACCCTATTTTTTAAATAAGGGGTTTCAACAATGGCAACTTCCACCTTCTCTGTATGTATATATATGTATCTTCTTACTATATGTTCCATTCTATGCATCCGATGAAGTAGGCTGTAGCCCATGAAATCTTATGCTCTAATAAATTTGTTAGTCTCTAAGGTGCCACAAGTACTCCTGTTCTTTTTGGATACAGACTAACACGGCTGCTACTCTAAACCTAAACTTCAAATCTATTTTCTTTAAATAGTTGAAAAATCTTCCATTTCTATACAAGACTGTTTTCCCAGTGAAGGGTCCAATCTGCCAACCACTGAATTCAGTGGAAATTTTGCTGAGTAAGTAATGACTTTTTTCTGCAAATGGCCAAATTACACCTGGGACAAATGTGTGAAAATTATGAATTTTGTTTTTAACCATTAAAAACTGTTTTACTGATGGAAATAATGACATTCTTGTAGCATATATTTTTTGCATGCCAGAATCTGTAAAATGAAAATTGATTATAGTTGTGAAAAACTAACAGGTCCCTTCAAGTGCCGGTGTATATGTGTGTGTGTGTGTTTGCATATGAATGCACTTTAGAGGGGCTGAGAACTTTTCCTTGAATCCAGTGAAAAAGGCTGGTGAAAGTGGACATGCAAAACTGATACATAAAGGTACACTTGGGGTCAGTTTTCATCTCATACTTTCCCCATCTTAAAACAGATTAAGCATTTACTATCCTGCTAATACTGAGAAGCTTCTTGCCCTAATTCTTGATCGTGAGAGTTACACATCCTTACCATGCTGGTACAGTCCTGTAACAATTGCCTAAAATTGGTTGCTAGTTTGAGTGCCAAATAGTGTTATGTTATAATAACTTAAGGTGGTAATGAGAGGCGAGTTATCAGCATGTTAGTGAAGTCTCAGTATCATTAGCAACCTGGCCAGGGATGATAAACCTCCTCAGACTTTTATTCTGAGCTTCACATTATCCTCCCCTGTAGGATTTAAAAATATCCAATTACACACAATTGCTACTGTTACCCGCTCAATTTAAGGTACCTGGCTTATTCCCTATAGAGGTCTAAAAGTGTGACCCAATCAATTTAGGCACCCCCATCCTTTCCCTTCCGAGGGCTCAGGCCTGTTGGGATCCAGGAAGTGGGCAGGCAGAAGCCCACTTCCTGGATCCCCCCCCAGCCTAAGGGGAGGATCCGCAGGACCTTGAAGCCAAGTGATTTCAGGGGACAACTAATAAAATAATAGGAACAGGAGTGCGGTCAAAAGGTCAAACAAAGGGAACCTGACGGGGACACTGAGCAGAGAACCCCGGACAGCTCCCACTGCTCCTTGAAGGCATGAAGGGAGTCAGTGGATGCTGCCCAAAGGAACTCTGCCTGGATGCGTGAACGGACGGAGGATCGGAAATAGGCCCCACAGTCACAGGAGTCTCCATCAGCCAACCTCCTCTCCCTGGTTTTATAGATGGCCATTTTAGCCAAGGCCAGGAGGAGGTTGACCAGGAAGTCCCGTGGCTTTGTGGGGCCATGGATAGGGAGTGCATAGATAAGGAGGTGAAGGGAAAAGTGTAGCCAGAAACGTAACAAAATATTTGTGAGGAGCCGCAATAGGGGCTGCAACCTGGCGCACTCAAAGCTGAGGGCTCAGGGTGTAAGGCATCTATTCTTACCTATGGGGCTCAGGAAGAAACCTGATCAATTTAAGTACTTGCCCTTTCCGTTGGGACTCAGGGCTCTACAAGTCTGTGGAACCTTTTTCCAATGAAAGAACCTTACACAGTTGGGCTTTAAACATCTTTTAGCAGCACACACAGAATACATATACCAAGCAAATCTCTTATGCTCACCACTCCCGATATACAGACAAATTTCACTCGATGGCCAATCAGGATTCCCGGTGTTGCCTCTGCACGTCATGGTCATGCAGAGGGGTCAGAGTTCTAGCAGCTTGATGTTGAACCGCAGTACAGAAATGGTTCCCAAAGAGCATTGTTTTTCATTTACATTATATAGATAAAACTAGCTCCCTCCTTCAAATTTTCTAAACCTATCACAGTATCCCACACTTCTCAATAACAAACATTTTAGCCAATTATGCACTGGCACCTATGTGTCCTCCTTCCTGCCCCAAGTTCTTTACATTTTATCTTTCATGCCCAAATTGTAACTTAATTGTGACCATCTCTATTTGTCCAGATGGTCAGCATAAAACACTGGTCAAAGCTTATCTCACCATTTGTTGAGTCTCCTTCTGTATCCTTCCTAGTTTCCCAGCGTCTTCACAACCATGGTGGTTATAACTCTCGTTAGAGACATTCCTGAGGTGGGGGGGAGGGTGCTTTATCAGCAGCAGAACATTCCTTTTTTCAATTGTAGCGGTGAACTCCCTGAGTTTCACCCAAGAGTTGGTTTAATGGTGGGGGTCGGGAGTGGGGTTGATCATGTCTCAGGCCTACACTATCATTCCAATTGACTATTTAGGAAACCACTTTTTTTTAAATCAATCAGTTAAAATTTCTTGTTACCCATGTTATTTTCTTTCTTAACAATTTTCAGAGTAACAGCCGTGTTAGTCTGTATTAGCAAAAAGAAAAGGAGTACTTGTAGCACCTTAGAGACTAACAAATTTATTTGAGTATAAGTTTTCATGAGCTACAGCTCACTTCATCGGATGCATTTGGTGGAAAATTTATTTAAATATAAATAAATATATAAATATTTATATAAATCTCCCCACTGTATTTTCCACCAAATGCATCCGATGAAGTGAGCTGTAGCTCACGAAAGCTTATGTTCAGATAAATTTGTTAGTCTTTAAAGTGCCACAAGTACTCCTTTTCTTTTTTCTTAACAGTGTCTCTGTATTCAATTCACTAGATAAAACATGTAATTACTATATCAATAAGTTAATCTTTACAAGTGGCTTTATTTAATTAAAAATGGGCAAAGTATCTACCTTTTTTATGTTTTCATAGGATCATGGCTCTGATTCAGCAAGCTATGTACGCACAAGCTTCACTTTATACACCAGAGTAGTCCTATTGAAATGAATGGAACTATTCAAACATTTAAAGGTAGGCGTGTGCCTTACGTAACTTGCTGAATCAGAGCCTAACACATCTGGTACACAAGAATTAGCTTCTATCCATCCTGAAACTTAATTTACAATCAGGACATTTTCCACTCGTCAAAGTGCCATAGTACGCTATCACAACTAATGCAGAACTCCCCATTGATTTGGTTCTCCACCTCTTAAATAAGAGCACTGATTTTTTTTCAGTGTTTACACAGAGATGTTAGTACCTAACTGAAGGGCACCATGTTGAAAAGTATTGGCCCAAGTGACATATCCAGCATCAGACAGGCAGATTGTGGCAAAACCACAGACAATATCAATGTCCTGAGTCCCATTCCTGTGTCTTAAGCATAAGATCATCTTTCCCATAGAGAGGACGTAATATAAATGTCTCCCATAGTCTAGTGGATTGCTACTAAAACCACATCGTAAACTGTATTGTAATTTTATGGAGCATAATTTAAGCAGTGTGTGCTGTTGAGTAGTAAACTGAAATTGAATTTAGGTAAGGGTAAATATTTTAACTATTAGCTGCAGTAATAGCAAATACAATTTCAAAATCGGATGACTGATTAACAGAAAACAGGCTATGAAATACATTTCTTGATACTGCAACCTATGAAACAGCATAAAGTAAATAATTACATTGAAAAAATAAAATAGTGTGCTAACAAGGCAAACTATTAGTACAGGCCATAAGAGTTAGAGGTGGGATGATAAAATCCACTGGTTATATGAGGCAGTATAAAACCCTATGAAAGTGTGCATATGTAGCTGATGGTATGGTAGAAACTAAGAGATGGAAGCATAGTAGGTTCTTCGGCTCCACAGCCAGGAAGTCTGACTTTGATATCTTGATTTCATTTTTCAAAAATTCTGTCTTTGGCTATATGAAGCACTCTTTCACATTCCCTATCTCCAGTGCAGGATCTGTTTCTCCTTTAGGCCAGTTGCCATACAGGACAACTGGGCAACAGTCATCGACTTGGGTATCTTGATGAATATCAACGTTCGGGGAGGTCCTGATATGAGGATGAGATTATTCAACCTAGAGCAGCAGCATGAGCAGGGGACTACATGTAGCACTGGAAACTAGGACCACCTTGGTTCTAATCTGGCTCCTCCATTCATTCACTGTGTAGCCTTGGATAAAGCACAGGTTTAACCTCTGTGTCTCAGGTTCAGATAATTTCTTATTTAAAACTAGCTAGTTCACCCACCGTCATCCGTGAAATAAGCAGGTATTTCTCCTACCTTACAGGGATGTTGTGAAGATTAATTTAAGGTTTGTATAGATCATTCAACAAGTACAGGGCTATATGTGTACTAAGATTTTTAAAGGAATTTATATGTGTTGCTCCACTCAGTTTTGCAAGGCCTGAAGTGATTTAGATGTGTGATTACATTAGTGATTCCTGGGTTTCATAATATACAGTGAGCACTAGATGGCAGTACAACACCTGTTCAAAGAAGTTACTACTGACTACTCTATCAAGCGTTCTGACAACTACAATACCCACCTGCTGAAGTGAAGAAACAGATTGACAGAGCCAGAAGAGTACCCAGAAGTCACCTACTACAGGACAGGCCCAACAAAGAAAATAACAGAACGCCACTAGCCATCACCTTCAGCCCCCAACTAAAACCCCTCCAACGCATCATCAAGGATCTACAACCTATCCTGAAGGACGACCCATCGCTCTCTCAGATCTTGGGAGACAGACCAGTCCTTGCTTACAGACAGCCCCCCAATCTGAAGCAAATACTCACCAGCAACCACACACCACACAACAGAACCACTAACCCAGGAACCTATCCTTGCAACAAAGCCTGTTGCCAACTCTGTCCACATATCTATTCAGGGGACACCATTAAAGGGCCTAATCACACTATCAGGCCACGTTTACACTACCTGCTGAATCGGTGGGTAGTGATCGATCTATCGGGGATCGATTTATCGCATCTAGTGTAGACGCGATAAATCGATCCCCGATAACTCTGCTGTCAACTCTGGAACTCCACCAGGGCGAGTGGCGGAAGCGGAGTTGATGGGGGAGCGGTGAAGTAAGTGATGCTAAGTCGATCTAAGATACGACTTCAGTTACGCTATTCTCCTAGCTGAAGTTGCGTATCTTAAATCGATCCTCCCCCAGTGTGGACTAGGCCGCAGAGGCACGTTCACCTGCACATCTACCAATGTGATATACGCCATCATGTGCCAGCAATGCCCCTCTGCCATGTACATTGGTCAAGCTGGACAGTCTCTACGTAAAAGAATGAATGGACACAAATCAGACGTCAAGAATTATAACATTCAAAAACCAGTTGGAGAACACTTCAATCTCTCTGGTCACTCGATCAAAGACCTAAAAGTGGCAATTCTTCAACCATAAAACTTCCAAAACAGACTCCAATGAGAGACTGCTGAATTGGAATTAATTTGCAAACTGGATACAATTAATTTAGGCTTGAATAAAGACTGGGAGTGGCTGGGTCATTACACAAAGTAAAACTATTTCCCCAGTTTATTCCCCTCCCCCCAGCTGTTCCTCAGACATTCTTTTCAACTGCTGTAAATGGCCCACCTTGATTATCACTACAAAAGGGTTTCCCCCCCCCGCCTCCTGCTGGTAATAGCTCACCTTACCTGATCACTCTCATTACAGTGTGTATGGTAACACCCATTGTTTCATGTTCTCTGTGTATATAAATCTCCCCACTGTATTTTCCACTGAATGCATCTGATGAAGTGAGCTGTAGCTCACGAAAGCTTATGCTCAAATAAATTTGTTAGTCTCTAAGGTGCCACAAGTACTCCTTTTCTTTTTGTGGATACAGACTAACACGGCTGCTACTTTGAAACTTGATACTGACTAACAGTGCACCATGACTTCTTTTTCAGGTAGATTCTGTGAAGTTCTTTTGAAGATGTAGTTGTGCTCTACAGTATTTTATCTTGTTCTAATATGGGTAAAATTCACACCTGGCATGAGAGGGTGCAACTCTTGATTTTGATGAGGTCGTGTCTGCTTGTGACTCCGTTAATATGGTTATGTCTAGTTCTTTCCAGAACTATCAATGTTACTCATGTCTATTGGATTTTAGTAGCTTGTTCCACATATTAACTGCTACCAGTGTACAGAAATCTAGCCTAAAATCCCTCATTTAGGTTTGTATCCTGTACTCCTATTTGACACTAGCTCAAATAGTTTTGTAACACTCTTCTGTGAATACCCTTCAGAATCTTTTATACATCACAGATGTTCTCTTTTCATTTCCTCTTTTCTGGTGAATTTATGCCTATTTCATAGCACAGTAGCATTTTGGGATATGTAAGGAGGCTATGTGACTGGTCTATACTGGTGATACTCTGTCTATCCACTCTTTTTTTTCTCTCAGACTTTGCATAGTTTTCTGGATTTGGCCTGGGGCTCAATAAAACTGATAATTAACTTAACAACAATAGCTAAGTTATCGTATGCGTTCAGATAATCATCTCACTCAACTGACTGAATATTATGACAAGTTTTTGTAGAAAGTCTTATGTATGCAATGGTTCAATGGTGTTTTTAATATATTTAGAAGTTTATTTGCCTATTTCTGATGGTATTAAGGGCTCTTACTTATTATTTAAGTGATATTATAGTGTGATCTGCTATCCCATGGTTCACAGCAGAGCACTTGATTATTGTCCAGATAGTTCTGAAGACAGCTTTATAATATCAAAAAGAATCAGGCAGGGAAACCCTTCTATGATAGCCTTTGTGTTTATAAACTCAAAATACATATTCTCTAAATCATAAAAATTAGGGTGTGCAGAGTTTCATCATTTGTTCTGTTTCAATGCATATCTTTTTCCATGTGCAGCATTCTTATCCTGTAATCTGTAGAAAACATTTTTATTTAGAGAGATGTTGTTTTGAATTTTCAATTCAGTTATTTTAAAGAAACCACAAAATGTGCTAGACAGCAACATTTATGAGTAGCATTTTACTTCTTTGGTGGCTGCAGGTATGAAGATATACTGTACCCTGAGGCAAGCAATAATCACCCACTTCTCAAAAAGGCACTCTGTCAAATACCATTCTGCGTTCTATCCCATTGTTTAATTTATCTTTACTTTCCAAATGTTCATTTATTCTGTCTCTGATTAGTTCTTCCAGTATCTTCCCCAGTATAGAAGTCTCTTTCACTGCTTATTATTTCCACCCTGTCCACCCATCTGCTTATTTTAGCTACTTCTTCCTTCCTCCCTGCTGGCTTCTGTATGGAACTTACTCACAGGGACCAGGGGCTTACATAGCAGATTGATTTGAGGGAACCCTGACAGGAATTCACTTATTTTCTTCGCTCAAGATTTAGAGTGGCTTATGAAGGAAGTGGGGTGACTGTTTGCCTCTGGTGTGGGACCAAGAAGGCATTTGTTTCCTCAAGTATGTCCCTGAATATTAATCGAGAGATCAGTATAAAAGTTATTATAATGCCTTGCTTAGCACTGAATCCCAATAACAGAATATACTCTTTGTTTTCTAATATATAACACAAACTCACTGAGCCATGCTTCATCCTTAATCTCCACCCATTGCAAAGTCATGCTCTTACTGTTGGTTCTAAAAGCCGTATGAACATGAGCCTCCATTACAAACCATCATGTATCAGTTCATTACTAGGGTCTAGGCACACACACAGCACACCGTGGTTAATAAACTTATTGACCTAGGTTGTAGTGTTTGCAGAGCCTTAGCCCATTGTCTCCTCTATATAGCCCCTCATCTGAGACCATTTAAAAGGTTTAGACCTCCTTCAACAGGTATAAACCTCTTCAACTGTTATATGCCTCCCAAAACAAATTTTCCTTCCATTTATGCCCATAGTTCAGCCACACATTCAGATTTCTGATCTATTCCTCTCCTCAGCATAACACCAATCAGGGCCTGCCTGTCTGGGTCACAGACCAGAACAGTGCTTTGTTCATGAGACACATCTGACATGCTGATGTTCCCCTGACTCTGCTGTCTGACACTAGTGAAAACAAGCCCAGAATCTGCTCTTTACTCAGGTTTCCTAATTCCTCACATCTGTTTGCTGCACCTATAGTCCACTTCAATACTGCTGATACTTGTCCATATGATGTCTGCCACGCTAATATCCCACAAAGGTATTCCCCTCTTTGTAATTCTCAGTGAACCATAATTGCTAATTTTCATTTTTTTTAAAAGGTGAACTACAAAGCAAAAGTGAAAATTGAGTTAAGCCAGTAATACATGCTAAATGACTCTCCTACCCAGGGGGTGGTGGCTTAAATTAAGTAATTTTAAAAATTCTCCGTGAAAACCCGCTTAGAATTTTGATTTGCTGAAGGTATTCCACAATGCATCGACTTGTGATATCAAAAATACCATGGATTGCATGGGTTGTAAAACATTTTGGGCATTTGTGATGTTCCATGGTGTGAAAGTGCTAAGGAAGTACAAAGAAGATGGCACAGACAGGAAATAAGAATTTTTAAAAGGCTTATTACAACTTATTTGTGGTTTAATGTCCGCACAGCCTGGCTAGTGGAGGTATTTTGTACATTTCTGGGCTTAATTCAATTTCAATTTGTTTTGATGGTGTTAAATATTAATATTAAGAAATGAAATTTTGTCCTCTTAATTCTCCAAATTAAAGATGTCCCTAAGAGTGCCGCCAGTCTTGTATCAAAATAATCTATCTCAAAAACACATCTTATCCAGACCTGTATATAAAATAAGATATTTATAGAGTGGAATTATGCTTATTCACAGCTGAGTAGTGATCTTCAGTTTGCAGAAAGCAACAGAATCTGGGCATACCTACTGTTTGTGTGTCACTGTTGGGCAATATATTAGAGACAAGGCATGTGAAGAAGAGCTCTGTGTAGCTTGAAAGCTTATTTCTTTCACCAGCAGAAGCTGGTCCACTAAAAGATATTACCTCATTCCCCTTGTATTTCTAACATCCTGGGATCAACAAGGCTACAACAACAGTGCAAACGACAATGGAGATATCTTACAAGTTGTGAAGCTAGTGCTTCAGAGTTATACCATAGTACCACTTCTTAACCAAAACTAGGAGCTATTCTGTCTGTTCTTTCATTTTTATAAATGAAGAGGTAGGTTAGATGAAGGAGCAAGAAGTATTCAGTTTAGCTTCAGAGTAGTGGCTGTAACATTATATATTCTTTTGTATAAATTGACAAATTCTCCAGAGGGGCTTTCAGAAACAACTCTAAGGGAGAGAGGAAAAATCACTGTTGAAAACTTGTTCTAATCATGCACTGATTTGGCTCCAAAAAGGCTGAATTTTGGGGCAGAACCAAAACACACATATATGCACATGTTTCTCTATGTGCACAATTCCTTCAACACTTTGAGTTAGAAGCATCTATTTAGTTCTGGATAGTTGAAGTGCTAAAATATCTAACTGTTTTGCAATTGAATTCAAGCCAGCTTGGGACACTGCTACAGTTACAGGCTTCTACAAAAATCTTATCCCATTACTCCCCTGGGATTTCCTGCTGAAATTTTGTTCTCATTGCTCTGTTGTTTCCAAAGCATTATGTAAGAAGGAGTAACATTTTGCAGTTTGTCTCTTGTGGGCTTTATTTTTCTGTTCTTCTTTGTTTTAAGTTAGTCACACAGTCTGATTCTGATCTCAGTTACATTGGTGTATATATGGAATAACTCATTTGAAGCCAAAGGAGTTATTCTGGATTTACAGTGGCCTATAATGTTCTAAAGTAAGTGGAGTGGTTTTTTCTTACTTAATACGATGGGTTTAAGTTCTAAAAGGTTTCTTTTAACTTAAAGGATGGGTCTATAGTTCAAAAGTGTGACTTTCTAAATATTTATTAAAATCATGTCTGGTTAAAATCCTTTTACACTCAGCCACGTGATTTCAGAGTTCCCCTTTCAAGCAGTTAAGATTTCCAGACCAGACTACTGTCCCATCTGTTTTTCTGTGCCCAGGACAAACATGGGTCGATTCTGGAATTACCGCAAATCTTGATGAATCTAATTAAAAAATACGTTGGTTATAAAAGTGATCTGCAAAGGTCTCTCACCAAACGTATTAAAAAACAAAACAGCTTTTCTGAAACATTCCAAAAGAGGAAAAAAGTTATACAGATATTGACTGAAACAAGTAAGCAGTACTGAATTTTAAGAGTGAAAAAATAACTTTCTCAAATTTGACCTGTATATTTTAAGGGAAGATACTGCAACCCACAAGCAATTCTGACTCAGTGAGGAAGAAGTCACTTTGACTTCACATCTCAGTTAAATCAACAGGATTACAGTGATGAATAAGTGTTAAGAGTTAGGTTTCAGAGTGGCAGCCGTGTTAGTCTGTGTCAGCAAAAAGATCGAGGAGTACTTTTGGCACCTTAGAGACTAACAAATTTATCTGGGCACAAGCTTTCATGGGCTAAAACCCACTTCATCAGATGCATGCAGTGGAAAATACAGTAGGAAGATATATACAGAGAACATGAAAAAATGGGGGTTGCCATACCAACTCTAACAAGACTAATCGATTAAGGTGGGCTATTTTCAGTAGGAGAAAAAAAACTTCTGTAGTGATAATCAGGATGGCCCATTTCAAACCGTTGACAAGAAGGTGTGAACAGTAGGGGAAAAATTAGCATGGGGAAATAGTTTTTAGTTTGTGTAATGACACATCCACTCCCAGTCTTTATTCAAGCCTAAGTTAATTGTATCCAGTTTGCAAATTAATTCCAATTCAGCAGTCTCTCATTGGAGTCTGTTTTGGAAGTTTTTTTGTTGAAGAATTGCCACTTTTAGGTCTGTAATTGAGTGACCAAAGAGATTGAAGTGTTCTCCGACTGTTTTTTGAATGTTATAATTCTTGATGTCTGATTTGTGTCCATTTATTCTTTTACATAGAGACTGTCCGGTTTGGCCAATGTACATGGCAGAGGGGCATTGCTGGCACACGATGGCGTATATCATATTGGTAGATGTGCAGGTGAACGAGCCTCTGATATTGTGGCTGATGTGATTAGGCCCTATGATGGTGTCCCCTGAATAGATATGTGGACAGAGTTGGCAACAGGCTTTGCTGCAAGGATAGGTTCCTGGGTTAGTGTTTTTGTTGTGTGGTTGCTGGTGAGTATTTGCTGTAGGTTGTGGGGCTGTCTGTAAGCAAGGACTGGCCTGTCTCCCAAGATCTGTGAGAGTGAGGGATCATCCTTCAGGATAGGTTGTAGATCCTTGATGATGCTTTGGAGAGGTTTTAGTTAGGGGGTGAAGGTGATGGCTAGTGGCGTTCTGTTACTTTCTTTGTTGGGCCTATCCTGTAGTAGGTGACTTCTGGGTACTCTTCTGGCTCTGTCAATCTGTTTCTTCTCTTCAGCAGGTGGGTACTGTAGTTTTAAGAACGCTTGATAGAGATCTTGTAGGTGTTTCTCTCTGTCTGAGGGACTGGAGCAAATGTGGTTGTATCTTAGAGCTTGGCTGTAGACAATAGATTGTGTGATGTGCTCTGAATGAAAGCTGGAGGCATGTAGGTAAGTATAGCGGTCAGTAGGTTTCCGATATAGAGTGGTGTTTATGTGACCATTGCTTATTAGCACTGTAGTGTCCAGGAAGTGGGTCTCTTGTATGGACTGGTCCAGGCTGAGGTTGATGGTGGGATGGAAATTGTTGAAATCATGGTGGAATTCCTCAAGGACTTCTTTTCCGTGGGTCCAGATGATGAAGATGTCATCAATGTAGCGCAAGCAGAGTGGAAGCGTTAGGGGACGAGAGCTGAGGAAGCACTGTTCTAAGTCAATTTGTTAGTCTCTAAAGTGCCACAAGTACTCCTCATTCTTTTTGTTAAGAGTTAGTGTCTGGCCATTAGAGTGACATTACTAACACCACATTATAGGCTATGATGGAACATTGGGGATATAGTTGGTATCACTTATTAATGGTTGAAATCAACTGTTTTAGAGCTTTTAGTAAGGAGAACTGTATGTACCTTGGTCCAATCTAGTAGTTGATTCTCAGAGATGTCCTCATAAAGCCTTGTAACTACTACCAGCCAACAGAACTATAACTTTAGTACAAGTAGTAGAGGGCTGCTGCCTTTCCCCCCAGTCTCATTCCCTGGACTTCCACATTCTCTTGTCCCTTGTGTGCCCACTAAAGGGCCATCATCTTGACTGTGAGCAGCTTGATTTAAACCCCACCAGCAACCTTGGGAGATGCTGGCCTTCCCCTGTGCCCCGCCTCCCCGCCCCAAGCAGCCTCACTTTCATCTGCAGAGGTTCAAATGAGATGGTAGTCATCTAACTGAGGGAAGCCAGTAGGTTTGGTCCAATGGGAGATGGTGGCCATTTCAGGTAAGGGCAAAACTTTGCAAGACTGAAGGCAGAAATTAATGAAGATCCTAAAAATGTCTGAAATATTAGAAACTCATAGTTAAATCATGAGAATTTGCAATACTGTATAGGCTGCTCCAACTGAATAACAAGTAAAAACAAACCAATGGAGTGAAATTTCTTCAAATACTGTACCAGATGATGAATCTACTTAGGGGATAATAACTTTATATGCATTGCCTTATGCTGTAAATCATAAGTTTTTATACATTCTTAAATGATAGTTAATCCCATGGCCTCAGTGAATACCTATTACAGAGCAAGTTAGCATTTTCACATTTTTGGGACCAAAGGCTAGGCAGAAGAGGATGAGGTGTAATATACACTACACTGATTTGACTAAAAAGCTTTGCCACATAGGTGTGCAAGGTTTCCTCTCTTTTTCCCCTATTGTGTTCATTTTTTAATCCTGGTCTATAGCCAGATAGCTCTATTGCCCCACATCCAGATTAACTGCCTGATTGTGGCACAGGCATACATGCTCAGCTGTAAAGACACTATTAGTGAAATATTCTGTTTTGTAGTAACTCCTGGATAACCACACACCTTCCAGAACAATCAATAGTATTTTTATCTGGAATGGATGCTATGCATTGTGTATATGCATCTCTATATTTGCAAGGGACATACAATGTTCTTATATTTGGTTAGTACTGTATCAGCTCATATTTTTCTTGCCTAAGAGAAGTCAGGAGAACAGAGACAAACTTACTTCTTAAAACTACAATAATTAGAAAAACTGGGATCTACAGAACAAATGTAGTAGGGAAGGGACTAAATTTTTTGATAATAGTAGCATACTTCATTTCAATATGCAGGAAAATCCAATAGTACTTGATAACAAAAACCAAACCATAAAACAGAGTTGTTAGAATAGCTATTAATTTGAACACTGCATGGTGCATTACTTTTAATAAAGTCAAGGCCACTGTAAACTGAATAAAGATTGCCCTTTCACTTGCTATTTGGGAAGTAGTGCATTTTGGAGATAAGATAACAGAGCACTTTCAGACAACCAATGCAAGATTTTAACAAATAGCAGAGTATATAAAAGAGGGAGAACAAACAGCAGGTCTTGATCCAATAACCAGCTAATGGTTGTCTAGGGGTTTTTCATGTTTAATCAATATTTAATATTGTCAACAAAGGCTTTTCAAAGCAATACCCTTCACATTCACTATGAATGGAGACTATTAATCTACAGCTGGAACTGTATGTTTTTCTAAAATAGCTTCATTACTTTGCCTGCCTTAATAGGCATATTCAGTAGAGACAGCTTTAATTAAACTTGTGAAGACTAAAAGAAGAAATCCAGGGGAGGTTTTGGCACGGGGAATGAAGAATTGCTAATGTTTGTACATAGAAACATTTTGGCAGAAATAATAATGTACAATTGTAAAATTTGGGAATGCCAGGGTTCAAAAAGTTGCAAATGGCAAAGATTTAACACTCAGGTTTGAGAACATTTAGAAAAATTATATACATTGGTCATTTTTCAAGTGAGACTTAGAAGTAAAGTTAAAATCAGATCCAGACTCATGAGGAGAAATTGTATGCCATTTTGGGCTCCTGTTATGCGATGTAGTGACATACGCTTGGCAGTATCAAAAGTAACACTTTATAGAATTGAGTTCACACTCTACTACTAATTCCAGCCCTAGAACTGGGACAACATAACTGGCAAAGAAAGATGGTTATGATGGATAGGATCGAGAGAGTGTGGAGATTAATAGATTTCAGAGCAAAGAAATAATAAGTAATGAAAAGAACTGGGGAGAAGGGAAGAGGGAGAAGGTTTATGGAACTTGGCATAGGGCTTGATTCTACATTTATTGAAATCAGTGACAAAGCTCCCATTGACTTTAATGAGTAGGATCTGGGTCACATTTTGCAGGGCATCTGGAAGAGAAGGAGGGAAGAACTGAGGGATAAAATATTCAATCGGAGGAGAGAAACCAGGAAACCAATTGTTGGGGACACTGGGCATGGCCAATAGGTAACTCAAGGGGATGGAAGATCACGAGTGTCGATGAAGCCCCTTCACTCTAGGCCCAGATGGCCCCCCGTTCCCTTTTCTGCCTGAAGACACTCACAGCGGTCATGCTGAGAAATTTGCAACAGTGTATTGCAGGCGCAGACTGGCTGGAGCAAGATTAGGTCAAGCAGGACAGGAATGTCAGATAATGCTGAACAAACAACTCCATATATGGGGGAATAGATGATAAGAGGAAAAAGAGGAACTGGCTGGTATACCCGGATTGGCAATATGGACAGCTTGCTATTGGATAAGGATGCTGAAGAATGAATGTATAAAATATGTGTAACTGCTTGCAGTGGTGTGCAGGATTTGAGATTGTTATCTCCCTGTAACGCTTGAAGCTTCAAATAAACTTTTCTACTTCTCCACCCCGTTGTGATTATTAGGCGACGCACACCGGGCAACGAATCCAGCTGTTGCTTGCCTCGGGCTTTTGTACCAGCAACAGTTTTTGGCATCCCTGGGTGGGCGAGAGGCTACAACACAAGCCTTGCCCGGATCCCTTGCGGGGACTGGCGGGTGAGGACTCCGACCGACGGCCAGTGCACACCGTGTGATTCCCGGGGGCCTCGTAGGGGCATAGCCCAACTGGCCCCATAGGGCACAACGGTGCAATGCGCCTGATAAGTGGAGAAGTGCCGTGGGTGATGGTGGGGAACCAGTCCTTCGGATAAGATAGGAACCTTTTGAAATCCAGATTGTCTGCTCTGTTTTGAACCTGGGGACGCCCAGAGTTACCCTGTAGGCATGGAACAGGGACAGAGCTCGGGAGGGAGGGCACAGTGTATGACCCTAGAGTGTATCCTAGCAAATTGGAAGGTATTTGGATCAGATCCGATGACTAAGAATAAATTAATACGATACTGTACAGTTGACTGGCCTCAATTGACTGTACAGTTGACTGGTCCTCAACTAGAGGACCAGGAGCGGTGGCCACCAGGAGGGTCAATTAATTACAATACGTTCCTCCAGTTTGTTCTTTTGTTCTGTCAGCGAACGGGGAAATGGAATGAACATCTGTATGCGCACTTGTTTTTGGCTTTGTGTAATCGATCAGATGTCTTATAGCAATGTAATTTGACTCCGACTGGTTCGGTAGTGGCTAATGTTAGTCCCCAGACCCCCACCCCAACTGTGATGGCAGGTCCGGTGTCCCCTTCGGCCCCCATACCTCCACCTGATAGGGCCCCTATAGTGGGCTTATATCCTTTACTTACTGAAACTAAGATCTCCCGTACTGGCACGGGTGAGCGTCTAGCCACGACTATGCAGGTCTATACCCATGTGCCCTTTAACCCTATGGATTTGGCTGCTTTCAAAGTACAGGCAGGGGAGCATCAGCTTTCCAATGAGAGGAAGGAGGCTGTCTGCCAGGTTCCCGTTCCTATTAATCGTAAATGCCTCAGAGCCTTCCTGGGCATGGCGGGGTTCTGTCGGATATGGATCCCGGAATTTGGACTGTGGGCTAGACCCCTGTATGATTGTGTAAAAGGAGCAGATCATGGCCCCTTCTATTGGGCCCCAGAGGCCAAAAGGGCATTTAAAATCTTGAAAAGGAAGCTGATGGAAGCTCCGGCTCTGGGCCTCCCGGATCTCACTAAGCCGTTTCAGCTGTATGTACATGAACGAAAGGGGGTGGCCCTAGGAGTGCTCACACAGTTGTTGGGAGCATGGAAACGTCCCGTGGCCTATTTCTCTAAGCAGATGGACCAAGTGGCAAAGGGATGGCCAGTGTGCCTGCGGGCAGTTGCAGCCACAGCGCTGACGCTGGCTGAAGCTGAGAAACTAACTTTGGGAGGGACAATACAGATATATACCCCTCATATGAGCTGAGCCTTATTGGATGCAAAGGGAGGCCTTTGGCTCACCCAGGCTTGGATGGCTAAGTACCAGGCTAAACTTCTAGAGAACTCTGAAGTCATCTTACAGTCTTGCCTCCCCCTTAACCCCGCCACCCTCTTACCAGAGACTGAGGAACAGGAACATGACTGTTTAGAGATCATAGATGCCCAATACTCTAGCCGTCAGGACTTAAAAGATATACCCCTCCTAAATGCAGATCATGAGTGGTGTACTGATGGTAGCAGCACTGTGATAAATGGGCAAAGGAGGGCAGGCTATGCTGTCGTAACCCTCCATGACACTGTGGAAGCCAAGGGTTTGCCCACTGGGACCTCTGCCCACTGGGACCTCTGGTTTAACTAGTCGCCCTCACCTGTGTGCTTGAACTGTCAAAAGGAAAGCGGGTCAATGTTTTTACCGATTCAAAATATGCCTTTGGAATGCTACATGCTAATGCTGGCTTATGGAAGCAAAGGAGAATGCTGACAGCTCAAGGTTCCCCAGTCAAGTACAGGCCCCAAATCCTCCAGCTCCTAGAAGCCGTACAACTCCCCTCGGAAGTGGCAGTGGTACACTGTAAAGCCCATCAAAGGGAAGATCAGGATGTGGCCAGGGGTAACACCCAGGCAGATAGAGAGACTAAGCATGGTGCCACCCTGATATCCCCTCAGACTGAGAATGCCCATATGCATGCCCTTATCCCATCCGTGGGGGAGTTTCTGACCCCCCAGTATTCTGGAGAGGAGAGACAGCTAACTGACAAACTCGGTCTACAGGAAAAGGAGGGAAGGCTCCATTCCCCGGAAGGGAAGGTCCTTCTACCAAAGGGCCTGATCCAGCCAGTGTTACAGAAATTACATCAAATCACTCATGCTGGCAGGGAAGCACTTATCCAGCTGATGGGAAAATACTTTATAACTTCTGGACTCCGACTCCTGGCTACGCAGGTGCTTAGTCTGCCAAAAGAATAACCCCCGACCAGGACATCCAGGGCCACCCTCTGCTCTGGAACCCACTCCGGGGCCCGGACGGGTGTGGCAAATAGATTTTACTGAGTTTCCGCGGACCCAAGGGTACAAATATCTCTTTGTCTTAGTGGATCAATTCAGCGGATGGCCAGAAGCCTTCCCATGCCGCAATTGCACTGCCAGGATGGTGACCCTTAAGTTTGTTAAGGAGGTCATTCCTCGCTTCGGACTTCCCCAGTGGATGGAATCTGACAACGGGACACACTTCACATCAAAGATCATCCAAAGCATCTCGAATGCCTTGCAGATCCCCTGGAAACTCCATACGCCCTGGAGACCACAAGCCAGCGGCGTAGTAGAGCATACCAATCAGACCCTTAAACGACATCTCTCAAAAGTGTGCCAAGAAGCCTCCCTGCGATGGCCTGATGCCTTACCCCTCGTCCTGCTCCGCATCCGCGCTCTCCCGAAGGATAGATTAGGGCTTAGTCCCTTTGAAATTGTTTGGGAGGGTATGGCCTATGAATGGCACACCGGTTCTGTCAGGGGAGTGGGAGCTGGGTAATGGTTTTTTGTCTCAGTATGTGTGTTCCCTGTCTGCTGTTCTCTTGTCTCTTCACAGGTATACTAAAGACTCCCAGCCTTTTCCCTTGGACTCTCCCGTCCACTCCTTACAGCCCGGCGACTCTGTGCTTGTTTGCACCTGGAAAGACGAGCCTCTCCAGGAAAAGTGGAAAGGACCCTACATCGTCCTGCTGATCTCCCATACGGCGGCAAAGGTCAAGGGACACAAGAACTGGATCCATCACTCGCGTCTGAAGGCAGTACCTACCCCTTCATCAGCAGAGCAGTGGACCATCCACCCCGTTGATTCCTCATCTAGTGACGATCTAGGGCTAAAGTTACTGTTTAAGAGACACAAACAGCGGGCACCTTAGCGCCAAAATGGGCCCACTCAAAAACTGGAAACCCTGGACCAGGAGGACCCCAGTAATAATTAATCGTGTAACCCTGTTATTTTCTATGTTGTTATTTCTAAACTGTGCATATCGGGAACATAATTCCTTTGTTTTACTTGTGCACCATGTTGCTACTTTAACAAACCAAACTGATTGCTGGGTGTGTGCTCCGACTCCACTTTCCCCCAGAACAGGAGTGCCCCTTGTCATGCTGCCCTTAACCCTAGCAGAATTAGCCACCACCAAAGAGCAGGAAAGTAGAAATCGAACGGACTCACCATAAGGGATAAGATCTCTTTGCAGCAAGCTACCTACCAGGATCAGGAGTATTCAGTTGCAGTGCTCACTGAGGGAGTGTTTTGTTTTACCCGAAACCAATCTGATCACTATAGGCATCCTGTGGGAAGGAGCTCCTGTGTTATTACACAGTGGGCCGATGGATATTGGATAAAAACCGAGAGGGGAGGTCAACAGTGTGGATGTAATGGTTCCGCCCCTTTTGGGGAAACTCTTACAAATGATCCTTCCACAAAAAGAGGGTCAGGAAATATAAATTGCCATTCAGTTAATATTTCCACTATAGCAGGCCAATGGTGGGTTTGCAGCGGTCCTTATGGTGAGTGCAATTTGAACAGCCCAAGTGAGAAAACTCAAAGACAAGGCTGTTGAGTATCCTCAAAGGAGGGAGTTGTTGGGGACACTGGGCATGGCCATTAGATAACTCAAAGGGATGAAAGACCACGAGTGTCGATGAAGCCCCCTCGCTCTAGGCCCAGATGGCCCCCCCCTTCCCTTTTCTGCCTGGAGAAACTTACAGCGGTCACGCTGAGAAATTTGCAACAGTGTATTGCAGGCACAGACTGGCTGGAACAAGATTAGGTCAAGCAGGACAGGAATCAGAGTAGCAGCCGTGTTAGTCTGTATTTGCAAAAAGAAAAGGAGTACTTGTGGCACCTTAGAGACTAACAAATTTATTTGAGCATAAGCTTTCGTGAGCTACAGCTCACTTCATCGGATGCATTTGGACAGCAATGTTAGATAATGCTGAACAAACAACTTCATATATGGGGGAATAGATGATAAGAGGAAAAAGGGGAACTGGCTGGTATACCCGGATTGGCTATATGGATACTCAGGGCAGTTTGCTATTGGATAAGGATGATGAAGAATGAATGTATAAAATATGTGTAACTGCTTGCAGTGGTGTGCAGGATATGAGATTGTTGTCTCCCTGTACCGCTTGAAGCTTCAAATAAACTTTTCTACTTCTCCACCCCGTTGTGATTATTAGGCGACGCACACCGGACAACGAATCCAGCTGTTGCCTGCCTCGGGCTTTTGTGCCAGCAACACAATAATGCAGAAAAAGACTTGGTCTCATTATGCAGCCAATTAATTATGATTTTATCAATAATACACTCGTAACACAACTCCGTAAGTTTTATTTTTGTGATTAAAATTTGCAGTCAGAGATCTGAGGTAAATTATTCTTTCATTTTTCCATCTTGCTATCTGCACTTGTATAAATAGTAGGCCAAATCCTCAACGTGTGTAAATCAATGTATATCTTGATCTGGCAAGTATGTTTATGGTTTTGGATTTGTTGTGTTGACTCTCACAGTTCAGGAGAGATTTTGTGGAATTAGCACTTTCAGAGGCAAGACTTTTGGAATTATGAAAGACACCACCCACTTGTTTGAAGCTAGATATGGTAAACACCAGTGCTTTCCTTGTCTTTGAACATTATTTGGAGATCCCTGCTCTCCAGTGAATATATGTAACCCATTTTTTTAAAACCTCAGTCAATTCTTTTCTTTATTCTTTAAAAAGTGGCTGCAGGCTATCCATGAAGAAACGACAGGGTTGGCTATACTAAGTTAGCACATTTACTTGCATTGCAGTGTTAACATAGCTGTGGCAGAGTGAATAGGTTTCAGGAATTCTAGGAAATCGACACTAGGGTTGGATTCAAAGTTTATAGTTTTAATGACATGGCCTACCTGTGTGTTGAATGTGCCTTTAGAACCCTTTCACCCTGTAAGTTATGTCTCTGAGGGTATAAAGTCATGCACAATTGTTTATACAGATTCTGAAGCAGTAGCAAATTTGGAAACTTGCTACTAAAGTTTGATTTGTACATTGACTAGCATTGTACTGCTTTCTACAGAATAGTTTTGCTCACACAACAGGTTGAAAACAAAAATATGATCAGTGAAGTTTGGAACCAAACAGCTGATGTATTCCAGAGATGAAACCACTCAAACAATAGATGTTTTCAGTGGAAAGTAAAAAAGTGGTTTTGTTTTGTCATAATTTCAGTCGCCTAGTCATGAATGTAGTGATGTTTTCTTTATTAAAATGCCAAGGACACAAGTCTGGAAACAAGGACAATGTGATCTACCAGCCATAAGTCTGAATCAATGTAGTTTTGGATTATACTCTAAGTTTCAAAATAGTAAAGACATTTCATGGACCACTGATGCCTATTCTTAAAAAAAAAAAAAGTGACCACCCACTGTTATACAGACTTCACATCTCATCTTCATTGGCTGAAGCCCAGAAAGTCTGAATCATATTTCAGTTACATTCTTAGAATTTACCACTGATTATTTCAAAATTGAATTGTCTTAGCTAGTTTGAAGCACAGGATGCTGCACAGATCCCAAACCAAAACTGCAGATAGCTCATTTACACAATTTCCCTCATGCAGATTAGATGAGTTTGACTAGTTAGCATGACTGCAAAGTTATTTCTCACCAAAGACACACTATGTGAATACTTATACTCTGAGGGGTGTTATTAACCAGAGAGCAGAAATCTGTCTAATAATTAGCATTCGGTTATTAACTAATACTAGTTACGTGTATTTCTATCCTCTTTACCATATGTCCTTGCACTATGATTGGCTTTTGCTTGCAGAACTATATGTCCACAACATAGCTGGCCTTCTTAATTCCCATCCCCATCTTACACCTTGCCTACACCCAGATGTTCATTTTTAAAGTAGCTACTCTTAGTGGAAGATGATAGCCTGGGCCTTACTCAAGAGGCAAGAAAAGGCAGAGGAGGACAGTAATAAAAATCTTGATCTGAATGTGATGGGTATCTGAGGTTGAGGTAGCTATGATTGCTGTGGACATATTGATGGAACATTCTGAGGGTGGAAGAGTTTTCTAGTAGCCAAGCACAGCATGGGTTGGAAAGGAAACATTTGCAAGTTATTACTTTAAGTGATCTGTGTTGACACAAATAACTCTAGCCTGAGTTACTGAATACCTTAGCTTTTGGTCTTGGAGTTTTTAGTCCAGGATACTACTGTTCCCCTCACATAGCAAGAGTGATCTCATATTCTCAGTGTTACAAAACCCTGTAAAGAACGTGGGGGAGATCTGTGTTATTTTAATTATTGTGTGTGTGATGCAGGTAGATCTGGTGCCAGCTCTTGCCAAGGCTGTAGATGTCAGCAGAGCACTGACAAATTCATAGCTGGAAACCAGACTAACTCAAGTAGTTAGTATTGTTCAGACTTAAAAGAAAGTGTTTAGACAAATTTTGCTTTATAACTGTAAAAATGCTTGCTCTGGACCTGTGAACCCAATCAGGAGGAATGATCCTCCACACATCAAGGACTATCAGAACTAAATGGGCCATTGTGGCACATCACAATACAAAGACTTAGTCCCTTTATGAGTTTGAGAGGGCCACTATGTGTAATAAAGCCCAGCCCATCAGCTTGAATGGTGGAAGAAGGGGATAAAACGGGGGAAATTTTTCTCTTGCCTCCTTTTGCTGTTTGGACTGGAAATACAAAACAGAAGAAGAGATCCCCAGGGTCAACCTGGTTTAGCCCTAAAAGACATTCACTGCTGATGGATTACAACAACTCTGTCACCTTTTGGAAGCATAGACTGTAACTCATTTGTATATATATGTTGCCTGCTTTAATCTTGTAATAACTAATTTTTTCCTAGTTAAATAATCCTTAGTTCATTTACTATAGCATTATCTACAAGCATTGTCTTTGTGAGATCTCAAGTACAAATTCACCTGGGAAAAGTGACTGGTCTCTTGCGATTGGAAACAACAATCTTCTGTGATCTTTGGTGTATTGCAACCAACTATCACTAAGTCCAGTTAGCCTGGGTGGCAAGATAGACTGGAGTGCCCAAGAGGACTCTGTGAGACTCTGTAGTAAGACTGTTATAGTGATCCAGGAGTTCACACATGTTAGTGGGTTGGTGAAATCTAATTATAGAACCTATCACCAGTTTGGGATGTCTGCCCTATTTTTTGACAGTCTGCCCTGAGTTTGGAACTCATGGTCATGAATTACTCCAGACACCATGACATTGTGTACTTACATATGTTTGATGGTAATTATGCTGCTAGCTAAAAGGTTAACCTCCATGAGGCTCACCTCACACATCCTCAGGAAAGGACTATGATAACTTCCGATAGTCCTCTGTCTACCAACACTTACAGGACAATGACAAGACAGTTCCCTTTGGTCTATCTCCACACCCTGGCATGCTTGTCAGGTGGGTTTGACAAGGGGCAAGAGTCCCAACTTATGGACAAAGAACAAAGAGGTCTGCCTTATTTTAAAAATGCACAATCCCTGAAGCTCAGGGGAGAGACCATGTCTGAAGAGAAGCAGACTGTCTCCAGATGTTCAGGTGTCTGGGTAGAATAGGTTTACCTAAGCTGTTTGGTAATACTAATGTAGGTGAAGCCCTTAGGTTGTTTTAACCCTTTGTTTTTGAAGAAGTTGATAAACAGGGGTGTTATAACCCAGTCTAAAAATGGGGTGAGCTGTGGGATTCCACTCTGAGAGAAGTGCACCCATTGAGTCTGTAACTTGAAAAGGTATGTATCCAGAGAAGGAGTACTGAGATGTCTATGACAGGCACCTTTAGTTTTATGGGAGTATCAGATAGAAAAATCTTGGAGAACATTGGGATGATGACAATATGAAAAACTGAAAAGACCAATTTAGAGCCTGTCTATTGTTCATTGCCATAATCTCACTGAAGTCGGTGGAACAACTCCTGTTGACTTCAGTGGGCTTTGAATGAGGCACTGAAGGCTATATCCACAAAGATACTTAAATTTGCAATACCTAACCCCTAGGCACCCTATCTCTTAATGGAATCCTCAGCCTTTAGGTGCCCAGGCTCTTCATATGGAAGAGTTAAAATTCTCAGCCCTGAACCCTCTTCTGGAGTTGGGTGCCTAGGCCAGATCAGCTTGTGCCCTAGCAGATGAAACCCAGACTTCTCTTGTGAAAAACCAGAGAGAGCCTCTTCCACCCCCTACTAATGATAGCCAATAACTCAGTGGTTAGGGCATTCACATCAGATGTAGGAGATGAGGGTTCAAGTCTATGCTCCAAATCAAATGGAGCAACAACTTGAATTTGGGTCTCCATCAGGTCAGAACATAGTAGTCGGTACCCAAAATTCTTGACCTGGTTGTCTTTTATGCAGGGTCTGATTTCATAGGCATGACATGAGAATTCTATGGGATTGGGCCCCACAAGTAAGAGAGGTGGGAGAACACCTAGTTTGAGAATCCTGCTTTAGGGTCACATTAGGGCTCTGGCTTCAGCAAGGGCTCCAAGCAGCTTGTTAGCCATGGGGCAACAGCAGCATTTATGCGGCTTAGCATGTGCCCACCAGCAGAAATGTAGGTGTCTGTGGGGTGAGGTGGCAGCTGACTGGTAGTTTTTGATGTCAGTAGCACCTTCATGTTGGATTTAGGTACCTGAAGGGGCAGTTAGATGCCCAAGTGCTTTTGTGGATGTAGCCCTAAGTGCTTAGATATCTATATACAATTCTAATTGCTCCCATTGCTCTGGATATTTGGCAATGAACAAGACTGTTTCAAGACTCTCTCAATAATCAAATGTGGATTATGTAACTGACTCCATATTTCATTACTTGTTGTGTTCCCAGAGAGCCAGGGATATTAAATTAAAGGATTCTACTGGGAAATCTTAATCTGCAGCAACTACACCTCCTTGAATTATGAGCCTAAACTAAAATTGACAGTTAAAAATCTGTTGGCTACAATGGAGAGAGCAGTGAACTACTCACTTTTGCAGCCATTGCTATAATTTTGAGCCGCTATTTGTAGAACTTTGCATGTCTCCTCAATCATTTCTAGACAGAAATGACAAGGAAGCTACAGACAGCTTTTGTCTCCTTTAATAAAGGGAATAGTACAGTAATTAAATCTCTTAATTCACAGCATCCTCTTTCTAAAGGTCTCTTAGATATAGATGTCTATGTGGCACTTACAGTTTCCTCCTCTGTCTGAAGCAAAGGAAGAGAAGCGGTTGTTTAAAAAAAGTCATGCCAGTGTTTACTTGATATAGGTACTTTTGACACATCCTGTGTAGATAACTTGTGACAATGTGATATCGTCCACTGTTGAGGAATAAATCTGAAAATGTGCTGATGGCATAGAAAGTGCTTGCTAGTACACTTTGTATTGACCCTACTTCTGTTTCTAAGTAAACAAACCAGTTCTGATCTGCCTGCCTCAGACCTTATTTCGCTGATCAGAGTTTAATGGAGTACAATAACATAAAATGACATCAAAGGGCAACGGCTCTCACTCTAAAGCAGCAGCAATTGTACTTTAATAAACCATAGTATTCATGATTTATGGCCAGGCAAACTTGCTTCTCTTCAATTTCAGGGGATCTTTTCAAAGGCATGATCTCTCAATATAATCTTCACAAGCCAGAACCACTCTTACCTTCTACTAGTTGTAGTGCCATGCTCAAAACAAGCAGTCCTTCCACACTTTAAGATCAAATCATGTTGCACCAGAATTAAGAACACCATTTAAGTATGTCTTGGTAAGACTCATAAGCAATAGTTGTGCCAATGTTCGAAGTCCTAACATTTCCTTACTAGGCCAATCTTTTGCTGTCTTAATTGCCTTCTCTGTCACCCATGTAAAGTGTCAAAAATAACCATCTTACTAATTTGTATTATATCACCTAAAAGCTCCAGCTGAGTTGGTGACCCAGTGTGCTAGGTGCTATACTTAAACATAGCAACTGATAATTCCTGACCTAAAGAGGAGAAAAACACAAGACAAATGGCAGGAGAAAGGTTATTACTATTTATACTTTAGAGAGGGAAAACTGAAGCACAGAGGCTGAATGACTTGCCCAGTATCACACAAGCCATTTGTGGCAGAACTGGGAAGAGAACCCAGATCACCTGAATCCAGTCAAGTGCCTCCTTTGCCAAAACCCTCTTTCTAGTTTGAATATGTGGTAATTTCCTCTTCAGATCAGGTGAGAGTGAGAATAGTTTTGTATCTTGTTGGAAATTTAGATCTAATACCAAAAATGTGTATAATAGTAATCCAATAGCATCAAATATTATATTTGCTTTCTCAGTTACCAAAATCTTTTAACCTGAGAACTTTGTTTTAACTTCATATAGACTGAACACTCTGCTACAAAGATATAAATCTGCTTGCTCTTTACTGGCAAGAGAAACCAATTTTGAGCCCTCTCTTGGCACATCTCCATTCCAAATCTGCTGTACATAGTCTTTCTAACATGTCCTTTTTCTCCCCAGTAGCCACAATTGCTCTTTGTCCTTTACAGAGCAGAGCATACACAGAAATCTCATCTCAACCCAAGTAGTGAATTGATTCTGTGGCTTTGGGACCTGAATTATGGCCATCTGTGTGTCTCTGCTTCAGCAAGTTTCTTCTGATTATCATCAAGTATTTCCTGCATGAATTCCTGCACTCTTCTTTATACTTGGAAATTGGCAATATTATGTTAACTTAGTTCTAGTGCCTCATCTAGATCATTTGTGTTATCGCACAAGCATATATTCCTTAAATTCATTACCAATTATTTTGCTGCTCAATTCCTTACTTATGTTGCGGTAGGACAGATTCCCATCCCAGTAAGGAAGGGTTTAAAGAACTGCTCTGAGTACAATCTGTCCCAAATCCAGTGGACCTGTGGCAGTCAAACCTGGAGCATGGCAATTCCTTTTTGTTGTTGTGTGTTGTGTGTGCAGAATGACTAACACAAAGATGGTCCCTGCCACAAAGAGCTTATGGTCTAAGTACATAATGAAAGGCGAGTGGATACAACAGAATTGGAGAGTACAAGGTAACTCCATGCAAATGGAGTTTTTAATGTAAATAATTGTTTGCATGTGCAAGTAATAGTACATAGACTGAATTTTCACAAATACAGTAACGAAGAAGGAACATGTACATCAAATGGGTGACTGGATAGCATGGAGTGGAAGTTAAGTAGTTGTCAGCATTAACTCTCACTGGATTTTTAAAGCAGAAACAGCCCCTGTTTCAGATGGGCATATCCCACATACAGTTGCTGCTTCATAGGCACAATGGCTTTCCCTCTCCAGATCTGTGGAGCCTGGAATGTTCCATGTGAGTACCAAGGGCCTTCATAAGTTCTCAATTACCTCTGCTCCCCATTTCTCCAGGTTCAACGGTATTTCTTCTATTGTTTACCCTGTTTATTCTGCTCCATGCATCAAATTGGAGGAGAACATAGGGTCCTCAATATTCCCAAACCATAAATGTAGCTATAATTAAGGTTGCAAAGTGCAGTTCAAGCAAAGATGTTCTGCTCAACTTGTCTGTACCTTTTTTTTTAAAATTGAATTAGTCTGTCACTCTGTTCTTCATAATGGGCTGTCAGGTGCACAAAATAGTGTGAGGCTGATAAACTGGGGTTGATAACTGCTGCAGGTGCAGTTGGAGTTTTGCTTTGTGATCACATAGATGGTGATTTTCAAGTAACTTCACTCCATCACATAATATTAATTGCCAATTAGTTCAATTGGCAGTTATAACTTAATATCTATGTGTCAATAGTACATAAATATAAGGCTTTTTGAGAGCATCTTTATGACATTTAATTTGATTAGCTCACATATCAATTTTCGGACAGCCAGTTTACAACAAATTAGTTGCTTTGATATATTCTTCTTATCCATTTGTGGACATGAGCAGACCAGTCAAATGAAACTTTCATCAGAATTGCTTGATTGTTCAACCACAATATTGCTGGATATTTTATCTTGCCACTTATATTCATGAGTGAAGGAGTCTCTTGTCACAGTAATCTAGCTCTTTGGCATTGCATTAGTAGTTAACTCATGTCTTTGCACCATAGGATCATAGGACTGGAAGGGACCACAAGATGTCATCTAGTCCAGCCCCTGCACTCATGGAAGGACTAAGTATTATCTAGACCAGTGTTTCCAAGCTTGGGACACCGCTTGTTCAGGGAAAGCCACTGGCTGGCTGGGCTGGGCCGGTTTGTTTACCTGCCGTGTCTGCAAGTTTGGCCTATCACGGCTCCCATTGGTTCGCTGCTCTAGGCCAATGGGGGCTACAGGAAGCGGCGGGCGGTATGTCCCTCAGCCTGCACCACTTCCCGCAGACCCCATTGGTCTGCAGCAGTGAACCGCGGCCAGTGGGAGCATTGACTGGCTGAACCTGTGGATGTGGCAGGTCAACAAACCGGCCCGGCCCACCAGGAGCTTTCCCTGAACAAGCGGCGTCCCAAGTTTGGGAAACACTGATCTAGACCATCTAGACACTTGGGAAACACTAATCTAGGTGTTTGTCTAACCTGCTCTTGAAAATCTCCAACGATGGAGATTCTACAACTTCTGTAGGCAATTTATTCCAGTGCTTAACCACCCAGACAGTTAGGAAGCTTTTCCTAATGTCCAGCCTAAACTGCCCTTGCTGCAATTTAAGCCCATTGCTTCTTGTCCTATCCTCAGTGGTTCAGGAGAACAATTTTTCTCCCTCCTCCTTATAACAACCGTTTATGTACTTGAAAACGGTGATCATGTCTCCCCTTAGTCATC
Organism: Dermochelys coriacea; assembly: GCF_009764565.3. Classification (NCBI taxonomy): domain Eukaryota; kingdom Metazoa; phylum Chordata; order Testudines; family Dermochelyidae; genus Dermochelys; species Dermochelys coriacea. The sequence continues at coordinate 69,060,069 of NC_050071.1, forward strand.
TCTTCTCCAGACTAACAAACTCATTTTTTTCAGTCTTTCCACATAGGTCATGTTTTCTAGACCTTTAATCATTTTTGTTGCTCTTCTCTGGACTTTCTTCAATTTATCCACCTCTTTCCTGAAATGAGGTGCCCAGAACTGGTCATAATACTCCAGTTGAGGCCTAATCAGTGAGGAGTAGAGTGGAAGAATTACTTCTTGTGTCTTGATTACAGCTCTCTTGCTAATACATCCCAGAATTATGTTCGCTCTTTTTTGCAGCAGTGTTACCCTGGTGACTCTTATTTAGCTTGTGATCCACTATGACCCCCAGATCCCTTTCCGCAGTACTCCTTCCCCAGCAACCATTTCCCATTTTGTCTCTGTGTAACTGATTATTCCTTTCTAAGTGGAGTACTTTGCATTTGTCCTTATTGAATTTCATCCTACTTACTTCAGATCATTTCTGCAGTTTAAGATCATTTTGAATTTTAATCCTATGCTCCAAAGCATTTGCAATCCCTCCCAGCTTGGTATCATCTGCAAACTTTACAATACAAACCATACAATAATATGAAAGCACATCTGAGCTGTAGATTCTGATATTCTTGCAAAAACAATTCAATGTTAAGAACATGAGAATGGCCATAATGGGTCAGACCAATTGTCTAGCCTAGAATCCTGTCTGGCAGTGATCAGTACCAGATGCTTGAGAGTCTCCAGTCTCAGCTTCTGGCAGGTGGAGGTTTAGGGACACCCAGAGCATGGGGTTGCTTCCCCACTTGAACATATATCCAACCAAAGGCACAGTGAGCTTTCTACAAATGTGATTCAACAAGACTTTTATGTAAGGCCTGTTCCAAAGTCCTATGAAGTCAATGGAACAGCTTTCATCTCTATTATTGATGCTCCCTGTATGTAAGAATAGGACTTACTTTTCTTTTCAATTCTAATTTCATGTCATACGAATTCACATATTTTTCCTCTACATATAGATATATATATTTCAGAGAAGAATGAAAACAGGCATAACTTGTGCTCCAAGTAGCTGAAAGCTCTTGGGCAAGAAACTCATGTGGTTGGCTCATGCTGTGGTCTTGTAAGCCAAGCATCCTGAAAACCTGGTATAAAGAGGCTGAAAAAATACTTTACAAAACTGCAGTTCTGCAAATCTGCAAATTTTAATATTCAATATTTAATTTATTGTAGACTGAAAATAATTTATCTCCTTTTTAATGTTCTTTATTTTTTTATACTTAACTTCAGGAATATCTGCATTTTATTTTGTCTACAAGCATTATAAATTGTTACCTGTACTTGATTCACTCCAAGAATATCTAGTTGTATTGAAGTCAAATTGTCTGAGCCAGTCAGATCAAAGGGATACTGTATACTTATTGACTTTTCTGTACAATTATTTCTTATACAATTTCCTGCACTGGCTGAGTAGATCTGACTTGCAGATTTATCATTTAATGTAAGAGAGCTGTAATTAGCTAAACTATACAGTAACTATGCAAATGCCTCTGGCATGATTGGCTGCTACTTACAGGCCTCCCCATACAGATTCCCAAAACAAATATGGTAGCTTCAGATGCTGACTCCCTCAAACCCTAGATATTAAGCATCATTTAAAAAAAGAATTACTCAGTTGTGATGGATATGGCACTCTAATCTTTACTTATGGGCCCGTTGACTTGACAGCGAAAAGCCTGGAATTAGCTAATGAAATGGTGGAGAAAGAAGTAGCTGTGACCGTTTTGTGGTGAAATGATGATTCCTGAGGAAGAAGCCAATCAATATCAATATCAGTCAATCAAGCCTGACAGGCTAGAGAGCACATTCCAAGATAATAACTCAAGGACATTCCCTGTTACATCAGTATTGGTTAATAACCAGGTATTGATTTTCCTCCTTTGCATTCAGACTATTTTTAGTCCAAGATATTGTGGTTACCATATTGAAATAAAGGATTTATAACTTTTTGTGGCTTTTAAAACTATCCTTTAAGTGCAGTTTACAGCAGTGTCAACTAACCACAACTTGCAGTAAGCTTTAAGTGACAGTATATCACCACCTGGGCTCCATGAAGACACAGTGATTTAAAACCATTGACTTAACCATAAACGTAATGCCAACTTTAAATGACAACCTAAAACAATAATGCCTTGTGAGGAAACAATGGCCCAAAGAGTAAGTGATGCTGGAACATCAGGAGCATTGGCTGTCCTTGACATTCTGACAGCTCAGGAGTCAGTGAGGAAGCACAGACGGAGCCAGTCTGTACTGGCCCCACTAGACTCACTTCTCTCAAACAGCAGGAAAATAATGAACAGTGCCAAAGTCTGGAATGAGTCACTTAGCATACAATAGGAAAAAATTTGGAATAGTGAAGACCACCTTAGACATGCAGGTAAAGAATATGTGGGCACATACTTTCTGTGTACCATCAATATTCTTATAAACCCTTCTTTGAAATTATTTGTACAGATTTTTCCAGGAAATGTGATGTATAAACAACAAAAAGAAACCCTTTGATTTATACTCTAGACTAAAACATTAACAGTAAAACCTGAAAAATAATCAGGGATATATTTTTTTAAAAAATATTGAACCGGTGTTACATTTCAGAAAAGGTTGACTTAGAGCCTCATCCATCTCCCATTGAAGTGGGTGACAAAACTCCCATTGACTTCAATGGGAGAAGAATCCAGGACAAAGAAATTAAAGCCTGAACTTTAAATTTAATTTTTAAGTGAAAATATGAAGCACATCTAAAGCAGCTAAAACTTATAGGTGAGGTGAAAAGCAAAACTGAAAACGGAATTACTGATATTTCTGTGCATAAGTTAGGCAGGTTATGGGAGCATTCGGAACCAAAAGAAGCTTAACTAATCCTTTTTAAGCATTCTTTTTTCCTTTTTGTGAAGCATTTTTTACAAACTGTAGTTCATGAGGTAACATCACAAATACCAAGTTTCATTGCAGGTCATGGTATTTGACATTATATTGTAGAATCCATGCAGTCATCCAGAAGGAAGCATTCACAGAGAGGAGGAAAAAGAATTATAAAATATTAAACATAATGCATTTCTGCTTTGATAGCCTTCCACAGTTTAGTGACTAGTGTTCAGTATACAAATATAGCCATATCTTAGTGGTCATTTGTGCTCTGCTCTCACTTTAGAAAACGTTATTCTGTCCAGAATGTCACATTATATGATAAATGCCTTTAATGCTTCATTATTATCCCACCACACAGTTGCCCAAGAAAACAATTAATATAGAGCAAAGGTAGGTCTCCATAGGTTGAAGAAGTTGCTCTAAAACTTGTGCTATTATAAAATGAGTAAGGAATTACTGCGGAGTAGGAAGTTGCAATGCCAGATTCCATTCTCACATGGGGATCAGTTCTCCTGAGCTGGCATGGCTCCTGAGTTTTACTCAACCTAAACCCTACTAGGACTGAGTCTCTCACTAAAGTTGCTTTATAGCACTCTGGTGGCACCTTAAAGACTAACAGATTTATTTGGGCATAAGCTTTTGTGAGTAAAAACCTCACTTCTTCTTGCATCTGAAGAAGTGGGTTTTTTATCCACGAAAGCTTATGCCCAAATAAATCTGTTAGTCTTTAAGGTGCCACTGCACTCCTCATTGGTTTTGTGGATACCGACTAACACGGCTAGCCCTCTGATACACTACCAGAGTGCTATAAAGTAAAAGGGCCTTATAATAATACCTAGCCGTTATATAGCACTTTCCATCAGCAGATCTCAAAGTGCTTTGCAAAGGAGACAAGTATCTTTATTCCCATTTCTCAATGGGGAATCTGAGGCACAGAGGTGAAATGACTTGCCCAAGGTCACCCAGAAGGCTAAAGGCAGAACTAGGAATAGAATACAGGTTTTCTGAGTCATACCGTATCCACGAGGCTACACTAACTAAATTCCAGCCCAACCTTAAAGTAGGTGTATATGTAACTTAGGCATCAACATACAAGGTAGGGGAGTGATTCCCAGCTCATGTACACATACTAGCTCATAGTGTGAAGGCACAGCCTTAAAAATGGTGGTAGCTTAAGCAGAAATAGTCACAAACATGTGATGTATACCAGGAAGTATAGGTACCTTCCATGGGGGGGAGGGATTGGGGAGTGGGAAAGAAGGACAATCCTGGAGAGCAATTGGAAGCACACTCAGAAAGACCATAGCTGGCATTATGGAAGGGGTCCTGGCAGTAGGAAAAGGACTTAGTGGACAAAGAGGCTCCAGTAGGGAGCCATGGGCAAAAGGAGAGGACCAAGATTACCTGAAAAACCAACATAGAGGAGTCTGACACCAGGAAACCAATTCATTTGGGGACTGATCCAAAATGCACAGAAGTCAATGGATAGGCCCCGTTGATTTCAGTGGGTTCTGAGTCAGGCCATTTGATTTGAACTTTGTTTCATGCCAGAATATGTAAAGTAGCTTAGTTTTTTTTTGTTTTTTTTTTTTACTAGCTGATTGTCTATTATGTGAGAGAAGGGGATAATGAAATCAATAAATCATATGGCAGTTGCAGTTGTTCTGCGTGTTGAATCCTATTTCTATATTTCAGTGTTTCGTTTGTATCTCTTTTACCACTCAGTACTGATTTGAAAAGTTATTCTTGGTTCATAGTAGTTAAAGGAAGTAACAATTCCATCTGTTTCTGCCATAATAAGTAAATGGAATGAAGGACTCAACAGAGTTCCTTCTTGCTAAAATCCACATCAGTGCTATTTGTGGCTTTATTTCAGAAACTTATGCTTTGTATACTTGTACAAAGTAAAACTGCCTGCCCGTGAAGAAGACTATATGATCAATCAGTAGTGCCAATTGATCATTCAATCTAGAAAAAAAACTGATATGCACAGCTCATGAGTTTTGATTAGCATATCTAGATCAGTTCAGTAGCATAAGACTTTTTTTAATGGCAAACCACGTGGATGAGAATTCTAGTTCTAGCTCTCCATATAGAGTAGCCTAATAGAGACATATTCACTTTAGAACGTATTCAATGTTGTTAATTATAATTTAGAACTTTCAAGTTCTTTACAATCCTTTTTTTAACTAATGCATCACAGCTGATCTGTGAGACAAAGAAAAATCAATTATATTTATGCAAGAAACAACACTGACATTTGGAAATTGAAATCCATCTGTTGGGGACCTGAGTTTCTAAAAACATTCAAATTCAGTGTCTGGGTAGGATGGAGGAGCAAGGCCAAAGTTTAATTATAAACATAGATAGGTTCTTCATAGATACATTCTTCAGAGGTGCTGAGCACCTCTTTCTCCGATCTCAAGCAAAAAAACAAAATAAAAGGGAATATATAGTAGGGACAAAAGGGGACATATAGTATTCTTGACAGCAGTTCTTGTTTTTTATTTAACTGGAAAAAAGGTATATTGCATTTTAATGATTACCCATCACATTGCAGCTAGCTGACCTTTTTGTTGCTCACCTAAATCTAAATCAGTTGTGTAGAAGTCAGTGCAAGCTGACATATTATTTACTATTAATGACACCTTTCTCAAGCAAATATCCAGAAGTATATTTTCTGGCGTGATTTTCAGTTGCTAAGAATCTGCAACTTCCTATTGATTTAGAACCTAGCATTGCATAGGCTTTAGTAATTCCTTATTCACTTTCAGCAGTGTTGAGCATCTGCAACTCCAAAACAAGTGTGGAATCTACTGCTTCTGAGTGAGTGAAGAACAAGGTGGGAGTTAAACTGCTGCAGTAAGATGAGTAATCTTTTCCCAGTGAAATAAAGATTTGGCAACTACCGTATATTGTCAGAATTTTATATCCATTGTATGTCCCCTTTTTGTCCCTACGATATGTCCACACTGTCTAGGTTTTGGGTTCACATGTTCAGAGTTCCACCAGTTTCTGGCAACAACCTCAGAAATAGCCCGGAGCATGTGCTTCCTGTATATTCCTCCTCTCTTAGGGAGAAAAGCTGTTCTCACAGATAACGAACTCCTTTCTGATTCATGGGAATGAAGAGCCAGTGCAATCTCAAACATTTCAATCTTGCTAACAGTCTTGAGGCAATGTTCTTACTCAGGACTTCCTAGAATGGTATAGTCATCTCCTTCTGATATTCTTTGGCATTTGTTAGGTCTACAATATCCTTGGGCAAGATGACTTTATTTTTTTGGAACTCTGTTTTATTTCCTATGTCACTAGCATCACTGATTCAATGCAAACTATATTCAGGGTCTCTCTCTCTCTCTTTTTTTTCTACTTGAGTTTGTGGGCAGTGTGCCTTTTGCCACTTTAAATAATTTTTTCTAATAAAATTTTATTTGTGTGTGTTTTAATAAAAGGCCTTTTAAACAAATACTCTTTTAATCCCCTTAAAGTTAATACAAAATAGCCTATTTTCAATGAACAGTCATCTGTTCCCATAAAAAGGTCCCCAAAAGTGAAAGAAGAAAAGTAAAATTTTGTACTTAATTGTTTTAGTTTGAAACTGCTGGAACATGATCTTAGGCTTTACTGGTTGAACTACTGAGTGCTTCTTCTGAGAGGTTTTATCCATATCAGTTCTGTACACTGGAGACAACTGTATGTTTTGCAGCTCCATCACAGCAAGAGATGTGTATTGTAATAGATTTCCTTTGATTTTTTTTTCAGTAGACTCCTCAGATCCTGCAGTGCAGGGCAACATTTTAAAGCAGTCTCCATTGTATGTACTACTTGCTGCTGGGAAACAAGTCAAGTTTCAGTCTTGGATATTTTGAAAGTTTGATCTCTCACCTGGAAAATAGTGGTGCTTGAACTTTAATTTTTCATATTACTCTGAGTATGAAAGATACCATAAACTCAAATATTCTATTCTATAATTTGTAGAACTAGCAGCTTGTGTATATATACAGCCTGATTTTTTATCTGTTTTCTTCTTATAAAATAAAGGAATTGGAGGGAATTATTTTTATTGCTGACTGTGCATTACTATTGTAACGGATGATTCTATGGTAGCTGGTATATTTAACATGTACTTTAAGATTATATACTGAAGATTCAAATTTTGAATTGTGAGACACTTTGAGTTGTGCATACACTCTGATGTAGCCAAGGTACTGATTCATTTTATATATGCAGGGCTGTCGTAGCTGTGTTGGTCCCACTACACCTTGAATGATCTCTTAGAATATGTGCCAGTTTAGCATAAGTAATCATCTCTTTGATCTTGTAGTTAGCTGTGACACTTTGAGTACCTTTACCAGACCTGAAGAAGCGTTCTGTGTGGCTCAAAAGCTTCTCTCCCAACAGAAGTTAGTCCAACAAAAGAGTTTAGCTCACCCACTTGGCCTCAGGCATGTGCATATGTGAATCAAAATTTGATTCTTTGTTTTCACATGGTATTACTAATAATACATGTGAAATAGGTATCTATATATTTAAAGAGACAGTTGGGTCTTCACTGTGGTGCCACATCAGGGCCACATTTGCATGCATCACATTGCTGGATTGGCGTCCATGTTTTTTATATCATTACCTTAAACTGTTCATAAATTGCTGAAGAGATGACAAGATGTAGGGCAATGTGACGTTTGTATCCTAAACAGAAGGCCTAAGGTGTTTAGAGGATTGTAAATTTTCCATATCTAGAAAGGCCTCTGTACCTAATCTCTCATTTCTCTCTGTTTTGACCTTTTGAGTAACTTGATATGTGTACCTGCAAACAGTGGGAGCACTGCATCCTGAGGTTAATGATACACCAACATTTTATGAGATTGATTTAAAAATCAAATATTTTTCCCTTCAGGGACACAAACAATTCTAAGTTTTAAAGCAAAGCTATGTAGTACTTACTGGGATATAATAAAGAGCATCTTTCTGTATGTGTCCGTGTGTGTGGAAAAAATTAACACCTTTTTCATGGCCCAAATAACTTAAATGGCCAAATGGGTTTTGAAAAAACTTTTTTCTGTGACAGATTGTACGTTTTGGAGCAGAGACCCACATGTAAGAAATTTCAATCTCAAAGGTAATTCTCTGACAAAGTTTTAAGGAACTGCATATTATGCTTTGGGGCCCAATCATGCGAGGTGATGAGCGCCTCCTTGATAGGTGTTGTTAGTGTAGTGCCTTTGTGATTTTTCAATTAGTGTAGTGCCTTTGTGTATATGGGTGGTGATGTCCTCTAGTAGCTGGTCCATGGAGTTTAAGAGGTCTCCTTCAGCTGGACAATGGAATTTTTCTATAGTTCAGATGGCAGCCTTGTATGTAAGAAGCAGACTGATTCAATTAAGAACACAGCTTTTAAAAGCTCTCAAGTTAGCCTTTGGGATTCATTTATCTGAGGTTGTCTTTGTATTTAGTTCCATCCAGATGCAGCATTTTTAAAGTGTTACCACTCTATTTGACCAGCGTTCTAGTTCTAGCTCCTTAGGTGTATGTATTGATTGGTTTTGTTAGTGTGAATATCCGCAACTCTCAAAGAGCTTAGTGGGAGCTGAAGGCACACAGTTCCTTGCAGGAGTGGACCCTTAGAATGGAACTAACATGTCAACATTAAAATATGTAGTAGTTGGTAGGGTGCCATAGTATAATACAATTACTATTCACTTACCACTTGATTTTCTAAATACACCCAAGTTCAGAAGATAAATTGAATGGAAAAAAGAAGGGAATCTCATCAACTAGACCTTGCGAGATGAACATGTGTTATGAATAAACATAAATGTTCAGTAGCTGTTTCTGCTGCTTCAAGGTAAAAACTGGTGTGGCTGTCTGCACAGAATTAAACTGGACAAATGTGTATTGCCTACCAGATCTAGGTTCCAGTTTCTTGGGCAGGATGCTGGTGGGGAAGTTTTCAATTCTTTTAAAACTCTAATAGAATTGTTCATCTGGATGGCAAATTTAAGAATGATGTTCTGAGCAGGATAGACTAGCATCAGAATTATTTTCTACCTGTCTCGGAGAAATGAAATGTCTTATAGTGATCCTATCTCTTCTATTATTTTTAGAAAGCTGTCTGTTAACAGGCTCTGTAAGGATGACCTTTGAGGGAGTCAAGATGACATTTCCGACCCCGTCAGATAAGTTTTTAAAGTTTTTCTTTTCTTGAAAGCAGATGCTCCTGCTTACTTGATAATAAAGGATGATACTTTTCAAAGAGAAGTTGCTATCTCTCTTGATATTAGCAAAAAGAAAAGGAGTACTTGTGGCACCTTAGAGACTAACAAATTTATTAGAGCATAAGCTTTCGTGAGCTACAGCTCACTTCATCGGATGCGATGAAGTGAGCTGTAGCTCACGAAAGCTTATGCTCTAATAAATTTGTTAGTCTCTAAGGTGCCACAAGTACTCCTTTTCTTTTTGCGAATACAGACTAACACGGCTGCTACTCTGAAATCTCTTGATATTGTCACGCCTGTTTTTGTTTCCTAGTGGTTATTGGAAACATTAAACATTTTTGTATGTTGTATATTTTTCCATTCAATTTGAATTACCACACAGCTATGGGTCCTGGTTTAACAGGAAAATTGATTCTACACCTGCTGTTCTGATACATGGAGTAACTAAAGTCAAGCTCAAAAGTGTGTGTGGGGGGCGGGGGTGAACAGGCTTAAAGACAGTTGTGCAATCAGCATGGCAGTTTGATCCACACATTACTGGATGATTATTACCTAGGGTTTCAAACTTTCACAATTAAATGCCATGTTTCATAAGGGGAAAATCCAGACCCCCATATCCACATCTATGGAGGTACCACAGTAGCAGAATTAGTTGGTTTCCACTGTACTGTGAGGTGGTGGGGAGTTAGCTTTGTGGGTGCCATGAAGGGCTGTACTCATGTTTGTATGGTAAAGAGCTCAGCTCTCAGGGCTACCTGAGTATCAGTGTTTAGGGGGCAGGTGGATGTGGGGCATGGGTGGAACCAAAGGATATTTTGTTGCTCAGTGACAGTGAGACTGGGCTGGTGCCTTGGGGATGAAATAGCCTCCATGGAGCAGGATCACAGCATTGCCCACAGCTGGAGATGGAAGGTTCCCCCAGAGACACCCAGCATGCAGTCTGATGCTTGGTTGGTCCTTGGGTGGTCCCTCCCAGTCTTGGGAGGCAATGCATGCTTCTTGCAAGATGTTGCATTCCCACAGATATCAGGGTGCTTCATACCGCAGTAGAATGAGACCTAAAACACTAGAAGAAAGGTGAATGACACATGCAGTTATACAATGATTCTTTAGCATGTATACAAATATATTAAAAGAAAAGTGGTTTTTGTTTTCATCCAAAAGTATTTGAAGAATCATGACATGAGTGATTTCTAAGTGCAGACAGTATATTTTATTAATCCTGTGAGTACAGGGACAACTTTCACCTAAGGTTTGTAGCAGCTAAATGAATGGGCCCCCAGGCACTGAACTGAATGTGCAACAGAATCCAAACTTGGACAGGTTCAGCAGATACTGCATCTAGCAGCCCTTTAGCATGTATTTGCAGCAGTGCTCTTTGACATAAGTTCACAATAGCTATTCTTATTTTCTAAACCAATTCTTAATTATTACCATTGTCCAGAGTTCCGGATTCCACTGCAAAGTTTCCAATAAACTAATAAATGCTATCTGACCTTCACATCAACAGAAGTCAATATCTAACTCAAACGTTTACCCATGCAGGAGAAATGCATGTTTGCTAAGTTGATGATTTCACATTTCCATGAGATGATTTTGACCTGAGGCCAGTGAACAGCTGAATGTCCCCTAATGGATTCTGGGCACCCATGATTTCCAGACAGGTTACTTTTCTATATGCTGACTTTGATAATACAGCACTGGATATAACTTGGTGTATTCAAGAGTACTTCTTGTAGTCTGTTATGCAAGTAGCGTAGTTACTGTTACTAGGGAAACTGCTTCCATAATGTCACCTTGACCAGCACCCTCACTGTCTTAATTTATCATCAAGCAAGCAACATCAATGTGTGGTGATAGAACTTTGAAAGAACAGGAAGATATAAAGTTACTATATTCATTTCTTGTTTAAATGTTAGTTTTATTAATGGAAGAACTAAGGTGATTCCGCTGTTGATGGTTCTCCCCCCCCCCGTGACTAGAGTGAATACATTTCCTGTTACTAATTTTTCTAGAACAGTTATTTTGTTGGGTTGAAGTTCACCTAAAAATAGAGCTGCTGTAAATACCATTGGAAATCTTTTTCCTGAGTGCTGAGCGCCAAATCTGTACCAGTCTCAACTATTTAATCTGAAAGTGGGTAAGATAAGAACATTAAAAAGGCAAGATTTGGTATAATGAACAGACCAGTGGCCTAACTAGCCTTTTAGGACAATGGTCAATGGAAAAGCTCAGTTATGCCTATAACTAGCAATAATCTTATCTCTTGAAGTGTGAGGAATGAGAGTTATAACTTCTATTCCTCCTATAAATGCTGTTCATATAAACAGTACACTCCTCTTCTGAAATGGCCAAATTAAGTACAGCAGAATTTAGGAGTATGGAGTGGTAGGACTGAGAGAAGGAGGAGGATCTGGGTTCTGATCCTAACTCATTCCACTGACTCACTGTGTGACCCTAAGAGAGCCACTTGGCTCTACTGAGCTTTGACATAATTTTACAGATGGGAAAGTTTAAATACCTACCTCACAAGGAACTTCTGAAAGTTTGTTAATGTCTGTAAAGGGCTCTGGCTGCCCAAAAACATTTTGTGATATTATTTGCTTTATTAATGTTCACCTGGGCTGAACTACATGGGAGGCTGGACACAGAGGAACTCTGCTTCAGCTTCTTCATCCCCTTCTCTTCCCCTCTCCCCCTAACTCCTTTCTTGCAAATTTGGACTTTGGTCTGAATTAAGCTTACTGGGTTCTTGCTGATTAGTTTGCAGTGTATTGAGGAACAGTACTCTGCAAAGAACAGTTTTTTAGACTTTTGGGGAGCCATGTGGTATAATCAAGATGGCAGACATGAGCTAGAGAACTAGTGTACTTTGCTTGTTTCTATCTTCTGAACACTTAAATGACTGCCTCTCTACTAGTTCTTCCCATGGGTTTCTTCTCCCCTGCCCTCTTTTCTTTTTGGCTTCCATTATGTCAATAAAACTAAAATAAACTTGCAGAGCACTTTGCCCAATCTGGTGCTGCATCAGGAGTTACAACTGGAACAGTGCTGCCTGTACAACATATTACTGCCTCTCCTGTCTTACTGTGAGGACCTCTGATCTGATTAATCAGAATTCAGGTACTCTGCAAAATGTCTGGATGACATTAAAAGCACCATTACACCATGAGACATTTGAAAACTTCAGTGATTGGGAGACTGTATTCAAGACTAGCTAGGGATTACTAGAAGCTTCCATGGAATGTACAAGACAAGCAGTGAAGAAATACTGGAGGATCGTCAAGGTTATAAGCCATATTTTAAAGCAATGGAGAATGATTGGAGGATCCAGATGATTGTTAGCATATATTAATTTAAGGAAAATCTCCTAGAAAAAACAGTTGTAGACAATACTGCACAGCTAATCCATGGCACACACACAATTGTGCACAGACAAGTCAGGGATGCATGCAATCTTCTATTGTTTGCCCTGAATTAATGCTTGGGTTCATTCAAAACTTTGAACTATCAACTTTGCCTTGTTTTGAAAACTGCCTCCTTCTGGTCAGGCATTCATTCCTCCATTGTTAATTATGACTGCAAATAAGGAATAGGAGCATTGGAATTCCAAAAACAGGGCCAGATTCTCTAGACTGGTAAGAACATTTTAAGCACGATAGTGGTGTTAAAGTGGCTAGAGAAGGTGAAGGGAAATTTCCTACCTCCTGCATCTGTGTAAAGAAAAGGAGGGGTAAGTCAGGCATGTGGAAAAGTTGGGCCAGAGATGGGAGGAGCTCCATTATCCCTGGTCTTCCATTAATCTAATCTAAAGCTGCCCGTGGAAACCCTAAATGTGTGTCCTCCTATCTCCTCTGGCTGCATGCAGCTCAGATGAAGTGGAGAATGGTGCTCAAAGATTTTATTTCCGATTTGGAAACAATACAATAAAATCTAAGCCAGACTGTTTTTTCCCCAAAGTTCCCCTGATACAAAACCAATTTAAAGTTGCTTTGGCACAGAATTCTAAAACCAGTTTAAAACCAAATTTCATGACACACATTCTTCTGCTCTCCTTCCCCTCATTTGTCTTTCATTTTCCATGTTATACTGTCCCCCTGCCCTTTCTTTGTCAGGTAATTCAGGTCACCTCTAGCTAGCTTCTGCTTGAATCAGCTTTTCCAGAGCTGTTGCTTTGTTTTTCTGTCCTACTCTTCTCTGATTATCCTTTTTCTTTTCCGCTTAGTTCCTCTCCTTTTAGTTTTTGTCCTTTTCTCTCTTTCCTCTTTTTTGTCTTATTTGCATTTTACCCTTTTTCACCTGTGTCCCACTTTGTCTCTTGTCCCCTTTGTTTCCACTGAGGACTTCTTTTAAGGGCAGTCCCAAAATGTAATTGGTGGTGATCACCATCTTTGCCCTGTAATGTGCTCTTCTGTGGCATACTGGATCCCCATTTTTAAAGAATTTCTGTATAGATGGATAATCTAATCACCAAAGCAACTCATAAACATGTCAGGTGAATAATTCAGAATCATTCCATATTCTTGACATGACCCAATGTGCCCATGATAAGAGGTACTTTGTACATATTCTTGACATGACCCAATGTGCCCATGGTAAGAGGTACTTTGTACAGCAGAACATTTGTTAGTGCCTATAGACCAATTAGCAATAGGAGCGAAGAGGTCTTCGTGACATCCTGTTGTCCTAGGGACCTGGATATTGTAACAGAAGAATGAAGATTAAAAGAGAATAGTTCTATATTTCAGGCTTGGTACTGACTCAGATTTCAGATGACATGGAGAGAGCACTGAAAGGCTGTAGAGCATATTTTGAAAATAAGAACATGTGAAAACCGGTTTTGAGTTCTCTATCAACGTTAACAGGATGTTTTTCACCTTTTCTGCAGTATGATAATAATTAGATTGATCTTTCCTTTCTATAGACCAGTGGTTCCCAAACTTGTTTTGCCACTTGTGCAGGGAAAGCCCCTGGTGGGCCGGGCCGGTTTGTTTACCTGCCGTGTCCTCAGGTTCGGCCAATCGTGGCTCCCAGTGGCTGCAGTTTGCTGCTCCAGCCAGTACGTCCCTCAGCCCACGCCGCTTCCAGCAGCTCCCATTGGCCTGGAGCAGCAAACCGTGGCCACTGGGAACCGTGATTGGCCGTACCTGCGGACATGGCAGGTAAACAAACTGGCCTGGCCCGCCAGGGACCTTCCCTGCACAAGCGGCGGAACAAGTTTGGGAACCACTGCTATAGACCATTATATTGCTCCCTTTAAAGGTCTGTCAGCATTTTATCATGTTATTTTCAAGAGGTTTTGGAATTTTTTTGTGGTGGGTTTTGGGGGTTTTTTTGCTACAAAATAGCAATAGGTGGAAACTTGATTAAAGAAGAACTGTTCTGATTTTGCTTATGGTAGTACTAGAAATATTTTCAACATTGCCAGTGTTATGGAGAACTTTTAGCAACGCAAATTCTACTTACGGGTTTCAGAGTAGCAGCCGTGTTAGCCTGTATCCGCAAAAAGAAAAGGAGTACTTGTAGCACCTTAGAGACTAACAAATTTGTTTGAGCATAAGCTTTCATGTGCAACAGCTCACTTCATCGGATGCATGTAGTGGAAAATTCAGTGGGGAGATTTTATATACACAGAGAAGATGAAACAATGGGTGTTACCATACACACTGTAACAAGAGCGATCAGGTAAGATAAGCTATTTCCATCAGAAAAGGGGGGGGCAGTGAGGGAGGGACCTTTTGTAGTGATAATCAAGGTGGGCCATTTCCAGCAGCTGACAAGAAAGTGTGAGGAACATTGGCGGTGGGGGGGTAAGCTCTACGATACAACCACATTTGCTCCAACCCCTCAGACAGAGACAAACACCTACAAGATCTCTATCAAGCGTTCTTAAAACTACAATACTTACCTGCTGAAGTGAAGAAACAGATTGACAGAGCCAGAAGAGTACCCAGAAGTTACCTACTACAGGATAGGCCCAACAAAGAAAATAACAGAACGCTACTAGCCATCACCTTCAGCCCCCAACTTAAACCTCTCCAACGCATCATCAAGGATCTACAACCTATGACCCATCACTCTCACAGATCTTGGGAGACAGGCCAGTCCTTGCTTACAGACAGCCCCACAACCTAAAGCAAATACTCACCAACAACCACACACCACTCAACAAAAACACTAACCCAGGAACCTATCCTTGCAACAAAGCCCATTGCCAACTCTGTCCACATATCTATTCAGGGGACACCATCATAGGGCCTAATCACATCAGCCACGCTATCAGAGGCTCGTTCACCTGCACATCTACCAATGTGATATACGCTATCGTGTGCCAGCAATGCCCCTCTGCCATGTACATTGGCCAAACCGGACAGTCTCTATGTAAAAGAATAAATGGACACAAATCAGACATCAAGAATTATAACATTCAAAAAACAGTCGGAGAACACTTCAGTCTCTTTGGTCACGCGATTACAGTCCTAAAAGTGGCAATTCTTCAACAAAAAAACTTCCAAAACAGACTCCAATGAGAGACTGCTGAATTGGAATTAATTTGCAAACTGGATACAATTAACTTAGGCTTGAATAAAGACTGGGAGTGGATGTGTCATTACACAAAGTAAAACTATTTTCCCATGTTTATTTCCACCCCCCACTGTTCCTCAGACGTTCTTGTCAACTGCTGGAAATGGCCCACCTTGATTATCACTACAAAATATTTTTTTCCCCCTCTCTCCTGCTGGTAATAGCTCACCTTACCTGATCACTCTTGTTACAGTGTGTATGGTAACACCCATTGTTTCATGTTCTCTGTGTAAATAAAATCTCCCCACTGTATTTTCCACTACATGCATCTGATGAAGTGAGCTGTAACTCACGAAAGCTTATGCTCAAATAAATTTGTTAGTCTCTAAGTTGCCACAAGTACTCCTTTTAAATTCTACTTAGTTTCCCAGATATTTTTAACTTTGCTTGGATTTTTAAAACACAAATGATCTTTCTGTATTAAAACCTTATTTAAACCATATTTCTAAAAAACAAACAAACAAAAAAAACCAGCTGGATTGTTCTTATTAAAGTGTAAATGCAAAACTTTGTGGCTATTGGCATTTTAGGTTTATAAAGGGCCAGCTGTGAGACTTTCACAAAACAACTTTATTTCTTTATTATTAATTATAAGCAGAAGGGTGCAGCAGAAAATGAATTGCACAATGAGACTGGCTAATGAACAGAGCATTAAAGTTTTATCAATGCCATATGTGACCGAACATGTGACAGGTCACATGTGTGACAGTGACCTGACTTGTTCACAACAGGACTCGAACAGCAAAAAACACAAACGTGTCTAAAAAAAGAGAGGAAGGTTACAGTATCATAAATATAATAATCCTGACTGTGTGCCTTTGCTGTGGTGCAAACATGCTGGGCTTTAATGGCCTCAGGCATAGGGCCAACAATTCATTGATCTTGTCCTTAACCCTAAGAAGTACCCTTTCCTCCGCCCACAAAAATGTGTTGCTAATCCATTGTTTGGGATTGTTTTAACAGAACTATTAGCAGAGCCAATGAAAAGTACTATGCTGAACAAGTGAACAACTGTATCTAAAAACCAACAACATGCGCATGCATTTTTCATCCATTGCTCTTCTTGTCCATTCAATTTGCTGCTTCCTAGGGTATTTTCTTTCCATACATTGTGGTACTTATCTCTAAGTAATGAATACATTAATTGTATTTACCCTAAGTTTTAGCAATACAGTATTAATAATAATCAATTTCCAGTTATCTTTTAAATATTCCTGATAAAATCACTTGGACAGCAAGAGAAAATGTCATATAACAATGTGCTAAACAAATATGTTGTCAATTAATATATGCGGAATATTTCTTTCCAGACTGTATAATGAAGCAAATGGTTTTACTAGCTATGCATCAGTTCACTTGCTTCAGGGAACAACCATTTGAATTGTCATATGCTTTCAGTTTCTACGGCACCACTAGCTGCATTTGACCCAGTTTCCATAATCTAGTTTATATACCCGTTCTTGTTCTTGGATATGTGAGAGACTTTCAAAGATACTGTGTCAGGAGGATCAAGGGAATCTTTCATTTACTTCAATGAGCTTTGAACTGGGAGACCCTTTATATAGTGTCCTAAATATGATTAAATACATACATTATATGAGTAATTTAATTTATATTTTTAAAATCTCTTGCTTATTAAGAGCATATTTGAGATTACACTCCCAATATGTAAAAATATATACATATCTTACTATAGAGATGTAAAACCTCAATACAATTTTGATAGTAAAATATTTAACATACAACTTAATTATTAAATGTAAAGATATTGCTTTCAGCAATGGTGATTAGATTTTTAAATGCCAGGTTTGGGGATTTAAACCAGTACTACTTTAAACTACTAAATTAGCTTTCACATCTCTTTCTTTGTTGGCAAGTCTTGTGGGGGATTGCATCCCCCAACCCAAACAACTGTATTTCCTTTCTTTCACTTGTCATTGGTTTCCCACAACCTGATGTCTGTGATCCTCGTGTTTACTTTTTTGATCTAATTTAAGACTGAAAGCTGGGAGCTTGAGTGAAATCCTGACCCACTGAAGTCAATGAAAAAATTCCCATTGATTTGAATGGAGAAGATTTCATCACTTATCTTTATATTTTCCTTTCACACAAAAGTGACGTATGGTGTTTGTATAATAGTAAATTATTATTAATATTGAGGCTTAAACATCAGACATGGCTCAGCACAGTTATTAAACCACATTAGAACAAGTATAGTATATAAAATAGGTGTAATTAAATATTCGAGAAACTTAGAGTGACTCCTGAGGACCAACTTTTAACCTGGTAACCTAAATTGACTTTGCTACACTTAAACAGCAAAATGGGTGACTGAAGAAGTGATCATTTTGGGCCAGATTCAAGCCCAATGAAGTCAATGGAAAGACTCCTCTTGACTTCAGTGGGCTTTGGCTCACCCCCTTTCTGCATGCCTAAGGAAGTTTTATGTATGCAAATGGTGAAAGTGTAGGCAGGCAACTTTGGAAAAACTTGGCTCTGAATGGTTATTAATTTCTCACTCAGCTTAGATTCCATGGTATAATGTTCTCCATGTACCTCTTTCCTAATACTTTATTGAAATTGGATGAAAGATTCAGAATTTCACTTTTTTTTGGTTCAACCAAATGCTTAAATCAGTTAAAGCTGCAGCAAGTTGTTTGCCAGTTCTGAAGCCCCTCCAACATCTTACATGTGAGTTTTTGCTGGTCATGAGCCTAATCACATCCATTTAATTTCAGATGGAGAGCAGATTAAAAAATAAAGAGAAGCCTGCAGAAAATCTCACCAATTGAACAGGTGAAGAAACAAACCAAATCCACACTAGGTACTCAACAACACTGCGGAAAGGTAAAAGACTGTTCAGAGGAGTCATGATAGTCTCATTTTGACAGAATGATGGATTGGCTGGCTTTCAGAATTTTTTATGATTGAACTTGATTTTTTTTTTCAACACACAAGCTAGTTCGGTTCAGAGTATTCTATAACTATACGGTAGAGACCAAATTCTCAATATCTGCAATATGGTCTTGAGCTTGCAAGGTGCTCAGGACACTGGCCCCGATCCAGCAAAATGCTGAAGTTCATGTTTAACTTTAAACATGTGCCTAATCTCATTGAAATCCATGGGATTATGGATGTATCAAAAATTAAGCATGTTCTTAAGTGCTTTGCTGGACTTTGGGGGCCAGAATGCTCAGCACCTTGCAGGATCAAGAATTATCTGTGAGCACACCTACTTGCCTATACCAAAAACTGTATCTGGACCTGACTCTGCACATTTCTTACTTTCAGTGGTAATTGAGTTCATGGGGCATGTCATTAGGTCTCTGCTTTGTTTCCCCCTCTATAAAAAGGAGATAGCATTCACATTTACAAAGTGCTTTGAGATCTTCAGATGAAATGTGCAATATAAATGTTGATGAGTAATTAAATGTTGTTTATTCAAACATGACTACTTGGGTCTGCTCACTTGAATAAGGATTATATCTGTAAATCAGGGTTTGTAGGAGTGGGCCCAAGTAACTGCATATGTAGACTGAACCGTAAGCATGCCGTTTTCATCTGCAAATTGATGTGTCTCTAACTATGTCCATAGTTAAGGGGGCATGTGTTCCTATGAATTTTCATGAGACTGCTATGTATGAAATAACTATAGAGAGAATGCTGTTAACACCCTGTTTTTATTCTTTATTTTTCTCTTGCACTGTTGGAGTTTCATCCACATATCAGAATAATATCAAGAAAAGTAAAATTTTGTGGATGAGAAATCCCAAATAAATTAGCATCAAAGTTTGGATAATGTTGTGAATTAATTTTTGTGCACCTGAAGAAATATCTTCTCTAATTTACAAATCTTGTCCAAGTCCCAGAATAACATCAAATCAATAAGCACCAAATGCCCTTGCTTTTTGCCTCAGAATAAAAGAGCTAATGATACTGACAGCCTTAATAAATGTTTCCAGTTGGCCCAATATGGAATAAATTATCCTGAAGAAAAAAGTAGAACTTCCCCCCCATAATGCTATTAATACAATACATTCCATCAGCTGTGTATTTAAGTGTTTAATAATGCAGTATAATATAGAAAAGAGATAATGGAAGAATCTGCCTTTATTACTGAAAAACCTCTGATGTACATTTTTACATCTCCTGCATTTTCTAAGAAAAGCTCCCTTTAAAGCAAGAAGTGCATTTTTTTCAGCAATGTCAAAGTATTGACTGAAGAAAAGTAAAATGGTTTAAAGAAAAATGCTTATGTAAGGTTTATTTTGTTTGTTTGTTTTTTAGTTAAAAAGTCATAGGGAAAAGCAGGAGTGAAAAATTGTCAACTTTCTAGACTGTTAAGTGATAATGATGGCCCCATTTTGACTTAAGCATGTGTCTAATGAGGTAGTCTTAATGAAGTCATGATTAGAATTAGGCACAGTGTTGCCATCCTAAAAGTTCAAAAATCATGAGTGAGATCCCATAAAATCATAAGACTGACTTAAAATATGAGATTTTTTGACTGACTGCACAGAGGAAAATTCCACTTACTTTGCATGTTCCTTGACATGGAGAAGCTGCCATCTTACTTGCTCTTCTGCCCCTATGTTCTTCTCCATCAGATACAAGTCTGCCTGACCGCTTGGGTCCATAGTTTAGTGGTTAGTCCATATTACACTGCTATTTTTAGTGCGCTAGCTCTGCTTGAACTAGCATGTGTGTGTCTGTCTATCTGGGCTGGGAGGCAAGTTCCCAGCTGCACTGTAGACATATGGTAAGTGTGCCCTCCTGCCTACTGTCAGCACACTGGTAACATCATAAGTAATGGGAGCCTGGCTTTCAACTATTGGAAACCATGGCAGCCTCACTGCTGACTAAAAAGTCTTTAGGGAAATGGTAGCCATTGTAAGTGAGGGCAGCCTGACTTCTCTCCCCTTGAGAACAAGGGTTGATAGAAGCCATTTTTATTTTTAATAATCCTATAAATCCTGAGGTTACTTCTACTACACTCGTGCACAGTTATTAAAAATGACTGAATTCATGAGACCCCAGGCTATAAACAACTGGGAGTTGTTTGTTTAAAGCCTGTGTACATTAAATATGTCGCAATGAACACCTGGGACATGATAGCTCCCCGAGCCCCAGTCCCGGAGCAGGATCCCATTATGCTAAGTGCTATACAAACACAATTAAAAAGACTGATCCTCCTCCTTCAAAGTGTTTTCAGACTCTAAGGCAAGAGGCTAGTACAGATAGACAGGGAGCTCAAGGAAAGAATAATTTACTTTATACTGAGTCAGATATGAAAACATCAACATCTGGGAATGCTGGGTCCAGATCTAGATTTTGGACGCTAAACTCTTGGAGGATTTGGGTCTAAGGTTTTGTTTCAATCGATTAGAGATACATTTGAATCTGGTGTTTTAGGCTTTATATACAGAAAAAGCCACAATTCACTTGTTAGGCTACAACCATGTCAGATAGTTGCATTTCAATCATGAAGTGCATTGTGACCTAACATAGCAACTATTTGTCTTCCTCATTCCCTCTACTTCATTATAGCATCAACTTCTTATATCTTGTTTTATCTGATTGACATTTTTCATACAGTAAGCTTTTTTCACTGAAAAATATGTTTTTGTCTAAATTTTGGCTTTTCTGTAGAAAATCTTAAAATGAAACTTTTCATTTCTATTTAAAACATTTTGTTTTAGTTTTGTTCATTTAAAAAAACCCAAAAGGACATTTCGATATGAATCTTCCTATGGGAAAATGTACACTTTTTTCACCTGCAAAAATTTGATTCAAGGTCTTTCATTCAGATTTCTCATAGGAAATCTTGTTCTGTCCAACCAGCTCTACATCTTGTCTTAAATTTGACTGTAAACTCTTAGAGCAAGGAATTTCTTATATGATGTGTCTATATCGCTTCCCGTAACCCCCATTGGCCAGCAGGAGCCGTGATCAGCCAAACCTGTGGATGCGGCAGGTAAACAAACTGGCTCGGCCTGCCAGCGGCTTTCCCTGAACAAGCAGCGTCCCAAGTTTGGGAAACACTGCTGTAGAGCAACTAGCACTATGGAGTCTCGATTCTCTGGGTATTCCTGTGATACAAATACTATTCCCAACTTGAATATAGGTATACAGAACATAATTTGGCCATTACCCTACACTACTAATATCAACTGGAGAGTCTTATTTAGTTTAACAGGTAAGATGCTCCTTTGGGAAGGGTTGCTGCTGGGACTGGTTTAACCCAAAGAAACCAAATAAAGACACATCAGATGAGGAAAATTGTTTCACAGAATTTCATTACAGTTATAGAGATGAACTGTTGCCTCCAGTCTTACCCATTGGCTTAATTGGATTTGCATAGATTTAACTGAGCACAGAAATTAGCCCAAGAGTGTGATTTTTAAAAAGCCAAATGTAGATAATTCTTCACTTGATTTGCTTAATTATTGTCCCTCAGTTCGTAGTGGCAACAACCTTTGCTATTCATGATCATGTAATTTACTTTTATTACCATAGACACATTTATTTGCTGTTCATTTTGGTTTGTAGTTTTTACTAAAGAAGTATCAAAGTGAAAAGATGGACTGTAGGAGGGTTGCTGTTACTGCATGGTGAACAGTCCTGAACATACATAAAAATTTAGAGCTCTCCATGGTTTTGTGGAATACCTAGAAAAGTTTTGGGGTTACCTTTTCTTTTCTTTTGTTCCTTTATTAAACAAAACAAAACAACTGAGGTGAAATGGCGAACTACTAAAGCAGAGGGAAATATAAGAGATTGGTATTTAAACAACCTTATCTCTGAATTTCCTGACTCTTGTGAGGTTCTCTCTCTGTTTTAGCATTCCACTCATGTATTACTTAGAATTGAGTTTGTTTTGTCTTTGCTAATGGATATGTGTGCCATTCTCTCAGTGGTTCCCTTCTTTGTCCCATTCATTTGGCCAGAGATAAGGGGTACTATGGTCAGCAAATATCCTCTGCATTTCATCCTGTGGTGAAGCTGCAAATGTAGTTGATGGCTGACTTTTTAGTTTGGCTTTGGCTGTGTTCAGTTTGCTTCAGACAAAGTAAAGTGTTCCTTTACTATTTTATAAATAATAGTAGATTACGAAACTCTTTCCTACCATTCTTCAGCATTGCAGTGCAGCTGTCTGATGTATACAAGGAAACTAGTTGTATGTCCAAGGCTAAAAAAAAAATTACATCTTGCTTTAGTTAGGAAACTGGAAATTCAAAGGGTAAAGAGAATTGCTTGTTGTGAAGAAATTGACTTTTTCATTTAACATGTACATTTATTTAACATGTACATTCCCCCTTTTTCATCTTAATTGGCATTTGAGAGTCTACTAGCAGTGGTGGCTGTTACTAATTTATATATCTACATACACATTTGTATATATATGAGCATGTATTTCTGGCAGCTTAGGTCTGTGAATCTAATACAAGAGTGTGACAGTAATTTACTTTAGCAACAGAAGAATTCCAGAACGAATTCAACCTCCTTCTCTAGCATTGGTGCTATTGCTTCTAATCATGTGCTTGTGTATCAGATCTATCAGACACCTCTTTACTTCAGCCAGGAAGGATTTTGCCTTAAAGTAAGATGTGTGCAAATGGATTTCCTATCCATTACAACAAACTGGTGTCATCACCAGAAAAACAAATCCTAGGCCCACTGCACTAAAACACATTTGGTGATTGAGTCTTATCAGCTAGTTTGGGATCTTCTTCAGGCTACTTATCTCCTGGCTCCATATTTTGATGTACTCTTGGTGGGGAGGCTGATTGCGGTTACTCCAGTAACTGGATTTTTAGTGTCCAGTCAACAGTACTGACAGGACACTATCAGGTTCCCTTTTTGGTAAAAAGTCCCTGGACTTTCTGGTAAAAACCCAGAAACCTGGCAACCCAGGGTTGTAGCTAAATCCCAAACAGTCCACCTGCTGTGGGGACCTTATCCTATATCATCTGTAAAGAATGTTGTACATAAGAATTAAGGCACGGTGGCAAACAGAGCAGTATGTGAGGAAATTTGTATAGCACCTGGCCTAAATCAGCACTATTAATCCCTCACTTTTGAGAGTACTAAATTCTTTCTCAAATGTATATCAAACATTTAATGACTTCCTATAGACTTTTCAAATACTGTAATGTATTTAGCAAATGAATTTGTAAAGATATTAGTAAGCTGGTCTCTGGTACAATTTTATGAGACCACAGAAGGATTAAAAAAGACTTCCCACTACTTCTAGATTTCACATGTATCACAGGCCATGCTGTCTGTCAGTCGAATGCTGGCATTTTTGAAAGACTGGCACTGGGCAACCAGGGTTTCTGTTGCCTATCTCTTCAAGCTATAAATGGCAATAACCTCTGTTTTGTTTCATTTGTCCAAACCCTACCTCATTATTGGCTATTTTAAAATAAGCTTGGTCTTCAACTTGCAACCAGTCCTACTCCATGGATTGGAGGCCCAAGAAAGATTAATTTTCCTGTACAACTCCTAATTTTCTGTGCATCAAACCTAAAGAAGCTAGTTGCATTAAAATTATTGGTTCCTTTTACAACTTCACTGGAAACGTTTTGGTCTAATATGATAAAATCTCTGCCAAAGTCTAACCACACAAGCATGAGAGTTCTACGTGGAATTTTGCCATTCCTTTAATGAAAAGAGTGAAATAAAAAAGAGTTTTACTTACTCCGTTATTGTCTGACACAAAGGAAACAGAGCAGATGAAAAGTTAATGCAAGAAGAAGGGAAAGGATCAAATGTAGAAAGAAGCTTTTTGGTATGTGATTATCAATGTAGCACTTTGTGAAGCAATGTATTGTAAACAAGTCCATTATTTCTCTAGCCCTTATTAATTTCTTACAAATAAACAAAGACAATGGGCTTGGTTCTGTTTCAGATTGATTTTACACTGGGATGACTTACACCAGTCTGAGAGAATCAAACCCAAAGTTCCTAATTTAGAGGCATATTGGTGTGTGGCTGTAGCTGCTGTTTTAGTACCCCTAAAACACCCATGTATCTGACTGTGAAGTTGTTCCTGAAATTATGGTCTCTAGAAGGCACTAGCCAGTACTTGGAAGCACATCACAATGCCAGCAAATCACCATTTTCATCACATTAGTGTTCTCTTCTGAAATGCAGTCTTACAAATATGAAAGGACCAGGAAAGATGCTGAAGGACCTGGTGACAGGTTTCAGAGTAGCAGCCGTGTTAGTCTGTATTCGCAAAACGAAAAGGAATACTTGTGGCACCTTAGAGACTAACAAATTTATTAGAGCATAAGCTTTCGTGAGCTACAGCTCACTTCATCGGATGCACTTGGTGGAAAATACAGAGGGGAGATTGATACACACAGACACACACAGAGAACATGAAACAATGGGTTTATCATACACACTGTAAGGAGAGTGATCACTTAAGATAAGCCATCACCAGCAGCAGGGGGGAGGGAAAGGAGGAAAACCTTTCATGGTGACAAGCAAGGTAGGCTATTTCCAGCAGTTAACAAGAATATCGAGGAACAGTGGGGGGTGGGGTGGGGTGGGGTGGAGAAATACCATGGGGAAATAGTTTTACTTTGTGTAATGACTCATCCATTCCCAGTCTCTATTCAAGCCTAAGTTAATTGTATCCAGTTTGCAAATTAATTCCAATTCAGCAGTCTCTCGTTGGAGTCTGTTTTTGAAGCTTTTTTGTTCAAGGATAGCCACTCTCAGGTCTGTAATCGAGTGACCAGAGAGATTGAAGTGTTCTCCAACTGGTCTTTGAATGTTATAATTCTTGATGTCTGATTTGTGTCCATTCATTCTTTTACGTAGAGGCTGTCCAGTTTGACCAATGTACATGGCAGAGGGGCATTGCTGGCACATGATGGCATATATCACATTGGTAGATGCGCAGGTGAACGAGCCTCTGATAGTGTGGCTGATGTGATTAGGCCCTATGATGGTGTCCCCTGAATAGATATGTGGACAGAGTTGGCAATGGGCTTTGTTGCAAGGATAGGTTCCTGGGTTGGTGGTTCTGTTGTGTGGTGTGTGGTTGCTGGTGAGTATTTGCTTCAGACTGGGGGGCTGTCTGTAAGCAAGGACTGGCCTGTCTCCCAAGATCTGTGAGAGTGATGGGTCGTCCTTCAGGATAGGTTGTAGATCCTTGATGATGCGTTGGAGAGGTTTTAGTTGGGGGCTGAAGGTGATGGCTAGTGGCGTTCTGTTATTTTCTTTACTGGGCCTGTCCTGTAGTAGGTGACTTCTGGGTACTCTTCTGGTTCTATCAATCTGTTTCTTCACTTCAGCAGGTGGGTATTGTAGTTGTAGGAATGCATGATAGAGATCTTGTAGGTGTTTGTCTCTGTCTGAGGGGTTGGAGCAAATGCAGTTATATCGTAGAGCTTGGCTGTAGACAATGGATCATGTGGTATGATCTGGATGAAAGCTAGAGGCATGTAGGTAGGAATAGCGGTCAGTAGGTTTCCAATATAGGGTGGTGTTTATGTGACCATCGCTTATTAGCACCATAGTGTCCAGGAAGTGGATCTCTTATGTGGACTGGTCCAGGCTGAGGTTGATGGTGGGATGGAAATTGTTGAAATCCTGGTGGAATTCCTCAAGGGCTTCTTTTCCATGGGTCCAGATGATGAAGATGTCATCAATGTAGCGCAAGTAGAGTAGGGGCATTAGGAGACGAGAGCTGAGGAAGCGTTGTTCTAAGTCAGCCATAAAAATGTTGGTATACTGTGGGGCCATGCGGGTACCCATCGCAGTGCCACTGATTTGAAGGTATACATTGTCCCCAAATGTGAAATAGTTATGGGTGAGGACAAAGTCACAAAGTTCAGCCACCAGGTTAGCCGTGACATTATCGGGGATACTGTTCCTGACAGCTTGTAGTCCATCTTTGTGTGGAATGTTGGTGTAGAGGGCTTCTACATCCATAGTGGCTAGGATGGTGTTTTTAGGAAGATCACCAATGGATTGTAGTTTCCTCAGGAAGTCAGTGGTGTCTCGAAGATAGCTGGGAGTGCTGGTAACGTAGGGCTGAGGAGGGAGTCTACATAGCCAGACAATCCTGCTGTCAGAGTGCCAATGCCTGAGATGATGGGGCGTCCAGGATTTCCACGTTTATGGATCTTGGGTAGCAGATGAATACCCCAGGTTGAGGTTCTAGGGGTGTGTCTGTGCGGATTTGTTCTTGTGCTTTTTCAGGGAGTTTCTTGAGCAAATGCTGTAGTTTTTTTTGGTAACTCTCAGTGGGATCAGAGGGTAATGGCTTGTAGAAAGTGGTGTTGGAGAGTTGCCTAGTAGCCTCTTGTTCATACTCCGACCTATTCATGATGACGACAGCACCTCCTTTGTCAGCCTTTTTGATTATGATGTCAGAGTTGTTTCTGAGGCTGTGGATGGCATTGTGTTCTGCATGGCTGAGGTTATGGGGCAAGCGATGCTGCTTTTCCACAATTTCAGCTCGTGCACATTGGCGGAAGCACTCTATGTAGAAGTCCAGTCTGCTGTTTCGACCTTCAGGAGGAGTCCACCCAGAATCCTTCTTTTTGTAGTGTTGGTAGGAAGGTCTCTGTGGGTTAATATGTTGGTCAGAGGTGTGTTGGAAATATTCCTTGAGTCGGAGACGTCGAAAATAGGATTCTAGGTCACCACAGAACTGTATCATGTTCGTGGGGATGGAGGGGCAAAAGGAGAGGCCCCGAGATAGGACAGATTCTTCTGCTGGGCTAAGAGTATAGTTGGATAGATTAACAATATTGCTGGGTGGGTTATGGGAACCACTGTTGTGGCCCCTTGTGGCATGTAGTAGTTTAGATAGCTTAGTGTCCTTTTTCTTTTGTAGAGAAGCAAAGTGTGTGTTGTAAATGGCTTGTCTAGTCTTTTGTAAAGTCCAGCCATGAGGAAGTTTGTGTGGAAGGTTGGTTCTTTATGAGAGTATCCAGTTTTGAGAGCTCATTCTTAATCTTTCCCTGTTTGCTGTAGAGGATGTTGATCAGGTGGTTCCGCAGTTTCTTTGAGAGTGTGTGGCACAAGCTGTCAGCATAGTCTGCATGGTATGTAGATTGTAATGGATTTTTTTACCTTCAGTCCTTTTGGTATGATGTCCTGGTGTTGCCCTCCCAGGCAAGAACTATTAACAGGTTGGATAGTACCACCATTCCGGCAAGTCTTCAAATACTTGCTCTGTTCCTGTGATATAGATTATTAACCTTCTAATATAGTGATTTAAACATGAATGGTGTACATTTGAAACCAGATGATTATTTAAATATCACTGGGAACAAGATTCCTGAGATCAGTGTTTCAAATTTTTGTATCACAAAGAGACTTACCATCAACGTAGTGCTCCATTTTCTAAGGAATTTTAGTAGTGAGGAGGGGATGTACACTCAGTGGAAGCACAAGAGGGATAAGGACTAGTTTTAATGGCCATTGAAGTTAATAGGAGCCTTTCAGATCCTTAGTGAAGGAAGTGATGGTTACTTTTGTTCTCTGAAGTCACCTACTACAGGACAGGCCCAACAAAGAAAACAACAGAACGCCACTAGCCATCACCTTCAGCCCCCAGCTAAAACCTCTCCAACGCATCATCAAGGATCTACAACCTATCCTGAAGGACGAGCCATCGCTCTCTCAGATCTTGGGAGACAGACCAGTCCTTGCTTACAGACAGCCCCCCAATCTGAAGCAAATACTCACCAGCAACCACAGACCACACAACAGAACCACCAACCCAGGAACCTATCCTTGCAACAAAGCCCGTTGCCAACTCTGTCCACATATCTATTCAGGGGATACCATCATAGGGCCTAATCACATCAGCCACACTATCAGAGGCTCGTTCACCTGCGCATCTACCAATGTGATATATGCCATCATGTGCCAGCAATGCCCCTCTGCCATGTACATTGGCCAAACCGGACAGTCTCTACGTAAAAGAATGAATGGACACAAATCAGACGTCAAGAATTATAACATTCAAAAACCAGTTGGAGAACACTTCAATCTCTCTGGTCACTCGATCACAGACCTAAGAGTGGCTATACTTCAACAAAAAAGCTTCAAAAACAGACTCCAACGAGAGACTGCTGAATTGGAATTAATTTGCAAACTGGATACAATTAATTTAGGCTTGAATAGAGACTGGGAATGGATGAGTCATTACACAAAGTAAAACTATTTCCCCACGGTATTTCTCCCCCCCACCCTACCCCATCCCCCACTGTTCCTCTGATATTCTTGTTAACTGCTGGAATTAGCCTACCTGCTTGTCACCATGAAAGGTTTTCCTCCTTTCCCCCCCTGCTGTTGGTGATGGCTTATCTTAAGTGATCACTCTCCTTACAGTGTGTATGATAAACCCATTGTTTCATGTTCTCTATGTGTGTGTATATAAATCTCTCCTCTGTTTTTTCCACCAAATGCATCCGATGAAGTGAGCTGTAGCTCACGAAAGCTTATGCTCTAATAAATTTGTTAGTCTCTAAGGTGCCACAAGTACTCCTTTTCTTTTTGTTCTCTGAATAGCTTACTTGGCTGTTTGCTGTTTTGAATGGTGAATGTGACAACTGTAGAAACTTAACGACTATTGTAAAAACCTGACAATAATTAAGGGGCTGTATTTTATCTCATTTTCATGTTACTTGAATGATATGAAAGAACCCCTCACCCTTTGAGCAAGAGAGTTTTATCAGTGAATGGGTAAAAAATAAGCGCTTATTAATCAGAAACTGAGCTTGATCTTTTGGACTGGATGCTCAATTTTCCCCCATAGCTATCTTTCTCCACCTAAACTATCTGTTCACGAATGCATGCATAATATTTCTTCGTTCTAATTGTTATTATGGAAATGTGACCAAGTCTTAGACTGTGATTTGTTTCATTTCCACTGCTTATCTGAGGTTGAGCATCAGTCCTCAGACTATCAGATTGCCACATGTCCATTTTCCTGGTGACATTTACAAAGCTTGCTGGGGTATAGTATGATTAAATATGAATGTTATAGTCATAACAAGTTGGTTAATCAAAAGAATCAAATATTCCTGGGAACAAGATTATTGTGGACAGTGAGTCATTTTAATTTACTAGCATATGACCTGATTTACTGTAACCCAATTATTGTCAATCTTGTGCAAACTTAGATTTTTGAATGATGAACATTCTTATGAGGTTAAAGATTTAGCAAAGTATTTAGAAGAACTGCAGTCTGGAAATGGAATCCTTATATTATGTATGAGTCTTTAATATTTCAAACATATTTTATGATCTAATGTTTTGTTCCCAGAGGTGAATCATTAAGTGAGGAGAAACACAGAGAGGAGTAGGTAGACAAGTACTCATAAATAAGATGGAGATACCTGGATACCTTAGATACCTGGATAAATACGTGACAAAGCAAGGATTTAAATTGTAAAATAAATCAACTACTAAAGAAAGAATGTAATGTAACTATTTGCTGCCCCTTTGTTTAGATAGGAGTTGCACTTCATCAGATGGGGGTTGGTACCTGATGTTCATTCTCTAGATCTGTACAGCCATAGAACTCTCCCATTTTCCTGCACCAAGCTTGGCACCTTTTACCAACACTTACAATTAAAAAGAGGATGATCCAAATGGTTAGAGCACTAGTCTAGGATGCAAGAGACTTGGATTTAACTCCCTGCTCTGCCTCAGGCTTCCTGCATGACCTTAGGTAAATCACTTTGTTTCTCTTTGATGACCCCCTTTAAGATCCATAAAATGGGGATAATAGCACTTCCCTACCTCTCAGGGGTGCTGAGAGGGGAAGAATGCATCAAAAGATGGGGAGATGCTCAGATACCATGGTGGGTGGAGGGTTATAATTTAGATAAAAGCTATGTATGCATGTGTTACTAACTTAGCCATACTGAATGTACACATCTTGTAAGGAGTGCACTGAATGAGACATGGCTCCACAGTGACCATTACTTTGGAACTCATTCCTTTAAATTATTAATCATTGACTTGGTTATCTCACTTAAATTTTAAAAACTATAACACAAAAAAGGGGTTAGTGCAAAACATCTGCAGCCACTCTGGACAACTTCAAAAACAAACATCAGTACACAAACAAGTTATGGTTGCTAAATGACAATGTAGTTATTGGTTATGCCTCTTATAAAACTCAGGCACTAAAAAGCCAGGACATGAATAATTAAGTACATAAAAAATTCAAACTTATCTTGCTTAGCAAGAATTTGTTACATAATTGACTTTTTAATTTTTTTAAAAAATTTTGTAAAAGATTATTATTGTGTGATTTGCCAGCTAAATCACATTGTGTTATTTTGCTTCCTGGATTAGATAAATGAAATTTTAATAAACAGGAGGAAAATTGGAGATTTCAAATTGGAATTGTTAATGGGACCAGTGCAAACACATGAACAAGACTTCTATCTTTGAACATTATTGTGAACAAAGTCACTGCATTCATGGGAAACAAACAATGAAAAGAAGAGTCATAAATACTGAGTGAATTCATGTTTATTCAAATAAATGTTTACACGTGCTTTTTGTAGTGTTGACATAGCTCTAGTAAAAGGGCTTTAAAAGATTAGCAAATGCATGAACAACCATCCATTACCGTAGATAAATATAGAGAATCTGCAAGGGTTGGATCAGTATTTATCTGCTGACCATAAAGCAGTGGCCTTCTCACTTTTCATCTTAATATTTTTGGCAGAAATGCCTATGAAGAAAGAAAGAACAGGTCTTGGTATCTTTGGGTAACTCAAGGGAAATTAATAAATTACCCCATGTTCTTTCTGCTCATAAGAAATTTTCTTTCAAAATAAGAACTTTCTCACAACAGATAATCTTTGCATTCCAGTCAATATCATTCTTTGTTTGATCCATCTCTCCATAATACTAGTACACCGAACTCTTATAATTTCTATTCAACGATCTCAAACACTTTATAAAGGTAAGTTCCATTTCCCCCATAACTGACCTTTTCATGATTGAAGCAACTTCTCCATAGACATTCGACCTACATTGTTTAACTCTGGGGAGTAGAAATCTGCCGGTTGGTACTTTTTTAGGGGGGCTGGGAGGCTGGAGTTGAACTTCCGTTAATAGTGCTGCTTGCTAGGTTAGTAACAGTAGCTCATAACAATTTAGTTTTTCAGAGTACATGAAAGAGGAGCCCACTTTCTTTCCCAACCAATTGAACAAACAAACCAAAACCCAAGGCTATGAAAATTATTCTTAAACAATTTTACCCATTTGGACCTGTAACTAACAATGGACCAGAATGAAGAGGAGAATGTAATAAGATACCAGAAGTTAATAATTTTTAAGGCCAGAAGGACCTACTAGGATTATCTAGTCTTAACTCTTGCATAACACAGGCTTTACAATGTCATTCAGTCATTCTTTCACAAGAGGGAATTATTCTTCCGTACTGTATACTATATTGACCATTACAAGCCCAATAATGAAACCCAACTTCAAACAAGATGAAATAAAAATGAAGAAGTTGGCACTTGACAGTGTGATTTGTGAACTGTGGGCTGAAGGACAAAGAAGCAGAAAAAAACCAAGGAGCATTTAAAATATCTATCTAGATTAGGGCTTGCCTTACCATGAGGTGAACTGAGGCAGCTGCCTCAGGTGCCAGACTGTGTCGGGGGTGTCACTAGGACCCAGAGTGTAGAAAATTTGCTGCTGGTGCATATGTATTCTCTCTGCTCTAGATGCACAGAGATGGTGGAGTGCTGTGCTGGAGGAAGGAGGGCACAAGAGACATAACAGGCAGGCAAGAGAAAAGGTGAGAGAGAATAACAGAAAGCAGCAGGAGCTGCAGGGAGAGAGAGGAGGAGGAGCCTCTTATGTACCTCTCTAGCACCCCCAGGAGTCTGGACTGATTCATACCAGTTTCTCAGGGAGCTTCCTGTTTCCTGCTGCTTCCCTGAACCCACTTGAGGAGAACAGGCAGTCAACTGAAGTAGTAGGAGCCAGTTAGGCCCTTAAGACATGGATATCTTCCCTCTCTCAGGCCCTGCTACCAGCCTGCTTATTTGTCCCCTTCAACTGAGTGTTGAGAGCCACTATAGCTGGCACAGAACAGCAGTCATTAGTGAAAGAAGAAAACGCCCCTCTGGGGCAGCATTCAGAAAAAGAAAGAAAGCAAAAGAAGCTTTTCTATCTAAGCAGGAAGGAGCTCTCCTGAGATACATAGACACAAATGTTCACGGTGAGCCTTCTGGCCCCAGTGAGGATGTGAGTGGTGAGGAGATGCCTGATTTTCCAGTTAGTCAGAGTGCAGGTGACCTGGCAGCTACTGCAGCATCCATATCTCCATCTCAAATGGATGTAACCATGCACATTCCTGAAGAAAAATGTAGATTAGAAAAGAATGTGGTGGAGGCACAAGAAACAGCTGCTGCTGAGTTTAGTTCCTTAAGTCTAGATGATCCAGGACTGTGGACACACTTGAGCAGTAGCCTGAGGGACGTCCTTGTACTGCATGGGCCACAGCAAGTGAAAAACTTCATGTTTCCCAAAGACAATGAAAATAGAAGTTTCCATCCAACATATTACTGGCGTGAAATCACCAATTGTGACAAAGTGGAGAGGCATGGCTTATGTACTCAAAAACCCAGAATGCTGCATACTGTTTTTGTTGCAAACTCTTCCACTCTAATGTTTCAGCCAATTTGGGTTCTACAGGAACAAAGGACTGGAAAAATCTGGCTAGAAATCTGGCATGCCATGAAAAGGCAGCAAATCACCAGAGAGCATTCCACAGGTGGAAAGAGCTTGAGATGAGAATAAGGGTAAAGGTCACCACAGATGATCAGCATCAAGAGAAGATTGCATCAGAGTCTCTTTACTGGCAAAATGTTCTGAAAAGGCTCATTGCCATTGTGAGAATGCTTGCTACCCAAAACCTATCACTATGTGGCATTTCAGATCAGCTGTATGTGCCAAACAATGGAAACTTCCTTAAAATTGTGGAGCTGATGGCTGAGTTTGATCCTCTACTCCAGGAGCATCTAAGAAGAGTCTCCACCCAAGAAATGTACACACACCATTACCTTGGAAAAACAATTCAAAATGAGATCACACAGTTACTGGCAACAAAAGTCAAACAGAAGATTGTGGCAGATATGAAGTTAGCAAGATATTACTCTGTTATTCCGGACTGCATACCTGACATCAGCCCTACGGAACAAATGACTTTAGTGGTGCATTTTGTAACAACAACAGAACCTGCAATGGTGAAGGTCAAAGAGCGTTTTCTAGAATGTATTGACATTGATGATACTACAGGAGCTGGTATGACAAATGTGCTTCTTAAAAAGCTGGAAGATACGGGAATTGCAATAGATGACATGGGAGGTCAAGGCTACGATAATAGTGCCAATATGAGAGGAAAGAACAGAGAAGTGCAGACAAGGATCAGAGAGTTAAACCCTGGAGGTTTTTTTTGTCCCATGCAGTTCTCATTCATTGAACTTGGTGATCAGTGATGCAGCATCAGTTTCTAGTGAGGATGCTGAATTTTTTAATGTAATTCAAAGCATCTATGTATTTTTCTCTGCATCAACTCATTGATGGCAAAATTTGAAGCAACATCTGGGAACATCCTCTCTGACACTGAAACCACTGAGTGCCACATGATGAGAAAGTCAAGTGGAGGCGATAAAGCCTATCAAAACACCAAACTGGGATGATGCC
Organism: Dermochelys coriacea; assembly: GCF_009764565.3. Taxonomy (NCBI): domain Eukaryota; kingdom Metazoa; phylum Chordata; order Testudines; family Dermochelyidae; genus Dermochelys; species Dermochelys coriacea. The sequence goes on from NC_050071.1 coordinate 69,094,475, forward strand.
ATAGTTGCCATTATGGAGGATAATGCTATGACAGGAACTGTTCGTGGGAGAACAGTGGCAGAAGGAAATGGAATCACCAGAAACATACATAACTGCAGATTTCTGTGTGGCTTAATTGTGGCATGACATACTGTTTGAAATAAATGTTTTAAGCAAGAGACTCCAAGGTGTTGACCTTGATATATCTGGAGCAATGGAACAACTGGACAAAGCAAAGTCATACCTACAATCTTACTGGTCAGATGAGATTTCAAAACATTCTGAAGAGTGCACAGAAGTTGGCAGATGAACTTCACGCTGAAGCTATTTTCCCACCCATTCAAGAATACAAGAGTCACTGAAGAAGAAGACATTTTGATTATGAGGCACAGGATAATCTCATAAGAGATCCCAAACAACAATTCAAAGTTGAATTCTTTCACCAGGTGCTAGATTGTGCAATACAGTCAGCTGAAGAATGTTTCATGCCGCTCAAGGAACACAGCAGTATATTTGGGATGTTTTATGATATTCCAAAACTCCTCACTATACCTGAAGAAGACCTACACCAGCAATGCTGGGCACTAGATACACTGTTGACACACGAGGACATGTGCAATATTGATGCAAGTGATTTAGGTGATGAACTGAAAGCCCTTTCAAGATACATTTCAGCAGGATCAACTCCAAAGGCTGTTCTGGAATATATGTGCACACATAAGATGACCACCCTCTTCCCAATGCTTTTGTTGCTCTGAGCATATTTCTAACACTTCTTGTAACAGTTGCTAGTGGAGAACGCAGCTTCTCCAAGCTGAAGTTAATAAAAACACATATACTCTCCACAATGACACAGGAGTGGCTGGTCGGCCTTGCAACCATCTCAACAGAGCATGAGCTGGCCCAGACTGTGGACCTTCAGCAGGAAGCAGTTCAAATCTTTGCAACCAAGAAGGCACGGAAAGCACCACTTTGATTATTCAAACAGATAAAAATGCCAGTGTTTACTATGCAGACAAGAAAAGTTACATTTGCTGTTCAGGCGTTTGAAAGTTAAGTGTTATTTAGAATTTTTGAACAAGGCATTTTAAGTTGTTAGTTCTCCTTTATTGGGGTAAGTAGCAGAGCAGTACCATGAGAGGAGTAGAACAGGAAGAAGGCAGAATTGAGACCTTTCAAAGTTTTGGCCCAAGTGAGGGGACATGGGGGCGTCATTTGAGCTCCCCGCCTCAGGTGCCAAAATGTTGTGGGCCGGCCCTGGTGTAGATTTTTAAATGTTAGTGTGATGGGTTCCCCCCAGGGTGCCACCTGGAACTGGAATACCACTGATCTCCTTGACCCACCAGCCGGGGCTACCTCTCACACTGTACTGCTGTGGCAAGCTGCAAAGCCCACCAGCCTGTACTTTCATCAGCATTCATACAGGTAGAGACACACCCAGCTGCAGTTACATGCAGGCTTTCTAACCACCAGCTTCCCAGCCTGGGACCCCAGAGCCGTACTGTCCTGCTCTGGTCAAATCTGGCCAGGAATATGGGTTTAATACCCGGTCCGCCTATCTCTCAATGTGAAGAGAACAATGCACACTTGTGGTAACTAAGCAGAGATTTTCTGCAAGCTCTCTAGTCAAAGCTCACAGGTTTAGATTAAAGTAAAACAAGTTTATTAACTACAAAAAATAGAGATTATCTGATTATAAGTGATAGCAAACAGATCAAAGCAGATTACTTCACAAATAAACAAAAAAATGCCAGCTAAGCATAATATATACATAATATACTAAATAGATTGGATACAAATCAGCAGATTCTCACCTGAGAAATGATACAAGAAGGCTTCATATCCTTAAGGAGGAAGCTGCACTTGCTTTACAGCTTGGAATGCCCAGGTGTTTCATACACAGGCTAGAAATCCCTTTAGCCTGGGTCCAGTGCTTCCCCCAGTTCAGTCTCTGTTCCTCAGGTGTTTTCAGGAGTCTTCTTGTGTGGAGGTGAAGAACCCTGGATGATGTCACTTCCTGCCTTTTATAACTTTTGCATATGGCGGGAACCCTTTGTTCCAAAGCTTGGTTTCCTGACCAGTCTGTGGTAAAAATATTGACATCCCAAGATGGAGTCCAGCATCATGTGGCCTGGTCACATTTCCTTGTAGAGTCATAGCAGCCATCACTCACAGGCTATCTAGCGTATTCAGGAAGGCTCATCAGGTGGGAGAAAAACTTCTCCTAAGGCCACTGTTTTCCCTAATGGCTCATTGACCTGAATATGCCCTTCCCAACCAGCTATCTAGACTGAAAGCATTTTGTCTAGTGGATCTTACCCAGGTGTAACTACATTTGAAATACGGATACATAGTCAATATTCATAACTTCAGATACAAAAATGATACATGCATACAAATAGGTTAATCATATTCAGCAAATCATAACTTTTTCAATAACATCTTACATGACTTGACTTGTACAAAATGCTTCGTAATTCTATCATCATATAATATTACTGTGAAGAATATGGGGTGCAGTGTCAGTTAGGACCTATTGGAACTGAAAAAAAAACAAAAAAAATCTCACAGCAACTTCATAGCAATATAGCTCCTAACTAAAGCAAACCCCTCTCAGCATTAGAACAAGTCTTTGTCCAGACTAAACAAAATCTCTTTAGCCTGGTATAGGCTTCTGCTATATTAAACTGAGTCATTCAACTTGAGAGTTTGGGCTATGTAGAAGCCTGTCACAACTTTGAATCTTTCAAGACTGTAGTAGCAGGTTTTATAGTATGTAATCTCCTCCTATGGTAGGCTCTGACTAATCAGCTTCCTCCATTTGTTTCAAAATGGAGCTTCCCAGGCAGTAGCTAACACTGCAGCCACCCTCAGCTTGAGGAGAATACCATCACCAGTATTGCTTCCTCCAGGTACATCTATTAACTCAGAGCTGGTTTGCTCCTTTTCTCTACAGAATGCACCCTGCAGCTGGTTTCTACTTTACCATTTTTCTTAGAACTTACTTGAAACTAATACCATTTAGTGTTGCAGCAACCAATCCCTGTTGGTTATCTCATGCCACTGACTGATCATTCCATCATACACACTGTACCCAACTGTGAAACCATGCACCCTGGAAGTTCAGTTATCATCTTAACACTTACTTGAACATACTGTTCATTATGGTACTGGATCATCAATACTGTAGCAATATAATACACCATTCCAAAGTTCTCAAAAAAATCACACTTTGAAAAATCAGAAAATTGTAGAAGTTAGAGATGGAAAAGCCTTATTAAGTAGAAGGCTTAAATAGCTCATGCACTGGCACTGCCTAAAAGTCTATTCATGATCACACTGATCAAGGTTTATGGTCTCCCATTTCCAAGGCTTGCATGTCAGCAAAGTTAATGGTATTTGATCTTACCAAGGCAATAAGAAAGTCTCATGCTTTTATTGGCAACACCAATGGAGCACAGAGGAGTAATACAATGGGTCCTAGAATTGTTAGCAACTTATATATAAAAAAATACACTGGGATTCAACCTGGGAAAATGCAAATTAACAGTCAGTAGAAGGAAGAAATTGCCAAGCCGTAATGCTAAAAAACCAACCAACCAACCAACCAACCAACCAAAAAAAAAACGGTCTTAGACTGCATATTAGATATGAGCTTGCAATATGATAAGAAAAGCCATGTTATATTTAGACTGCATATGCAATTCCAGTGTCATGGAGCAGTGAAGTGACAGTCCCTTTCTATGTGACTCAAAGTGTGATTGCACCTAGAATATTGTATTCAGTTCTTAGCTCCATAATGGCAGGTAGATGTCAACAAATCTAAGGAAATTGAGAGGTGTATAATAAGAAAAATCCAAGGGCTGGTTTGTCATACTGAAGGGTGAAGATTCAAAGAACTTAGCTAAATGACAAATAAAGCGGAATATGGTACCTCTACAAGTATACCACAGCAGAAGCAGTAATATTGTACTTAACACTTCTATTGAGCTTCTGGTCTTTAAAGTGCATTGCAAACACTAATCTTCTGAACACAAATGAGTGTCATTCCTTAGTGAGCACAAGGCAGTGTAACTAGAAGTATTGGAATGAAACTGTAACACGTTGTATCTCAAATTAGCACTCTTGACCCCCTTATTCATCACTCTGTTTTGTACAATGCATGCCTTTTGAGCTACCATTTAAGAAGTCTTGCTCTGTTGAACATTAATATCCTGTTGAATTGTATATATTATCATTGTATCTGAAGTTTTGCTATGTGTGTGTTACTGAAATATATTATGAGGTCAGGTGATGCCCACAGCCAGCGTTTTAGTGGCAAAAAAGGAGCATTTATCACAGGCCAGATAGGCATTGATGGCCCATCAAGAAGAATCCATTCTCCCAGAGAACTCCTCAGAGAGGGCACGTATCTAATGGGACTGCCTAATCCCCACAGCAAGCCTCTTTCTAGCAGCTGAAAGAAAATATAAAAAAGAGACACTGACATTGTTTGGCTTCTCCCCTCTGAATACCTGGAAGATCATCTGGAAGACAAAGGGCTTGTCTACACTTACTGGGGGCACAAAGCACAGCGATCGATGCATCAATGGTCGATTTAGCGGGTCTAATGAAGACCCGCTAAATCGACCGCAGATCACCCTCCCATTGAATCCTGTACTCTACTGGAATGAGAAGAGTAAGGGGACTTGATGGGAGAGCATCTCCCATCAACATTGAGTAGTGTGGACCCCGCGGTAAGTAGATCTAAGCTCCGTCAATTTGAATTATGCTATTAAGGTAACTCGAATTTCGTAGCTTAGATTGGCTTTCCCCTGTAGTGTAGACAAGGCCAAAGACTTTGAACTTGGGAGATTGCCTTACTAGCCTGGGACCAATCCAGCCTGTGTATTAAGAACTGTGAGCTAACATCTATTAGGGTGAGACACTGCTTGATTAAATCTTGCTTAGTCTGTAGAATTTAGACTGCAAATTTATTTTTATTTCTTATGTAACAAACTTTGATCTCTATGCCTGCTACTTATAATCACTTAAAATCCATCTTTCTGTAGTTAATAAATCTGTTTTATACTTTATGTAAAGCACTGTGTTTTGGTTGAAGTGCTTGGGAAATCTCAGCTCAGGTTAACAAAGGCTGTTGCATGTCCACTCCCCTTTGTAGGAGTGGTGAACTAATTTAATGAGCTTGTACTGTCCAAGGGAGTCTTGAGCAATGTAAGATGGTATATTTTTGGGGTGCAAGGCTGGGGGCTGGAGCGATTGGCTGGTGCCTCTCTGTATAATTCATTAGTGGCTTAGAGAGCCTTCTGGCAATTTAGCTAGATCTGGACCTCCACATGCTGATGGCTGAGTGATCACCACATCTGGAGGGGTTGGCTGCTGACATAATATTGTGTGAGAAGACCAGCCTGGAGAGTTAAGGGGGAACAGTGGTCCCACAGTTCCAAGTTGTACTCCAGAGATCCTGTCACAGAAACTGAGAGGGAAAATTAAATTCAGTATTAAAAAAATAAAGTCCTAATAGTGGCCTATTGTTCAATGATCTCCAGAATGAAAAGACAGAAATGATACTGCATGGAGATGAGTCTCCTCTGGCAGGGGATGGATAAAATGACCAAACAGGTCTCTCTTGGCTCCAGTTTTTGTGTTTTTTTTTTGTAGTGAAGTGAATTCCTAACAGTTTAATTTTGTCTGAAAACCCCTGCTGAAATATTGCTAATCTTTAGCTTTATATGGTGTACTAAAAATCAGCCTTGGGCATGCATCACCATATCTAGACACTGAAGTGCCTGTGCAATAGCTGATTTTACTGGTTATATGTACATATATACATACCCATGCATTGTATCCAAGATCAAAATTAGGCCCTTCATTCGTTCATTCATTCATGCATTCTTTGACCACGTATAATGACTATGGATATGATTTTTCACTGTAAAATTAAGCAAAATACACAGAACAGTCATGGAGAAAATGTACAAAATTGGGATATGGTCACAATGGGGCTGAAGCTGGAGTCCCACTGCTGGAGACTGACAACCCAAGCCCAAGCGGGGCTGAAGCTGAAGTCAAGGAAGTCACAGATATTTGTTAAAGTCACAATATCCATGATCTCCGTGACCAAATTGTATCCTTAATAATGACCACGTATAATATTTCTGCTGCAGATACCTGTGTTCAGTGTTAAATTGTTCAACGTGTTCTTGATCTGATATTTTGTACAGCAGATTCTGACTGAAATAAAGGCACATTTAATTACCCATATTATGTATTTTTTTAAAAGTAAGACATCCTGAATTTAATGTTTAACAAGGAAGGTCGTATTCGATGTTACAATATGAACAAAGGGTAGTCTCTATCCTTTGCTATAAATAAGCTGATCCTACTTGCAACCTACCTAATGCAATTCTTGATTGGAACCATTTATGTTGATGAAGATAAAAATATGACCATGTAACACACTGTAATGCAGATATGAACAAAAATGATATAATCTGCATGATCCAATGAGGTGACTACTATGTATTACTACCTTGGTCATATGCTGGTTTTGCCTGTGAGGTAGATGGTGAATTAAACATGTCAATTGTTTGTTTTGGCATACTCAGTGTGAGATTCTGATTTCACTTTTGTTGCTCAGGAGAGTGGAAAAAACACGCCCTCCCCCCCCAAGTTTTGCCAGCGTAAGCGCTCATGTGCACAGTGCTACGTTGGTGGGAGATGCTCTCCCACTGACATAGCTGTAAGCTTGTAATTATAGACATGGCCAAAGTGAACACAGAAGCAACTCAACTGGAAAACAGGTGTAAATGAGAAGAAAAGAAAGGCTCTAGGTCATTGAAAGTTTTTGTTTCTACCAAAAGAATCTTTCTCCTCCTTACTAATAAAAATACTGCCACTAATGGAAAATTTGAAAGGGAAAAAAATTGTTCTATTTTTAATAGTAAAGAATTTTGTACAAGGACAATTTGTAACAAACAATTATTTGTCTTTCAGAGCCTTTTAAAATGTTGATTTTTTTTTTTTTTTGCAGTGCAAGGGTTTCTAGTGGATGACAGAAAATTTGGGCTAGGCACTTGCATCAGAAATATAAACTAAAGCCCTTAATATTCTTCTGGAATGTATGTATAAAAACAGGGTTTTATGTAAACATATTCAGTATCTTAGTGTGCATTGGCTGATTTGCGCATTGGGTTGGGAACACCGGACTTCTTAAATGGACTATGTGCTTTTGTTAGATTGTACTGTTAAAAATGGAAACATGAGAATTTTGCTTTAGGACTGAGCTTATATAACACTATCAAATGGGGGCCTAATCCATTTCCTATTCAATTTAACAGGAGTCTTTCCATTGACTTTAATGGAAATTGGATTAGTCCTTAATTGGACTGTGAATGGTGGTGATCTAAAGAATTTGCATTATTATGAGAGATGGATTCCAAACACAGCTCTGGATCTGACCATGCCCTAACATTAAAAGGGGTGGAGATATTTGTTTTGAATCCAGACCTGGGTTTCCATTTTCTGAGTAATAATGACCTCAATACCTTTGGGCTTCTGGTGAATTGAAATCCTGATCTAAATTTTGTGACTTTGGCCCATCTCTACTTATTGTTAATGTGGTCTGTGAACTCAGGAAGAACAAGTTTAACAATTTTCTTTCTGGATTCTGGAACAGCAAAGATAGGCATAAGACGTAACAGTTATTACAAGGTGTGTAAAATTTGGGACAATATTGGTAACTTGTTTGTGTTATAAGAATAATTATCAGTGATTATAGTTATGCATTTGAAGAAGTGGTTTTTTACCCATGAAAGCTTATGCCCAAATAAATCTGTTAGTCTTTGAAGTGCCACCGGACTCCTTGTTGTTTTTGTGGATACAGACTAACACGGCTACCCCCTGATAGTTATTTCAGGTAATTCTAGATCGGGGTTGGCAACCTTTCTGAAGTGGTGTGCTGAGTCCTCATTTATTCACTTTAATGTAAGGTTTCGTGTGCCAGTAATACATTTTAACGTTTTTTAGAAGGTCTTGCTCTATAAATTTATATATTATATAACTAAACTATTGTCATATGTAAAGTAAACAAGGTTTTCAAAATGTTTAAGAAGCTTCATTTAAAATTAAATTAAAATGCTGATCCTACGCCGCCGGCCCGCTCAGCCCGCTGCCAGCCTGGGGTTCCGTTCACCTAGGCTGGCAGCAGGCTGAGCAGGGCCTGCGGCTGGGACCTTGGCTGGCAGGAGTCAGCGGACCGAACCCCAGACCGGCAGTGGGCTGAGTGGGGCCGGCGGCTGGGACCCCAGACCAGCAGTGGGCTGAGCAGCTCAGCCCGCTGCCACTCAGCCCACTGCCGGTCTGGGGTTCGGTCCGCTGGCTCCTGCCAACCAGGGTTCTGGCTGCTGGGATCCCGTCCCTGCCCATATAGAGCGGGTACCTACCTTCTCCGTGGTTCTAGCTCATTCTCTTTCTCACTCTCTGCACTGAGCTGAGGGTGGGAGTGCGCTGATAACAGGGCTGGGCGTGAAGGAGCAGGCTGGGGGTTGGGGTGTAGGGTCTGGCCAGGAGCTAGAATGAGGGAGGGGGCTCAGGGTTGGGGTTTGGGTGTGGAGTGTGGAGTGATTACCTGGGCAGCTCCCATTTGGTGCAGGGTGGGGGGAATGCAGGAGCTCCCATTTGTTGCTCAGGGTGGGGGTGGTGATGTGGGGGGTGCAAGAGTCAGGACATGGGGTGTGAGGGGGCTGGGTATGTGTGGGGGGTGCAGGAGTCAGGGCAGGGGGCTGGGGTCATGTGAGGGTGGTGCAGGAGTCAAGGCATGGGGTGTGGGGGGGCTGAGTATGTGTGGGTGATAGTGGAGTCAGGGCTGGGTCCTGGGGGGGGTGTAGGGGTCAGGGCAGGAGGCTGGGGTGTGTGTGGGGGCGCATGGGTCAGGGCAGAGGGCTGGGTGTATGGGGGGATGTAAGGGTCAGGGCAGAGGGCTGGGGGTGTGGGGGGGGGTGCAGGGCTCAGGGCAGAGGGCTGGGGTGTGTGTGAGTGGGGATGTAAGGGTCAGGGCAGAGGGCTGGAGTGTGTGGGGTGGTGCAAGGGTCAGGGAAGAGGGCTGGGGAGGTGGACTGGGGTCGTGGGAGTGCTCCCAGCCCCCTGCCCAGAGCGGCTAACGGCAGGGTGCTGGAGGGGATACGTCCTGATTCCATCCCCCATTCCCCAAGGCCCCGGCCCCACCTCATCTCTGCCTCCTCCCCGAGCATCGAGCGTGCAGCGGCTCTACTTCTCCCCCTCCCTTGCAAGGGCCATCAGCTGATCGGCAGCAGGGAGGAAGAGGAGGGGCAGGAACCCAGCACACTGGGGGAAGAGGCGGGGGAGGGGGGAGCTTGCCTGCTCTGCAGCAGCAGCCAGGGCGGGCGCGGTGGAGAAGAGCGGGCCAGGACGGGCAGGATTTTTAATGGCACGCTGCTGCCTGCTGGGGTCCTGGCCTTGGTTCGGTGGCCTTGGCCGGTGGCTGGGACTCGGCAGGCAGCAGCGTGCCATTAAAAATCGGCTCGCGTGCTGTCTTTGGCACCCATGCCATAGGTTACTGACCCCTGTTCTAGATTATTATTGCATTCCAAATATATGATTATCAAGATTTCATTAGTATGAAATTAGTCAGAAAAACTCGTACATGGTTGCTACTTAGAAAAGTGGTTTGCTTGGCATTTCAGTTTGTTCATAAGTCAGTGAGTGCTTCCAATGCTAAAAGGAAAGAACCTGATTTTTATATCCCATATCCTCTGTATTGTTTTAGTAAAAGGGGTAAGTTGAGTGTTGTGTGCAACTCAATGCATGTGCAGTTGAAAGGTACATTCTAATCAAAAGTCTATAAAAATAACTACACATGGGGATTTCAGTCCTCTAACTCACAAATATGTCAGCAGCAATAATTGCTTATTTCAACAATATATCTCATTTTTTCTCCTTTGCAGGCTTTCCAACAATACCTGTAATAATATACACTTATGTAGCATCTGAAGATCTCACAATGACTGGCTTTATAAACTTTATTTAAGGCTCACAGTATTCATGTGGGCAGTAGGGAAAAATATTATACCCATGATATAGATGAGCCACTTGCATGTAGACAATTTGTTGTTTTCTCAAGCTTACAGAGAGTCAGTGGCAGAACTGGGAATAAAAATCAGGATTTTGGATATCTAGTGCTATTCTTTACCTACTAGAATGCTACCTTCATTTTGCAGTAAAGTTTTTATTTCTCAGATTCTCCATGAAGGAAAGTTAACTACCATGTATATTTTGCACTATCTGATATTGGAGAACAGTACCGCCAGTCCCAAGTGTTCTGATATCATGAGCCAGGTTCCAAAAATCATGAGACTAGCTTAAAAATTACATTTTAAAAAAGGCCTTTTGTTTTGTCTTCTGTTGTTTGAGCCATTGGAGTTCATGTTGTTCAGCGTTTCTCTTAACTATAAAGGCTAGAAACTTTTTTTTTAAATGGAAAGCTATGATTATTCCAAACTTAGACCCAGCTCTTGGAAGAATGTATCAAAACACCAAATAACATAAGAGATTTAAATATTGAAAGAATGAAAAAGAAAGAACCAATGTAAAGTAGATCTGTAGAAAAGCAGAAGGAAAACACAGTGACTGTCTAGAACATTCTGCATGTGAGCTGAAACAAAAATGGCAATTGTCTCTGCAGCAAAGGAGTGGTGTAGGGAATCCTCCATATTTAAAAGAGGCAGTGCACAGAAAACAAAATGACATCTGAGTCTTTTCAGTTGTATAGCTACATACACCACACTTTTGTTAATAATCGATTGGCTCCCATGAACTGAAATATAAATTTCACTGTGAATTTTATCTAGCTGCATATGGAGGAAAGCTGTTCATAACTGCAACTCTACCCTGTGTAGATCAACCAAAAGCCTTGGGATAGCTAATCCAGTAAAATTACCAGTCCTGAAGAGTTTGTATTTTTTTTTTTTACTGTGTCAGCAAGGATGTAGATTTGTAAATATCCATACTAGCTAAAAGGGCAATAAGTTATTCATCTTTTGCTTTCTTACATAATGCACTTCCTTATTTTCAGTAGAAAAGGAAATATAATGCTGAGAACCAGTGCTAGAAGTTGCCTACTCAGTCTTTCTCATAAATATAAGAATGAGTCAGAAGCTGCCACCTTTGCAGGAAAAGCTATGTAACACCGCCACACAAGAGATGAAAGAAGTATATTTTCTTAAGCACGCCTTCTGCTACCAGAGTTTTAAAGAGTGATTAATTATAAAGGCCAGAAGTCAATGTTTGTTTTCAGGGTAAAATTCTGGTTTGGGAACATCTCAAACCATTCACTGCAGATAGAGGAATTTTGGAATACACAACATCGTAGTTCTAGGATTGATGTACCATAAATCATTACAAAAACATTTCCAAAGTGTTTTAAATAGAAATGACAGTGGCATATAAAGGCTTATATATAATTAATATGAATGCTGCACTAAAGATTCTGAGTGAAGTTCTGGCCCTATTGAAGCTGTAGTATAGATGTGAGTTAATGTAGGTAAACAGAGTTTACCCATTTCTCATTTGGGGAATATGGAGTCTATACCCTTAGCCCTAGTCTACACTACAGGGTTAGGTTGAATTTAGCCGCGTTAGGTCGATTTTAAAATGAATGTGACTACACAAACAACCCTGTTCCATCAACCTAAAGGGCTCTTAAAATCAATTTCTGTACTCCTCCCTTGTGAGGGGTGTAGCGCTAAAATCGACCTTGCTGGATCGAATTTGGGGTAGGCAGATTCAATTTGATGGTACTGGCCTCCGGAGCTATCACAGAGTGCTCCAATGTGACTGTTCTGGACAGTACTTTGAACTCCGATGCACTAGCCAGGTACTCAGGAAAAGCCCCAGGAAATTTTGAATTTCATTTCCTGTTTGGTCAGCGCGGCAAGCTCAGCAGCACAGGTGACCATGCAGTCCCCCCAGAATCACAAACGAGCTCCAGCATGGACCGAAAGGGAAACACTGGATCTGATTGCTGTATGGGGAGAAGAATCTGTACAGGCTGAACTCCGATCAAAATGAAGAAATGCTAATATATATTCCAAAATCGCAAAGGGCATGGTGGAGAGAGGCTACAACAGGGACACACAGCACCGCCGCATGAAAGTCAAGGAGCTCAGGCAAGCCTGCCAAAAGACAAAGGACGCAAATGGTCGCTCTGGGTCAGAGCGCCATACTTGCTGCTTCTATGATCAGTTGCCTGGCATTCTAGGGCAGGACCCTATCACTACCCCACCACTGTGTGTGGGCACCAGTGCCGGGGGGAGTCTTACACAACAGGGAAGAGGATTTTTTGGAGGAGGCAGAGGAGGAGGAGGTAAGCAGGTAAGTGCTGTTCTTCCCAGCAGCCAGGACCTTTTCATCCCTCCCAAGGATAGAGCCAATATCCTCCCAAGGCGGGATCCCTGACCCTGCAACTGGAGAAGGCACCTCTGGTGAGTGCACATTTGTAACTACAGTACAGGGTTTAAAAGCAATAGTGTTTAATGTTTGATTTGCCCTGAAGAATTGGGATGCATTCGCGGCCAGTACAGCTACTGGAAAAGTGTTAATGTGTCTGGGGATGGAGCAGGAATTGTCCAGGGACATCTCCATGAAGCTTTCCTGGAGGTACTCTGAAAGCCTTTGCAGAAGGTTTCTGGGGAGGGCTGATTTATTTCATCCTCCATGGTAGGATACTTTACCATGTCAAGCCAGTAGCAAGTAGTCTGGAATCATTGCAGCAAAAGCATGGCAGTGAATGGTCCTGGGTTTTAGTCGCATTCAAGCAACATTCAGTCTTTATCTTTCTATGTTAGCCTCAGGAAAGTGATATCATTTATGGTCACCTGGTTAAAATAGGGGAATTTGTGTAAGGGAACAGTAAAAGGACCCCGTTCATGCTGGGTTGTTTGTGCTGGCTAAAAGAGATCATCCTGGAGAATAGCCATGCGGTGGGGTGCGGGGAGGTGTGTGCTGCACATTCACCTGAAAACCGCAGCCCCTTCTTTTAAATGTGAAACCCAGCCGGCATTGCTTGCTATGGGAAAGGATGGCGCTGCAGTTTGAAACCATTCCCACATGTTATGAAGGTGTAAGAAGCCAATCCTGCATTACCAAAAGACTTACCATGGCTGCCTGGAAACTGAATTCTGTTGCCCAGCCGTGTGTGATGTGTTACCATACCGGCAGGCGCTCAATATAAAAGGCAAAATGCGACCTTGTACCTAAAGCACATGTGCTATCTGCTGTGAATTGCTTGATTCACTATAAAAGAGTCTCTCCCTTTTGTTCTCAGAAATGTATCATCTTAAATTTTACTCTCCCTTTTTATTTCCCCCCAGGTGCAAATGTTTCTATGCTCCCCCTATCATCTCCATCCCTGAGGTTATCGCAGATTAGAAGGCGAAAAAAATGCACTCGCAATGACATGTTTTCTGAACTTATGCAGTCCTCATGCACTGATAGGGCACAGCTTAATGCATGGAGGCATTCAGTGGCAGAGGCCAGGAAAGCATTAAGTGAGCACGAAGTCAGCAAACAGCGCCAGTGAGCTTTTAAATGTCCAAAGGCACATTCTACCCCCATTCTGCACTCGCTCAGCCTATAGTTGAGCTGTTCCTTACTACTGCCAGGCTACCTGCATACGGCTTCATGAGCCATGGGAGCAAGGGGTAGGCTGCGTACCCAAGGATAACTATTGGCATTTCAACATCCCCAATGGTAATTTGCTGATCTGGGAAATAAGTCCCTTTTTTGCAGCTGCTCGAACAGCCTAGAGTTTCTAAAGATGCGAGGGTCATGCATCTTTCCCAGCCATCTCACGCTGATATCGGTGAAATATCCCTTGTGATCCACCAGTGCTTGCAGCACCATTGAGTACATTGAGTAACCCCTTGCAATTTATGTACTGGTTGGCAAGGTGGTCCGGTGCCCAGATAGGGATATGTGTTCCGTCTATTGCCCCACCACAATTAGGGAACCTCATTGCAGCAAAGCCATCCAGTATGACCTGCACATTTCCCAGAGACACTGCCCTTGATAACAGAACGTCAGTGATTGCATTGGCTACTTGGATCACAGCAGTCCCCACAGTAGATTTTCCCACTCCAGATTGATTCCTGACTGCCTGATAGCAGTCAGGCGTTGCAAGCTTCCACAGGACTATCGCCCCTTGCTTCTCAACTGTCAGGGCAGCTCTCATCTTGGTATTCCTGAGCTTCAGGGCAGGGGAAAGCAACTCACAAAGTTCAAGAAAAGTTGCCTTATGCATGCAAATGTTTTGCAGCCACTGTGAATCATCCCATACCTGCAACGCTATGCAGTCCCACCAGTCTGTACTTGTTTGCCAGGCCCAGAATCAGTGTTCCGGAGAATCAACCAGCCCTACTGCTGCCATGATGACCCAATTGCCACAGCCCATGCTTTCAGAAACATGTGTGTCCATGTCCTCCTCACAATCGTCCTCATGTTGGCGTCTCTTAGCCCGGTTCTGCACATACTGCAGGATAATACGCAAGGTATTTACAATGCTCACAACAGCAGCGGTGAGCTGAGTGGGCTTCATGCTTGCCATGTTATGGTGTCTGCATGGGTAACCCAGGAAAAAAGGCGTGAAATGATTGTCTGCCATTGCTTTCACGGAGGGAGCAAGGGGAGACTGACGACGTACCCAAAACCAACCGCGACAATGTTTTTACCCCCATCAGGCATTAAGAGCTTAACCCAGAATTCCAATGGGCAGCGTAGACTGTGGAAATGGTGGGATAGCTACCCACAATGCACCGCTCCATGAGTCGATGCTAGCCATGGTATTAAGGACGAACTCTGTCGACTTAATGTGCTTAGTGGGGACATACACAATCGACTGTATAAAATCGATTTCTAAAGATCGACTTCTATAAAATTAACCTAATTTAGTAGTGTAGACATATCTATAGTGCCTACCATGCCACTTTGTGGCTTGGAACACCAAAAAAGTTAGTTCAGTCACTTCCTCCTTTTAACTACTACACCATTTCATTGAAGTCAATGGGAACTTTGCTTTTGACTTAAATGAGACCAGGATTTCACCTCCTCCAGCTCACCCTTTCCTTCCAATCTCCAATAGACAATTCCCTGTCTTAAGCAGTCAAGTATACCAAAGGTTTCCAGTACAATTACACCAACTGTTAATGAACAGTCCTCTCAATGTATCATATTTCTAATGTTCATTAGCTGTATTATCTAGGATGCTCTCTAACTAGTTGTTCTCTGGAATCTTCGGTTTTACTTGAGTTAGACTACTTGTGTACTTAAAATTAAGCTCTTTGGGGCAGAAACTGTATTGCCAAATCCTAGCACAATGGGGTCCCAATCTTGTGTAGTTTGTGTTTCAGTGCAAAACATGCTATTACATAATGGCTAATTAAAAACTGACTTTTTTTGGCCATGGTTTGGAATGATATTGTAAATTTTAGTGGAGAAATTTTGTATTCTATTCTTGCCACCTTGGGCAAATCACTTAGGCTAAATCCTCCTTCCTTCTCTGTGGCCATGGTGTGCCTTGATCCAGAAGAACCTATGCGGCTCTACTTTAATAAGGGGAGGCAGTATTTGAGAACCTGTTGTCTTCATCCCCAGTGTACCACAGAGTCTCTCCAGGGTCTCTGTGTCCTAGCTTCTGACAAACTTGGTTGGATGAGGAGTGAGCCAAGGACAAAGGAAGAGGAACTAACCAGTCTGGGATCTATTGCAGCCTTGGTAGCTGCAGGAGCTGAATGGAGGGGTTCACCTATCACTCAGCAATCTGTGAAAGAAGGATTCTTTTTCACACAGACTGGCTACCTTGACTGTATACGGGGGTGCAAAATTTGGTCCTTAGTGTCTCTGTGCTGCAGTTTCCTTTTAAAAAAAAATTACCTGCTAAACCTGGTGTGTTGAGTGGATAAAAATCAGGAATGTTTGTAAATTACTCGAAAGGCCTCAGTTGGAAGATACTAAATACTTTTAAAATGTTCTACCCTTATTTCAAAGGTGGTTTTCCTCAGGTGAAAGGGAATTAATTAACTAATATTGTGTTGCAGGTCAATTAACAAACAACTTATATATTTTAAAAGGGTCAGGTTTAACTTTTTCTCTTGTTTTCTATCTTTGGCTTGTTTGGTAGTACTCTAAAGTGTTTTAAAAGAGATTTAGATTTGTTATTTCATATGTTATCTTTAGAGCTGGGAGAATTTTCTGCTGAAAATTTTCATGCAGATTCAGATCGACAAAAATATTAGAGAGTTAATGTCCATTTTGGCAAATTGTTGTAGTCAGGGGGCGGGAGTGGAGGTTGCATGGCAGGGCATGGGGGAAAGAAAGAAAGAAAAGTAGGCAATGTCAAAACTCTTTGTTTTGAAACTTTCAAAATGAAACATCTGTTTTTCAGGCTAGATTCACCAGGGAATTTAGGCACTGAACACCACCATTTAGGCATGTGATAAATGAAGGGGGAAGGGGTTAGCTCCCTTTTGTGGACACCCAGCCAGTGAGTTAGCTGTAAAATCCCTCTTAGTAGCTGTTCTCTACTTGCTTTACCTGTATAGGGTTAAAAATGCCCATAGGTAAAAGGAAGGGAGTGGGCACCTGACCAAAAGAGCCAATGGGAGGGCTCGAACTTTTTAAAATTGGGGAAAAAAACTTTTCCTTTGTCTGACTGTTGTTCTCCAGAGAGAAGAGATGCAGAGCAGGAACAGGGCTGAACTATGCTTTATGTAAGAAGCTTTCAGCCAGGTAGGAAAAACCATCAGATCATACCTAGAAACTACTTATTTGAAACCCCCAGATATGTAAATAGATTAGGAATGTCTAGGAGACGCTATTAGGTTTATCTCTTTTATTTCTTTATGGACTCCTAGGTCCTAACCCCCAAATGCTTTTGTTTTGCTTGTAAGCTTTAAGCTATTTTGAGGCTTAATTTTGTGATTGTTTTTTTTTAATCTAGCAAAAAGCCTAAGTTCCAGATATATTTCCTTTCTTTTTGTTTTTAATAAAATTTACCTTTTTTAAGAACAGGATTGGATTTTTGTGTCCTAAGAGGTTTGTGCATGTGTTGTTTAATTAGCTGGTGACCTCAGCTGATTTCCTTTTTTTCTTTCTCGAATCTTCCCCGGAGAGGGGGCGAAAGGGCTTGAGGGTACCCCACAGGGAGGAATTCCCAAGTGTGCCTTCCTGGGTCAAAAGGTTTTTTTTTCACTTGCGTGATGGCAGCATCTACCCATCCAAGATCAGGAGAAGCTGTAACCTTTGGAGTTTAATCCAAGCCTGGAGTGGCCAGTATTAATTTTTAGAATCCTTGCAGGCCCCCACCTTCTGCACTTGCAGTGCCAGAATGGGGAATCAGCCTTGACAAGGTACCATTCACAAAATGAAGGAAGAGGAGAAGGAGGAGGTGCTGATGGGCCCTTATATGCCCAATATGCCAGTGGTTAGAGCACTAACCTGAGATGCAGAAGGGAAGATCTGGGTTGCGAATTCCTGCTTTCCCAATCTTTGCTATAGAAGTTGTTCCACTTTGTATAAATAATTGGCCCAGAGAGTGTGAATGACTCACTAGCCTGGTGGTTAAGGTAGTCACCTGGGTAGGAAAGCATCCCGGTTCTGGTCCCTGCTCCAATCAATAGATAACTATCTATACAAAGTGGAATAGCTTCAGCTGCAGAGATTGAGAGGCCTATAGCTCAGGGCACTAAGCTCTGAAGGGGGAGACCTGGGTTCAAGTACCTACTTCAGAATGGGAATTTAAGCCTTGGTCTCCTACATCCCAGTTGAGTGCCACAGCCATATTAGGTATAAATAGGCAACCTCTTCTTCCCCCCTCACTTTTGGGAATGGTGCCTAAATATTGGCAGAAGGAATGTAAGTTTCCTTGTGGATTTAGCTCTGTTTCCAAATTTCCATTGCTTTTATTGAAAAAAAAATGGTTAAAAATGTCCAAAATTGAAATGAAACATTTAGCTTCAGGCCAAATAAAACATTTGTTTCAACTTGAAACAAATCTTTTTCTGACTTCTTGAGTCACAAAAAATTCCCCCAAAATTTGCTTTCAGGTGACCTGACATTATTTTATTTAGAGTTTTTGGAACTGCTGGTACATTTAAAAAGATCAGGTTCTTTTCACAGCGCTAGTTATAATTAATTATTGTGTGTGGAGAGAGAGAAGACCAGATCTTGCAAAGTGCATTCTGTAGGGTGTGGAATGCCCTAAATTTCCCTTGCAATCAATGAATGTTTAGTTCTTTCATTGCCTCTCAGAACTAAAGGGAAAGAAAAAATATTTTATTACATTTTTATATTTGTAATTCTCCTTTTCATCTTGGATTCCAAACCACATTATAGTTTGCGTTTCAGTTTAACTTAAAATACGAACTATTGTTTCCAAGAGTTTAATTTTCATTGGGTGGATGAAAACATTCATCCTTAGGGAGGGGGTTATGTGGAATGATTAATTTCTTAGCTGCAGAAAGGGGATGGATATAGTCTTCAGAATACAAAGTGGCCATTATACATGCATAGCCAAGGAGTTTGTATTGGTTGGAGGCCACAGAGCCTAGTTTTTCCTGGATCAGAACCCATTTGCTTCTGGATATTTTATTTCTTAATATTATCTTGCTGTTCATGGAAGTACTTATTCTTAAAATTGATACTTTTACTCCTGCGTTTACATGAACATCCTATGAAATAAGATACATATTAAATTAGTGTTGATTAGATATGAACTACTAGAAAAGGCGTTTTAAATTTCATGTTGAATAGCTATCCCCCCAAAGTGATCAAGGACAAAGATAAATTCCTAACCCCTGGTACTTCCGAACAGTTCAAATGCTTAACTCTTTCAACAAATCTAATGCCATTTCAGCTCACTAGCTAAAAATAAATATTGGATTTATGACAATCAAATAGCAGCAGCTCTTTAGAGACTACCCAGTCCTTCCTGTGGGAAGGGTAAGAACCTATAATCACACTGATGCTCCAAGATCTATGTGTAAATCAGCTGATCTTGAGGTATCCACATGAAGAACCAGCCCCTAGCTACTAATTTGCACTTTCCTCTATCCCAAGGTAACACAATTCAGGCCCAACTGAATTTATTCCTGGCTACGTGTCATTGTCTGCATCATATCCCTCACCCAGCTTTCTTTGGGATGGGGATAATAGAGGGCACAGAGAATGAGTTAGTGCTTCAACATGCAATTTTAACTCCCTCTGGAATTTCTGATGGATGTTGCACCCTTTCCCCAGGAGATAATGATGACTACAGCAGTTGTCTCCTAGCTTTGGCCTTTTCTTGAAAACTTCTTGAGAGATGGTCACACGAACGTTTCCCTGAGTGTGTATTGGCACTGGCTCATGATAGAAGCAGTGCTCAAGCACAGAAATAGTAGAATACTTAAAATAAAGTTTATTTAACTTCTAACTTTAAAAAGTTAACAGCTTAAATAGAAACATCAGAATGTCACATTGGCTATGTTGGTGTCGAAGGAGGGTGACAACTTGCAATGTGTACAAAGCATATACACTTTTCTTGCAGAAATATAAGTCAATGTAAATTCCGGAACTCTATGGAATAATGTTAGTGTCCTGTAAGATGTAAGGGATGCATTATTTATCCCTATTTTATGGGGATTGGAATGTGGAGAGGGGATAAGGAAGTGAGGTTTAGTGACTTAAGCAAAGTCACACACAAAGTCTATTGCAAAGCTGGGAACATAACTTGGATTTACCTATTTCTACCCTTACACTAAAACAAAACTCTCATGTTCTTCACACATTCCCTTCCTTCAGAACAAATAACACACACAGAACAAAAAGGTAAAATTGACCATCTAAAGCTGTGGCTCTCCAGCAAATTTAGTAAGTATTCTTCTTTGAAGTTTAATCACAAGGCAACTATAAAGAAAGATAAATACGCAGAGGACCCATTTATATAGTCCAATACACCCACATAATTTCCATTGGCACATATTGTAGTTCAAGCATTTATTTTGAGGCTAGAATTGCGTCTGGTGTGTTTAAAAACAAAAGCCATGCAAAGTAATTTATACCGCAAGCTGCAGAGTCTCCTACTTTTCCCATCTATGTATGATAAAATTATTTGTAAAGCTGTTGGAAGTATTTTTTTTAAAAGCTGCAGCCTTTTTGATATCTCATGTGAGTGGGATAATATATTTTTAATTGGAGAAAGGCAAATTAATGGCAGATTTCCTGCATTATGTAAACCAGACCATTTTAATGTGCAGAAAAATTTATTATAACTGTGGCTTTATGAAGTTTAAAATGGTCTCTTGTTCTTATTTGAACTTGATATAAATGTCAGAGTTCAGAAAAACTATTGTAGTGGTCCAGTGGTCCTCTGGCAGTGAGACTTCACACAGTTGTCAGTTTGGCCCCCTTTGTTTTATTAAATTCTCAGTCCCCCAAAATTGCTTCCTAAATAGTGTATTTTATTAAATCAAAATAAAACTTTGGGATCTCAAGTATTAGTTTATTTAGTCTAACACGTCTGTGATGTAGGCAAGTATTGTTCCATTTTAAAGGGGAATAATCTGAGTCACAAAGACGTTAAGACTGTCTACACTGGGATAAAAACAAAATAACTAAATCTGGTAGTTAAGGTACAAGATTGGGACTGCCACAGACTGTGGCAGGCCCAGGTCAGCTGACTCAGGCTCACGGGGTTCAGGCTCCAGAGCTGAAAAAATCACAATATAGATGTTCAGGGTTGGGCTCCAGCCTGAGCTGTAGGACTCTGTGCAGGTGGAGCATCCCAGGGGCTTGGCTCCAGCCCAAGCCTGAATGTCTATATTGTGATTTTTAGCCCCAGAGTACAAGACCAAGTCAGCTGACCTGGGCCAGCCATGGCTCTGCCATGGGTCTTTTATCCCTGTGTAGATATACACTAAGTGACTTGCCCAAAGCCACTGAAGAAGTCTGTGGTGGTCCCAACCCCGTGCCTTAACTACAAGATTTTGTTATGGTGGTCAGAACTCTAATTAACCCTCACAGTACTGCAGGGGTGCTTTCTATACTTAAATAATATTTGTGAAGCATTAAGACGATGGAAAAACATTGACATATGTAAGGGCTGTATGCTACTCTGTCTCTAACTGATTTGTTTTAAGGAACATCCTACAAAGAATAATAAGCTAATTTTCTAGTTTTCTTCAAAAGTAGATTTTTGGTGATTTAAAAGAATACCACCATTGGCGTAAGTGTTACAATCCAGAACAAACTGATGAAAATTAATTTGTCATGGATATGCTGTTGCTACCCAGGCTAAACTCTGTTATGTGTACAAATTCTACAGTGTTGCCAGGCTGAGATCTAAACTTGTCTCTGTTAAACATCTGTGCTTTCAGAACTACCAGCCATGTGTCCCTTTGACCTGTTTCATTTGAACTAAGCTGGAAGTAAATTTTTAAATTACTAAATCTAACTTCAGGGTGTGAATCTCTGCTGGGTGTTGATAGGTAATTGGATAGTGATCTCAAAAAGTTCATGAGGGTACTGCTGCTCCCATGTTCTCAAAGGAACGAAACCAAAAGAGTAAATGAAATTAGGAAGGAACAAAATAATCTTTTCTTTATAATATATTATATTATATTATAATATATATATATATTATAATATATTCTTTTTCTTTACAGAGCATTCATTTTTTCTGACCATTGGTTTTATATCTGTAGGTCAAGCATTTTTATAAAACTTGTCTTAATACAAGGTAAGTCAGAATTTCTTATCTTCTTGAGTGGACACGTCTGTATGAAGCAATCTTATTTGTACTATGCAAATATAGGAATTAGATCAGGAATTCTGAGCTTCTTCATAATTCACCATTTTAGGAATTGAGATATTAAGGGACAAATGCTCTGCTCAGTACCTGTCCTGAGTATCCAGATGGGGGAGGGAGAAATCCTGTCCTACAGCAACTCAAAAGCTCCACAACTGTCCTGAAGAGCATCCTGCAGCCTAATTTGACCTCGATGGCTGGAATAGCCTTTACATTGCCTTGCACAGAGGATGCTGTGAGCATCTGTGACGTAGCAGATCTCCTGCCCCCTCTTCAGCCTCTTGTACTCCATCATGAGAGGAACTTGTGGTGAGAGAAACATCAGGTTGTCCAGTGGGTGTGGAGGATGATGTCCAGATGTACCCTTGCACAGCAGAACAGCAGCAGTTCCTTTGCCAATGGAGACTCTATACCTACTGAGGAAGGGGCTGGATTTGATCTAAGCCCTTACTAGACTTGCTTTTAAAATGGGGGGAAATAATTGACATTTTCTGACCAGCTTTAGTACATACATCCCTTTCATGAATGTCTGACACTTGGGGAAAACCAATAAGCCATATATATCTTGTGTTTCCTAGTATTATAGTTACTAGATCAAATTCTGCTCTCGGTAACAACCATGCAATCCCACTGAAGTGATGGGTTTACACAGGTGTAACTGAGAGCCAAATTTGGTACAGTATAAACATATGCGCTATCTTCATTATAAATATTTGTAGTATGTCACTATTTCAGATGCCTATATAAGGCTTGTTATTTTGGCCCCAATAAGGCTTAGTAGCCGCCTGCTGGAAACATATTATCAACATGTTTCTCTTTAGATGATGGCTCCAGAGTAAAGTATGTATTGTTCCATAGGGAGAAGGATGGGGGAAGAGGGTGAGGTTTATTGTTGCAGTGAACACCCAACTAATGGGGATTCAAACTGTAGTGGAAAAGGACACTCTGGGATTCATTGAACAACATTCATAACCTTGGCACTGATCCCAGTGTATCAGTGTTGAACTGAATAACATAAATATTGGATTGCTGAATGGAGTTCTCTGAAGTATCTTATATGTAATTTTGCTCTACATAGTAAATATTTGTAGATCTGTTTTTAGTTAGTTATTGACATAGATTTGGTAGGGGAACCCACACCAAAAAAAAAAAATTCAGAAGCTTTTCTAAACAATTACATTATCCCATCCAATACCCTATGATACTACTTCAATACATATATATTTCTGAAACACAAGTGTTTGGGGTGTGGGTGCGTGGTTTTTAAAAAATCATTAAATGTACTAGGATTATCTGAAAGAAAAGCTTATTACATGATGGGTGCCATATTTTACTGAAGCCCACAGAAGACAGAAAAAAAAGATACATTGAGATATTACAAGATAATACATTGTCCATTCACATTTCTATAATGATGCATCATACAATCTGCAAGGGGAAAACAGTGGAACCTATGACTATATTTTAATGCTTTCAAAGTACATTAGTGTTATGCGTTCTACCCTTGTAGAATATTTCCTTTTTTCTACAGCAAATCCATTTGACTATGGTGTCTGAATACTATGTCAAACCAGGTTTTCCTATTATGGAATCCCATCTGTACTGACTTTCAGCCAGTAACTAAGTGTTCTTCCTAAATAAGACAAAACTGCTAGAATGGCACCTCTCTTTCTGTTACCTCACCCACACACAGGCACACTGGGCTATGATAGATGTTGGCAGTTCTTTTTCAGATGTTTGTTCATAATGTCCTGTGCCTGTTTTTCTTTTCTGTATCTGCATTGGTGTGAGGAGCTTACATTCTAGAAGTCACCAAAACATTTTATGTTACTAATTTATTGGGATCTGTGGTGAATTTGGAGTTAGTTTAGAACTTCATTAGGAGCACTCATGCAAATAGATGTGGGCCAAAGCATGAAGCAAAGTTCACAGTTCTTGTACGCAAAAATGTGTTAGAAATCAGTGGTGCTGGTCAATCCACCAGTACTGACCATCCTTGTTAGGATCAACACAGAGTTCGTTTTTTATATTTCTTCATCTTTGTAAATGACTTTCTAATCTTTCTTGATGTGTGAACAAGGAAATAAACAAATTAAAATGCTTGCCGTAGCCAATGTTGAGCCTCTACATTGAACTGCCAAGAGGGAAAGGCAAAAAGTGAGTTGAAAAACTCAGAACCCAAGACCAACCTTCAAGAGAATGACTCCTGCTTAGCACTTTAATTTTCCTGGTTAGTCACTGTGTAGCTCTTGAGACAAGCTCAGGTGGGATGGCTATCCTGACTGAATGTGCATAGATGGATTCCATTGTTAGAGACCGTTTCATAGAGAGACTGAGTATGAACTCCTGCTATTAATGGATAGAGGGCAGACATGCATTCACATCCTCCTTGACCTCTCTGCAGCATTTGATACTGCTGTCTCACCTGAGAGAGGCAGCAGGACTCCCAGATAATATATTAAAATGGTTTAAATCCTTTCTAGGGGGCACACCCACCTCTAGACCCTTTATTTGTGAAGTCCATCAAGGATCAGGTCTCTTTCTCTGTCTCCAGTCCTATTCAAGATCTATGTCCAACCACTAGGTAAACTGCTGAGACAATATGGACTATATGCATATGACAAACAATTCTACCGATCCATCACCACATATGACCACAATGCTACCACTAAGATGGCCTAATGCTTAGACAAGATCAGTTTATGGACAACAGCTACTGAAAACTGAACCTGAGCAAGACAGAGGTGATAACTGTAGGCAGAGGAAAGCATTTTGAAGAGCTTGCAACCATGGTGCAGCCTCCTTCAGTTGAACTTGCATGCCCGCAACTGGTCAGTTCAGCCCATAGGTTAGGAATACTCCAAGACTGCTCTGTGATGGTAAGCTTTCACATAGCAACATCCATGAGTAGAACTGGGCAACAATTTTTGGTTGAAACTTTTTTTTTAAATCAAGAAATGTAAGTTTGGTTAGACCAAAACATTTTGTAAATTTGTGTTGATTTCAGTGAAATGTATTCAGTTGAATAATTTTTGGGGGAAATGTTGAAATGGTTAATTTTTGACACTTTTTTTCAAAAATGAAATTATTCACTTTTTTCAAGCTTGATTCACAAGGGGATTTAGGTGACATTATACTTAGTAGCCCGGTGATTAGTGCTATCAACCGGGATGTGGAAAACCCAGGTTCAAGTTCCTCCTCTGCCTGATAGAGCTGTAGAGCAGGGACTTGAATCTAAGTCTTTCCTCCTCCCCAGCTATGACTTAACCAGTAGGCTGTAGTATATTCTAATGTGGGGCTTACTCAATTTCTCCTATTGAAGCTGTTCCAATTTGTATAAATAATTAAAGTTAATTGGGTCAGAGAGCATGAGAGTGACTCTAGAACCTGGTGGGTAGGACATTCCTCTGGAGGAGACACCTGTGTTCCAGTCCCTGCTCCACTGAATATTTAATTCATGCATGGATTGAGACATAGGGGTCTTGCATCCTGGAGTATTGCGTGTAAGGCATCTGTGCAAGTGGCACAACCACTTCCTCCTGGTGTTTGTGAATGGTGCCTATATGTTGGAGTCAGACATGCAAGTCCCGATGTGAATCTTTACAAATTTCCTTTGCTTTTATTAAAAACAAAACAAATCCCGCCCCTGTTAAAAATGCCCAACATTGTAATAAAATGTTTTATTTCAACACAAATACATTTCTTCAACTTTTTGATTTGCTTACAATTATAAAAATAATCCAGTTGTTGGTTCACCTAAAACTGCCCCTCTGCCTCAACTTTTTGAACAGCAAGCAAACTGAAAAAATCAGGTATTTTCACAGCTCTGTCATTGATTAAGGCTTTCTATCAGCTTGGGTTGGCTGGGAGACACCATGTTATCATGGCAGATGATGACCTGCCCTCAGTTATTCATGCCTTTGTCACATCTCATCTGGATTACAACAGTGAAATATACTTGGGCATGAAGCCTTCAGCAGTTAGTTGGAGTTTTCTAGTACAGAACACGGCAGGGCATCTCCTCAGCAACATAGGCTACAGTAACGTATCAAACCCGTCATCTGCTCTCTAATGTGGCTTTCAATAGAATACTGAATGTCTGTATTTCATGGTACTCAATGGCCTGGGCTCAGGACATGTAAAAGATCATCTAACACTCTGGGATGAAGACTGTGGTTGACAACTTCATTCTTCTGCCACAATGGAACTTTCTACAATGAGGGTGAAAGCTCAGGCTTAGGAGGAATGTTCAAGACGGTGGAATGAATTCCCTCAGGAAAAAAAGAATGATCATAACCCTTACCACCTTCCACTTGGTGTGCAAGACAAATTTTTTGGTCCTTGTCTTAAGAACATAAGAATGGGCATACTGGATCTAGTTCCTCTATTCCTCTATCAGTATCTTATCTTCCACCAATGGCTGATGCTGGTTGCTTTAGAAAGAATGAACAGGACAGGACAATTATTGAGTGATCCATCTCCTGTCTTCCAGTCCCAGCTTCTATCAGTCAGAGTTTTAAGGATACCTAGAATATGGGTTGTATCCTTGACCATCCTGGTTAATAGCCATTGAGGGACCTATCCTCCATTAAATTATTTAATTCCCTTTTGAACCTAGTTACACTTGTTGCCAGGAGTGAAGGCCAAAAGTTCCTTACGTT
The DNA here is from genome assembly GCF_009764565.3 of Dermochelys coriacea. Taxonomy (NCBI): domain Eukaryota; kingdom Metazoa; phylum Chordata; order Testudines; family Dermochelyidae; genus Dermochelys; species Dermochelys coriacea. The sequence continues at coordinate 69,120,971 of NC_050071.1, forward strand.
GGCTGTGCGCTGTGTGAAGAAGTACTTCCTTGTGTCCATTGTAAACTTATGGCCTATTAATTTCATTGGGTGACACCCTGATTCCTGAGTTTATGTGAAGGGATAAACAACACTTTTTCTCCATACCTTTAATGATTTTCTAGACCTCTATCATATTCCCTCTTAATTGCCTCTTTTCCAAGCTGAACAGATCTAGTCTTTTTTTTTAGGTGAGGTGACCAGAACTGCATGCAGTATTCAAGGTGTGGGTGCACCATGGATTTATATAGTGCCATTATGATATTTTCTGTCTTGTTATTTATCCCTTTCCTAATGGTTCCTAACATGGTTAGATTTTTTGATTGCCATGGCACATTGAGCAGATGTTTTTCAGAGAACTATCCACAATGACTCCAAGATCTTTCTTGAGTGCTAACATCTAATTTAGACCCCCTCATTCTGAAGGTTGGGAGTATGTTGCCCATTGTGCATTACTTGGCATTTATCAACAATGAATTTCATCTGCTATTTTGTTGCCCAGTCACCCAGTTTGCTGAGATCTCTCTAACTCTTCACAGTCAGCTTTGGACTTAGCTATCTTGGGTAACTTAGTATTGTCTGAAAACTTTCCCACCTCACTGTTTACTCCCTTTTTCCAGATAATTTATGGATATGTTGAACAGCACTGATCCCAGTACAGATCCTTGGGGGAACCCTGCTATTCACCTCTCTCCACTGAAAACTGACATGATTCATACCCTTTGTTTACTATATTATAACAAGTTTACACATCCATGAGAGGACCTTCCTTCTCATGACTGCTTACTTTGCGTAAGACGCTCTGGTGGGGATCCATGGCAAAGGCTTTCTGAAAGTCCAAGTCCAAGTACACTGTATTCACTGTGTAGTGAGGCCTAGTGGCCTCCCTCCAAGAGGGAGAGTGAGGGTCCACTACTCTCCCCTTGGTGGGTGGAGCCTAGTTTGCTCTGCCCCCCCATGCCGGAAGTGCCAGGGCGGGGCCGAAAGTATAAGAAGGCGGCCCTAGAGCCCAGTTGTGGCAGAATATCTGGAGGAGAAGGATGCTCCAGCCACACTGCCATGCCCAGGAGCAGAACCTACCCCTGGTTGTCCAATAGCCACAGAGGTGGGAGACCCCGATGAGGGTGGCCTGGACTACCAGCTGTGGTGTACCCCAAGGAACCTGACAAGTCCTGGAAGAGAGGTACCAAACCCTGGGGAGGTAGGAAGTGGCCCGGGGTAGCCACAGAGCAGCTGGCTGCATAGCCAAGTGTGGCTCAGTTGGAGTATTGCGGCTGGATCCCCACCAATACAGGGGAAGCCAATTCCTGGGCTGGGACACAGTGGAATATGGTGGGCCCACATCCCCCTGCCACCCCACCCTAGGATGGCCGACTCCCTATAATGTGCAGGAAAGCTCCTGCTCTGAAGAAGGAGCCTCCGTTATAGACTGTTGCTTTGCTGGCTGCCTGAGTCCTGCCCAGGCTAAAGCCAGCCCTGAAACTGTTTGTTTGCTGGCAGCCTGAACCTCCTCAAGCCCAGGCCTGAACCAGATCCATAGACTGTGATTGCCTGCTGGTGGCTAGAGCCCCGCCCCGGCCGAAGCCAGTCCCCGGTAGCCGGTGTTTAATTGCTGGCAGCTTGAGCCTCCCCAAGCCCAGGCTAAAGCCATGACTTTCTGGTGACCAGCCCTATTATGAGGCTGGGAACTAGAGGATCTGGGGGGACCTTGCCAGACAAGCCCAAAGGCAACCGGAATGAGTGGCCTCCCTCCGAGCGGGAGAGCAACGGTCCACTACACAGTGGATCACTCTTGTCTACATATTTGTTGATCCCCCCCTTAAAAAATTCTAAATAAACTTCAGGAATTATTTTACTTTACAAAAGTCATGTTGACTTTTCCCCCACATATCATGTTTAGCTATGTGTCTGATAATTCTGTTCTTTACTATAGTTGCAACCAATTTGCCTGGCACTGAACTTAGGCTTATAGTTCTGTAATTGTCAGGATTGCCTCGGGATCAAATTTTTAAAAAACTGGCATTTCAACCAGTCATCTGATACACACAGAGCCATCCCTTGGGTACAGCAAATCGGGGTGACCGCTCCGGGGCCCACACTTTGGGGGGCCCTGCGGGACAGTGTGATTGGCCAGCAGGGTCAGTTCTGTAAGTGATGGGTCAGTCCTCAAAGTGACGGTTTCATCACTTCTTCCCCGGGCCCTGCACCCTACTAGGGATGGCCCTGGGTACAGAGGCTGATTGAATGATAGGTTATATATCACAATTAGTAGTTCTACAATTTCACATTTCAGTTCCTTCAGAACTCTTGAGTTAATACCCTCTGATCCTGGTGACTTATTCCTGTTAAATTTATCAATTTGTTCCAAAACCTCCTTAACTGACATCTCAATCTGGTACTGTTCCTCAGATATGTCACCTAAAAAGAATGGCTCAGATGTGGGAATCTCCCTCACATCCTCTGCAGTGAAGACCAATGCACAGAATTCATTTGGCCTCTCCGCAACGGCCATGTCTTTCTTGAGTGTTGCTTTATCACCTCGATTATCCAGTGGCCCCCCGACTGGCAGAATTCTGGCTTCTGATGTAATCAACCAAATAAATTGCTGTTAGTTTTTGTGTCTTTTGCTAGTTGCTCTACAAATTATACTTTTACACTTGGACTTGCCAGGATTTATGCTCCTTTCTCTTTTCCTCTGTAGGACTTGACTTCCAATTTTTAAAAGATGTCTGCCTGTCTCTAACTGCCTCTTACTCTATTGTTTAGCTATGATGGCATTTTTTGATCCTCTTACTGTTTTATTATTATTATTATTTGGGGTGCATATATATATAGTATGAACCTCTATCATGGTGTTTTAAAAAAGTTTCCATGAAGCCTGCAGGCATTTCACACTTATGACTATTCCTTTTAATTTCCGTTTAACTAGCAAACTCATTTTTGTATAGTTCCCATTTTTGAAGGTAAAGAAATCCACCACAGCAGCATTTGATATTCTCACCACCACAAGGTTGTTAAAGAGAAGTTGTAATGGGGTCTATAAACCCCATACTGAACATGGGCAGAAGAGGGAGAAGAGTCTCTCCTGTTTACAAGCAAGCAGCTTGATTATGCCCCAAGCAGCTGCCAAAGCTGGAATTGTGGTTGCAGCTGTGGTGCCTGCCTCCACTAGGGAAACGAAGACCTACTATAAAAGGGAGAGTACGGCAAAGCAAGGGAGGGAGAAAGGCCTGGGATAACAAAGGGGCAACAGACACTCTGCAGGCTGCCTACAAAAAAACCAGCCATGAGACTGCAAGGTCTAAAATTGAAGGGCTGATGAACTTAATTGGAGGTGAGGGTCCAGGACCTGACCTGACTGAGAAGAAACTAAGGAGGATCAGTCAGGAGAAGCTGTTGTCTTTTGAGGGATCTCAGCAACAGATGGGTTCAATGTGGTACCAGAAGCAGGATTTCATTTAACTCTCTGCAGAAAAGGGATGCCATAAAACAAAACAAAACCCTCTCCTACTTTTTTTCTATATACACAAGAGAAATATGGAAGTGATTCTTCTCCTGTAATGGCTGGCTGACTCACAAGCACAACAGCAGAGACAACAGCAGCTTTTCGAACAGATGGCGGTCCATCAACAACAGTTGTTGTAATGGGTGGCAGAATTAGGTCTGGCTACTACCCCTCAGAGTTCTGGCAGTATAGGGAATGCGTCTCCTCTAGAATTCAGGGAACCACTCAAGCCATGATGCTCACGGAGATAATGATAGACTATGACCTGGAATCATTACTGGTAACCTTTGAGTGTGTAGCCACTGCTTCCCAGTGGGCCATCTGGCTCACCCCACTTCCCATTGGGGAAGCCCAGTCAGTATACCAGAGACAACAACATAGCAGCCTAGAACTACAACCAGGTGAAGGCAGCCATATTCATCAAGTTCGGTCTAGATGAAGAGACCGACTGCCAGTGCATTATCACGAGCACTACCCCCCAAGGCATGACCATGGGCAATCACCCAAAGGCTGATGGATATCTGCCGGCACTGGTTAAAGCCAGAGTCTTGAAGGGACCCCAGATAACTGAACTTGTAGATATGGAACAATTCACAGAGATTCTTCTGCCTCATGGCTGAGCCTGGGTTTGCAGAGACTGACCAGAAACCCTAGGCAAGGCCATCCACATCATGGAGGAATATATGGCTATTCAAGCCATTCAGGGACCCTCTTCAGAGGTAGTAACAGCTACAGAGAAACTGGAGAAGGAAATGAGCTGGGGATCCAAGTGTGATGGCCCTCTTGGGTAAACCCCAAGAAAACATAGAAAGCTGACTAGTCAATGGATAGGATAGGGGGCAGACAAACACCTCAAGGTCCATGGGTAAGATTTGCCCATGACAGTAGGCCCGCACCCTTACTTGCCTCACCTCTCCGCCCTATGCCTACACAGGAACAAGGGCCCATGGAAAATCAGATGGTAACCCAGTCGCCAGAAAACAAGGGACAGATGTGGTGCCTTGTTACTTCTGGGCCCCAGATTTCATGTCTGCCCCTACATGGAGAGAATAGGGCCCAGAGAAAACACCAAGGGAAACTCACAATCCCAGTCAAAGTGGAGGGTCATGGACTTGGTGTGACTAGACACTTGTCTGGGAATGGATAGCTGAAGTGTAGGGAAAGTCAAGAAGGGGGAAATCCCTGTTAAATGTATCAGTGGAGATATTTTGTGCTATCCCAGCATGGCAGTAAGACTGACTGTTAATGAGAACCAAGATGAGATGGAGTGTGCAAGTCTCTGGACTTCTCTGGACTCCCCTATCCTGTGATATGAGACTAAGATTGTATTTCCCTGAGCTCTTGCAGAAACTTCCCTTAATTCAGGAGCACACAGAAGACACACTAGAAGAAATGTTAGGGTTCTTATTGCATTCTAAGGACCTTGAGTTTCTTACCTCCCAGGCAAGAAAAAAAATCCCGGAAAGAAAAATGGATAAAAGGAAAGAGCAGAGAGAGAAAATATGCTTAGTAGGCAAAATAGATACCACAGATGCTGGAGCTGATGCTGGTAGGATGGAAGACCTTGGAGAAGGGTTGTCCGTGTGCCCAAATTTAACACCCCCTCCGCAGCTGAATGTGGAGAAGCTAACAGAATTCTTGGATTTTCTCATGGGGCAAAGGAACAGCAAAACTTTGAGCTGAGCCATTGAACTATTAGCCATTATAGATTAAGAGATGGATCCCTTAAAGGGGGCAAGGACTTGGATGGGGGCTTCTCTTGGGCACCCTGGCCTCCCCACTCAGGGCAAGTGGAGAGTCCACGGCTCCCCATGGTGGTCCAGGTTTTCTGCGTGGCTCTTACTACTGCCCAGCTCTAGCTACTGGCCTGGCCAGGGGTGGGGCCTCAGGCAATAGGAGGACCAGAGGGCGGGACCACAGAGCGGACAGGGCTCCTGCATTTTTTTGCATTTTGAAAAGGAGGTCACCCTATGTACACCAAAACAAGAAGACACGAGCTACAGATAAAACTGCTAGTTGTGAATTACTGCATCTGGGGCACACAAGCCCTTGTGCGGGACATCTTGGGAAGGACACAGTGCAGTCTAGGATCCTGGCCTGATAGGTTTGGCCAGGGGTCTTTAAGGAAATTGAGAATTTCTGTGCATCATGTCCTGAATGCCAATTAACAGCCCCTAAGGGAATCCTCGGGGCTTCACTGGTGGAGACTCCCTTTGAAAGAATAGGAATTGACCTTATATACCCCCTTGAGAAAAGCAACTCTGGACATCAGCATGTTCTTGTGAGCTATGCCACCAGATACCCGGAAGCCAAACCGCTCTGGCCTATGAATGCCAAGACTATCGCTAATGAGCTGGTGAAAGTCTTTACATGGGTAGGGTTTCCCAAAGAGGTCCTAACAGAGCAGGGGACAAATTTCACATCCTGGCTGACAAAAGTAGTATGGGAACTATTCATAATCAAAGCATTACACACATCTGTGTACCACGTGCAGATGGATGGCCTAGTAGAAAGATTCAATTAGACACTGAAGAGGATGCTCAAAAAATTCACTGCCCAGGATCCCCGGCTCTGGAACCAACTACTCCTAGCCTTACTCTTTGCCACCAGAGAAGTATGTCCCAAGCCTCAACAGGATTTTCAACCTTCAAAATGCGATGTGAACTACAACCAAGGACTGTGCTCAGCCTGGTCCTGGAAATCTTGGAAAGCCAAGCACCAAAAACTGAAAACATAATGCAGTATGTTTTAAAATTAGAGGAGATACTGGAGGATATGGGGGCATACACTAGAAAAAATCTCCAGGAAGCTCAGGAACAACCAACAGTATAATAAACGGGCACTGATGTGCATCTTCCATCCAGCTAACAGACTCTTGTTACTTCTTCCAAGCTCAGAATCAAAGTTAATGGCCAAGTGGCAAAGCCCTTTTGAGATGATAGATAAAGTGAGGACTATGGGCTGCTTAATCAAGCAACCAGCGAAGAAAAAGAAACAACAAATTTACCATGTACATTTGCTGAAGTCCTGGAAACCTTTTTGTTTTGAAAGAGAACCTTTTTCTTTACACCATATCCAGAGGAACCAGAACTAGGACCCAAATTAATGACTACCTATAAGTAAGCTCATTACCCCTTGGAAAAAAACTAAACCATAAGCAAAAGGAAGAGGCACTCCAACTGGTGGCCGCTTTCCCACAGGTATTCTCAGCTCCTCCAGGACGATGTTGCTGGCACAACATTGTGTTAATACAGAAGTAATATGGGAAGTGCTTCTATCAATTCCCAACAAGTTGTGGGGGCACTGAGAGAGAGAAAGATCAGGACTATGTTAGAACTTGGGGGTCATAGAATCCCAGAATGATTGGAGGAGTCCTATTATGCAGGTCCCAAAACCAGATGGCTCACTATATTTTTCATAGATTTCAGAAAAGTGAACACAATTTCTAAATTTGATGCCTACTCCCTGCCATGAGTGGATGAACTCAGACTGACTGGGAGAAATCCAATACATCACCCCTTTGGAGTTGACAAAAGGGTGCTGGCAGATTCCCTTAATGCTGGATTCCCAGGAGAAGACAGCTTTTTCTACATTGCTCGGCCTATTTCATTTTAAGACCATGCATTCTGAGTTGCCCAGGACAATGGGCACTTTTCAACATTTGATTGACTGATTACTCCAATAGCACAGTCAATGTGAAGTGGCACACTTGGGGGACATAGGTATCTATAGCAAGAATTGGGACTCCCCCCTTTGGACAAAGTAGGTCCTGTTCTCTGATCACTGAGAGAAGTGTTAATGGCAAGCCCCGCTAAATGTGCAAAAAGAAAGGAAGAAGCCAGTTACCTGGGACACCGCTTGGTGGATAAAGTCCATGCTTTACAGGCATAAAAGACACCCATGACTAAAAGGCAAGTGTGTGCCTTTTTAGGATTAGCTGGCTACTAGTGCTGGTTCATACCCCATTTTGCCACCATAACAGTCCTGTTAATTGACTTAACTAGGGATGCTGCCCCAAGATAGCTGCTGTGGACACCCACCTGGAAAAGTGCCTTTTAAAAACTCAAGGCTGTACTTTGCAGGCAGCCAATGCTGTATAGCCTGAAGTTTGAAAAGGAATTCGTACTACAAATAGATACGTTAGAGGTAGAACCACCCCAATCCTTTCTCAAGAGGTAGATGGAGACCTGATAGTATATATCAGCTGGCAAGTCTTCACCCGTGAGAAAGTAGACTCCGTGATAGAAAGAGTGCTTGGCTGCCAAATGGGCAATACAGCACCTATGATGCTATCTCCAAGGAAATAAGTTCACACAAGTTACTGATTATGTCCCCTTGCACTGGCTAAATGTAAGGAGACAACCCAAGGTTCATGAGATGGTATCTTTCATTACAAATATGTGCCTTTTCAGATACAGCACCAGGCAGGAAATTTGCATTGAAATGCTGATTTTCTGTTCAGGGAAGTAGCATACAATAGCCAACTGTGGGACATAGCCTTGGAGAATATGTTATGGGGTATACAAACCCCATACTGAGTATAGACAAATGGGGAATGAGTTTCTCCTGTTCACAAGCAAGCAGCTTGATTACATCCCCATGCAGCTTCAAGAACTGGCAATCATGGAACAGGCACCCACAGCTGCAACTGAAAACAAGACCTGTTATAAAGGGGAGAGTGCAAAGAAGGAAAGGGAGGCAGAAAGGCCTGTGATAGCAAAGGGTAACTGCCATGCACCAGGCTGCCTCTAAAAAACAATCAGGAGACTGAAGAAGATGGCAAGCCCTAAATCTGAAGGGCTGATGGACGTAATTGGTGGTGGGGGTCCAGGAACTGACCTGATTGAGAACAAACTAAGGAGGGTTAGACAGGAGAAGCTGAGACACCTCAAAAGACCACTCTCGCTCTGTGTATACATATTTGTGCCATTTAAATATTTATATATCTACATATAGAATTTTTAAAAAATTCAAAACAAAAGACTGCATACACTTAGAGAATGAGAGAACAAATATGACAGACATTGGTTGTGTTGCATAATACAGTGCTGGAAAGTGCTCAGATACTACAGTGAGCATAGGATAAGAACTTATCTAGAATAGAAGTCCAAATTTTTGCCCCAATTGCTAAAAATTAACAATTTATTAATCCTAAATAAGGACAATTGCTATGGGTGTCACTGTCAGTTACAGTAAACCACTGTTCTCATGTCAATGGGTAATAAAACATTATTTTTATTATATTTATTATGATAGAGATTTAGGAACTTGCACTTAAGCATGCTGCCACCCATACTGCATATACACAATATACATTTCCTTTTGGAGGCAAAGCCAAAAGAAAAATCCCAGAAAAGAATGCCTCTCATGTATAAAAGGATAAACTCAATTTCACTAGGATAAACAAGCAATTATGGTAGGGTAGACATATGCGTCATAAACACCCACAAATAAAAACTCATCCTTTAGTTCAAAGCTCACTGAAGCTCTCCTTTAGTTCAAAACTCACTGAAACAAAAGCTAAATTCACCACTGTAATCTGAGGTTCACCAGCTATGTGCGGTTTTGCACTGTAGTCAGCTACATATTTACAGTTTCCTAACTTGATCACTCTTAAAATGGCATATACATATCTGACATCAAGTACTTCCTCTTGGGGTCTCTCTGTACTCCAAGCTATTATTATTGGCACATTCTTCAATCATTATGGAATAGTTTCAGCAGTTTGAATCTGGCCATTAGTGATTCTGGCCAATGGTTGTAACTACTATGATGGTATGCAGAGAAAAGTTCATCCATTATAATATAATTTTGTGAGGGTTTCTAAATTACTCTTCAAATTCCTTTGTGCTGAAGCTTGTGAAATAAGATGTTTGGGGCACTTAAAATTGAACAAAATTCTAGCAGTGACTTTATGATTTAGTAGGACATCTTTCATCTCAATTTGTCTATTATTCAAGTTGTTTGTATTGACATTATCTAAATTCTCTGTTTGTAGATAAAGGTTCTTAAAATTTTTTTTTTGCAAAAAAGCATCTATAAGCATTCTAACATTAACAGTTGTTTTTTTCATACTCCTTTGGGAACTTATTTTAACTTTCTTTCCAAATTGTGACTCAACTGCTTGCTGCTACTAGAGCAGCTGGGAATGTCCATATTTAGAGCCAGATTGTAATGTCAAATTTGCAGTCATAATAAATGCAGCTTTCAAAGGATGAGTGTATGTCCACTATTCTTAGAGGGACATCAGTAAAAAACCTATGAAGGATTTACATGGGAAATTCAGGTTAACCAGGTATAGCTATTATCATTATTTCTTTTGATTTATATACATGCTAAAAAAGAGTACCCATCCCATATGTTCTATGTGCCCATGATAGAATTTTAAAATACTATAGAATTACTACCCAGATGTAACTAAAGTACAGCAGTACATTTCAGTATCTAATCCATGTGTGAATTATATGCAGAAAATCCCTGCAATGTTGTAAGAGCCCTCACAGACCCACTCCAGCAGAATTTCTATATCTATATAGGCTCTCAGATGCTCCATGAGCTGCCTGAACCGCCGAGATTTAAGAAAATCTTCAAAAAGATAAAAAGATTTCCAATTTTTTTTTCCTCCTGGACAATGTCCTGAGCGTAGGCAACTCATTTTCCTGCCATTCCATTCTTTAACTGCCCTTTTTTTAATAAAAGGTCCCATCTCACTTCCCTCCATTACAGGATAGGACATGGCTTCTTCTGGAGCTTGCTGTTTCCTGTACTCTCAGTCAGGGTGTCACTATGGTAATAATGAAATTCATTGTCAACCTGAGACAATCCTCATCACCTTTAGGGGATGAATGTGCTACCTGCATGTGCTCTGAGCCACCAGCTGTCCTGTGAGCAAATTATTTAATTCACAGACCAAAGGCTAATCGCTATTTTCATTAATAAATGTGCTTCCTCCTTTGACCACCGAATGACTCATACAGCTACTCACCCACTTCCTTACAGAAGTATTTCTGAGTCCACCGAGCTTGCTGATAGGAAAGCTCTTACAAATGTAGGAGTGGCTCTTTCTCATCTGATTTGAACTTCTGTCTGCTGGCAAAGTTGTTTTTAAAAGGCCGTGTGCAAAAATTATTGCATTCTTACCTGGTTTGCAATTCCATGCTTGAGGTTGGGGAACGAGAAAACACGCTGTCAAGGCTGACTCACCGCTCTGGCACTTTGAGTGCAGAAGGTGGGGACCCACAAGGATTTAAAAAAAAAATTAATACTTGCCACTCCAGGTTTGTATTAAACCCCCAAGGTTACAGCTTTTCTCTGACCTTGGCTTGTTAAATGCTGCCACCACCCAAGTGAAAAACTGCCTCTTGCAAATCCTGGAAAAACTGACTTGGGAAGTTTTCCCTGAGGCCCCTCGGCTTTTCCACCTCTCCCTTGGGGAAGCTAAGAAAGAAAACAAACAAAAGGAAAACCAGCTGTTGCCACCAGCTAATTGAAAAAAATATATGCACAGACCTTTTAAGATACAAAACCAATCAGGTTCTTAAAAAGGTAAATTTTATTAAAAACAAAAAGAAAGAAAATGTATCTGGAACTTAGGCTTTTGCTAGATTTTAAAAGAGCAATTTCAAAAATTAAGCACCCAAAATAGCTTTCTTGGGGGTTCATCTTAAAGGTTACAAGCAAACAGAAGCACCTGAGGTTAGCACAGAGGAGTCCACAAGCCTTACAGAAAATAAAAGAAATAACACTATTCGCATCTATCTAAACATTCCTTGTCCCAATGAATCCTTCTAGGTATCAACAATGAATTTCTATACCTGGTCCAAACTTTACACAGCATTCCAGCTGCCCCCCATCTCTTCAGCTAGAGAGAATAACAGAGAGACAAAGGGAAAGCTTTTTTCCCATTTAAAAAAGTTCTAGCCTTCCCATTGGCTCTTTTGGTCAGGTGCCCACTCCCTTTTCTTTACCTGGGGAACTTTTTAACCCTTTACAGGTAAAGCAAGTAGCCACCAAGAGGAACTTTATAGCTAACTGGCTGGCTGGGTGTCCATAAAAGGGAGCTACTCCTCCCCCACACCTTCATTTATCACACATGCATAGTCTGAAAATTAATCCATTCCATTAGGGCAATGGAGTGGTTAGGAGACTGCCCTCACCAGCACTCTTGATGTGATACTAGGGACAGGAAATATTGTACTCTGGCAAGTAGGTGGGGAGTTCCTTCCCCTGTCCAAAGATATTGTTTATAAAACCCAGTGTGACAGGACATGCGGTCAAGCCCAAAGTTCTCACCTTTCATTGCACAATAGTTACTTCAGTATATGGGTCAGCTTGTTACAGACCTGAGATCTGCAGCCTACTAGGGCTACCATGTCTCACAAAGCTACAGGTATATTCAGCTGGGTCTGATTTTAAGGAGGACCAATCTAACTTCAGTGGGACAAGATTTGGCCTTTTAATGTTGTAAACATCTTTAAGTAAAAGCATAATGATTAACTGTACTGTGAAAAAGGTGCAAAATCATCCCAAAATTCAGAGCCATTGTCTATGGAAAGACTCTAACAAGACTCATACTTCTCATAATGTATCAAGCTGGTGGGCCCCTTAGATCAGAATCAGCAGAATTTTCCTTTGTAAGTTATGATTTATGAACCCAAATGCAGACTAGCTCAAAGTATTCTGACCTTGTAAATGGTTTACTTTTTTGTCTGCTCTGAAGGACTAGTAAGCATTTGAAGGTAAGGAATGAACCAACAGTGTTAAAAACTATGCAATATGCCATTGTAAAACTGGAAAACTCAGGCATTCATCTCTGACACCAAAGCTTAGATTTCCAAATCAGGTGAAGGGATTTGGATGCCCAATTTCCATTAATTTTTAATAGCAATTGGTGTCCAAATCCCATAGTCAGCTTTGAAAATCTCAGCTTAGGTGTCTGAGAATTTTGGCTGGTCATATGAACAAATTCAAGTGCAGAACCAGAAATGCAAGAGGGCAGATAAAAACCTTGTTTTATAGTGTGAGTGGTGTCATGGGTTTTATTTTGTAGTCCCATATGTGATTGGAACTACAATTGCCCAGTGAAGCAGTGGGGAAAATATGGTTTCGGTTGGGAGGCAGGAATAATAATGTAACTCACCCAACTTCATTAGCTATTGCAGTGCCAGTGGAATAAGAACTGCAGCAGCAGAATGACCTAAGATAGGCCTTCATAGCTCTAATGATTAGTAAATTAATCAAGAGTCAGATGAGTTGGCGACAGGATACAGTATTTTTAATTAACTGTGCGAGCACTCAAAACAGTTGAAGTCAGCCCATGCTTCTTGAAACGTTTTATTCCCATAGACCATGCTCACTCAACACGGGAATTAGTGGTCTCTACGATTTCAGTCCTACTGACTGTGGGAGGGATGCACAAACATACTTAGGTGCCTAAATCCAGTTTTTAAGTGGTGATCCACAAAACTCCAGCTCAACTGCACCTAATCCTAGAGGCACGTAAACTCTCTTGGCACCTACAATTTTTCCTCTGGGCAAGCATACTGAGGCCTCTCCCTAGCTGCCTGGGTGCCTATCCCCTGCCTGACTGTGCACACTACTGGCTCATAATAGGCAATTGGGTACCTATCTCCTGCCTAAGCCCTGAAGCAGTTCACAAACTGGGAAAATAGGTGTTCAGGACGGGGGCATCATCTGGTGGAGCAAGGGGAGGAGGGCCTCCTTTATAACTTTTAGTGGAATAGGGTACTCACCCAGGAAGTGGAAGACCCCCTGGTTCAACTCTGTCCTTCTCCTCCTCCTGAAGGAAAGAAGAGATTTGCAGAGGGATCTTCCACCTCCCTAGCCACTAAGCTATGGAACAGTCTAATGTGGGTCTCCCTCAGCCTCTCCTATCAAAGTTGTTCCACTTTAATTAAACAATTGAATAAATATTAACTGGGTCAGAAAAACAGTTAGAATGATTCTATAGCCTAGTAGACAGAGCCCACCTGAGAGGCAGACAATCCTTGTTCAAATTTTCTCCCCTTCAGGAGGAGGGGGGATGTGAACCAGGGTTCACCCCCCCCCATCTATTCGGTTTAAGATTATTTGGGAGCTCCTCTTCCTCCTCCTCCTCTCTCTTTGGACCCCACATGAAATCTACGTGGCTGAGCACCTATCTTCCTGGGTTTGTGGATTGCTAGCACAGCTAGATGACTCCCAACAGCCTGGACTTAGGTGCCGACTTCCAACAGAGGGATATGATTTAGCACACATCCCTCTGGTCAGCATCTCTGGCTAGATTAGGCAGCTCCCTGCATAGTGTGGTGGCTTTGTAGATCACATTCTTAGCCTCCTACCTCTCACTATTCATTGCATAGGGAGGCTAGGTGCTTAATACAGGTTTTGTCGCTCTCAGTGGTGTTTCTGTGATTTTGTAGGCACCAAAAAGTTAGGCACCATGAAGCTCAGTGTTGCAACACCTAAGTCCCTTCATGGATCGTACTCCGTATTGCAAAACCACAGCACTAGTTTCTGGACACTCCCGCCTTATCCTTCTATTTCCTTGTATATTGTGGAAGCTGGCAAAGGAATTCAAAGACTGCTCTTCTCGGGTTAATATCTCTAAATGGCATGCTAGAAATTTGGTAGTCAAAGACACCTCGAAACAAAGTGGTTTTGTAACTATTTTCAACATTAAATCACTTCTCCAATTTCAGAGTCACACTGATCTAAAGTTGTACTTCAGTGTGGTACCTGCTTTAAATATATTTATTTCATGTTCTTATTCTCATTTATCAGAAGCACATATCTGTGGCTCTGAGCACTTTTATACATTATTCTTAAAAACCACATACAAAAATTACATTGGACCAATATCCACAAACCAATGAGGTTTCAAATAGCTTAGAGCTAAATGTCTACAAGCTATTAACGTCTATTCTAGTTTTGAAAGAAAAGAAAAGAAGTATTACTTTTAAATCTTCATAAATCTGTGGGAAATTATAATATTGATCCTTTATTTTTGTCTTGCTGCCTGTTCAATTTAAAGATCACTGAGTGCACTATTTAACTTTTCCTGAAGCATCAGGGACAGGATCATCTATATAGAAAACTGCTATGATATATGGGGGGCGGGGGTCAGTGGAGGGGGAGAACTTTATATTTGGACAGTAAGTAAAATCTGCATCCAATTAACCTTCTATTTCTGTGCTCTAGACATTGTCAGGAAACCTTTAGTAATATATCTATCAAGGGTATGATTCAAACATTGACTTTTTAAAAATTATAACTCCAGTCTGGATTTGGGCCAAAGAAAGAGATCTGCTACATTGTTACTTTGAGTAACAAGACACTTATAATGGGAATCGTGAACAAATCTTTGGTGCAATTTTTATTTGTCTAAGGTCTTTATACTTTAGGTTTCAGAGTAGCAGCCGTGTTAGTCTGTATTCACAAAAAAGAAAAGGAGTACTTGTGGCACCTTAGAGACTAACACATTTATTTGAGCATAAGCTTTCATGAGCTACAGCTCACTTCATCAGATGCATTCGGTGGAAAATATAGTGGGGAGATTTATATACACACACAGAGAACATGAAACAATGTTTTTTATCATACACAATGTAAGGAGAATGATCACTTAAGATGAGCTATTACCAGCAGGAATGGGGGGGGGAGGAGGAAAACCTTTTGTGGTGATAATCAAGGTGGGCCATTTCCAGCAGTTAACAAGAATGTCTGAGGAACAGTGGGGGGTTGGGTGGGGGGAGAAATAACTATTCAAGGCTAAGTTAATTATATCCAGTTTGCAAATTAATTCCAATTCAGCAATCTCTCGTTGTAATCTGTTTTTGAAGTTTTTTTGTTGAAGGATAGCTACTCTCAGGTCTGTAATCGAGTGACCAGAGAGATTGAAGTGTTCTCCGACTGGTTTTTGACTGTTATAATTCTTGACGTCTGATTTGTGTCCATTTATTCTTTTATGTAGACACTGTCCAGTTTGACCAATGTACATGGCAGAGGGGCATTGCTGGCACATGATGGCATATATCACATTGGTAGATGCGCAGGTGAACGAGCCTCTGATAGTCTGGCTGATGTGATTAGGCCCTATGATGGTGTCCCCTGAATAGATATGTGGACAGAGTTGGCAACGGGCTTTGTTGCAAGGATAGGTTCCAGGGTTAGTGGTTCTGTTGTGTGGTGTGTGGTTGCTGGTGAGTATTTGCTTCAAGTTGGGGGGCTGTCTGTAAGCAAGGACTGGCCTGTCGCCCAAGATCTGTGAGAGTGATGAGTCATCCTTCAGGATAGGTTGTAGATCCTTGATGATGCGTTGGAGAGGTTTTAGTTGGGGGCTGAAGGTGATGGCTAGTGGCGTTCTGTTATTTTCTTTGTTGAGCCTGTCCTGTAGTAGGTGACTTCTGGGTACTCTTCTGGCTCTGTCAATCTGTTTCTTCACTTCACCTACTTTATAAAGTTGAGATCTTCTTGGCTCAAGTATTCCATCATGGACCGATTCTGTGAGGCTCTGTCGGTCTGGAATCCAGGCTGGGTGGCTGCCACGTCCACAGCACCACCTGACAATTCTGGCAAAGTGGGGAACAGCTGACTATAAGCCCTCAGGAGGTCCTGACTGGCACAGCCTACCTCATTCCTTGATTGGCCTAGGCACATTATTTAAGGCCTAAGGGAAACACCCATAGGCTGTCTGTGCAACTAGGTGGATCCTTGTCTTGCTGCTGGAGGCAGACCCTGCTGCACACTCCTGCTACTTGGCCTCACTCCTGTTTATCATTCTAGGTCCTCTGCTCTGCTCCTGACTTCTCATCCTGCCTGTTTGCACTAATTCTACTTGGGCTGACTCACTTGGCTCTGATCACCAGTGTGGCTCTTGACCTTGACTCTGACCTGACCTATCGCATGACACTGGGCTGGATTGCTACTTCTGGCCCTGACTCTCTAGATTGAACTTGGACCACATTCAAGTCTCCTCCAACCCAAGCCCTGGCTTTGACTAATGCCCCCTGTAGCCAGGGACCTGACAGATTTGGTATTCATTTACTTAGGAGTTTTGGATTATGGACAAAATGTTAGGCACTTCTGATTACTTGGGGAATTCTCCAGGATTCTCTGCTGGATAGACCTGGTGGAAAAACTGGAATTCCATTCCACAGGAAATTCCAAAATTAAAAAAAGAAAAAACAAACCAAAAATGGAATTTCCTGAGGAATGGAAATTCTGAATTTTGTTTGGAAAAAATAAAAATGACATTTTATGTTCTCCTTTTTTGAAAGGCAGCTCATCAGCCTGACAGCTACCAGAGTTGCCAAGGAGCAGGAAGCCTGAGACCCCTGGCTCTGGGCAGTCCACTTGGTAAGCTATGTTTGTATTAATTTAGATGGATAAATGGGTCCAAAGAATCCATAGTGTTAACACAATCCAGTCACTGTCCAACATTAAACAGCGTAAAGGAAGTTGTGGGATTTGGTATATAGAAACTTCAGCCTTCCTGTTACTATGGCGAATATACCATTACAAATCCTTTTAACCTTTTTACTAAAGATACAGAAAAAAGGTAAGAGTTAATGTGGTTAAAATATAAAACATTCAGCAGACTTTCATTTTAACAACATCCCTTGTTCCTTTTACCTTTATCTGGAGAAAGATTTTAGAAGGGAAACGTCCCCTCCCCTCCACTCCCCCCTGGTAATAGAGATGGTAATAACTGACCGTTGGGGAAAAGAAAAGTTAGTTGAGATAGGCTGAGGCTGTCATTATTGCTGCTGCTGTTTCCTAAAAGACAAAACATGATTAACACGCATGTAACCCTTCTGCCCATCAGAGTTGGCAGCAACAAGGGCCGGGTTCAGTATCTAGGGGGTTCCATTCCATAACACAATGCAAAACCGGCTCGAGCCCCCCCCAGTGACCTGGAACAAATATATACAACCCCTGCTGGGCGCCTCCAAGAGGTAATACTTCCCCTCTCGCAAGCACAGAGTCTAAGTGTAGCAAAAAGCCTTTTAATAACAGAGAGAAACAATGTGGCATTATGTTGGGGAAACACCACCAACAGGATTCATAACACAACCCATGAGCAAAAACCCACCCCAAGCAAACTGGGGCGTGTCCTTTCCCTTTGGTTCTTGAGTCCAGCAACCCAAAATCACCCAAAGTCCCAAAAGTCCAAGGACCCAAAAGTCTCTGTCCCTGGTCAGGGTAGCCCCAGAGTTCGAAAGTTTATCTGTAGAGTTTTACCTCTCAACCTGGGTGGAGATGGGGGGGGGGTAAGGGGCACCTTACGTGGACCAAAGCTGATTGCCCCATCTCTCCATGGAGCTCTGCTCTGCCAGCCGCCCCCAAGAGCTGCTCCAGGCATCCGACAAACTGCTCTGCTCCACCAGCCGCTCTGCTCCGCCAGCCGCCCCACAAACTGCTCTGCTCCACTAGCCACTCTGCTCTGCCAGCTCTGTTTACACACACAAGAGGGAAAAGAAAAGAACAGCAAAGATAGAAAATGCAGTTTGTCTCTGGTGTTGACTCTTACGTGCAGCTTTGCTGCTGGAAAAACAGACACAGTACCATTTTATCAACCACTCCAAAACCAGCAACTGGCAGTGTAGGGCACCGCATTTGGCTGCTTCTTTCTGGTTGCAGGCTTTCAGCAGTGTTGCAAAATATGCAGTCTTGGCTGGCTATTAGACATAAGGAAAAAGGAGAGGGATGGGGAAAAAAACCCAGTACGTTGGGTGGAAGAAAGATGATAAAATCTCACATCCCAGATGGCATTTGGGATTTAGCCAGATGTGGTGGAGGTAGCAATGTCATATGACTCCTGCTTTCTGGCCCAATCTGGTCAGAACGTCTTCCATGACTAGGATGAAAAAGGTGTTGATTCCCAGGCGATATGGTAGGTTGGCGGCCAGGATGGTGATGCTTGCTAGGGTAGTAAATTTTCTCCTAAAGTTAACTTTCTCCCCAATGTCTTCTATTTTAAGGATCCCAAAAGGGCATGAGAGGTGGAGTAGCTCATCCCCTCATTATTCTGTCCACCAGATAAGCCAAGTTTCCAACACACCAATTTTGTTCCACTGATTTCCAGTTCCACACTTTTTGTTTACAAAGCATGATTTTAACACAGTCCTGGAATTACATTAGTAGGCCTCTTTGTACTCATTCACTCTTTCTATCTCACTTTTGCATCTTTTCCCATCAACATTTGTTGTTCTAGTTTATTACGACAACTTAACTTACACTCACGTCTTTACAACTGAGTTCATAATTAGGGTAAATTTGTACGCCCAATTATCACAATGGCTGTCCCAGAGCCTGGGAGCTCAGGCTGCCTTGGACCTAGGAGCTTAGGCTCTCAAGGAGACATGAGCCTACGCTTCCAAAAATCTTGGCTTCACATCAGCCCAGGCAGACTGTCACTGAGCCGAGCAGGTTTCTGATGAAACCCTGCCTGTTTTCCATTGGCATTGACATGGTCCCATTGAATGGTTTGTTTTTGATAAATTGGCATTTTCCCAGAAAAAAGTATTCCATTGGAAAAATTTTGACCTGCTCTAATGCTGGGTTCTGTCTGTGATCTTTATACATTATCAAGAGATGTGCAAAGATTTCAGTATCATTATGCAAAGGACATTATTGTTTAATGTGGTAGATCTGTAATGTTGTAGTCAGTTTCTTCATTTCAGTCAGATTTAGGGGGGAGGGATAGCTCAGTGGTAAAAACTGCTAAACCCAGGATTGCGAGAGGGCCATTTAGGGATCTAGGGCATAAAAATAAAAATAAAATTGGGGATTGGTCCTGCTTTGAGCAGGGGGTCGGACTAGATGACCTCCTGAGGTCCCTTCCAACCCTGATATTCTATGATTCTATGTTCCATATGGATAATTTGGTGTAAGCTTTGGCTCCATAGCCACCGACTGGAAAATATCCACAGAATTTTCCACATTTGGTTCAAGTAAGGGAGGCTGACGTTCACCATTTGTTTCATCTTCTTGAGCAATAGTAGCAATGGTTTTGGGTGAAAAAGGCAGATCGTGGCCTTCTCTCCCTCCCTATTCTAGTGTTTGTGGTTCCAAGAGTGGGGGTGGAGGCTCTGTGTCCCTATTGCAGTGGAGTTTTCTGCCAAAGTTTCCACCTGACTGCTGCAGAAGTGGGTCTGGAGGTGTCCTGTGTATAGTCAGGTCCTAGTGTTAACAACTGAATTCTGATTGACATGAAAATGAATTCAGCATTCTTTGGATTCAGTCCAAAGCTGGCAGCATAGCATGATCTCTGAGATATTTTTTTGCTTGATAATTCTATTTTCAGCTCAATCAATGAATATGAATATAAATATCATGCTATACTCCCATCTTAAGGTGAAAATAGATATTGAAAGAGATTTGTGGAAAACTTAGGATACTTTATCACAATTAACTTGATTACAGGAACTTTGGGGACATATCTTTTGCCTGTAAAGTGTCATGCTCGTCTGTAGTGGTGTATTAGCTAATACTGAAATGGGAATTGTATATATTTTCAGTCTTACAGGAATTCAGTTTTTCAAAGTCTGTGCGGTTGAATAATGTTAATATAGTTACTCCTCTGCTTCTCAGATTTGTCTTAAAGTACAGTTCTACACCAAATGACTATACAAAGAACATCATAGACTTCTGTGTTTGAAATTCAAATGACTTGAAGATTCAATGTGTTCAGTTTACAAAGAAAAAAAGATGTTTGGTTTTTTTAACAGTCAGTTCTGCAAATTCTGGTTAGCATCTGAATGTCCAGTGTGGTTCTTTTTGGTGCATATTCATCATCAGTAATGAAGATATTGCAGTTGGAACTTAACTAACAGATCTGTTTGATGATGCACATGCCAAATTTTAACTCTTCCTTTGTCAAGAGTTAAAATTTGTTGGGATCACTGAAATAAGCAATTAGGATTCTAAATGCATGTGGGGAGAAGATCAATTGACTCTAAGGTGTCATCTTCACATAGCCACTTTTAAAAATAGAATAGCATCTTGTCATTGTGATAGTAATCCTTGTCAGTGTGTGTTTCTTAGCAATGTCATCAAAGGGACATTCATTACTTTAATTTGCATGATGTGTTAGACTGGCTTTCCCATCAGATCAGAAAAGGAATGCACAGAACAAAAGTTCTATACAAATCCCATATTTTAATACTATGTGATCAAAGGAAAATATATATAATTTCAGAGTAAGCTAGAGCAGGTGAAAATTTTTTATCAAAACATTTTATCACTGAAAAACGGGGTTTCATTGAAAATGTTTATTTCTTCACTGGGAACATGCTGTTCTCAACTATTTTTTTTCAAAGGGAAATTTAAAAATGAAATATATTTTAATTTCATTTTGCTTTTTGGAAACCAAAATCTTTCAAGATTTTGAATTTTTGTTCGCTCCCTCCCCACCCCGCTTCTTCCTTTTTTGTCACTTGATGCATTAGAATGAATGATAGCTAGGGTATTTTTACCGTCTTACTTTTTTGTTTTTGTTTTTCATGTTCCTTTTACCACTCTAACACTTCCAAAGTTCTTCAAGTTGGGGAAAGTTCAAGTGGCAAAATGAAACCCTGTAACTTTGCCATTCTGTAACTTGAAAAGTGGGAGAAGTTTTGAGAAGGTGCAGAGTGGTAAGTGGAAAAAGTGAAGGGAAAAGAGAAAACTCTTGAGATTATTCATTTTATTATTCAGTTTCAAAAAGGAAACAATCTTAAAAAATGGGAGCAAGAATAAAAATTCAAACATCCAAAATTTTGAAAACTATTTTAAATTTAAAACCCCCCACAATATTGTTCTATTGTGAAATGGAAACAATTTTGAAGATTCTGATTTTTTTTCAGTTTTTTTTTTGCCATTTTTGACCAGCTGTATAATAAGCATTAATAATCATGAAATCACCAAGCCTGTGTTGCCTTTGGCACTTTCGCAACGTGGGAGAGCCCAGTCCTGTAAGAAACAAAGGTATGTAGGCACCTAAGTAAGTAGCACAGCTTGAGTGAAGACAGTGCAGCAGAGGGCAGGCTTAAGCATGGGTAATACAAGTCTGGCACAGACATTGGCTATGTACTTAGCTCATTAGCCCACCCGGAAGCCTGGCTGTTGTTAGCAAGCGAGCTGGATTCAAGCTAGTTCGGGTAAGCTAGCCCACGCACAGCTTTTGCTGTGCAGACATACCCATAGCTTTAAAAAAAAGTTTTGACCCTGAAAGGCTGGTAAGAAATCCATATCTGTATATATGTTATGGATGAGAAACTTTCATGTGCTCCTGGAAGGTTCCCATTGACAGTCTTCAAGACTGAAACATTATTTATTTAGTAAGGGCAGTTTTGTGGTTAAGGCATATGACTGATTGGGAGCTACGTGAGCTGTGATTTATCTGCAGCTCTGCCACAGACTTCCTGTGAATATTATGTGTATGAGTAAGAAATACTTGGCTTTCTTGTAGTGTTATGAGACTCTAAAGTCATTAGTGTTGATAAAGCGAGATCCTCTGATGAAAGGTGCTTTAAAACTGCAACATGTCAATAATGTATAAAAATGATACAACACAGACACTGGCAGTGTATATTCCCCACCCTCCCTGCTTCAAACCTGACGTGGAAGACAGCAATTCAAGCAGTGAGAAGACTGGCTTTAGTCTCTCTGGCTTACTCATTCCATCCTTGGACATTCTTCTGACACTGCCAAAATGGATACAACTTAATCGCTAAATGTGGTTCTGCCAGGTGAATGTTGGCCACTTGGGAAGATTGCCAGCCAGCTAGCAGATTGTAGTAACTTTTGGTCATTACTTACCTGGCTTAGATTTAAACTGATAATTTAGACCACCAATATCTGAATTTAAATCTAAGTGATCTGCTCCCTTTGGAGAAGACACTTTTTTACAAATCTCTCTTCTCACCCTAAAATAAAATAAATAAAACGAAGCCAGAGTTCTCTTCATAATTACTACTACCAATAATAGTTGTTTCTTGTGTTTATGGGAATGAAGAATGTGCTCTAGCTCACAAATCCTGCATGCTGTCAAAGTTGCAAACTGACAAAGTTGAATGAGTCACCAGCAGTAGACTTCTTCAGACTTAGCAGTTGGTACAATCGCTCTCCAGGGAACGGGTAGGGGATAACACATAGCCTACTGGTTTTGCTGAATTTTAACAGTTGGTATGTAGGTGGTTAATACACATACAATTAATACACTATGTATACTTTAGTTGCTAATTCTATATACCGGTACTCATTTTTCCATGCAAGTCAGATCTGCAAAATCCATTTCCACATATTTAACAGATGTGTCTGCCTCAGCAATTAAGTTTATTCAAGGTTTGATTGTGTTTATCAGTTTCATGGGATTATCTTTATAATTAGGATATTATTTTTCATGAAGATGAATGTTAATTATTATTTTGTTATAGTTTTAGTTTTGTTCTGTGCTTTAATCTTGTTGCATTCCAGGGGAGCAAAGAATTCCCTGTATTAGAAATTATGTGGCAAAACATATGTAGTGTTACTGTTTCTTTGTACTTAACTAGCATTTCATAAACAACTTATCTGTAAAAGAGATTTTTATGCATTAATTCAGAGCAATGACATTGAGCTACCTTTGCTGCAGTATTGTAGCTTGTTAGCAGATATAAAATCAGAAATATCTCCTTTAAGCATTGTGGAAGTGCTATATTGGCAGAGGTTGAGATGAGGTCATTTTCCTTAACTGATGTTTTGCCACTAACGTTCTAAGAGGCCACGATCAAACAATTGTAATGCATCATGCTGCTGTCTAAATATATCACTGCTTAGGCAGAAGAATGTTTTTATTGGATTTCAACCACACCGCTAATATTCAAGTAAGTGTATTTGTAACATTTTACACAAATTATGTTAATTTCTTCCATGATGTGGTGGTGGTGGTAGGGAGGCCCAGGCTAGGGAGCAATGAAAATTACCTAAGATCACCAGATATATTTATCAGTTTTAGTCAAGAATTTCCAGAAATATATTGATTGGATAGGTCATAAAAAAATTATCACACACCCCTAGTTGTCACCTACTAGTGATACTCCATTTGGGTTCCAGTGTGGGATATCATTAAACAATTCCATCCCATACTGGATGGGGGCCGTATCCTGAAAGAAAATTTTGCCAAACCTCCTCTTCTGGCCTTCAAACAGCCTCCCCTCCCCCCAACTTCACCAAGCTCATCATCAGAAGTAAGTTCCCCACGGACCACCACTCATCAACTCAAAGCAGCACCAGACGCTGCCATAACAACAGATGCAAAACCTGCAGATATATTTCCATGGCTACGATGATCAGTACCCACCATAACACACTTTTCAGTGTCCTACATGTGCCTATGACAACTCGTAGTGTACCATATCCAGAGCACTAAATGCACTAACAACTATGTAGATGAAGCAAGACAATGACTACATTCTCAAATGAACTCTTACAGAAAATGAGACAAAAACACCCATCATCCATGGATAAACAAAATGATCACTCCATATGTGACCTCTCAGGCCTCATCCTCAAAGGAAACCTGCACAACACCTTCAAAAGAGCTTAAATGCATAACTCTGATAGACACTAAAAATCACAGACTCAATGATGACTCTGGATTTATGGCTCATTACAACAATCTATAACCTTCTAACCCTCCTTTGTCCTATGACTTTAGAGGTGTTAATTGCCTACTTCACTTTGAATGGTCTCTTACAGCAGTGGTTCTCAAACTAAGGCCACCACTTGTTCAGGGAAAGCCCCTGGTGGGCTGGGCTGGTTTGTTTATCTGCTGTGTCTGCAGGTTCGGCCAATCATGGCTCCCACTGGCTGCGGTTCGCCGCTCCAAGCAAATGGGGGCTGCAGGAAGCGGCGCAAGCTGAGGGATGTGCTGGTCGCCCTTCCCGCAGGCCCCATTGGCCTGGAGTGGTGAACCGCAGCCAGTGGGAGCCGTGATTGGCTGAACCTGCGGACGTGGCAGGTAAACAAACTGGCCTGGCCTGCCAGGGGCTTTCCCTGAACAAGCGGTGGCCCTAGTTTGAGAACCACTGTCTTACAGCATATTAATGCCTATGCTAAACAATCTGTTCCATCTTGTATTTAGCTGTGACACCCTGAGTACTTTTCCCAGTCCTGAAGAAAAACCCTGTGTAAACTCAAAATCTTGTCTCTTTCACCAATAGAAGTTGGTCCAATAAAAGATGTTACCTCGCCCACCCTTGTCTCTCATGAATATGAATATTATATGAGCTTTGTTTGCTTTGGTGAGGATCTCTCATATCCATGTCTTCTCAAACATGTCACTTCTCTGCCCCTTTTGTACATTTATAATAAAATGATGAGCTTGTTAGAAGGCTGTCAATGACTTCTGCTCTGTACAGAACACAGTGCCTCACTTTCACTCACACAAAGCTTCTGCTTACACTGTGCGGGAGCAGACCAGTATTTCAGTCCCTGTGGCAGATCTACACTTAAAACACTGTAGTGCTTTAATGAAGATGCTCTAAGCTAATGGGAGAGAGCTTCTCCCAGCGGCTTAGTTAATATATCTTTGTGAGAGGCAATAGCTATGCCTGTGAGAGAAACTCTCCCACCAACATAGTGCTGTCTACACCAGCGCTTAGGTTGGTATAACTACACGGTTTAGGGGTGTGGATTAATCACACCCTGAGCAATGTAATTATAATCAAAATAATTCTGTATTGTAAATAAGGGCTAAGTCCTTCAAATATCAGTGGTGATAAGACATTGCTCCTTTATAAGGTAGGTGCCCCATTGTTGTTTCCAAATACTACTAGGAAGGGTGAGCGTGGTTCAGTTGCAAAATGTAAATCCAGTTTGCCACAGACTAGGATTTTGGATATAATTTTCAAATACTGTGTATATGTTATTAAAAGAAAAATTTATATAAAAAGGTGATCAAGTGCTAGCAAAGAGCAAACATTCCATATAAGATACCTGAGCTCCTAAAGAAGGCTAACTGAACAATGAAATAAGAAGTGAGATGAGAGCAGATTGGCTGACTAAAATTGCCCCCCAAAACTATCACAATTACCACTGGAAAATGTGCTAGACATAAACATTAAGTTGTTTGGAGAATACACTCACTTCAAGACCTCTTCATAGATCAAAGTCCCTTTCTGCACACCTAATTGTGATAATTTTGATTCATGAGCACAAATTCTTCTGTCACTTGTGCAACCCCACCACACCATATTTAGTTTTGGTGTCAGTGGGTACCGTTCCCATTGAAATCAATGACAGTTGTTACCATTGGTTTCAGAGTAGCAGCTGTGTTAGTCTGTATTCGCAAAAAGAAAAGGAGAACTTGTGGCACAAATTTATTTGAGCATAAGCTTTCGTGAGCTATAGCTCACTTCATCGGATGCATGCAGTGGAAAATACAGTGGGGAGATTTATATACACAGAGAACATGAAACAATGGGTGTTACCATACACACTGTAAGGAGAGTGATATCACTTAAGATGAGCTATTACCAGCAGGAGAGTGGGGGGGTGGGGGGGGAGAAGAAAACCTTTTGTAGTGATAATCAAGGTGGGCCATCACTACAAAAGGTTTTCTTTCTCCTCCCCCCTGCCACTCTCCTGCTGGTAATAGCTCATCTTAAGTGATCACTCTCCTTACAGTGTGTATGGTAACACCCATTGTTTCATGTTCTCTATGTATATAAATCTCCCCACTGTATTTTCCACTGAATGCATCCGATGAAGTGAGTTGTTACCATTGTATCAGCATTGAGTCTGGCTCATAGACTTTAATAAAGTTCCACATAGTGTAACTGAAAACAGAGTTTAGTTTTGGTGTTTGTCCCTTTTACCCCAATGAATCTTGTTGGTGGTGTGCTTTGCATGTGGTAGCAAGGAATTCAGGGGTGCAATTACAGAAGGAAATGTGATGAATGAACTTGTGCTGCATCTGCACTACTGTTTTTATCTTTGATGGCTTTACATATGTTATTACTTTCTCTATAACACTGTAATCTTGTATATTCATCCTTGAAAATGACACTAATGTGTACAGCATTTATTTTTTGCCAGATGGAGAAGATCTTTATCATGAAAAAAATCAATTTCTTTAAAAAAATATAACTTGGCTTAGATTCAGAAAATAAAAAGCTGCTGTCACCATTAGTAAATGCAAGTGGGCCATAAAGCTTTCAATGGTGGCTAGAGCTAAACATTTGCTGCTGGTTCAAGCTATTATTTAAAATCTTTTTAAATTTAATTTAAATCAGACGTGTCTACAAGAACCTTCGTAATGATATTTCATTCAGATTCTTCTTGCATCTGTTACTGAATAAAGACTATGATCATAAACTATATTTAAAACTGGGAGAGTAACTGTATTTTTGGCCCTAAACTCTTTTACATTTAGGACACTAATCAAAAATCATATATTTTAAATGTCAGAGGAAAAAAAATCAGTAACAGTCCTATTCCCAGAGATCCTCGCAAAGTCCAGTGCCCCCTGATGGGGGGTATCTATCCAGCGACAGGTACCAAGAGACACCCTGCATTCTTCACTAAGAAGACAAGCTGGCAATATGTTCTGTCTCATGAAAAAAGGATCACAGCCAGGCCTGGATGAAAAATACTGGAAGGATTTTGGAGTGAGTTTTGTGCTATAATACATGAAAATATCTAGTTAAATAAATAGGTCTAGGTTTTAGAATGTGTTTGATTTTATTTTATATGTAACCGTTTGTTTTCAATATTGCTACATGCTATCATTGGAATCTCTCCTCTTTGTTAAATATACTTATTTACCTAGGTGCTGTGTGTGAAGCAGAGCAGTGATCTGAGGTATAGCGGGGTAAGCTGTGGCGTACTGCTTGTTTGGAAGCAGCAAATCTGAATACTGTGAGTGCCAGTGGAACAGGGGCTGGACACTCCAGGGAGATGCTTGAGGTTTGGAGTGTGCCTACAGCTATCCTATAAAGAGAGAGCAGGGCCCACATAGGCCTCGAGGGGAGACCTTGTGTTGCCCATGGCTAGTGGAGTTGGGGAGCTGATCCCCAGCAGGCACAGATACATCTTCCTCCTGTTAAGCGCAGGTGGTAACAAGGTGCTTCACAGCCCTGGGTAGCATCTCCATTATTCACCTAAGGGATCAGGAGTTGGACTAAATTCTGATCATATAGTTACAATGGGAAAATCACTTAATCATCCTGGATCACTAAATGTTTCAGATGATGATGGTGGTGTAGTGAAGTTGCCATATCCATTTTCTGTGGATCATTATTGTAAGAATTTATAAGTCTATTGAGATGCAGGTGATTACATAAAATATCTATACTGTAAGTATTTTTAGGACAGAGATACCACGTCTTGCCTGTTCTTGGCAGGTGGATTTGCTGTTCTTCTAAATCTCCACTTCGTATCGATAGACTCATCTAAATTTTTAATTAAGCTTTGAGATAGAAGGTTTTGTCTTAAATTGTTGCTCAATGAATCAATAAAGCTTGAGTCAACATTGTTTAAGGCTTCCTTTTATTTAAATATTTTTATATCTAATTTGTTTTTGCCAGTTACTGAAGCCAGACTTAAGCACACCACCTTAGGTCTCTCATGAGCTTTTCTGATGGTAGATATTAAAACAGCACAACAAAATAAGTGTTTTCTCTTTCTGAAGGGAAGGCTTAAAAAAATAAAAATCACAACCAACTTTCAGATCTCACTGCAGATCTCATCATATATAGGTAGCAGTAGTGATATGTCTGCTCATTCTAACAAAACTGGAAAAGAAGATGGACAAAAGAATTAGTTCACCCAAACCCTCTGGCAGCTCTTTTAGAAAATTGGGTAATTTATCATTTCCAACATTACCATACTTGCTTTCTAGCCTCTGTGAAGTTAAAAGTCTGCCAGCAGTTTCACTGCACTCCCTGTACTTTTTTAATGGCTTTTTAGCTTAGTAAATACATCTTGGGGGCTAAGATTGGCAAATAGTCTTGGTTCAAGAAATAATTTGTTTCTGATGTCATTGCTATTATTTACATAAAGAGGTGACAAAACATAAACAGCTGTTTACCAAGTATCAGAGTAGCAGCCGTGTTAGTCTGTATTCGCAAAAAGAAAAGGAGTACTTGTGGCACCTTAGAGACTAACAAATTTATTAGAGCATAAGCTTTCGTGAGCTACAGCTCACTTTTCCAAGTAGTTTCTAATGCTATTTTTTTTGTTTACCAAGTAGTTTCTAATGCTATTTTACTCATGCTGTGCTTTGTGTTTTTTTAAATGAGGTTATGGAAGCCATTTGTCATTCATGTGGAATGCGTCCGACATCTGTATATTAATATGATTTGATGATCTGTAATTTCATATGCCCAGTAAGGGCCTGATCCTGCAAATCCTTTCTCTGACGTGAGTGCAAGTTTGGAGGCCTGGGCCGTATTGACGTGATGTCTGCTTACTAACATTTAGCATTAATTTATCAACACCAGCATGCAAAGCAGAACACTTGCTCTAAACTGCTTTTGGCTCACGATAGCTTGTATGCCCCTATGACATCATTTATGGGAGAGGAAAAAACATACCCCACCAACAGGACCTCATGTAAAATGATTACATTCTCTTCACAGATAAAAGGAATATTCTTCCTCTTTATTTTATTTAGTCTTATTTTACTAGACTATCCTGACATAGTCTCCATACCTCCCTACTTTGCAGAGTACTCTCTCCCAGCTATTCTATAATCTTCTTGTACTTCCATCTGATTCACTAGTATCATTTGTTCAATGTGCTCTGTTTCCCATTCATCCTGTAGCTTGGATACTATTGCATGCTCTTCAACCTGGGTTCACTATACAGTAATCACAAAGTGAAATCTTCTATCCTGTTTTTTTCTTAT
The DNA here is from genome assembly GCF_009764565.3 of Dermochelys coriacea. Lineage (NCBI taxonomy): Eukaryota > Metazoa > Chordata > Testudines > Dermochelyidae > Dermochelys > Dermochelys coriacea. The sequence goes on from NC_050071.1 coordinate 69,150,367, forward strand.
TGTTTGTATCTCTCACTTATTCAAAAGTTTCTCGTAGATCTGAGACCCTCTATTGTAAAACTCTAATTAGATTTTTAAAATTTATTATAGGTCAGTTTCTAAATCTCAGCCTTATTTTTTCCACATCTGTTGACTAAGGATGTGGGAGGGTGCTGTTGTCATGACACATGGACAAAAACATAAGAACGAGAGTCAATTTTTGCTAAAAAACAGGAACTTAGTAGGGACAGCAAATATATCTTCAAGCTTTGAAGAAGGTTTGAAGAAGATGTGAAAATGCAAAAGGCATTACAGTACAATTATATATTTATAAGTTGTTAGTCTCTTTAAGCTTAATGCTGACTATTGGGTTTTCATCCTTTCATGCCCACACCTGGATCTTCCTTGCGCAACACCTCTTGCTTGGTGTCTGTAGTAGGGACTACAGAAGGCCATGGAGTTAACAAGGAATATCTTGGCATATTCCGAGTAAAAAGGAAAGAGGCATGGTCAAATACATCCATTGTCCTCCTCAGAATTATCAGTATCATGTTGGAAGTTTTTATTCGGAAGTGTGTTTTGACACACATGATGAAGGCCAGAAATCCTACAGCTAACAGGAAAATGACCTATAAATAATGACCTACGATGGACTTGTCATACAGTCATTAAATGAAATATTCAGTACCAGTTTCCTCTGTCTTGTTTCTCAGTTTCCGGCTTCTAAAATAAATAACTAAAATACTATTTCTTTAGAAATATCTTGCTAACTAACTGATAGCATCAAGTTTCTTTGCATGCTTAAAAAGGGATATTTTCTTTTAACAAGAAAGAAAAGGTTAATGTATTACTGGAAAAAATGTTTTACTTTTAAAAATCACTTGTATAGATTTCAGTTACTTTGTCATTTAGAAAACAGAGTAAAATAAAGAGATAGAATGGATGTTTAGGTTCTTATACTGCACTCACTATTGTAGTATCAGAACACCTATGTGATATTCATTAGTATGAGAGGAAGGATAATCTGGTGGTTACAGTACTGAACTGGGACTAAGGAGACCTAGCTTCAACTCCTCATTCTGGGCAAGCCTCTGTGGATATGTCTACGCTGCAATCAATAGGAGGTGTGATTGCAGCTTGTCTGGCAAACAGCCTACTGAAGACAATCTGCTGCCCTAGGCCAAACTTCAGTGTACCTCCACCCCCTGCCCCAGAACAGAGGTTCTCAACTACAGGGGGGACACCCACTGGGGATTGGGTCATGTCAGACTTTTGGGGGGTGGGGATGGGGTGCATGGCAAGCCTTCTAATGGTTGGGTGGTTATGGTAGAAGTTGAGGGTGTCAAGCGCCACTCACTTAGGTTTCACCCAGCCACCTCCTCTGTCATGATGTGGCTTGGAGGGCAGGGGCTGCTGGGCAAGATTTGGGCATTGTGACCTGGCACATGGAGTCACAATGCTGCTCAGGTTTGACCTGGCCATCCCTGTTGCCCTAGGTAGAATCCGCTATCCTAGACAGCTGCCTAGTTTGCCTGTAGCTAGAGTAGCCCCTGGTATCACAGCTAAAATAGCAATGAAGATGCAGCAGATTGGGCATCAGCATCTTGTTACGGAGTGTAATCTATTTGAGGCAATCTTATATGGTATGTTTGTTTATCACCAAGCATAGTGGCGTCCAGATCTCAGCTGGGGCCTAGAGGCATTATTTTAAAAGAAAAATTATTAATTAGTATTACTATAGAAAAAATCTGATTTATCCACTCAAAACTTCAGACCTATCTCTGTTCAGAGCTGCCTGTATGCTGTCACATGAAAACTTTAATAGATGTCCCATTTTACATAAGAGCAGTTCAAAACTGCCTGGCTTGCCTTGAACTTAAAGGTAGGGGTCTTCCTAGTCACTGGAGGTGAAATCCTGGCTACATTGCAATCAAAGGGAGTTTTGCCATTGACCTCAATGGAACCAGGATTTCATCCTGGTTCTGCAATTCAAAACTCTCTTGTTTATTCCAAGTAATGAGGACAAACAGACCCACCCACACTAGATGTGCTTTTGGTAATATGCCTTCAAGAAGCATGCCAAGAGTGAACTCCCTTGAAACACAGTTCACTCAGAAAAGATTATAGAGTGTCTTACATTATTTACAAGGCCAAAATACAATGGAAGAAAGACAAAAATAGGATTTTACATTGCAGAAAATTTATGAGACAAAGGAAAGATAAGGAAAGTACGTTTTATGACAAGCTACAACCCATTCTCTCTGACATCTTATCTAGCCATCTGCATCTCATGAGGTCATGTCATCTGGAAGCTGAGATGGTCTGAGTACATAATATTTTATTTTTATACCTTCTAGGCCCATCCTCCCTCCTTTCTGCAGTAATGATTGGTCCTTCACAGCAGTTAACACAGTAGATTAAATTTTAAATTACCTCATTTATTACAATTGAGTCCTCCCCTTGGGGCTGTGTTCAGTAAATGGAATGAAGAAGTAGCTTCTTTTTTGTTGCTATTGGAGTCTAAGGGATGATTTCTTCCTTTTGTGTGCAAACTGCAGAATCAGTCTCACTAAATGTGGGCCAAGCCTTTATAATAAATCCTGTTCCCCCTTCACTTAAATCTCAACTCTCTAATCCAGCCAGTCTTATCCCATCCTGTTTATCTACACTACTGTTAGTAGTGCCAATGCAATTCCTTCTCATACCTGCAACACTTCATGTTTGCATGACACAAGTGATTGCAAGAGTGCACAAGTGTTCAAACAACTATTATGATTGCATTTGCTTTGAGAAAAGCGAAGCACCTTCTTATTCACCACCACATTGCCTGCAGAGCTGCAATGGGTCAATTCGTCCCCCAGTGCAGTTCCACAATGCTCCTGCCCTCCCATTAGTGATGACTCTATCAGCTCAGAGTCCTGGCTCTGCTCACTTGTCAAGCAGGTTATCTGCCAAGTGCATGCAGGCCGGAAAGCATCTAAGCTGCTACCTTTGTAGGCTTGGATGTATGTATTTTCTTCCCTTCCTCTACCTCTTTTTGATCATTTAACCTCAAAATATTAGGAAATTCATCAATAGGTTATTGAATATGAAAGGCACATACATTTTATGAATACCTGATACTGGCATTAATATTGAGAGAGTTGGACCCACTTATGTCAGCAGTGAATCAGACCTTTGCTATACTTCCTGCTCTAAACAATTGTTCAAAGGGGCAGTATGCTGACAAACAGATACTATTCAAAGTAATGTTAAATGATGAAAAAAATCACATTCATCTAATGACTAGAGCAAAGTGAAACAGAACTTCATCATATTTACAATGAGCCATAGCAGTTCTGATATCATAGTTCTGTCTTATTCTCATTTTGATCTCACTCGAGAAGTCTTCCTTCTTGCTTACAACAGGTGGCTTACAACTTTTCACGGCAACAAGCAAGTTGAACTACAGACACTAACTTGCATTGAATCAATGTACCAGCATGTTCACTGTACGCCTGTCATCTGGTGTTGCATGTCTAAGTTGTGGTCATTGAGTCTAATTGGGCATGTAAAGTTCTACATTGTGAGTAGGTGATATGGGTCAAAATGGAGCAGTGCATGTGTGATCGGTTGTATCCATAGGGTACGCCTCTCTATTGAAGGGGAGGACAGCTGTAATCAGTTCCATTTTATGTGAATTAAGTAAAAACCCTTGGGCTCCTGGGAAACTACTAATATAGCCCAGAGTTGCGCTACGTTTGGGTGTCCCAGCTTAGAGACCATACAGCTGGTGGGATAATAGTTTTATTACTCATTTTAATTCTAAAAACTGCAGTACTTGCAAGAGTAAAGCTACAGCAAGGAGCTTAACAGATTTTTTTTGCCAATTTCCTATTAATTTATTTGACTTCTGATATTATTTTGAGTTGATGCCTGCATAAACTTCCTCCTTTTTCTAGATCTGCACCCTTTTATAAAAGTACCATTGATCCTAAAGGTAAGATATGGATTTTGAATATAAGTGCAAAAGCCATGGTTTCCAGGAGATCTCTGATTTGGCATGAAGTTAGCAGTCTCCCTTGAATGCATGGTTTCAAATCTCAGATCTAGCAGCACCCAGGGTTTGATGCTTAGCTAGCATGGAATTTAGTACATTAGACATATGCAGACATATAGTGACACAGAAAGCTCAATTTGAACTTTGATCTTTCACCTTCATCCTTTTATTGTGATAAATTCAGCAAAAATATTTGATTTTGAAAACAGCTTTTTGCCCTTGATGAAACATTGAAAGCAAAAGATTTGCGTTATTTTGCCTTTTTCGCAAAACTATTTTAAAAACAGATTTTCTGATTTAATTTACAGAACTTGCCAAAGTTTTGCATTATTTTCTACTCTTAATATATTTGATTGAATGGTGGCCTGTGGAGTAGGTTCAAATAAATAGACATTTCAAACGAGAGCATGGGGAAATGTAATTTTCTACCCACTAAAAGGGTGAATGTATAGTCACAAGTGGAATTTGGCAGGAGGCTAATTCAATAAGATATGAATAGCCACTGCCCACTGTTTTATTGTACCCTCTACCCGGGAATATGGCTCAGCCTTGCAAAGTTTACAATTGTAAGTGGAATCCAAAATTCCAAAATTGCAGGAGTCCAATATTTCAGGTCAGCAGGAAGACTGCAAAGTTGGCAATGAAAAAAGCACCAGCAGAGCTATAATCAAGACTCTGAATTAATGCTGACATGATTATTTGAAATCCAACTCTAAGAATAAAACAATATCAGGCTTGGCTGCATAGTGTCTAATATTGCCACCCAGTTTGAATTACTGCTGGCATCCTCATAACTTAATTGTACTGGCATGTTAGAGCGTGATGGATTTGCCATTTTTATGAAATTCGGGCTGTGTCAGCCAGTAAATCATATCCCAAATTAAATAACCAAATGAAATTCCCCCCCCCCCCCCGGATGATTATTGTAAACGGACTTGTGTACAATATGGGTGTCCTGCAATAATTAAAAATAGGAGCCCCCTGAACATTTAATTCAAAAGGTAGAGAATAAAAAAATGCTACTACTACTAATACTCACCACTTGTGTAGCGCTCTTCATCTGTAGTTCTCACAATGTTTTGTGGTGTGGTTAAGCATTATTTCCTCTATTTTACCGATGGCCAAACTGATATATGGGGAAGTTAAAGGCAGACTTTCAAAGGCACAAATGGGATTGCTAACTCACATTTGTGCCTTTGAAAGTCTCCTCTTAATTGACCTTCCCAAGATCACATAGGGCTTGAGCCAAAGTGGAAAAACTCCCATTGCTCTCAAAGGGATTTGGATCAGGGCTGTAGAAAGCTAGTTGCAGTGATGGGAGTTTCAGGGGGATTAGCAGAATTCCCTCCTATGCTCTCTAGCACTTCCATCAACAGCAAAAGCAAAATGATGGAACAGCAACTCCTTCCTCATAAATTTCCTTTAAATCTAGTGAATGATCTTTCAAATCATTCTCTACTAGATATATTATACATTATTCTAATGTAAAAAATTGAGAGCCAGTGAAGTGGCATTGACTCTTTTAAAAATGCCTTTTATACATTATGGCTTCATCTGTATTGAAATGGACACTGCACGGATTTTGCTTTAGAGATGGGCTGAAGTCAGAAAATTAAGATCCAGAGTGTGAACATACTTAATGGTGGGATGTTGTCTTCATTGTAGTTTCTGTCCATACTTCTGAAATTCTGCTCAACTACTTTTGAAATTGCCTATTTTTCAAAAGCGTTTTCTATTTTAATCACTGTTGGCCCCTTTTGTGTGATCATCCCCATTCCTCCTTTTTAGTGATGCCACTCTGACTTGTACTATTTTATTTGGTTTTATTATGCCCTATGCATCTTGTGGTGTTTCATTTCTTCCTTTCCAGGGTGTTGTATTGTATGCTTACAATTTTGGCCAAATCTATGACCCTTACTCAGGTTGAGTAGGGTTGTAGAATTTATCTACATATCTATAAATAAGGGCTCCAAAATATGGTCTTATTATTATCTTTATTAGCCGTTAGTACATTGTTATTTCTCTCAGTAGTCTGGTTAAAATTTATCACAACAAATTTTTCCTGCACCTACTACAGTGTCAGTCCCTTTGAGGATTATTTTCCCTCCTTTCTCTCTCTCCACCTGTGGAAGATATCATTGTCACAAAACATAGCTGAATTAGGCTACTGGCTCTTTGTATACTAGTGCAAAAAATCCTAAAATGAAAATGCAGACCTAAAACATTAACAAATGAGACAGATGGTTATACAAAATAACATTTTTTATAAAATGCTGCTGTGTCATAAAGGGAGAATAAGATAAAAAAGCATAATTAAAAATAAATCCTTAGTGGATTGTATTACCTATGTTGATATAAACATTTTTTGATATTAAAATTGAAATAATTTCACTATCCTATTTTCTCTTCACCATCTGTGCTGTTTACTTTTTGCATTTGGCACAGCTCAGCCAATGAAACTACTATTGTCAATTTTAGTTTTGCTTAGTTAGTTTTTGCTCTCTGGTTCTATGCACAGCACAGAGCTGTTTCCATTTCTAGAAACACATCAGGGAATAGTTACTTTTTTAAAATGTTTTTATGAAATAACTGTTGTTAGTGTTTGTTAGTAAAACCATCTCCACAATTCTAATCCTTTTAGGTTTTGATTTCAAAAAATGAAAAAACTAAGTGTAAACTACTTTTACTACAATTTCCTTTGAACTGTGCAGATCTACCTATATCTGAATCTCCTAGCGGCAGCTCTCATTATGTAAGGTGGTGATAAGTTAGACTTCCTGACACTCAGCCTCCTTTATGGCTAGATTGTGTCACCATGACAATCTCAGGGAAACAAAATATTGTACACACACCAACCCACCATTTCAGCTCTACTGGCCAGCTTGTTCAGGGAACAGAATCAAGATCTGACCATTCCCTTTTCATCTGCTCCAAGCCTCAAGAGCCAGCACAGAGTGGTAAGGAGGGCTCTTAGTCCCTGTTATGGCCCTTCATGGGCACGCAGCACAACCCACAGTCTAGCCCCTAGACGTACTTAAACCTACTTACTGATATGCAAGAGAGTGTAATAAACTCTAAGGCCCTGTGTACACTGGCAAGTTTCTGCTCAGTAAATCAGTTTTCTGCAGTGTAACTCCCAAGGTTTAAAGAAAAGGAGTACTTGTGGCACCTTAGAGACTAACAAATTTATTTGAGCATAAGCTTTCGTGAGCTACAGCTCACTTCATCGGATGCACCCAAGGTTTACACACTTAGCCACTTAGTGAGCAGAAACTGCACAGTTGCAGAGCTGTAAAAAAACCACCCTGAAGAGAGGCATACAGCTTTGTGCACAGGGGGTACAGCGTGCAGTACCAGTATAGACACCCTGGTCGATTACAGCACTGCAATTGGCCTCTGGGAGGTGTCCCACAATGCCTGTTCTTACCTCTCTGGTCATTAGTTTGAACTCTACTGCCCTGCCCTCAGCTGACCAACCATCATCCCCACTCCATAAATTCCTTTGGAATTTTGAAAGTCCCCTTCCTGTTTGCTCGGTGATGGTCTCAATGCATCTTTCCAGGTGGTCATGCCTGCTCCACGCACCAGGTGATCTCCAGCTTGGAGTAATGCTGAGCTGCTGGACCTCAACAGCATCTGGAGAGAGGAGGTTGTCCAGTCCCAGCTGTGCTCCAGCCGTAGGAATTATGATACGTTGCATTTTGGCTTCACTGCTATGACCTTGAAAGCCCAGCCTTCCTCTTTGTTACCGCTGTCTGAACCGCTGTGCAGAATTAGAAAGCAACCAAGAAGAACTAAGGAGGACTTTCTGTGTGATATTATGATGTACTCTGCGGCCAAAAAAGAGGAATTGAAGGAGGTGGGACAGCGAGAAGAGGGACTAAAACGAGAGCGTGGCGCACCAGAATGAAGCCCTGGAGTGACTCTTAAATGTTATGGAGTGCCAGGCGGACACACTATAGGCAATACTAGCACTGCGAACCAAGCAGCTCCGTGCCTGCCCTTCCCTGCAGCCGCTGTCACAAAACTCTTTCCCATGCACACCCCAGACACTGCCAACACATTCTTATCAACTTCCTGGCTCCAGTATGTACCCGCTGCATTCCACTCCTGCCCTGTCACAGTCCAGCCCTGTGGACACCAGTACCCACTGCATTCAACACCTGTTTCTTTGCACTTTGGCCTTGCTGAAATACAGTACTTGCTGCACTGTACTCCAAAGGAGAAGGTTGGATATGATCCATGGACATACACAAATCTTTAGCCATTCCAGGACCCCTTTAGCTCCTCCTGGGACCTTCCCTTCCCCTATCCCCCTCAGTGCTGATGTGTTTTTTTGTTTGACTCTCTCCTCTGGTGGTTGTTTTTTTAATAAATGAATTGTATTGGTTTGAAAGCAAACAGAGCCCTGCAAGCAACAGATAATTATTGTGAACCTTCATATTGCATCATGTGCACCGATCACCTCCTAGCATTACAAGCACTGCACTCCTGAGCATAGCAACAAATATTAGTGGCTTTCAGCTTAAAATTGCTGCCTAAAGGCATCCCTGATCTTTATGGCCCTGCGCTGAAGCCGTCTAATAGCCCTGGTCTCTGGCTGTTCTAATCCAGCCTCCAGGTGCTGAGCCTCAGTGGTCCAGCCCTGAGTGAAGCTTTCAACCTTCCTTTCACAAATATTATGGAGCATACAGCATGCAGCTATAAGCACAGGAATATTGTCATCAGCCAAGTCCAGCTTCCCATATAGGCAACATCAGTGGACCTTTAAACAGCCAAAAGCACACTCAAAGTCATTCTGCACTTGCTCAGCCTGTTTTTGAACCACTTTTTGCTGCAGTCAAGTTGCCCCATGTATGGCTTCATAAGCCACGGCATTAACGGGTGAGCGGGGTCTCCCAGGATCACAATGGGCATTTTGCTTTCCCTGTGGTGATCTTCTGGTCCGGGAAGAAATGTCCCTGATTGCAGCTTCCTGAACAGGCCAATTGTCCAAAAGAGTAATTCACTTTCATTTACACCTTCTGACAAGCTCTTGTTAATGGCTTTACTTACTATATCCCTCTTGTCCATCCCCTAGTATGGTAATTATGTTACCTCAGACTCTCCGGGACTCAGTGAAGCTTAGTGGGTGTGACACTCTGTATCTTGGGGGAACACCCTGCACCCCCATATTCATCCTTATAATATGATTGTGTGGTATCCAATGCAAAGTTTGTCATGTTGGGTTTCTTCGGAAGACTCATGATGCACTGAGCATTGTTGCTATAGTAATGTTATGTTATACATTGTGATTTCATGTATATAGTTATGAGGCTGAAAATGTGTTCTCATGGCTTAAAACAAGCCCAGGCAAAACTCTCCAGGAACAGAGGGGCAGTTCACACCTCATCAGGGCATGTATGGGACAAACCAGCCCAGCCTCAAACAAAGAACAAAGGACACTGGCCTAGGCAGCAACAAAGGATCTGTTGGACTCTCAAGTGAGTCACCCCCCTTCCCTTGGTCAGTCAGGGACTATGATGAGGTAATGCTCATGTGATCCTTAAGGGGGGGTAAAACCAAGAAAGAACATGATAAAAGAGAGAGACGTTTGCTATGCTCTTTCTCTCTCTTCCACCTTCATCTACAGACATCACCACCAAGCAACTGAAGCACTGATCAAAGGGGAGAGCCTGGCTGGAGGACAACTAGCCAGCCTGTGGTGAGAAGCATCTAAGTTTCTAAGGGCATTGAAAGTGCTACGATCAACTTAGAATGCGTTTTGCTTTTATTTAATTTGACCAAATCTGACTTGTTGTGCTTTGACTTATAATCACTTAAAATCTGTCTTTTGTAGTTGATAAATCTGTTTTTTTATTTTACCTGAAACAGTGCTTCTGGTTTGAAGGGTGTCAGAGACTCCCCTGGGATAACAAGTCTGATACATAACAATTTCTTTGTTAAATTGACAAACTCATATTAGCTTGTAGGGTCCAGCGGGCATAACTGGACACTGTAAGACGGTGGTTCCTAGAGCTGGTTTGGGACCAGAGATGTTGGCTAGTGTCATTCGGTTGCACAATCCAAGGAGCAACTTGCATGCTGGAGGCTGTGTGTGAACAGCCCAGCAGTGGGGGTTCTCACAGTGGAGTACGGTGAGGCTCACTCCCAGAGTCGAGGATTGGAGTGACCTAGTGGATCACCAGTCCGGATAACACCAGGGGAATGTCACAGTGGGGCAAACTCAGCGATGACTGGGAAGGGCAGGTGCAAATTTCACACTGCAGGTTTCTCTTGTGCCATCCCTAAGTCAAAAATCCATAAATCCAGTACCTACTCTTCCTTAAAACATACCTTGGCTGGAATGCACACAGAAAACTGCAACCTGATAATGGCTAGACAGCTATTGAGTTGTGGTTATACTACTGACTGGCTAAGCGTTGCACATATGCTATTATATTTGTTACCAGCCTCACCCCAGCCTGCTTGTGTGTCTCTTCATCTGTTAAGTCTCTGTCTTTTAGATTACAAGGTCTTTGGGAGAGGGGCTCTCATTTATTATATGTTTGTGACAGCATCTAGCACAATGAGGCCCAACTCGGTTGTGGACGTAGGTGCTACTGCAATTAGGGTGACCAGATGTCCTGATTTTATAGGGACAGTCCTGATTTTTGGATCTTTTTCTTATATAGGCTCCTGTTACCCACCCACTCCCTGTCCTGATTTTTCACATTTGCTGTCTGGTCACCCTAACTGCAATATAAATCTTAAATAATGCTACATTTGTCTTGAGGGAGTCTAGGTATGATATACACATTAGGATGGCTGTAACAAAGTATATGTTGAATAAGCTTAGGTTCCTTCTGGAGTGTCCTCTTAATTTGTCCCTACACATAGTGGAAAGCTTCTATTCTGTTAAAGTCTGACTGTTCTCCAGTGTAAGGCAGATGGTTCAAAGGAAAAAGAAAATGTATAATGAGTTTTCTCTCTGTGCAGTCTCTTTACAGAGATGCCCAAATTTTGTGGCACTCATGGCTACACTGACAGCTTACCAGGAGTGGAGATCCACACCTACTTTGCAAATAAGTGAATATAAACATATGGTTTACTTGCATCTTCTATAAATTGTTTCTCTCTAAGTTATCAGCAGTTGATCCATTTTAACATTAAAAGCTGCAGTTACACAGAGGGTGGTTGTGGTTAGGACTTCTTAGGCTGCATTTCATACATCCCCTTTTCCTTTAAAAAGAGCAGATCTTGACTGATAGGGCATGGTGCCCATAATCCAGTATGCTAGCGGTCCTTGCTTTAGTTCTCTGCAGCAAGGAAATGGGATTTCCTGACATGATGAACCAATGCAAAAGGGATTAAATACCTGTGAGAGAGCTCCTGGCCCATGCAGTGGAAGAGGCTCATTTTGCAGAGTTTGCTAGGCTGGCTTTCTTTACAAGTGATTCTTTAGTTTACTAAGTTCTGCAGTGCTGCTGAATTTATCTAGTACCTAGGGGAAAATCCACCTCAGGTTTTGCCCTACATATTGGATATTTCTAAGTACAGTAACTCATTTTATCATAGAAAACCAAATAAAAACTAGCGGGCAACAACTCTTGCTCATTACCGAGATTGACTGGAATTGAATTTGCACTCTTAAACTCAAGAGGCTCTTTACCACACTTTCAACTCTTTGTACAGTCCAAACCTTCCTCACTTATGTTTAAAAAAAGATACATTGTAACTAGGAAAACACCATCTAAATAACACAGGCATCTGTGCTAAGGAACTAGCTCACTGTAGCTGGTGCACATTTTTGAGCAGTTACTGGAATTGAGTCACCAGCAGCCCATCAAGAGACTGAAATAAACACAGCAGAATACAGAAAAGCAGAATACAATCTATCTGTGAAGGTTTCATCTGGACTTAGCTACAAATCCTTCAGACTCTTTGAAGGTTTGATGTTGCTAAGATTTGGGTTTCTGATTCATGTCTGTTTTAGCAATGGGATTGAGCTATTAATTTTGGATCTGAATTCATATCCAAACTTATCTCAAGTTTAAAGGCATTGGGGTTTGAATGTAGGATTCCTATACAAGCAAATCTCTATGAAACCTTCAGTCATACTGAAAAATACTGTATTCTATGAAAAGTTCTGGTGAAAGTCAATGGCACTACTTGAGGAGTAAGGTATTGCTCAGGGTGAATAAGGGTATCCCAATGTGGCACTTATATAGCACTGTACCATTGGAGGTTGGTGGCAAACAGAACACATTTCACCCTTGAAGGATTTACAGTCTAAAGGGACAAACAAACCAAAAACAAGGGAAGAAAGAACACAGAATAAAGAGTGGCATTTGAGCTTGAATGCTTTTCTATGCAGTAGGGAGGTTTTTAGAAGATTCTTGAAGGAGGAGACAGTCGGAGCTTGATGTATGTTAACAGGGAAGCTAATCCAGATCTATTGGATATTGTAGGAGAAGATGTGGAGATAAATACTCACAATGGACACAAAAAGAAAGGAATGGAGAGGGCATAGGAGGAGGTGATGACATATGTAGGCAGGTGTAGAGTTGAGAGTATTGAAGTTGAGAAGAATCCTAAACTTGTTACCAAAAATATTGAGAGTTTTGATGTCTTGCATGATTCCTGGGTCTGTGTGGGGTCACCACATGGATCCTGCCTGGACTTTTGCCTAGGGCTTGGCTCTGAGCAATAGAGGGATGCTTTTGCATTTTGCAGGTGCCCAGAACAGGACGTGAGTTTCCACAATTGCTACATAACCTGTGCTTAGCTTTGAAAATTCACCTGAATTCTGGAGCATCTAAAACTTCATTCAGTCTCTGTTGTCTGCATCCATGCACACTCCCCTTCCCTTTGCAAATTCAGGCAGAAGTGACAGTGCCCAGTCCTGGACTGTGCTGCATGACCCCAACTTGCATTGACTTCAGTGGGAGGGGAAGCACCTGGCACCCCAGCAGATCAGATCTGTCATGAGCTAAGGTGATACCTCCAGTTTGGAGGGACTTGTGTTATAAATAAAATGAATGTGGTATTAATGTGGGATTTGAGGGTATGTCTACAAAGCAAGATACCCCTGTGGCAGTGAGAGTCAGAGCCCAGGTAAACTGACTCGGGCTCCAGGGCTCATGGTGTAGTTGTTTGGGCTCGGGCTGCGGTCTGGACTCTGAGACTCACCTCCCCGACCCCTCTCCCCTGCCAGGTTTCAGAGCCTGGGCTCCAGCCTGAGTGGGAACATCAACACTGCTATTTTTAGATCCGTAGCATGAGCCCTGAAAGCCCGAGTCAGTTGACCCAGGCTCTGAGACTCGCTGCAGCATATTATTTAATTTTTTCCCAAAATAGATCCTGGCCTCCTGTTTTGTAAATTCAATTTTGAGCCTATTATTGATTGCAGAGTATGCAACAGAGTGGCTTGCCCCTTAAGGGCTAGAAGCCTGAGGCCAGCCAATGTTGAATACTAAGGAGGCACACCTGGGATAACCTGGTTTCCCCTCTAAAGAGCAGTAGGAAGCTGCAGAGGGTGTGGGATACTCAGGGACATTGGTGACTGCTAGGAGCAAGCAGGCTCCAACTGAGAGACCTGGAATTTGGGACTGAGACTACCAGCAAGACAGGCTTGGGAAGAGCCCTGATAAGTGAGTAAATGCACAGACTTGAGGAGACTTTATTTTGAACTGGTTTGGATGGAAGAGAAGCAAAAGTAAGAAAAGACTCCAGTCAGGCAGGGCTGAGAGTGGCCTGCCAATGCAGGGAAGAGCTGCAGAGAGCAGACTTGAGACAGGGAGAAGAGATGCCTCAGAACTGAGTTTTTTCTATCAATAAATTACACACTGTGAAAATGGGAATTAGTGGACAAAATGCTTGGGTGGAGTTTACCTAAGGAGCCACTTGAAAGGGAAAAACAAGACAAGGGACTGCTTGCAGGGCTCCCCTGAGGCCATGAGGGGGTGAGCAAGGGTGGCAACTCATTCACAGGGTGCAAAACCCCAAAACCATTAAGATTCATTATCATACAAACATTCATTTATTGTTTTAATCATTTTGTGGTCTGAGGGAACCTCATGGGATGCTTACAAAACTAGATTCTCATATATGTGAAGATCCCAGGGGACAGTATTCATAGAATGTGATTGTACGTCAGTACATCCAATATAATGCAGAACACTATCACTACCAGAAGAAAATAACACTAAACATTATTTCAGTTCATTTCACACTGATGTGGCTTCTTAAGAAAAGAGCCCTAAAGTAGGTGATGACCAGAAAAAAAAAATCTCATTTTGCCAAGCAGGTTGAGGAATTGAAATGTGTTTTTATTTCACAGCAGAACAAAACTGAGACTTCTAGAAATGAAAAATCCAGAGAGAAAGATACCCCATACTAGCCAATATCCCAGTGGTTATGGCACTCACTGGGCATATGGGACATCTAGATTCAAATTCCGGCTCTGAATCCCACATCCCACCATGATATTGGCTTTTCTGAGGTGCATCTCTCCCTCTTTCTAACTTTGACCAGAAATTCCTGGATGTGAGAAATCGTCCCAAAGACATTTTAATGGAAAACAATATGTTTCCACAAAAAGCTTTGGTTTGGACAAATTGGCATTTTCCAAAGAAAAAGAGTTGTTGAAAAATTCCCAACTGGGTCTATTCTAAAGGTTTTATGAATGTAACCTGGGTGTTACCCAACACACAAGAATCAGTTCTATCTGTTCTCAGAAATGTAGAGGATGCAGTGATTATCGAAGCAAAGTCATACCCAGAAGAGGCTTTACAAAACTGTATTTACACACAGACTCATTTCTGGTTTTGGCCTGCTGTCACTTTCATGGCTAAGTTAAATGGCTCTTCTGGCTCCGTCAGTGTGTAAATTACACAATAGACTTACTTGGACTAACGTTTACTTGTAGCTTACATTCCCTTATATGTCTCCTCCTAATTTAGCCCTCTAAATCTATGTCTAAACTGGTACACTTACTTGGTTTGGGGACTGTATACATGCTGCCGGGACCCATGCTGACTGTCCACATTGTTGTGCTGGACACAGGTATAATGCTGTGCACCCACTTACACTCATGTGCACATTGTTGCTGTTATGTGATGTTAGTGCTACCATTTCAGGGGCAGTAGCCCAGGGTTCTGTGGGGTATTATCTTTTATGGGACCAACTTCTGTTGGGGAGAGAGAAGCTTTTGAGCTTACACAGATGAGTTCTGTGACACGGTCGGGCCAGATGGCTACAGGAGAGTAATAGAAGGCAGATATATTAGCCCCAGGTTAAGTAGGTCCCTTTCCCCTGGGTAATGACAGGTTTCAGAGTAGCAGCCGTGTTAGTCTGTGTTCGCAAAAAAGAAAAGGAGTACTTGTGGCACCTTAGAGACTAACAAATTTATTAGAGCATAAGCTTTCGTGAGCTACAGCTCACTTCATGGGATGCATGCATCCGATGAAGTGAGCTGTAGCTCACGAAAGCTTATGCTCTAATAAATTTGTTAGTCTCTAAGGTGCCACAAGTACTCCTTTTCTTTTTTCCCTGGGTAAGGTAACAGGGAAGGTTCCAGAACAATCAGGAACCTTCTGGAGACCATGAAGACTGACAGGCTGATTAGAACACCAGCAGCCAATCAAGAAGCTGCTAGAATCAATTAAGGCAGGCTAATCAGGGCACCTGGGTTTTAAAAAGGAGCTCACTTCAGTTTGTGGTGTGCATGTGAGGAGCTGGGAGCAAGAGGCACTAGGAGTGAGAATGCGGACTGAGGTGTACAAGCATTATCAGACACCAGGAGGAAGGTCCTATGGTGAGGATAAAGAAGGAGTTAGGAGGAGGCCATGGGGAAGTAGCCCAGGGAGTTGTAGCTGTTGCACAGCTGTTCCAGGAGGCACTCTAGACAGCTGCATTCCACAGGGCCCTGGGCTGGAACCCGGAGTAGAAGGCGGGCCCGGGTTCCCCCCAAATCCTCCCAACTCCTGGTCAGATACAGGAGGAGTGGACCTGGACTGTGGGTTCAGAAAAACAGCCAAGCTGAGGGCTGCCGTGAAGCTCCAAGGCGAGCAAATCTGCCAATAAGTGCAAGACCCACCAAGGTAGAGGAGGAACTTTGTCACAGTTCTTACTTGTCTCTCTAGGGAAAGAAAGAGACGCTACACAACTTTATTTTGTTCTCTGAAGTTTTGGATCTGCATCACAAGCCCCTTGCCTCTCCACTGTACAGGGACTCTTCACTGTGTTTATCCAACCACTAAACTGGATCTGTCTCCCACTGTTGTTTCCTTTGGTCTGTGCAGCATGGCTCAGTGTGGAGAAAGCCAAGGCACCAGGGACAAGGATGGTAACAATTTTGTAATCTGCATGACTCCCACTTGTAAGGGGATATCAGTGTGTAATCTTCCAAGAGAAAAGGCAACTGTTACTAACCGTAGACAACCCACTGTAAGTTTTCTACAACTGTCCTATCCCCAACCGGGACCTTTCTAACCCAACTCCTCTTGCCCCAGTCCACATTACTGCCTGAAACATGTACAGACACAGGGGAACAATGAGTTTTCATTAATATTCTGATTTTAAGACATTGCTTTAGCCAAAGGCTTAGCAGTGGTTCATCAGAAATCAATAAAATCATTGATTTATAGAGGTATCTTGTTTGGTTGGGATCATTTAGGGCTGGAGCAAAGAGGGGCTGGATGCAGGGGGGAGTTGGAGGAGGATGCTAAGGAGATGAGGCATGACAATACCTTGGCTTAAACACTCCTGTTCAAATTCAGAGACATAGGGGGTGGGGGAGGGGAGTCAATGCATGGTCCTTCAAATACCCTGGATCTTAAAATCAGGAATTTAGCACCAGGCAAGAGGGGTTATTGGCGGGGAGGGTGGAAGTCCATTGTAACTTACCAGCCTCAGATTCTAGTTCCTGCGAGGACTTGGGGTCCTCATTGGGTTTGTTGGGGAGCTTCCTCAATTTGCTTCTCTGAGTAGAGGTGCAGATCACATACTCCTCATCCTCCAGGTCTTCTGTGACATCCTCTGCAGTCCCTGTGGCCTCCTTGCCCTGGCACTTATTGGCATCCCATCAGACTATGAGGCCAGTGGGGGAATTGTGAGCCACTTCAGGCTCTGTAGCAGAAGCCCTTGACAGCACCCAGTCCAGCTCATCATAGAAGGGGCATGTATGACAAGTCCAACCAGAGCAACTGTTTGAGTCTTTCTGCCCCCCCTGTACAGGAGCCTCGGGCTCTTGATGCATTCCTGGCACTGGGACAGAGTCTAGTGAATGGCTGCCTGCTCCAGCCTGTGTGAAATTTCCCAGTACAGGTGTACGTTCCTGCTCCTCCAAGTAATGAAGTTGTGGAGGATGGTGTGGTTCACGGGTCAGGCAGCTGCTCGTGGCGCAGGATCAATGTTGACCAAAAGAGTGCAGCAGAAAGCTGTTATGAAGTGATCAGTGCAGCTCACTACTGCTGGTGAAAATGTGGGAGACAAGGGACCCTTATAGATTAGGTAAGAGTCAGGAAGACAAGGGTTCAGTGCATTGTGGGAATGGGAGTGGAGAACTATTGAAACTCGAGACCAGATATATGCCTCTTGCCCCCGTCCATACCGCAAACTGACACAGGTACGGGGCCGTGCCACAGCCTGAGGCAAGTACTTACTCACACCCCTCAGGCATGCTATTTTACTTGCCTTCCGAAGTGTGCTTCTGAACAATAAGGGGGCTATGGTACCACCATGCACATGGATATGTGTACAGTTGCTAGTGCAGAAGTACCTTAAATATAAATGGGTGTAACTAATGCTGAGAGCCTAGGACACAGGACAGGAAAGACAACGAATAGGAGGCTGTAAGATTTAAAGTAGAAGTTATTGTACACGCTCTGCTGTCCCCATGTGGCTCTATTTTCAAAAGAGCCCAGCTTCTAATGTGATGAACTCTTTGGAACATTTAACCATTTACTTTGGTAGCTAAATGGGAGTTGAGCTCTTTTGAAAATTTGTTCCTGGTTGTGGGTGCTCAGATCTTTTGAAAAATCTGGCTTTTGTGTGTAGACTGCACTGACCTGGACTTCATTACACCTACTTACCCTAATTTACTGACACAGAGTGTAATCACCATACTCTCTAAATTTGACCCAGTAAATCTGCAGAAAATAAATATCACTGAAACAGCATAATTTTTCTAGATTATGACATAAAATAATAACTCAGCCAGTGAACCTGGTGGTGTGTGAAAACATTCTACCTCCCCCACCTGTTATGTCAAGTGTCAGTCTTCCACCGTGGTTTCATGACACAGTCTTGTTGGAGTCAGCAGAGTGCTATATAGACTTTGGCCTGAACAGCTGGATGGCTGGCTGAATCTGTTCACTGACTTCAAATCACATGTTATCAGTGAAACCTTTGCTGCTGTGTTTCCTTTCATTGTGTCCTCAAGCTGACCATTTCCTGCTAATGTCCTTTAAGCAGAGAATATACAGAGAAGATCAGGGTCAGCCCCTATGCTGCTAACTCTTCACTTATGGTTTGGGAAGATAAAGCTGTTGTTTTAAAAAGGTTTGAGAAATCATGGAAGTTGCCTGGCTCTCTTTTTTTAACAATGTTATAAAATTGATAAAGAATGTGCTCATTTCCAATTAGTAACCAATACTAAAAGGATTTTTGGTATTATATCTGGGGCCGGCTGTGATGAATGCAAACTGTTAGTCGGATTGGGGAATCCAAATGTTTAAAAATAACCCTATAAATGCACAGTGTAATGCAAGCAAGGCAAATGTAATGATTTACCCAGGGAAGATAAATTATTAATGGGAAAAGTGCCAAAGTGTTTTAATTTGTAACTACAATAAATCTCTTGGGGAATTCATGTCAAATTGTCCGTAGGCTTGATTGCGGTAAGAAATCTTATCCAAAATTATGTTTTATAACTTCATAATTCACAAGGTCATTCCCTCTCTCAAACGCACTTAATTTAGACAAAGAACTGCATTCAGTAGACACATGAAACACCCTTACCAAACTACACTGGAAAAAATTACTTTAGGTTTAAATGTCAATAACATTTAAGATTGGAAGTTTGAGCTGCCGCAGGTATCAAGGGGGCACTTATCACAGCTTGGACATTTGGCAAATCATCGTAACGATTTAGATTTCCTAGTATGTTGTTAGCCATCTGTTCACAACTCAGGGCAGGTAAGGTGTGTGGACTTGCCTGTAGCCACTCACTAATTAGAGAATTTGGAATTCTGGCCAGTTTTTGTTTCCAGGAGGGGAAGATATGACGTGCAGTGTGGTACAGAACACTTCCTGGAGTTCTGCAGAAGACATAGCCTACAGTTTAGAACTCTGCAGCCAGAGATTTCACTATCAGGCACTAAATGACAGTCACTGTGTACAGTTTGGGTTTGTAGTGTGTGTGTGTGTGTGTGTGTGTGTGTATGTGTATGTATATATGTATGTGTATGTATATATATATATATATATATATATATATATCACTACAATCCTGTCTGACGTTACAGATTATTCTTTGCCAAGCCCAGACTTCAGCTTACTAAAGGCCCAATGCTTCATGTGTGTGGCTTTGCTCAAATGAGTAGTCTCAATGAAGTCACATATATGCTGAAGAATTTGCAGGTCAGAGCCCGAGAGGGATATTGTCATCTCTCTTCTCCTTGCAGCATATTGAAGTTTCACCCTACTCTTGGGTCAAGCAAATATCATTCAAGGGACAAAAACATCTTAAGAATATGATGAAGACAACTGAACTGTTTGGCAGTTTCTAGCATGTTATCTTCTTTCTCAGAAGCGCACCTGAAAACTGTCTATACATCTAATTTATGAATTAATTTTTATGCCAAAAGAAGAGGTGGTAGAGGGGTATGTTAAATGTTTATACCCTACTCTTTTAATAATAGTTTTCCCAAATGACATTGTATACAGTACTTGCTATCTAAAAGGGTTCTCTATTAACCATAAAAATAGGATTACTAACATATCTATTGTTCTGTGTCTACTCTGATGCTTCAACTTGTTTTCTTATTTTAATAATGTGAATTTTGAATAAGTTAGTGATACACTTTTAAAAATTCCTTTCACTATCTTACAAATAACACCTGAAATTTCTAAAACTGAAAAAAAATGTAAAATTCAAATTTCATTTTCACTTTTTGTGCTATTTACTTTTTGCATTTCTTTCAATGTGAGTAATGAATATGGACTAATCAATTTCACTTTTTTCTATTAACTATAGTATACTCCCACTATTCAAAAATAAAATGGACTACAATATGTAACATGTTTTTGGAATTTGTAATTCTTAAATCTCTTTGTCATACATTGGTCAAGTCTATAATTTAAAATAAACGAAGGCAAGACAGCATTAATGGAAACTATTCCCTTCTTCCACCTCCTTCCTGTCAGGCTGCATTTATGCTAATTAATGTTATCCTGTCAGGATGTGATAATAAAAAATAAATTGAATTGTTCATCTTAAATTGTGTGGTCAAATTATGCAAGAAAAGGCTGCTGTTCTATCAGTGTTATTTAAGAATATTATATAGAACATTTGTTTGCCTGAATCTCTCTCTCTCTGCTTCTTTTGGAATATACCTTGAGAAATTAGGATTGTAAAATATTTAAAAATCAAGATAGGAATTTATATATAAATCTATGTATGAAATGGACAATTCTGACATAGGGGGCGGTAATGCCTTCTAAAGTTTCTGGTGATATCATAAATCAAAGCTTGAGCGTTTTGTGTAGTTAACAGAACTCGTAAATGGAATTATTGCCCCATAATTCCAAAGTTCACAGGTTTTAATTTTATGTAATAAATGGATTAGATCTATATTTTTGGCACAAACTCCATGTTCTGTTTCTCCTGCTCTCTCTCCATGATAGCTGTTATCTGTTTTTCTTAAACCATTATGGACCAGCTCTGGGGACTTTCCTTCAACGGCAGAGTGACCTCCACCTTCCAAGGGTGGCAAGTCCTTCAGTGCCAAAGTTATTCTCTCTTTGCACTCTTTACTGCAAAGGTGAAACAACTTTCACCTTCTTCTCCCAGTAGTTTTGATTGTTTGAATCTCACAATTCATGGCTGTGATGTAATATACATGAATAATGACATTTCTGTGTGCTTGCATTGTCAATTCTGTGATCTAGGGCCGGTATTGTATTATGGAACTAGCATAGTAGCATTGGACAGTCAGAATTAAGACTGCACACTGTGGTACTATTTTTGGTTCTTTGATGGTCGTAGTGCTCTACTGAATTGAAAGAAAGTGTCATAGAGGGAGAGGGTATTACAGTGTTGGTGTGGCTGAATATTATGATAGTAGATTTAAGCTTGATTAGTATTGTATTAGATGTCACCTTAATTTATTATTCTTTTATAACTTTAACTGTTTGTGTTTTTATAAGGAAATACACTTCAGCAACTCTAAGTTACAAAGGGTTTGTGTGAGAATGTATAGAGAGAATGTGTATATGCACACATGAACACCCTGGGGAGATGAACAACAGGTTAGTGAAAAACAAATTAAGCAATACTTCATCAGTGTTTTATTTTTCATTATTGTATTTTAATTCCACATTACTTTATGTCTAGTATGCATTTCAGGTTGCTCCATGTAATAATGAGGAAGACAATCCCTGATAAAATGTTCTGCGACAAAACACAGTCATGGCAAAAGGTCTCCCAACAAAATGTCATGCTGCAGTTTGTACTCCTGTGATTCTGGGTTTGTCCACAGTCTATTTTTTTTTTTTTTTCTGAACTAGACTGACTGAGATTGTTCTGATTAGCAATGGGAGAAATTTCAAAAGCTCAGATGGCCCAATGTTTGTATGATTTTCTAATGATTGTCGGAACCTCTTAGGCCCAAGCAGTAACTAAGAGTTAATAATTTCACATTGAGAACTGGCCAGATCTGTCTAAGAAGAAAAAGGGAGCAGTAATTGATTTTTCATTTCTAAGACATTTGCTCTAAAGCAGAGGTCAGATTATGTTTATCTCTCCCTCCCCCTCTCATTTTGTCTGTTTTTTTTTTTTTTTAACTGTGGGATGAGGTTAAGATGACTTAATGATGCTTTTTCAGCACTGTCTTCTTTGGTGCCAATCATCTATGTGATGTGCAAATCCTTTTAGCAAAACTTCCTTCAGTTTTAGTAACCTATGATGATTATATCCAAAATCCAGTCAAAGGGGAGCATTTTACATATTACAGGTCTGATTTTCTGACTTACAGTACATATAACATGATGAACCCACATTAATTCCACTGAGGTTAGTAGAGTTACACCATTTAAAAACCGATATGAGAAATCAGAATTAGGCCCTGTTAGTTTAAAATGGACATTTCTGTTTCTGAGTTTTAAGAACATGCAGAAGTCCCCTACTATCCTGGCTATTGGAACCATTCAGCTTAGTTGATTAAGGAGAGAGAGAGGTTGTTAAACTCATCTGTACAGTGTCCCAAAGGCTATTCTAACTTGTTCCATTGGGAAAAGAGGAAATCAGTAATTTCTCAGGCCTCGTCAACCCCTAAAGCTTAAGTCAACCTAGTTACATCACTCAGGGCTGTGAAAAATTTCCTGTCATGTCGTTAGGCCAATCTAAGCCCCGCTGTAGACACAGCTAGGTTGATGGAAGAATTCTTCTGTCAACCTAGCTACTGTCTCTCAAGGGGGTGTATTTACTACAGTGATGGAAAACCCCCTTCTGTCACTGTAGCGCTTGTAGTGTAGACATACCCTCTATGCTGGTATATACAATGTAGTCAATGCCGGTTATCTAAGGTCAAGATTAAATATTTTTTTAAATTATGTATTAGGTAGCATTCTGTCTGGTTTGAATGGGCTGCTGAATGATAGATTTTTACTCATCCAGATTTGGGCATGATTACTTTCTTAGTGCTTAATTTGGGTGTCCAAAGTCCTGTGAAGTCTATTGAAAGAAAACTAATTTGTAATATGCTTTTGCTTGCATTTAAAGAGGTGAGATTTTTCTCTTTTAATAATAAGAAACTGTTTGGATAATAGAAACACAGAATTTAGAGATGGAAAATTCCTGGTGATAATAGAAACACAGAATTTAGGTGAATGTCCATACAGGAATTTTCCATCTCTATCAGTGCAGGATTGCTACAGTAACTAGTGTAATCTTTCAGAGTAGCAGCCGTGTTAGTCTGTAACCTTGTTATTGTGCACTTTGGAGAAAGATAAGTGTGAACAGGTCATGTGCTGCAACTACAGGTGGAAGTTTCAGTTACTATGAAAACAGGTACAGTACTAAAAAACCCTAAAGTAGGAGGGTGGAATAGTACAAACAGACTAAAACCATTGAAGATTTTTCAAAGATGACGGATGGGTAAAGGTTCAGATGAGTTTATTCATATCAGGTTTGCCCATTCCTAGTGATGATGATGTATACTGTGGGCCAGTGTCAAAATTAGGTACACTCACATCACAGGCTTGAATTTGCATTCACACATAACCAGTTAGGTACCGACTGGTAACAGTCCTTGTTATACACCCAATACCAATATGTGTTTTGTATACGCATAAAATGTTAAGTATCTTACAGGCCTACATTTTAAAAGTATGTACTATACAAAATTCAAATTCATTCATTGATTTTATTTTATACAGTAGTTTCAACCCACAGAATAGAATTTTGGCAAAGAAAAGTTTTGGGGACTGGGTTTATGTGGTACTACATCAATTAAAATGGTAACATTTTTCTTCTGTCCATCCACTTAAGTAACTTAGAAATCAACACACAGTGTCAGACATTGTAGGAACCACAAACTCTGCCACTAGAGTTAAAGGTCTGTCAGCTTTTACATGATTAATGTCTGTGTTCTGGTGTTTATTATAACTTGGCTATAAGCATTCAGCCTGGGTTGTATCTTGGAATGAATGCTAAACTACCACTGGGAAGGGATTTTATGATTTTTTAAATCAAATTTGCCACTTCTATATTTTTATTTTTTACTACTGTACATTTAAAATGTTCATCACTTTTAAGTCTTTTCTCAATTGTCTTCACAATTTATTTTAAGTACACTTTGCCAGTAAGTTGGACTCTACTGTTTTACTTTATTGTGCTCCAACAAACCAATATTTGAACATGCCAAAGAAAGTGAGGTTTTAAAAGGGGTTACATGCAGTTACTACATTTATAAGGATATTTATATATGTATGGATCCATAATAGCACCCCTCCCCACCCCCTCAAAAAAGCTAGAGCTGGGCAAAGAGTTGACAGCAATTGTATTCAATTGTCCATTATTGAAGTTGAGATTGGGTCCAAAGAAACCTTACACTCTACATTATGTTAATGCCAACTTTTTTTTCTTCGATTTTTTTGAGCACACCCTAAACCACCTTAATCACATAAGTAATGCAAGTATTTCAAAACAGTGCATGAACTTACAGGCCATATGTGTTGTTACTTTGGCACAATGGGATGGAGTTTCAACCCTGAATTTCATCCTTTTTGTGAGTTTGTCTGAGCATTTACCCTATTTGAACATAACTTTTTTCCTTTTGTAGTTTAATTACATAGATCATCCCTCTTCTTCCCAAATTTCTCATTTAATTGAAATCATAAATAATTCTGCCTTGACTGGCGCATGTGAAAAAATGCTTTGAGTGTCAATTCTTGCTAGAGTGCTGGAAAACAGATGTAAGATTTGTAAATAAAAAGCTAGAATTAAGTAGTTAATCTGTGAGAGGCTGATTCAGATTGCTTGATTGTCTCAAGATTATTGAACAAATCCCAATTATCCTGCTGTTTTTTTTTCTTATTTTTATTTGGTGATGCTACATTTTTAAAGGGCTTCTCTGCTCATCAGAAAAAGTGCTGGGCAACTTATTTGTAACAAATAGCTTATTCAGTTAAAGTAGCTCCCTTTTTCTCTTTGGGAATTGTCTGTAAAAATCAAAGACTATTTCCAAACTTTTAAAACTTTTTTAACTATGACAGAGAGTTCTCTAATTTTTTCATGTGGACCATGTCTTAATAGCAAGATTGTGTCATGGACACCTCTCCTCCCATTTGTGATCAAATTACATCGCTGTGGCAACTAAATAGCAACTGTTTACATAGAAAAGTAACATTAGAAAAGCATTTACTACATTTTGAATTTCTTTTAATGCAACTGAGCAGCTGGAAAAAAAGAGAACTAGCACCATATGACCAGCTAGCTCAAACAAATAGTCCCTGGAGCATGTTTCAGGAACTATGGGCCAATGGAGGTTTGTGAACTTCTTACTTCAGTTCTGATTTTGACTGTTCATTACTGATATTGTTTCTACTCCTTGACTAAATGACCGAAACATTTATAATCAGGAAGAAAATCATAGGTTTCAAGAAACGAACATTCCTACTATGAGCCTTTGCACAAACACTTATTTGCATGAGCACTCTTGAGGCTTATGCTTTCTACTAGCATTCTTGCTAACAAATATTCATATGAATGATTTCTGAAAATATGTGTAAAGGGGGTCATGAATTCATGGTTTTCATTCTAAAGCATGTTTCCATGTACTTTCCTTGCAGTATTCACCCTGCTCCCAAACAGCAAAACGTTCTAAAACAAGGGACAAATTCAGAAACAAAAATCTGTTTATAAGGGTTGAATTTTTTTTTTTTACTTCCATGTTTGATTCTGCCACATACATAAATGTTCTTGAAATGCCAAAAATCCATCAAAGTAGAATTCTCTTGTGTCTGGTAAAGTATTTAATCAAGGCACCAACATTAAAAGCAAACCACATTTAAAAAAAAAAGTATGCACTATAAATAAATTGCTAAACACTATTGAGCTTTTGGACATGTTACAGCCACAGCTGTTAATCTGTGATATTAGGCACATGATCAGGTTTGTGCTTGACTAGGGACACACAGAATTAACCAACTTATTTATAACTGATTACATGTGTGGGGAAAGCCTTTGTAATACGGCTACAGTTAACACATCCATGCTCCTTATTATGGACTGAGACCTTTAATCTGCAAAGTAAACCGCACGAATAGGTTCTTGCAGCCATACAGAGATTCACTGATGTAACTGAGGCTACACGCAAGCTCAGGGGTCTGTCCCTGAGGCTTAAGAAGGTATCTGCAGAAGTCTTTCTAATTGCAGTAGATTATCTGTTTATAGATTCCTGTATAATAATTTAAGACATTAAATTGTTAACCACAAAACATGCTTCCCTGTATTTCAGACCAATAGGAGGTGTGCGTGCTATTTTCTGAATGATCATGCACTGAGAGTTGATCTTTCTTTCATCTGTGAGGCGCTTCATGTAGAGTACTGAATATCTTCTAATCCCATTGAAGTTATTGGGAGTTGTGGGACTGCTGCACCTTTGATAATCAAGTTACTGGAAGGGAATGAACCATGGGTTTAAGTGCCAAACTTTGGCACCAAAGTTCGAAATTTTTGGCCTGTGGTCTCACTCATTTGTCTCTTGAAAACCTCTCCATGATTTCTTGTGGATCTTTTCCCACCAAAATAGATGTACACCAATCTTGAGAAAGAGAAATGGCCTGATTTCCAGAAATGCTGAGCACCTCTTGCTCTTCTGTCTTGAACAGGCTTGATGCTTAAACAGGAATTTTAAGCATGGGTAGAAAATTTTACTATACGCTACCTTTATATGGGAACAGCATAAGGCTGAACTTTGGAGTGAATAGTTTACATAGCACTCAGCATCAAAGAGGCTGCCTCCATTATTAATATAGTGTCTAAAGGATCATGGTAGGTGAAAGATATGCTGCCTGCAAATCCTTGCAAATGCTTGCAAGAATCCAGTGCTGAAAACCATAAGAATCTCAACCTATTAAAGTACTCTTTCCAGCTGTGCTCATTTGCTGGCTCTAGATTGATTTATTGACCATCTTGAGTGTAAAGAAAAAATTAAAAGCAGAAGGGAAGGAAGGGAGAGAGAGAGTGATTTGAACGTTTTAATCCGAAGATAATTAAAGAGTAGGCCATTTTGCCTTGAAATTGTTGCCACTTTTGATATTTCATGTGCAGAACACTTTTTTTTGCCCACTATTTGGCATGTCCTTCACTATTTCCCTCATGAAAGATCAAATTTTCATTGTTTCAGGAAAATTATATTAGGTGTCATGGACCTTCAATTTTGCATTGGCATCTGCCAAAACAATAAGATAGTAAGATAATCGTGTGTGTGTGTGTGTGTGTTCTTTCACTCCTACCCCCACTTCCTGGCTTTTCATTATTGCTGTTCTGAAATGGCTTTATCACAGTGAAACATAAACAAGAGATTATGTATCTCATCTGGATTAGCTTCACAGCCTTTCTCCTTTTAACCAGAGAAATTCAGTGACCCTGCTAAAATACAGTATCAGCTGAGTTTTCTTTGGCTCACTTGGTTCTCTTGACTTGACACTAGCAAGATCAAGCCGTGTAAGACTGTCAGCACAAGGGATATCCTTTGAAAAACAGGACAAGTTTTTCTATTTGATAGTCAGACTTTTTAAAAACTTTTTTCTTCATATTTTTGATTCCCTCCTCCCCACCCCCCTGCAGAGGGAAGAGAAACCTTTTTATATCTAGAGTTAGCTTCCTGGTGTTGCTACTCAAGTGGAACAATTTATGTATTGAACATTACATCAGGATTAACAAATGTTTTTAAAATGCAGAAAAACAATGTCTTGCCAATTTTGCTTTATAAGTCTCATGAGTTTTATTGGAAGAGAGGATGAGTATTTTCACTTCAGTTTTTGCAATATGTTTATATAAATGAAGACAAATAGTTTTACAGGGAAATCAAATTCTGACTTTAAGAAGAATTACTCTTGATTTTTTTTAAATTGTTCAGTATACAAATAAGCAATTTGATGACTTATGTAGAAGAGGTAATATGCTAAAGTAACTAGATATAGGGGTTAAATATGTGTGATTAAAAACTTTGCCATAAAGAAAATACTGGCTTTTTCGTCAGATAGGCTGAAGTTGCAGGTGGAGTTGACAAAAGAATGTTATCTCACATGCAGTCCATGTGCTACACAAGTATTAAGACTGTGAAAATCTTTGGGTGGCTCATGAGAGAGATTTCTGAGATAATGTGAGAAATAAACTAAACTATTCAGTTTCATTATTCCCTGGAACTATTTTAACTTCCAACAGGAAATCACTCTTGAACTCATTCATCTGTTCTGGTACTTCTTCACAGAAGACAAATTGGGTAAAATTCTCTGCTAGCATGACTCCATTAATGTCAAGGGAGTTACCCCTGTAGAGAATTTGGTCCATGGAACCTGATTGTGATAGAGGTTACCACTTCTGTAAATCAGGAGTAAAATGCCTTTGTCGTTAATGGAGTTACCCTCATGTAAAATGAGTGTGAGGTTGAAAACAGAGCACTATTATCTTAGATCACACAACCAGAGCTGTTGTGTGCACACGTGGGTTGTTCTAGAAGGTTATGTTGCAGTAGTTAGAGAAAAGAGCTGGGAGTCAGAAGTATCTGTGATACTGGCAGACCAGGGACTGGCTCTTGCCAAGGCTCTAGATCTCAGCCAAACACTGAGAAATTCATTGCTGGAAAACAGTCTGTTTCACCTGTGCATTCGTATGGTTACGATGGGTATTGAACTTGTAACAAATGCTTGTAAATTGCGGCATTTGTCAATCTCACTTATACTATATTTACCACATGCTAAAGGTAATATTTAAGATTTTGCTTTAAAACTGTAAAAAAAGTTTTCTCTGAAACTGTGAACCCAGTTAGGTTGAATCGTCTCCTGCCCATCAAGAAGGGCTACCACAACTAAACAGGCCATTGTGGGACATCACAATAAAAAGACTTTGTTAATTGCCCCTTCACAGCCATGAAGCTGTTACATGCAAAAGGATTCATCCCACCGCTTGACTCCTGAAAGAAGGAAATAAAAATAGCTGACAAGAAAAAATTTCATCTTTCTTTTTCAGCCTCACAGGGCTGGAGCTATGAGACAGAAGCAGATATCCCCAGGATCAATCTGGGCTAGCCCTAAAAGACATTCAAAGCTGACAGTTTACTACAGCTCTGTCACCTTTTAAAACCACAGACTGTAACTTATTTGTGTATATAGGTTTGCTTGCTTTAACCTAGTAATAACTCCCTAATTTCTTTTTGCTAATTAATAAATCTTTAGTTAATTTATAACAGGACTGGCTACAAGCATGGTCTTTAGTGAGAGTTCTAGGGTACAAATTGTCCTAGGGTAAGTGACTGGTCTCTAAGGACTGTAAGTAACACTGAATCTTTTGTGATCTTTAGTGTATTGCCGCCAGCTATCACTAAGTCCATCTTGCCTGAGTGGGAAGATAGACTGGAGTGCCCAAAGGGACTGTTTGTGACTCCATGGTAAGACTGGTTTCAGAGTAGCAGCCATGTTAGTCTGTATCCGCAAAAAGAAAAGGAGTACTTGTGGCACCTTAGAGACTAACAAATTTATTTGAGCATAAGCTTTCATGGCTGTTATAGTGCTTCAGGAGTTCATACCTGTTACTGGGTGGGTGAAATCTAATTATAGAGAACACAAGCAGTTTGGGGTGCAGTGTCTACCCTACTTGTTGATGGTCTGCCCTGAGGTTAGTACTCACAGTTGTGAACCACACCAGACGGTATCCAAATTCCAAATGTCAGTTGAGTGGCTTGCACTGTTTTCCCTTAAGCAATTTACATGCACTACTTTCAACCCGGTTGAAAATTGGATGTAAATTCAGTGACGTTACTGAAAATGGAATATTTTTATCTGAGCTGAGCTTTTGTTTATAAATACAAATATGTTTCCAAGATTGGGGTATTTAGTGGCACTTCCCTTGGCACTCTGCTAGGTGTACAAGATGTATCCTGTACACTGCACAACAATACAATGGAGTGAATGCTACATACAGCAAAAGGGATCCCTAGAAAAGGAGATACAGCAATAGGTCCTGTACCTACCTTATGCACTAACAGGCACAATAGGGGCACCAATAACACATCAGCTCATGAAACACAGCTCCTCATTGGAAATATATGCTATTTTCATGTCTATGACATTTGTGAAAACTTCCCTCAAACTATAGTCTTGATCATAGCATGTCATGAAAATAAAAGATTCCAGTTATTGGCTTCTGGAAGTGTCATGTAGTTTACTCTAAATCCAGGGCATCTGCACTTTATTTCAGTAATTAAAACTGTGTGTCAATTTATAGCACTTAATTTATGTTAGCAGCTAGCAAGACAGTTACAAAAGTTTTAAATGTTGTAACAAAATCATAGTTTTAATAACTGGAAATGTAGTACAGATGGTCTGTGTTTATAGAAATGTGAAAACTGTATCTCCAGTATGTATGAGTCATGTAATTCTTTAGGCACTGTGATATATTGATATACCATTTTTTCCCTATAGAAGAATTCTCCTTCCTTTCCATCAGATGCTGATGCCTCCAGACTCTGATGTGTAGACATTAAAGGTATGGACATTACTTAAAGGGCATATTCAAGGTTTTTCTGGGTTGCTACCAATGAATCTTCTCCTGCTCTTGGTCTCTTGTGCGGCATTGTTTCAATGAGCCATTGCGATGCCAATAGACACCAAAATAATATTGAAGTCAGTCTTTTTGTGACGTTCCCTCTCACAATCAAAGCAGCCTCCTCACTTTACGTGGGATATTAATCCATGTCAGGAACTGCACAAACTAATGTTCTGTTTTCAGCTAACTTGGTGCAGAGCCCAACCACAGAGCTAAGCTGAAACCAACCTTTCCACTTAACTCAGCAGAAAGGGTTGCAGCTTTGTCCAGGCATATGCCATATGTGCTTCCCTGTACAACACCCTTCTGTCAGCAGAAATTTCCATCATCTCAAAAGGAAAGTAAAATACACTTTTATATTAAATTTGATGCCACACTTTGCATTATACATGTTTGTTTTCTTTTATACAGACTATCCAGACACCTTTTTTAAGTAAGGTAACTAAGACTGGGTGAGAACAGCTGATGTATAATCAGTACATTTTGCTAGTTGTATCTCTATAGCTAATACAATAAATAGTGGAACAGCTTGGTTTAATTATATTACATTGCATACACAACAAAACAATAATTTAAGAAAATAATTTATTATGAAAGGTTTATTGCTGTACTGTGCATTACCAAATACTGAACCATACGAAGTCATTGGCTAGTAATATAACCACATATATATTAGTCTGAATTCAATTTTCTCTATTGAGAATGTGCATACATATAATTTTTTTACATAGACCAAATAACTTAAGTGACTAGCAATGGCAATACAGAACTTTTCTCCTCATTGGTTTCAAATTTGATCC
Source organism: Dermochelys coriacea (assembly GCF_009764565.3). NCBI lineage: Eukaryota > Metazoa > Chordata > Testudines > Dermochelyidae > Dermochelys > Dermochelys coriacea. The sequence goes on from NC_050071.1 coordinate 69,181,721, forward strand.
AGACTGGTAGTGATTGAAAGCCATTCTCTTATGACAGTTTTGTGGCATATTGGAAATGAGATGACAGATCCTAGGAACTGGATCTGGAAGGAAGCCTGCTCCCTTACAGGCAAGGGCAGAATTCCCGTTATATTCAATGGGGCAGGATCAAACTCGTAATAGTTAGGTGCATCTATTAGGCCCATCAGATTTGGCAGCTAACTTTGTTAGTAGTCCTGGCACAGCGAACAGGATCTGAATAGAAGAAGGGTTTTTTTAAGTGTTCAACTTTTAAAAATAAAAATGGAAGAATAAATGGAAGACATTTTAACTAATATGAATTAATAAGAATGGGGAGAGAAGATAAGAGAAGAAGGAAAGGAGAGGTTAAATGACAAGCTGTTGTATTTCTGATGATATAGTCCAATTGAGGAGAGAAGTTTTTATACAGCGTGGCAAAACACCTCATTGGCCTCAGTTTTTCTTCCTCATGCAGTGGGGGCCTGAAGTAAATCAGTCCTACTCTGGAGGGTTTTTCAATATGTTTACAAGGTGGGCCTCAGGGGAAGCTCAAGTAGTTCTCTTAAGCAAAACAACCACCAAAAAACCAAACTCACAACACAAATAGGAATACTTTTCCCTCCCACTCTCTCGGGTGTTGACTTACTACACTGGCTTCTGGGGGCCAGTCTTTTCCCAAACAGCAGTTAACTTGATTGTTTTATCTATAAGAAGGAGACACAGCCATCCACCCAGGAGTAGCCTTTTCTCCTATTGTCTCTAACCTGCTGCAGCTTGCTTCTCCTCCCTTTTCCTCTGCTCTCACCAGAAGAGGAGTTTTTAAAGGTCACTGTGGCAGCCCTTAATTGGACTCTGGTGTCTCTAATTAACTCGAGGTAATTGTTCTTCAGTTTATAGGGACAAGGGCCTTTACCATTCTGGGGCTGATATATCTGTCTTCCACTATTCTCTTATGCGGCATCCGCTGGCTCCCTTGACACCTTCGAGGTGCCGTCCAGGGTTCTCTGCTCGATGTCCCCATCAGGTTCCCTTAGTTGAACCCTGTGACCTCACTCTCATTCCTCTTATTTCCTTAATTGTCCCCTATAATTATTTGGAATTCTGGACCTGTAGATCCTCCCCTTAGGCTGGGGAGAGGTCCTTTAGCAGTGGGCGGGCTTCTGCCCACCCACTTCCTGGATCCCAACAGGACTATTCTCTTATGCGGCGTCCACTGGCTCCCTTGTCACCTTCGAAATGCCGTCCAGGGTTCTCTGCTCGGTGTCCCTTTCAGGTTCCCTTTGTTTGACCCTTTGACCTTCACACCTGCCCCTGTTACATTTTTGATTGTCCCCCACAATTATTTGAGTTCCTGGACCTGGTGGATCCTCCCCTAAGGCTGGGGGAGGACTTGCGCCCTCCCACTTCCCGGAGCCCAGTAGGACTACTCTCTTACGTCTGACAGATCTGACTTTGTCATAATAGCAAGAACCACGAGGAAATGGGGACAGGCAAAAGGGGGCAGAATAGAGTAAGGGGGAGAAGAATGGCAGGGGACAAATAGCACTCGGTACTGTGAGTCTTAAAAAATTCTAATATGCTGAAAGTAAAAGAATGACAAACCATGTTAAAAGTATGGCAAGAGCACTTCCATGGAACGTAGCATCTTTGGTTTTTTTTTTTTTTTAAATCTAGGTGTCAGTTCTTAACAAAACTCAAATCAGAAGGCTCTTGGGATTGTCAACACACAATTTTCTATTGTATGTGCAATTCCAGCATTTAAAAATCAGCGTATGGGTGAGGTTAATAAAGATGCATGTGCAGAGAAATAAAATGGGGCAGTGGGACATAGCTGCTCTAGATGAGGGGGTAGGAAGACAAAGGTAGGCAGAGATCAGTTAATTCTGTTTTCTCTCAAAACAGTATATCTGAAAATGTGTGAATTGCAGATTAAATGTTTGTCTCCTTGAAAAAACAATCATCGCTTGATTCTGATCTGAGTGTCAGTTACTTAGAACATGGCCTACTGAATCTTATAAATCCCTGTTGTCACCACCTGTGAATTGTTTGTTCATTCTTGAAAATCCCTTAAGACTCAGTTTTATGAGTCTGTTATCTTACCAGTTTTAACAGCTATTCAGTTTCATCATTGACAACTGAGAGTTGCATCAGTAATGTAAAACGGCTTAATGTAAAAATTTGAGGCATATACTCTATTGCCATATGATAAATGCTTTTCTGGGCAAATTGTCATCATATGGAGTTTAATAATTTTTGTATTTTGAGTTGTGTGAATAGTTGAAATTGAACTCCTCCGAGACTATCAGGAGTTGAAGGTTGCACCATATTATCATTTCGGAGATAAAAGTAATTTCCGATAGTTTCGATAAGATCTTAGATTTGGACTCTGACTTGATCATTGCAAGTTATTGATGATCAGTATAAAGGCAGTATGCAGATCAATGACCTGATAGTTCAGGAAAAACTCCTTATAGCATCAACAAGAAAGCTGAAGCTAAGTAAGAGCAGCATGTTTGTTTTAAGAAAAAAATCATCTTGGAAGCTGTAGATTTTCATAAAATACTCAGAAAATAACCATGGATACGTGAGACAGACACAGGAAATCAAATATTTATTTTGTCTTTGATTGCTAAGGAAGATATTCATTATAATAAGGTGTTTCCCTGCCATTTTTAGAAGAAAAGAATTAAAGACAAACTAGCTTACTTGGTTACCAATGCTCTTTTAGTGAAGAAAAGCTTCCATATGATTAGTTGGCTGAGCTCACCAGTAATGGACCCTGCAGGTGATCAGCCCACATCCTTCTCTGCTTCTTCAGCATGGATTGTTGTAGTAACAGAAAACAATGTTTAAGCTGTGAATACTAAAAATATATTTTTACTACAAAGGCAGACAATTTCATTTGTTCCATTAACCACTCCTAACTTTCTATATTTTAATGATTCTCAGTTAAATGACTAGAACAAAAAACAAATAGAAAAGTGGTAGTTTCCTGTGGTAAAGTTATCCCAGGCTCTGACCAATCTCTGTAAATTTCCACACACACCTGAAAAAAAGTTTCCCAAATCCAAAAAACCCCTAAGGGTCAGATTTTGATACTTCATTGAGTAGTACCTTCCTCCCTAAGTGGTCCTGTTGAATTCAGTGGAATTCTTATGGTTAAGTTTAAGATTTTTGTCATGGTTATTTTTAGTAAAAGTCACAGACAGGACATGGGCAAAAACCAAAAATTCACAAAAGCCCATGACCTGTCCATGACTTTTAATAAAAATAACCGGGGGAAGGAGAGGGATGACAGCTGGAGCCCCGTGGTGGTGGGGGAGGAGGACTGGTATCCTGAGCCCAACTGCCATAGGGGAGAGGGCACAGCCCCATTCCTGGCCGCAGCCACAGACGGTGGAGTTGCACAGCCCCAGCTCTGGCCATGGCTACAATCACTGACAGCTGAAGCCGAAGAAGTCACGGAGGTCCGGTAAAGTAACGAAATCCATAGTCTTCTGTGACCTCCATGACTAAATCATATCCTTACTCATGGTGTAAGCTACTGTTCAACATGAATGAACAAATCAGAATCTGGTCCTTAGTTAAGATAGAATTAAGGTTGTAAATAAGTCTCTATTAACTTACAGCAACATTTTTAGAATGTTGTAACTACAACAAATACAAACATTGGAAATGAAGAAATTCAGAAATAAATGTGGGTCAACTCTGAAAAGTGTGAAATTCCATATTTATTATGTCTCTCTTATTTCCTTTTCAACTGTGCTAAATACACAATTAGAAAGATCTCAGAATGGGATCTTATGCAGCATCACCAAAACTGAAGTTTCTGCAGGCCAAATTAAACTCTGATTTCATCTGTGCAGCCTCAATGTCTTCAAATCCCATTGCCTTCCGAGAGCTTTTCACAGAGGGTAACTGATTGGAACACAGGAACCTGTTCTGTTGTTGATGTCCATGAAGGGAAGAGAATCCACTTTAGAATGGAATGACTTTAAATAAATTTGAAAGTCTGGAAATTGAAAGGTTGTACTTATTTAAGTAGAAATACTTCAATATCAAATTTGAGATACATAAAGACTTAGGTTATACGCACAAACAGTAAAGCACCCATGTCCAGGAATAGTCACTTCTGAAAATGTTCGTCTTAATATCCTCTGCAAAGGACAAACTCTAGAATAATTAAATCCCCAAACTTGCAAAGACTTATTCACATGAGTAATATGCGAATAGTCCCATTGAAGTCAGTGGAACTACTCATACACATAAAGTTATGCATAGGCTTAAGTCTTTGCAGGATCAGGTCCTAAAGTGACATGTTTAATGTGTTAATAGGGAGTTTAATTTTTATTCACTAGTTTTTGGGGTGTCTGTATGGATGTGAAAATATTTTTGGAGCATGTAATCACTTGCTAGTGAAACACCTTAGATTATTAAGGATTCATTTCAGCGGAAATCTATGGTGTGAGCTGCAGGTGTGGGAAGGGAAGGAAAGAGATTGAGTGGTTACAAATATACATGTTCTAAGTCTGTATGACCCATAGTCTTCCTGCCTACCAGACCAACAAACATATGGTGTGAAATCAACAAAGGAAGTAAGTAAATACTGTATTTAACTTTGGACATTAGAGTTAGCAATTAGAAATACTTGTCAAGCAAGTCATCTGTCTGCACATGAGTTTCCGAATCTGTTAAATGCACGTAACGATCTATGGATGAGAAAGTGATACATACCAGAGGTGCTAAGATTTATTATTAAAAGGAGCTCCATTAAATTAATTCACTGATTTGAATATGTCAAACATGATTTATTCAAAGACCCAGGATTTTTTTAAGTTTCTCTAATGCAAGCTCCTTTCTTTGTCTGTACAATATAGCTTTATTCATTCCCCTCATATTGTCATTGTGGTGGGATCACATTATACATGGTAAATAAATATTTGCTCTCCTTGTACTGTAAAACATTTTGATTATACTAGAATTCCAAGGTTCTATGAACAGGTACTCACATAAGAGCTGTAATAACAAACTTATTTTGATTGATTTATTTATTCAGTCCCACTTACTATGAAAGACAAATGTCTTGTTTTTGATATTTTAGTTTTGTTTCATTCCTTCTAGCAGTGTTCAAGTTCTAGTTTCTGAGCACTGAATATAATTGTCTCCTGCCTAACTTATTTCTCTTTCAACACAGGGTGTTGATGATGTCAGCTATGTACCTTTTTGAGACTGCCTGCTTGAAATAAAGCAACCATCTCTTCCCATCAAGATTAGTCCTTGACCACATTCCCAAAGAGAAAAGCCAGTCAATTACACAAAGAACAGTATAATACAGACACAATTTACAGAGCTAATCCCAAAGTAGTATACTGGGTTCTACAGTATGTGTAGAGCTGATGGTGATAATAGGGATAGGCTGGGAAAATCTAAAATCTGGCTAATCTTTTTCTTATCTCCTGCTCCTTGTACTGTGGGTTGTCTGTCTTGGGCCTCCGAAATCAGACTAATCTACCTCTATTCACACTGGACCTAATTTTTCTCTCTCTAATAAACAATGAAGTTCCATCCCTATATTGGAGAGCCCTGCAGATGTTAAGAGGCCTACACTTGGTGACAAGCATTTTGTGGTGAAGCTGTGTGTTGCAACTTAAAAACATGAAAAGGAGAGCTAGGTTATATTTTTATCCAGTTACTGTGTATGCACAGGCACCATGCAATGGAATCTGTAACTTGGGAAAGGGATGTACTCCTGATTATGAGAAGATTGCCAGCAAATCTCAAAGCTGAGACCTTGAGAGAGCTAAACAGATGATTTTTCCATTTTGGAAAACAACTGATATTTTATACCACTCTCTGTTATCTGTTTGTTCTTTTCTGTAGCACAAAGCTTTACTATAACAGGCAGTTGCTTAATATTTGAGAAGTAAGGTACAGTATCTGGAAGGAAAGGAGTGTCCCTCAGTGCAGTTTCCTGTGGAAATAGGAAGTAGTAGAAAGAAGTCTTTTTTAAAATTTTGTACACAAGGCCTATAGAGAGATATTGAAACGGGTCTAAAAATGAAGAGATGTAACCAAAATCTCTTTTTAATAGTTTTTCAAGGTTTTAGCCATATGACTAACACACCTCAAATGTGAATGGAAGCCATGCATTTATTGCTGAAAATATAAGCCAGGGGTGGCCAACCTGAGCCTGAGAAGGAGCCAGAATTTACCAATGTACATTGCCAAAAAGCCACAGTAATACTTCAGCAGCCCCCCATCAGCTCCCCCACCCCACTCCAAGTGCCTCCCACCCACCAGCAACCCCACTGATCAGTGCTTCCCCTCCCTCCCCACATCTCCCGATCAGCTGTTTTGTGGCGTACAGGAGGCTCTGTGGGGGAGGAGCGAGGGCACGACAGGCTGAGGGAGGGCACGGGAAGGGGTGGAGTGGGGGCAGAGCCTGTGGCAGAGCCAGGGGTTGAGCAGTGAGCACCCGCCTGCACATTTGAAAGTTGGCATCTGTAGTTCTGGCCCCGGAGTTGGTGCCTATACAAGGAGCCACATATTAACTTCTGAAGAACCACATATGGCTCCGGAGCCACAGGTTGGCCACCCCTGATATAAGGGATTTGCTTCAAAGTTCTCTTACATTTAACACCATTTCAATGTAATAGTCTCTGCAAAGGTTGTACTTCAGAATGTTGCTATTTTGCATTTGCAAAAGGATAAATAATTTTGTGGCTATATTTCTAATGCATTCATTTAACAGTATGGTCTGTTGGTCTTAGCAAGGAGTCAGTTGTTCTAATTCTGTCTCTTCCACTGACCAATTGTAGGATCTTGGATGATAATAATAATACTTCTTATATAGTGCTTTTTATCTATAGATCTCAAAATGCTTTACAAAGGAGGTCAGTATCATGGTCCCCATTTTAAAGACGACACAGAAAAGGAAAAATGATTTGCCCAAATTCACCCAGCAGGTCAGTGGCAGAGCCAGGAATAGTGCTCAGGTAACCTGAGTCCCAATTCAATGTTCGATCCACTAGGCCATACTGCCTCCTATTATAATAAGACACCATTGACAGTATTACCAAAGTTTGTGGAGGCACAAGCGATCTATTACACTGCCTCTCTGGCTCAACTCTAACCCCTTGAGGAGTCTTCAGAACAGCTGTTGGTTATATTCTAGTTTCCTTAGTTCTTTAGTTGTTTCATAGCTCCAGGGTTTGATTAAGGAACTGGCTGCTCAACTGGGATTTTCAGAAACATTCTGAAGGTTGCACTTGCTCAGCTTCTTGACTTGGTAATGTAAAGGCACAACTAAGCCCACTAAACACATTTTCAGGAATCCCACTCCTAAGTGACTGAAAAATACACACACACACACACACGCACACAAGAGAGCATGAGTGAAATAGAGAGTTAATTTGAGATAGATGGGAGAGCAAGCAGTTGCTAAGGGGCTAGGGTTGAGCCAAGAGTGGTGTGGGGGGAAGGGGGCAGGTGAGACTAGCTAGGATTGGCACAGTGGTGCTTTGAGAGAGATGCACCTTGAATTTTATATTTCTTAGTGGTCATCATTAATACCTGCAGGTGCAGGTTTTCTGCAGGTGAAGTCCCTGAATTTTGTTGTCCCTGTTTTTGGCTGCTTGCAACAAGACTAGAATGTCTCAGTAGCTGCACATTTCACAGATAGCACCCACTTACATACAAAGAGCCTCTTCTGCATTCCATGGTGCAAGGGCACAACCCAGATCAGAATTTTCGATAATGCGGGTGACTATGTCCCCTGCATTAGCATGTTATTCACAGGACTGTGATGCTGCCTGACATTGTAGTGTTACAAACTGCTCTCTGGCACAGCTGGCTATTGCTAGTTCTTGATGTGCTCTTACTTTTGCAATAAAAATGGATCATTTTGGGTAGGTGTACTGGAATGGCCCCATATCTAGTGCTGAATTCTTTTTCTGCTTGCACCTAGCCCTAGGGCAAGATAGCATGAGTGAGGAAACATTATACCTTCCTATTCCAGCAATATTGGCATTTCTAATGTCTTATATATTTCTTATGTCTGTGTCTTATGTCTGTCTGGCCTCCTTCTCAGTGCTCTGGTCCCAGTGCAGTGGAGAAACACATTTATTTTAGCAACAAATGGGTATACCATACACTACTGTGATAGCTGCCATTGGAGAATCGTGGTGACTGAGCACTCAGCTAAAGTTGGGATACCAGAGCTGGAGTAAAATGTTCAGGATTCCTCCAGTGTTCAAAATTCTGAATTCGGGAGTGTCCAGAATGAAGCATTCACATTCAGTGCTGCACCTCCAATAGATCTCTTTTTTAAAATAACCGAGTACACTTCTCTGAACCAAATTATTTCCAGATGTAACTCCGCTGTCTTCAGCAGGATCACACCATGAATGAATGTGGCCTTCTTTGTCTTAGTTTTCTCCTCTGTAAAATGGCTAAAATTAAAACAATATTTCCTTACTTCCTCCATTAGCATGTTGTGGCGATTAAGTAATGTTTATACAACACTTTATATCTTTAAAGTGCATAGTAATTGTAGTATTTAATGCACTGGGCAGAGGGAGAAACTGAGACCATATGTACAATATAATGATAGATACCCTGCACATGTGGGAGGGGATACACAAATACTGAGATGTTAAAATAGTGCTCCAGACAAAAAATATCCTTGTTTGCCTTAGAATGTACCATCTTGCAATAATCTGTACTTTCTTTCCCCAAAGTTAAACCATCCATAACAAACAATCAGAATTATTCTAAAAACATAAATAACTCTGTGACAGGCTGCCACTTATTATCACCACACAGATATTCTAACTCCCACTTCTCTTGTCATGTCAATCAGTCAGCACCCAGATGCCAGACTATGGAAAATATTCTTACAGCAGCAGGGGCAGACCTGCCACATTCTCCAGAAAGCTTTGGAAATGCCTTGGTCTGTCAGATTGAGATGTTTAGGCTGAAGTTGGGTTATGCAGAAACCTTGCAGCCATAGATCCCAGATACTTTAGACTCATTCCTGATTCTAAAGAATTTATGTGCATTCAACTGGTTTGTCAATGGGGTCTTCTGCAAACCTCCCATGAGACAAGTTTATGGGGCCTGTTGGACTATAAAAACCATGGGGTTTTGCTCATATGGATGTATTTTATGTCTCAATCTGTTTATTGGTTTCACCTACTGAAGTGTGAAATTTCACTGACAGAAGAATAATTCTTGTAAAAATCCATCATAAGTAGTAATGACAGGACTCTTGGCGCAAATATAAATCAAAGCAACAGAGGTATAGGAAGCAGAGGCAGAATGATCTGGGATGGTGGCAGGATGGCAGCAGGCTGTAGTGCCTGCCAAGCAGACCTCTGTTTTGAGATGATTTAGGCTGTGAGAAGGACAAAAATCTTGCTCAACAAAAAAAGAACCTTTTCCTCTTCTCAGCTAATGAGAGCAACAGTGGCACAATGGAAATGTTTGCATGGAGGAGTTATACGTTAGGATCTTTCTCAACTCCTAGGTGACACTCCTAAGCATCCCTTTTAAAAAATGGATATTGTGACAAAGTTCCTGCTCTACCTTGGTGGGTCTTGCGCTTATTGGCGGATTTGCTCGCCTTGGAGCTTCACGGCAGCCCTCAGCTTGGCTGTTTTTCTGAACCCACAGTCCAGGTCCACTCCTCCTGTGTCTGACCAGGAGTTGGGAGGATTTGGGGGGAACCCGGGCCCACCCTCTACTCCGGGTTCCAGCCCAGGGCCCTGTGGAAAGCAGCTGTCTAGAGTGCCTCCTGGAACAGCTGTGCAACAGCTACTTGGCTACTTGGGGTACTCCCTGGGCTACTTCCTCATGGCCTCCTCCCAACACCTTCTTTATCGTCACCATAGGACCTTCCTCCTGGTGTCTGATAATGCTTGTACACCTCAGTCCTCCAACAGTCCGCGTTCTCACTCTCAGCTCCTAGTGCCTCTTGCTCCCAGCTCCTCACATGCACACCACAAACTGAAGTGAGCTCCTTTTTAAAACCCAGGTGCCCTGATTAGCCTGCCTTAATTGATTCTAGCAGCTTCTTGATTGGCTGCAGGTGTTCTAATCAGCCTGTCTTGTCTCCAGAAGGTTCCAGATTGTTCTGGAACCTTCCCTGTTACCTTACCCAGAGAAAAAGGACCTACTTAGCCTGGGGCTAATATATCTGCCTTCTATTACTCTACTATAGTCATCTGGCCCGACCCTGTCACAATATATAGAGAAACTGGTGTGGTTACGTTGGTGACATTTCTAATATTAAAAAAAAATAGATCATTTATAAAAGGGCAGACTCTCCGAGCAGTCTGATTCCCTGTGGGGTTCCTCTGTCTGTTCTAACCAGCTGGGTACCACAGTTACATACATGTGAAGCTGCTGTAGTGATGGGTGCCCTAGAAATATATTGGGTGTGTAGGGAGATGAGTGGATGGTAGACAGTGCACCTGCTGCTATTAGAAGAAATATATGTAATTAATCAGAATAGGATATTTGTAGGTTTGTGCTTGCCACACTGGCTCATGTATTCAACAAGCAAAGCATATGCTAACAATCTTGTTATAAATACTTTTGGGGAAAATGTTTTAAGTGAAAGTAATGAAAGTGAATTTGATTTCTGTGTCCATGGGATGCGTATATCTATTTGTCTCCCTGTGAAGTCTAACAAGGACTAATTATGTGGTTTTAGTATTATGTAAATATCTGTCAACTAGGAACTGGAGTGAGCAGTCCAATCCATTTCACAGAGGCCACCCAGCAGCCATCAGATAAGTACTGACCTCGGCTGGTTGTTTTCACTTTAACTCTGAGGTTTTTTCCTTTTAAACATTTTATTATAGTCTTATTTTTTTTAAAAAAAACCCTATATTTAATCCTATTGTCTTTAAAGGTTGTTGATAAAAATATGCATATGTAACTTTTGTAAGACTCAAAAGGAAATTTGACATACACAAAAATATCTGAGCAAGTACATGGTTTGGAGACTAGTTCATGAAGTAGTAAGCTACAATGAAAGAAAGCTAAATAAAGTGTTAACAGTGGTCAGTATTTCACTGTTTTGGAAAGGAAAAGGATTATGCTTGAGAGATAACAGCTGCTTTTGCTTTTTATATCTGAACACTGGCTACAATTTTCAGTATATGTTTTATCCATTTTTGTTTTGCTTTAGTAATTTCATTGGTGAGCATTTCAGATAATACAGAAAGAAGCTATTGGATTGGTACAATATTAGATAGGAGCTGAATTCTTCTGATGATATTTAAGATTAACTCTTTTCATGGCTGCTCTGAAGCAATGTCAAGCCAATGGTGTTATTAAGATACAAATGTGGAAATGTGAACAGGAAAATAAGAGGATGCAAAACTAACACTGAAGCAATAGGAAGACAACACTGAACATAAAACCTCTCAAATTAAGAGCAGAAAAAATGCAATGCCAGAGATTTAATAAATGCTATTGGTATGGAACAATAACATCAAAATATTTGTTTTAATTCATGTATATAATTTTATATACAATACAAATTGTTTTGTATATTAGTTTGTAAAGGTCAAGTTAATTTTGTTCATTAATTAAAAAAGCATTTGTGTGATGGATTTAGATAAATTGAGGGGTAAAGAAACATTGTCTTCCTTAAAAAGAACAGGAGTACTTGTGGCACCTTAGAGACTAACAAATTTATTTGAGCGTAAGCTTTCGTGAGCTCAAATAAATTTGTTAGTCTTTAAGGTGCCTCAAGTACTCCTTTTCTTTTTGCAGATACAGACTAACACGGCTGCTACTCTGAAAATTGTCTTCTATGTGAGTTCATTATCAGACAACTTACATTGCTTCATGCTGTGATAGGAAAGGAGATAAGGTCTTAGCCATCTGTTCTGAAGGTCCTGAGTTTAAGTCTCCATGGGAACCAAAACATGGTGCTAGTGGGAGGGGAGGAATTCATTTGGGAAACTATTTATCTTTGCTTCAGAGAAACAGAAATTTTTACATACATTTGTTCATAAGAAAAGATTGCCCCTGACTTATCTCCTTTCGTGAGACTTTTAAACTTTGGCTTAAAATTTGCTGATGTTGAAACTTGATCTTTTATAAAGCAAACTGGACACCAGGTGGTAATGATTGCTTAGAGCTTAATTTTTGTTTTTCATGCTTAAACTGTAGTTTCAGAGCAATCTTTTCAGTCTAGTCTAATCTCAATGTTCTGTTGAAATACCAGCTAAATGTGGTTGACAAACTGGAATTTCCTCATGCAAGTATAGTGATGAAATACATTTATTGGTGGCACAAGAATTCTAAACTGGTACCTATCTTTGTTTAATTTCAGTTATTCAAAGCATATTGCTTATATCATAGTCATGGGAGCTGGGGAAATAAATCCTTGAAATCACTCTTGCATCAATTTTCTTAAAAAGAAAAGGAGTACTTGTGGCACCTTAGAGACTAACAAATTTATTAGAGCATAAGCTTTCGTGAGCTACAGCTCACTTTAGCTCACGAAAGCTTATGCTCTAATAAATTTGTTAGTCTCTAAGGTGCCACAAGTACTCCTTTTCTTTTTGCGAATACAGACTAACACGGCTGCTACTCTGAAACCATCAATTTTCTTGTAGCAGTTAAGAAGCCATTCAATTTGGAACAATTCTAGGAGATGTAAAGATGATACTTTGTACCAGGTCTCCTCTACACATATGTTAGTAACTACATTCCAATCTGAGGAATTAGTTCTACCTATCTAAAGTCTTTTGCAGTTTCAGTTGGACATGATATTCTTTATTGTGTATCTTTTGTGAAATTCTGCATTAAATGGCTGTATTAAATGGCTGCCATGTTCCAGCCTGTGATGGGGTATATAAACCCCACTGGGACAGAAGAGATTAAGGAGCAGTTCTGGGCCCAGATGACTCTACTCCACCGCACCTGCAGAGCCTCCTCCAGCTAGAGGAGGAGCTTCAAAGGGAACCAGACAACTTGGGGGTGAGGGTGTAGGAAAGGAGAGATCTAGCTTGAGAGCTCCTGAATAGGGGTACAGCAGGAGTCTAACCTGCAGAGGAAAATCTGCAAGCATCCAGGCCCCAAAGCAGGGACTAGCTTTTCTCTAGGATTAGGGACCTCTGTACTCCATCTTATGCTGGATCATTTGTAAGACTTTGACCATTATGGGTGTGGAGAAAGTAAATAGGGGAAGCATTATTTACTCCTTCTCATTTCACAAGAACTAGGAGTCACCAAATGGAATTAATAGGCAGCAGGTTTAAAACAAACAAAAGGAGGTATTTCTTCACACAACGCACAGTCAACCTGTGGAACTCTTTGCCAGAGAATGTTGTGAAGGCCAGGAATATAACAGGGTTCATAAAAGAACTAGATAAGTTCATGGAGGATAGGTCAATTAATGACTATTAGCCAGGATGGGTAGGGATGGTGTCCCTAGCCTCTGTTTGCCAGAAGCTTGGAATGGGGGACAGGGGATGGATCACTAGATGATTACCTGTTCTGTGCATTCCCTCTGGGGCACCTGGCACTGTCCACTATCTGAAGATATGATACTGGCCTAGATGGACCTTTGGTCTGACCCGGTATGGCTGTTCTTATGTTCTTATACCCTGGACTTGGACATTTTAAATGGTAGGAAATGCCCCGAAGCACTCCAGAGTGTTTGCTATCCCTGCCTTGTTTAGAGGCCTGAGTTGAAGAACTCCTGGAGAAGGATGGGCTGGGCTCCTCAACTAACCAACCCCTGCATGGTAGGCACAACCCCTCTTTCCCTGGAGATAAGAGGGAATAGCGACATTGTAAACTCTGCGGCGAGGCTGTCCACACAGGGGCCTGGAGGTGAGCTGAAGACTTTCTTTTTTGAGGACTTACATATTTTGCTGGGCTTTCTCACCCTGGACTCAACTACTGACCTGGCTGGAGGGCAGACATACTGTGGAACCACCACAACACCATAACGACTGCTGGCAAGGATGCTGTAAAAGGGGGAGAGCGAGTGTCCAGTGACCTAACCACTAGGCAAGGCCACCAGTAAGCCCTGCCTCATCACAGAGCCCAGACATGTCCCATTTCAATGGTAGATGAAGTAATCCTTTTAAAAATAAATATAGTACTGTAGGTATAGAAATTCATTGAAAGACAACTTTTGATTTGTTTGGGCTGAAAGGCATTAAAGAATATAATATGAAAACAATATTAATAGTCATTTATGACCCTGGTACTTCCTAAATTTTGATTTTCATGAGGACTAACCTTCATCAAAAGCAATAATATATTCCAGTACCTGAAACCCATGTCTATGAAATGGAGCATATGACATACTGGTGGGTTTCTTTTTGCCAATAAATTCCGTAGTTTGAGTGAAAGGAGTAAAAATGAAACTAGCAATAGTAGCTGATGCCTTCCTAGTGGAAAGGCGAAAGATGGGAGAGTAGTGTGTTTGTAAATTGACAATATTGCGTAATTGTGATATTTCTTTAAAGTAGTTTTTTTAAATCTTGTTTTTCTAGATACTAGCCAAAAAGCAAAGGAAAATGTCTAGAGGTTTTTCAGGCTTACCATAGGGCACAACACAAAGAGTTCTGTATTAGTAAGTGGAATCAAAAATTGATAAGGTCTCCCTGTATATAGAAACTCCTGGGATACCCTCCCATACATTCCATAATCATGCTGTTACCAGGTGATTACAGCTGGATGGAAAATAGAATTTCTGTCCCAGGGGAAATTTTAAGATTTTGAAATTTGGTTTTGTCTCAAATTGGGATAAGAAAAATCAATCTCAGAATTTTTAATGAAATTAAATATTCCAAAAATGTTGTTTGAACTACTGATTCAATAAGGTCAAAATCTTTCATTTTGACTTTTCTATTTTGACTTTTATGTAGCTATATTATGAATTCTAATATGTAATCAAAAAAAATATTTTGACCTTCTTGAAACAAAGCATTTTGACAATTTCATGTCAAATTTCAATGGAATCCAGAATTCCCATGGAACACTTAAATGTCGTTGAATCTGCATTTTCTGTCAGAAATGTTTTGTAACCTAGGAAAACACTGAGGAAGACCTGAAACTACTGACATCCCTAGACAGGGTGTAGGGGTGGGGAGAGGACACAGACCAGTCCTGGAACAGAAGCATTGGATCAGCCTACCTGCCTTAGATTAGTATGTATATGAGAGAGAAGAAGAGCTAAGGCACCAATTGAGAGGTACAGAGAGAATAGGTAGCTCTCTTTAGTGAAAAGGGATGGGCTCAGGGACAGTTAATGAATTTATTTTGGGGCATGATAGGTTGGAGACAGAAATTATGGATATATTTTTGGAGAGAAAAGAGGTCTATTGCAAGGGAAACTGATTAGTTTACAGCAAATGTCACTTATTAGGTATCCTGACATTGACAATTGTTGGTTATTAGCAACATTTTGCTGGGAACTGATCCCATTCCATTCACTTTAACTTTAATGGGTTTTGAATATTAGCTAATGTCATGCTCCCTTCTGACAATTTTTTTTCCTGTACAGTCCTATGGGCCCCTGATACCCTTGCTTCCCATAGAAAGCCCCAGCTGCAGGTAAGTTTGTGGGGCTGCAGCCAGAGAAGGAACAGTTCGGACATGCTGAGCCTGGACCTCTGCTCCCAGGGCAGGGCACAATACAGAGACTGCAGCGGCATGTACAGCGCAGGCCCATGGAAAACTCTGGCACCTGGGCAGCAGCCCCACCTCCCTGCTGTTGCACTGCCTGAAGCTTTCTCTCCCATCCTCCCCTCCCAGTCTCCAGCACTGGGATTCCTGCGCGACCTGCTGTGTGGGTGACAAGTCCCTGGCTGCAGGGCTTCCCTACGCTGCTGTCTCAGGCATGAGCCTTTTATGTCGTTAGCAACTTTTCTCCAGGAACCAAGAGGTTGCTAATAAGCAGCATTCACTGCCCTTTGTTTTGGGGAGCCCATTTCAAAGCAGGTTTTTATATTTACATGTTGCTAATTCTTTACCTTATTCCTATTTTATAGCCTTAAGCTCCTAAAGTGGAGGTTTTGTACGTTTCCTTAAATAGTTTCCTAATTGTTAACAGAATTTCAAATTTTGCATTGATATTTTTTCTGCTAAGACATTTCACATTTAAAACGCTCATCTATGATGAAACAGACAAGTCCAAGGTCTCATTAACATCCTTATTGTGAGAACAACACAAACACAAACACAAAATAGATAAGCAAATAGGTATCTATGTTTGTAATTAACACCAACTTCTGACTTCTACAACTCAAGAAACCTGAAATGCTTTGACCGGGCTATACTCCTCCATCAAGTTTTGACATTTGAAGTCAGTAGGACTTGTGCTTTGAGCTGTAGCTCACAAAAGCTTATGCTCAAATAAATTTGTTAGTCTCTAAGGTGCCACAAGTACTCTTTTTCTTTTTAAGTCACATAGATGCTTTTCAAAATCCCATGCTTAGGTGACTGAATATGTGATCAGGGTCCAGATTTTTAAAGGTATTTAGAAGAATCTCCATGATTGGATATTTTTAAGAACAGGTTAGACAAACACCTGTCAGGGATGGTCTAGGTAATACTTAGTCCTGCCTTGAGTTCTGGGGTCCCTTCCACTCCTACAATTCTATGCTTCTATAAGACACCTAAAGATTCAGATGGGCGCCTAGTTGGATTTTCAAAAGCACATAGGCACCCAACCGCCATTGATTTCAAGGTACCTATCTGCATCTTCAAGCACCTAAATACCTTTACAAATATGGACCTAGGAACCTAATTTTGGGGTCCTATTTTTGAAAGTTTTGGCTGGGTTACAAAATTTCACATTAAATTTGGTAATGTATTGAAAGTCTACGTAACATTTCACTGTTACCACTGAATAAATTTTGTTTTGAAGAGATTTTATGCCACTAAGAGGGAAGTTTTTAACAAAGTAGATTTTTAGCCCCAGATGCAATAAACACTTTTTTGCATATGTTTTACTTTAGGAACATGAATGGTCTCAATGAAGTAAAGGAGGACTATTCATGTTCTTAAAGTTACCTACTTATGTGGTTTTAGGATCAGGACCTTTGTTTTCAGGGGAGGGGACGAATTATTTTATTTAATTTATAACAGTTCTGTAAAAATTAGTAAGATACCAGTTGTGGTGTTTAATATAAGCACACATAATTTAATTTGATACATTTTAATTAACATGGCAATAGCAAAAATTTTCAGCTTAGTTTTGCAAAGGCTCAACCTGATATAAATCAATGATTTAAAAAAATCCAAAGATTTAAAATTAGTGATTTAATTGCCTTGATTTAAATGTATCCACCTTGCACAGTTGTAAAAAACTTTGAGGTAAAGGAGGTGCACACTGTGCTCACCTGTGAGCATGCACGCACTCACTCTCATATGAAGATTTGTTCTTTCTTTCTTTGGTGTTTTTACTTTTATCTAAAATAAAAACCATCCAGATTGAAAGAGCATGTTTTGCTTTTAATGTTTAGAAAACATAACAATAGGTTTCTGCTATGTGAATCACAGAGATGGGAAAGACTTATGTCATCCTCTGCCGGGATCGTTTCCTGTAGTATATTTTTGATTGTTTTTTTTTTGTCCAGTCTAATTTTAAATGACTCAAATGATGGAATTTCCATTACTTCCCTTGGGAGTCTGTTCCACAGCATGATAACCATACTGTTGGGCTTTCCCAGATGTTCAGCCTCATGACTGATCAGTGCAGTCTGAGGTGTTGCAGGCCCCAGGCTGCAGTAGGACTCATAGCAGTGGTCCCCCGTGCATTGCGGCCAACTGGCTGCTTCCATAGATATGGGGATTTGTGAGGTGTGAAGACTCCTGCCTCCCCTTCCTTCAGAAGACATTATAGCCTGTTTGGATGTGGAAGGGTTTGGTGAACCTTTGAATCTTGAGATCAGTTTTGCTTGACTTTAGATGTCGATACGGAAATTTTACTTCAGTCATAGTATGTAATATCCTGTATTGGTACTGTATGCATACCGCTACCCTCTCCTGGTTGGCTTACCAACAGGATAAAAGTATTGAAAGCAAAAGTGAACAGAGATTCTCCTTCATCTCAGGTGGTAGATGCCTATGTTTCTGTAGCTGAAGGTCCAAGATTGTATCTCTGAAGTAGATGTAAGATTTAGTTGGAGCATTTTATTTTTTTTATAAATTCCATACACATTGAGGTATGTTTAAAATGTTAAATTAAAATGCACTGGTCACCACTTGGGGATATTTTAAAGTGGTTGCTTAAATCAGAATAGGTGGCTTGCTAAAGATGATCTGTAATAGGATGTCAGTCTAAGACCTTTTATAAGAATGCAGGGCTCCTTTTTAAGCCATTTTAAACTCAAGTGCTAGACACCTGCATTTGAATGCAGAAATGTTTGTGCTAACTAACACATAGGTTATGTCAGATGTGTTCAGTTCTCTCCATTCTAGGAATGTAAGAAGGATTGACATATCCCTATGTTTGGGTAATGGGAAGTGGGGCTGAGATGCTGCAGAAAAGTCCAAAGAATAGACAAAATTTGAGAGAAGGCTTACACAAAGAGGGTTATGTTTTGTTTGCAACATAGGAATTGGCATACTGGATCAGAGCCATGGTTCATCTCGTCTGTAGATATGTCCTGCATCCCTTGTTCCTAGATGTATGATCTTGCATTTGGCTGTATTAAATGCATCTTTTTTCAATTGACCCAGTTTATCAAGCAATCTAGATTGCTGTTACTTTCCTGTTCTCATAGTTATTTACCATTCCACCAATCTTTGTGTCATCTGCAAATTCAATCAGCAATGATTTTATATTTACTTTCAGATCATTGATGAAACTATTGAATAGCATTGGGCCTAGTACCAATGCCCATGGAACCCCACTAGAAACACCCTCATTTATTAATGATTCCCCATTAACAACTACTTCTTTGGAATCTGCTAGTTAGTGAGTTCTGAATCAATTTAATGTGAGCTTTATTGATATTGTGTAGTGCTAATTTTTAAATCAGAATGTCGTGCAGTACCGGGCATGTTATATCTATGCAGTTATCTTTACCAACCAGACTTGTAAAACTGAAATCAGAAGTGTTTTGATGAGACCTATTTTCCATACAAGAATGTTGATTGGTATTAATTATATTTAGGGATAGAAACTCCTGTCAGACGTTCCCAGGACTGATGTTAGATTAACAGGCCTATTGTTACCCAAGTCATCTCATTTGCCCTTCTTGAACACTGGCAAAATATTAGCACTCGTCCAGCCTTCTGTAATTTCCACAGTGTTCCAAGTTTTATTAAAAATTAACACCAGTGGGCCAAAAATCTCCTCAGCCTACTCTTTTGGAACTTTTGAGTGCAAGTCATCCAGGCCTGCTGATTTTAAAATATTAATCTCTAGTAGATGTTTAACATCTTCCTTAGTTATTAATGGACTGACAAGTACTTCCTAATCCTCATGAGATTTTAGTACATCATCCTGCTTAGTACATCAGAAATATTTTCTGTATCATTTTTAAAAAGGTTACTGTCTCTATCTAGTAATGGGCATATGCCACTGTTAGGAATTCTTTTGTTCCTGATATATTTTTTAAAAGCCTCCTTGATATTCGCCTTGCTAGCTATAGATCTTTTCCCTGATGTCTTTAGCTTCCCTTATTGTAAACTTTATAACTTCTAATTTTATTGATTATCTACTTTTCCATTTTTATATTTATATACATTATTCATATATTATTAAATTACAGAGTATTTACAAGGTCCTCATTACTTTTCTATATATTTTTGTTACATTTTTAAGCCATTTAGTAGGTCATTATTTAAAATTATTAATTTTATGTCCTCTTATACATTTAATACATATTTCTCTCTCTTTTTATCTTGAAATATTAATAAAATCCTCTTCATCTAAATCCCTTGGCTTGCATTAACTCATTTTGCTTTTTCATCTACTCCAATATTTTCCTTGCAGGCTTTAATTGACTGCATATTCCTGGCTGGTTCTTTCCCCTTCTCCACTCATATTTAGTACCAATAAAGGTACATAATAACCAATAAAGGTGGTTATTTGTTGTCACTGCTGTTATTTATTGAAGGCTGGCAGTGTGCTTGGTGCTGTACATAATTCAAAGGAATACATAATCCCTCTTCCACTTGTTGACAGAGCATACTGTCTAAAAATCTGTTACTAGTAATGGTGTTTGGGATTTCTTCTAGAGGACAAAACAATTACAAATTGATACACTTGTGCAGCTCAGACACTCATTCCAGTAGAGGGTAGTAGTGCACACACATGCAACACTGTTCAATGCAACTGGCAAAACAGTACTTAACAATATTTTATAATGGTACTTAGACTCTAATGAAAAGTCATTTAAAAGAGAGGCTGAATCCTACATTGTGCTGAGCACTGTCGGTAAGTTGCATGCCATCAACTTCTACTTCTTTCACTTTGCAGAACTGGGCCTCTGACTGCATTCTGTATTAGTTCCTTTCTAGAGCTCTTTACAGTTTTGCAACCTTTAGTAACCATGTATTTATGGATAAATTGCTTTGTGCCATGTAAGAAAATGTCCTGTATTCTTCCCATAAAGTAAGTCCATTATGAAATTCAAGTTTTATGAACTTGCTGGAAATTAAATGAGCATACACAATGCAACCTGTGGTGTGCAGGAAAAGACATTCAACTGATTACCTTTTGGCTACCACCCATACTTGAAAACAAAAGACGAATGGGCTGTGATCCCACACTCTCCTTGAGAACTCTGTCTACTATTCCTGTGTGGATCAAATTTATCCTGATATATAGCCCTTTATTCAAATTGCTGTATTGTTCTTCAGTAAAGTTTGTGCCAACAGAAAACAAAACAGAAGCTATCTGACATAACAAACTAGTCTAAAAGAAATCAGGCAAAACACTTCACTGCACTGTCAGGAACTAATCGACAACTCTGATGTTTACTGATAAGAAATACCAATCAACAGTATATGATAAAACTACAATAGTATCTCATTTGGTGGGATCAGGATATACTCATGCTTTGAAACTGAAAATGTTTAGGATGCATAGATATATGAAAAACTATGATATACAATGCTAAAGGAAGGAGTTTCTATTGTACAGCTAGCTTTATAAAATGCCTTTGTAGTTTATAGATCTGTGATGTGTGATCCATTTTTGACATTTTCCAGAGACCTATGATCTCAAGTCTTTTATGTATTAATGTACATCTGCATACAGAGAAAAGTAAAGGGTACTGACAGGATCACCAATAGGGATTTTTGTAATATGCTCTACAAAAGGAAAGACCCTAGAGAAAGAGACTGATTGATCGTACAATACGTAAAAATCTTCTGAAAAACCTCAGTACATTACAGTCCCATCTTTTCCCAATCATTGACCTATGTGGAAAAGTGTACAAAACATACTGCCTCCCTTACTGTCTTATTGCTGAACAGTGGAGGCAGTATGAAAATTAAAAAATGCCCAATGGCCCCAATTCTTCAGCATCTCCGTGCACATGTAGGACTTGGATGCAAGTTCAGAACTGGTTTTTGCAATTGGTTTTACTATTGACTTGACAGTGGACTTGATAGATATTTGTGTTGAAAACTTATGTTCTACATTTGCTACAATACAGCTTACTTTTCTTAGGTCTCTCCTAGGGGAAAAACAGAATGTTAGGACGTATTGATTCTTCTTGGTTTTATGATGTTTTTTCCCACCAAAATATTTTATATTCTCCAAAACTGGTGAACATTTCTCTTCATTCTGATATTGCTATTGAGATGTATTCAGTAGTTACTGCTGTTGAACCTCTTACAGTGGTTCAAGTTCCACACCCTGATTCAATTTACAATAACTGCTAGGTTTCATCCAAAATTGGAAGAAATTATTTGATGCTTATGCAGAACTGTTGGACTGTATTTTGATATACAGTACATAACTTGTTCCATTCTCTACTGTATTTTCTAAGACTTTGCTAAACAAAAGTGCTCACCTCTTTCCAATTATAGTTTTCAAACTTTTGATAATAAACTCTTCAAAAGCCAGATCATGCTAATTTTCAGCGTTCCCTGTAGTTTTTATTTGTACTAATCTTCTTTGCACATCTGGTACCTAGTCACACTACCACAATATCCAGCCCTGAAACTTTATAGAGAAACCTCCATGTTGTTAATTTAAATACAAGTATCTGAATTCTAATAATTTTCTAAACATTTTAAAAGTTTGTCAAAATAAACATCCAAATATAACTACAGTACAACAAATAATCAATTACAGTGCAGACTAATAACACCAAAAATACACAAACTGGTCAGCATAACATGAATATACTCTCATTTCTTCACTCCACCTCAAACTTATTTAAATTATTATCCATCTAACATGACAGTCCCCTTCCTCCTTTATAAATGCCTGACCATAACTTATTAAACTATTATTTTATCATGCAATTTCTAGGTATTCATTTGAGGCTGCTTCCACCATTTTTTAGACTTAATCTTCAATTAGTGGAGAAGTACACTTCCTCAGACTCAGCCTGTTTGCATCAGAAAAAGCAGTGGAAGCCACCTATTCTTTAGAAGTTTTATTCAGACCTTGCAGCATGGAAAAATCATTTAGCAGAAATGGCTGTGGCAAAGTTAGCAATTCTTAACCCATCTTATGCCAAATCCTCTCTGCTTGAAAAATTCCGTTGATGTCATCACCCCAGTATCTTTTAGTTTTTGGACAAGCCCAGATAATGGGCTATATTTAGCCCTGGCTGAATGAAGCTGTGCATTCTTATGCCAAGGTTGAATGTAGCCTGATTTTTATAGGGATTCCCTCTTGTCCATCATATCTGCACCTGATTTCATCATATTTTAACATACATTTAAATAGATGGGATCTTTCAATAAGATATTTACAGAATATGTGACAAAGTCATAATATTAAATAATAATTAGAATACAATATATACATAGATAGGTGCGTGTATTTGTGTAATATACCATTGAGAAGGCAAATTAAAATCAGGAGTTGGCTGTTGGGGATATCTGAAAAAAATAATACACCAGCTGTGTATAGCTAGAGCTCAGTGCTCCTTGACCATGCCTCTGCCTGTTCCTATACATTCCCTGAGCTGAGCAGAGTGAGGAGGTTGGTGCAAAGGCTGGCTATAGTGGCTACACACCCACTGAGAGCTCATCCATAATGAGAACATTCTAACTGATCTCCAGTCAGTTTGCTCCACTTCTTAAAGGGGCCAGAATGCAGAGGACAACATGACCCGATATCTTTTGGATGAGATGTAAAACTGAAATTTTGACAACAAGTGGGCATGAAATATTGTATGCTGCTTTTCATAAGAACAGGATTGCTAATCCTGTGTCCTAAGAAAACTCAGGTAATTGGATCCTACCTTCCCCCTGAAGTTTCTATTGCATATGGCATTCTTCTTCACTGTCTGCTCTAAACTGTTGCATCGAGTCACTGGGCAATGTTAGTTCCACTCTAGATGTGACTGCTGGTTAGTAGTGAGTGAAATTATCTCTATATGTATTCACGGGACTGTTGTGAGGCTTAATTAGATAATATTTACAAAATATTTTAAGATCCTTTAGCAGAAATTGCTAGAGGAGTGCAAAACAATAACATCCTTTCCCCCAAAACAAACTCATTCACTCCTTAGGCCAAAACTTTCAGTCATGAGTGATGAAAGATACAGTAAGTGCTTACATTAATATATCTATTTATAAATCTATATTTAGGACCTAAACAAGTGACTGATTTCCAGTGGTGCTGAGCACCCACAGCTCCCTTTATAATTAAATTGACTGAAGTAGCCTCCACAAAGGAGCCCTGTAGCCTGGAAGTGCAGATTCCTCTTTCTTTCATAAAAAACGAGGAGTCCTCAGCAAAAACGAGGAGCCTTGTGGCACTTTAGACACTAACAAATTTATTTGGGCATAAGCTTTTGTGGGCTGTAACCCACTTCATCAGAAGCATTTTCACTCCATGCATCTGAAGTGGGTTCTAGCCAATGAAAGCTTATGCCCAAATAAATTTGTTAGTCTCTAAGGTGCCACAAGGACTCCTTGTTTTTGCTGATACAGACTAACATGGTTACCTCTCTGAAATCTTTCTTCCATTAATCTGTCCACCTTAGCTACTCAGGCTGGCTGCTTGGCAGAGGATCAGCCCCTTGTAATTTTGTTTCTGTACATTGGAATAAAATGATTCATCAACAGGGAGAGAATTAAGTTAATAAAGCCCCATAATCTTGCATGGTTTTTTACTGCAATTTAAAATAAGACACAGGGTGAGATTCTGCGCTTCATTTCTTAGAGCTGCAGCACAAAATTCACAGTTCTGGGAAAGGGGGGATTTAAACCAATGTGAGACCTTCCCATTTCTGGGATCCTCCAGGGACTGCAGAGGTCTCAGATGTAACTTAGACAGCCCTTGGGAGTGAAGTGCCACGCCTCTATGGTGGTGAAAGGAGACAGTGGGACAAGGGACTAGAATGAGAAGTTGGGGGTAGGGAACTGGGATGTGGAGTCATAGGGGGGCATGGGGAGAGAGATGGGGACTGGAACAAGGAGACTCTTAATGGACCAGGGAAGAAGTGGGCAGGGTTTGGAAGTCAGGGCTGGAAGGGCTTTTTACCATTAGAATGAATTCCCCTTGGAGCCTGGACTAGACCCAAAATCCCTGAGGCTCACCATTCCTCTGCTAAAAGCAAATAGCTGTAAATCTCACTAACAAAATATGTTCCTCATCTCCCTCTAATTCTCGTCCACATAGATGATAACCTAGTATTGCTATCAGTTACTTTCTTAGTTTAATAGGCAGAGGTCTGTACTGTGGAATAAAAGGTTGTAACCCTATTCACGTACCAGGTGGGACTGAATATAGTTCCACATGCTGGAATTTGTTTTTTCAATTTGCTCAGTTAAAAACTTAGGAAAATGACAAAAACGACATTAAAGAACATTAAGGGTGCAAAGTCAGTCACTCAAAAGTTAGGAAATGGCAGAATTAAGGCTGCAACCTTAATTCAGCTCATTTGTGCATATGCATTATAATAGACTTTCATTACATGACCACATACTATTCTTTCCTGGGACCTTGCCTCGTTCAGTGCACAGGATGAGCAGTGCTCATGGAATGACTCAGAGTTGTGAAATGAATGAGACTGTGGTTTGTGGGATCACTGTCTCATTTGTTGCTGAAGTTGGAGGATGTATAATGAATAAAACAGGGACTGCAGGAAGAGAAAGGAAGGTCTCCTGTTAAGGCAATTGAATCCTGCCCTGGATAACTTTATTCTATTTCTGCCTCTGCTACAGAGTTCCTATGTGATGCTGGGCAAATCACTTAAACCAAGCATTTCACAAGTAACCTTGATTTGATCCTTATTTTCTGGGTACCTGACTTCAGACATCTGGGATCTGATTTCCACTCTCAGTTGCAACTGAAGATGAGAGCTGCGCTGTGAACAAATAAAGTGATATAATATGCTATAGTCTCAAAAAACTCACACCTTAGGCATCTAAAATTGGGCACCCTAAGTTAATAGACACTTTTGACATGAATCTCTCTAGGCCTCAGTTACTCATTGGTAAAATGGGAATAATAACCCCTCTTCTTACAGAGTAGTCTGAAAGTAATTTAATTAATGTTTATGAAGCACTTGGTCACTATCTTATCTGAGTGCCACAGAAAAGACCACCAGGAAATTAATAATACTGTCTCCAGATGGGGTTTGAGTAGTAAATAAGGCCTTGGCCACATATTTCACAATGGGGCGAAAACAACAAAATATTGAATAGCTGCTTGTTAAATGAGCGCTGTCTATCCTGTTCACAGAATGAGAAAAATGAGGCAGGAGTCTTGTGGAGAAAAAGTAGTGTGTGATCATATAATTAAAAGACTGAATCCTATCATAGACTGTATCATAATGCATATTCACATGGGGCCTGAATTGTTCAAAGAAAGCATTTGCTAACTTTTGAGTGCTTGACTTTGCAATTTTTATGTTCTTTTAATGTTTTTGTATGTAATGTGTGTATAGTGTTTTCCTAGCTATCAAACAAATACATTTACTAATCATAATAAGTTAGTCTTCAACACTCATTGTTACAGAAAAACACAAAGCACAGTCCAAAGTAAATGACTGTATAATTACATTTGCTAACTTGTTTTAAGAATTTGTTTTGTGTACACACATTTCCTGCTGTAGTATTCACTACGTATCAAACTACACTTGAGAAGAACTTCCTTTTCAAATGGTTTAAAAGGAAACTTTATCTAGCATACTTTGATCTGTAAAGGAATTTAAACAAAATAAAATAAACAGCTCCCAGATATAACCAGTATCACATTTCACACACATCTTTCACACCTGGCCCAATTATAATCTTCTCATTGTAATTGAGTCCTGTGGGTGTTCCTGACTCCCTCTTATTTTACAAAGCTGTTTAACACCAGTGAAGTGAAGCCACCAAGTTTAATTCTCCTCTCTCACATTTGGTATAAATAAGGAATAATCTTTCTGGAGTCTGTTATTGTTTTTATTACACGGGAGCCTAACCAATTTAGATGGGGTTCCCACTGTGTTTGGAACTGCACAAACACATAGTAAGAGGGAGCGCCTGCTCCAAAGGGAGATTTTCTCGCAAATTACACTGGTCTGAGATGCAAGTGAGGCAATAGTCAGTCCTTGACTAGAGACAAGTTTTAGGATTGATATCTTGCTATACTTAAAGAATAGAAACAGGAACTGTATATCACTGCAAAGGGGATATTCCTACATGTCCAAGATCATCCATAGTCTTGGATGCTCCCGAGATATCTGATCTTAAAACTATTATATTATTTTCTGTACAGATTTTCTTTTAGATAATATCAAGAGGTTTCTAAAATTTTACCATTGTTTTAAAATGACTATTAACTTCATCAAAATGATCTCTTGGTCTCTTAACATAGGACATCATAAAATTAATAGCAAAAGTTTAGAAGTCCAAAACCAGTGTTCTGGTTTTTTCAGTCTCTCCTCATACGTAAGTTCAGCCATGCCTCAAAGGTCACTTTCTAGTTCTGTGTTGACTTTCTCCAGAATCACTAACAACTTTGGATTCAATTTTTAAAAAGGCTTTTAGTTCAAACGCTGTTCTGTTGTGGAAGGACAGGGCAAGTAAAGAAATGTGATAGTGCTACTATAGAGACAGGCTGTCACCACCTCTGATGGAGTTTGGACAAATTCTGATATTTTTACAGAAGCCAGAAAATGCTTTTTAAGAGATTATTAATCATCTGCTTTGGAGAATTATGAAATCATAGAGTCAAAAATTATCCTCAGATAATCACTCACTAGCACGAATAGCACTTGACCTGGGCTGCACAATATGGCCTGGGGAGTGGGACCAGCAGAAGGCAAAGAACCTACCCAATCACTTTGAACTCCCACATAGGGGCCAGGCACAATCCAGTTGAGAAGTGCAAGCACTCTCCTTGCTGGCACACTCATTGGTGATAGATGCCCAAAAAGTCTGAAAAGAATAAAGTGCCAGGAGGGACTGCTATAATCATCTAGAGTCTAACTTCCTGTGTAATACAGGCCATAGGACTGCCCTGAATTAATTCCTGACTGAACTAAAGTATATCTTTTAGAAAAACACACAATCTTGGTTTGAAAAGAAGCCTCAAAATGAGAGTGAGGCCCCATGTGCTGCACTGGCCTGCAAAGCTAGCTGAGCACAGAGGGGAGTGTATTCTGCACAAATGAAAGAGTGATGGTGCTGTGTGCAAACTGGGAGATCTAGGAGGAATGCCGTCCCCTGCTGCAGCATAGCCACACTGCACTCCCTAGTTCAGGACATGGCTTAAAAGTAACAGTGTGGCCCTGAGTAAGGATTCCTGGATGTAAAGAATTAAAAAAAAAGACAAGGAAAAGGTTTATTAAGTTATATAGTCTATCCTCTAGGTGCACAATTGTTTCCTATTGTTAAATGGCTAGTGCTTTATTCAGTCTACTTTTAAAAATCCCAAAAATCTGCTAGAAACGGACATTATGATATAAGCCTGCTCTGGCAGATGGATGTACTAGACAACCGAATGGTGGTCTTCTACATCTCTAATATCTATTGTTGCAAGATCAATGTGTAAGCATCTTTTGAAATCACGGAAGCATTCAATGGCTCCTTAAAATATTGCAATTGGACAGAATCCCATTATAGGTGGTACCTCTGACTTTCCTGTTTGGTGACTCTATGTCAACAGTAGCAATACAGTGTAATTTAAGTGGAAGATGTTTCTAAATTGGTCAGATAAAGGAAATAAATTCAATTAAATGTAAAAATAACTCTTAAACTAAACACTTAAAACAGTAATCTTCTCCTAGTCCTAACTAGTGATGTACAGAAGAAGAGGAGATTATGATAGGCTAGATGACATCAATCTTCTTGACAATAATATTAGAAACATCTCCAGATAGCTACAGAAAGTGGCATGTAATTTCTTGCCTTCTTTTTCAGTAATCAGATCTGTCTATATGGGGATGGCTATAAATACTCGTTTTCTTTATTCTACAGCCCAAGGGCAAATGTACAGGAGAGACAAGATTCTGCAGCTGCAGAGTTACAGAAAACTCAGCAGTCTACTGTACCAAGAGGAGCTTCAAGTACGTTCTGAGACAACCTAAAAATAAATCTGTACAGCTCGCCGCATCTTATAGACACATTTATCAAAGAGAGGAAAATGAAAAACGGCATAATGGTTTAAACAAATCTTTAAAAACAATTTTTTCTAAAGAAGATGTATCTTCACATATGCTCAAATAAATTTGGTAGTCTCTAAGGTGTCACAAGTACTCCTTTTCTTTTTGTTAATATATTGAAGTGTAATTTATATTCAAATAAATGTCAAGGGTGAAACCCATGGATGAATTAAAATACAATGCACGTCAGAATTTTGGTCCTGAGCTAGTCAAAACTCTGATGTGTCCCTGTAGGTTAGTGGTTTGGCACTTGCAGATCATAATGGCATTTCTACTCTAAATAAATGTTAAAGCCATTACTGTAGAATGCTTCTTGCTCTGTTTACCTCCCTATGTTCTTTTCTTAAATGGGCTATAAATAGCACTTGGTCTTCATTAATAATGTTATTGGACAGCACCAGGGACAAACTCCAGGCCAAATTTATGATGTCACAACCAGAGCAAAGTAAAGATCTTTATGACAACATAACACAACATTATCAAGTTGCAATGCACTGTCATCCTACCTTAACATGGTGATGTTGCTGCAATCCTTAAAATATTTCAGGATGCTTGCATGGCACAAGACAGCATCATGATAATCTAGATTATTTGGCTAAAATCTGTTCCTATATACATCAGGACTTTTTACTTAAGTGAATCACTGGTTGATTTGATCAAATCTTTTGGAACAAAATCAGATACATTAAAAATAATATCATTCTTCATTGACTTTCATCAATTCAGATTTTCTTAGGCAGATATTAACAGATAATTCAGTAATTGGTATGTGCCATATTTGGTCTCTTAAACATAGACTGAGTAAATAGGATTTCTGCAGGAGTCCTGTGCTTGGACCAGGAGGGACGGAATGTTCCACCTAAGTCAACAACAGAAATAGCATACTACATCTGTCAGGGCTGCTGCAGCTCATGGGGTTGTAGTAATGTACTTGTCTACTATTCCCTACTGTGTGAAGGTGTTTTTGAAAGTGAATTTAGGTAGCCATGGACAACTTTGCCCCTTCACCAGCTTCCCATCTATCCTCCCTGCATGCTGCAGCAGAGGGTATCAAGCTAGAACCTGGCTCAATAACACAAAGGAAGTATGCAGAGTCCAGTTTTACAGCTTTTTCATGGTTTGTCTCTCAACCCCATATAGAATGCTAATGGATTTGCTGCTCTATGGCTTCTATGCCCTATAGAAATTTCCACATAATTAATAAGGAAGGCCAAAATTCTGAACAAGATAAAAGAAGAAAAATCCCAAATAATACCCATTTAATAATAAAAGATGTGTTAGATCTACAACTTATCTCTGAATGAAAGGTAGATTTGTAGTGTAGAGTCTCCTTACCTGGAAATTAGCAACACACCGGCAGTGTTTTCTAATCTGCCAATCAGAATGTTGAAAATGTGACTTAGATTAATCAACATACATTTTCCAAATAATTATTTACATAGTACACAAAAACATTACAATACAATCCTGTTCATTTTTACTTCATGGGACCAAAATGCTTAACCATAGTATAATTATGTCACCTGGAGTTTTGCAGGGTCTTAAAGGTCTCACAGGGCATGTCTTCTTTAAAGGCATATCCAACCGGCTCTCTCCTCCTTCATCCAAGACCCCATTTTCCCAAAAGCTTCAGATCAATATTCCCAGCTGAGAGGTAGAGAAGAATAATTATCCCTCTCCCCCATGGTTTCAGCACCCATGGTTGTATATGTATATACATACTAAATCAAAGCGTAACAGTGTACCTAACAAAAAATGCTAAATATATGCAATATGACCAAGTTGGGTTGCTAAGGGAAACCTCATTTTTACTTTTCTGTCTTTCATGGCTTAAATTTTCAGCCATTCATGTATATTTTTGAACCAGAAGCCTCTGTCATAAGCAGATGTAACTCCATTATGTAGATGGAATTGAACGGGAGCATACTGGTGGAAAAACTGACCTCCAATCTAGGATGCAGTAAAATGAATTTATGGTCTGAGTTTTTTTGTTACACTACCAAGTAAACACTTTTCTGGTCTTCCTAATGAAGATTAAGGCCTTATTGAAAAGGCATAGGCATTATTTTGTGCACAGACCTAGTTACATAGATATGATTGCTGAAGTGTAACCTACAGCTTCCTTTATTAATGTTAACGTAAAGAGTGGATTTTGTTCCTCACACTTCTTCTTCACTGACAACATTATTTCATAAACATTTTTTTCTACTGTTGCAATATAATAAAACCATTTTTAATAAGACTAGAAGCAGCATATTAATTATATTATTTTCTAGTAACTATTCGGTAACTTACTACTGGTACATTTTTGTCTTCTCCAACTTGTGTCCTGGAAATAGTTAATGCATTGCAAGGACCTCACTGTGCTTGCCAGCTCCCTAAGAAGTCCCCAGGCAGGTACAATAGGAGCAGAGGCTGGAGGCGAAGAGCCTGCTGCTATTGACAAACTTTGGCTTTCACTAGGGGTCGCAGGATGTCAAAAAATCAATCTGCCAGCAAGGACAAGGCTGCCATATCCAATCTGTGCAAAGCAGCTTGAATGCAATCATTTGCAAACTGAGAGTAATCCTTTGGAAAGCACGTAAATTAGGACAGCACATTAGGGCCATACATTTTCCTCTATCCTGGTGGCGCTGGTTCTAGATGAAACCTTGAGTATGCAGAATATTAGCCTGAAGTCTTGGGAAAAGCCATCTGATTTTTAACAAATATATGCAGTAGATCAACTGCAGGAAATCTCTCAAATTGACACAGAGAAGAGAGATTTTCTTTGCTGCTGCATTTAATCAGGATATTAACTAAAGATTTGGTCAAACTCCTTATATCATATAATGTCATTTTTAGTAACCAGTGACACACACTACTGTAAATGAATAATACATTTGGTTCATATATGCAGATCTCTCTCTTAGGATCATGTCACTCAGAGGCACTGCTGTTGCTGCAGTTTTAGAGCACGATATCTGAGTAGCACGTTTGGAGTTCCTCTATACAATATTTGATCAATTTCATTTCTAACCATTTACTTTATAAAGTATTGATATTAAAACACAATCCCAGCTAAGACTCTCAAAAGAGAGAGTTTCTATATCTCTTCATTACTTTAAAAACAAATCACTTGTTTTTCATACTACAAGCTTGTCATTTTAATAACAGAGTGAATCCTTAACTTGCTTTTCTAATATCCTAGGGAAACAGACACTCAGTCACTGTAGTGATGGGGGCTATATAAGTACTAGATAGAAACAGATACAAATATACAAGAGGTTGAGAATGAAACTAAAGTGGTCATTTTTTTTATTGAGGAAAACAGAATTTGGAGTCTGGGTGGGGAAATCCTCTCAATACATCAAGCTATCCTTTTCTGAATTTATTGAACATCAAAATGTCAGATGCTGCTTTCAGTAAATATATTCTGGCCCAATTCACTGTGTTCTTTCTTTTAAGTATCAGAATGAAAATGAATGAACAGAAGACTCAGATTTGTGAAGAGAGGTGAGAGAGGGGAAAAAATAGCAGACCTCTGCTTATCTGCCTGTGTAAACACAGATAATTAAATATATTGGGGGGGGGAGAGGGAGGGGAATATGATATATTTTCGCAAGTTGAGGATGATTCTTGTAACTCCAAAGTGTCAGAGTTTGATAAGCTTATCCCCTAAAAGCAGGAAGATTTCTGTCAATTCCCACTGTTATGTATTTCATTTAGGAAACGTAGGTGAAATTTGGGATTTTATGTTAGAATTTGTCCTTCATTTGGTGTTTGAAGTTGTGCTTTAGAACATTTACATGTAGCCTGTCCTGTAAATTATTACTGGCAACTTATGACTGTTGCTGTTGTAAATGCAGTATCCACAGAAATCACAGATTGCACTGTGGCAGGATGGATCAAACATGCAGCTAGTGGTTTCTACTTGTTGGAAAGTATAGAAAGTGATTTTTTTAACATGCCCAAGAAATCAAAACATCACAATCCTTTTGTTTCTATTGCATTTCAGTATAAATATAGTTAAAAAGCTGCTCCTGATTATTGTGGTAACATTTTACAAAATGATAAACTCAAATGCCAAATTTAGATCTTGACCCAAATTTCACAAAGCCCTAGGTTCTGATTTGTGGCTCCAGTTCAACACATTATGGAGATAAAGACTAGATGTGAAATGTGTGTCCAGGTCAGGATTTGAATTCTGGATGGGTCTGGAAATCAGATTTTGGTTTGGGCCAATTATAATATTGGTATTTCTTTGCCATCAATCATCCATATTTCTTTGATACCTCTACTATCCTCCAATATGTAGTTTCATAGGAAGGTAAAAAAGAAATATTTCAAAAATATATTTTTCATAAACAGTATGGACCTAGTTCTGCAGCTGCTCAAAGTGGAAGGCCACTGAAGTAATAGAATAATTGGGCTCTGCAATATGTGTATATACTATACATATTTTATGTGTGTATGTTATTATATGTATAGTTTACATCAAATATTCATTGGTGGTTGGGTATATAGCACAAAACTATTGCTTTGATGATTGAAAAAAAATCTCTCTCTGAGTTACAGTAAAATGCCTAAATCTTCAGATGCGGGTTATTAATTATTAGCACTTGGCACACTAGTGTCTCATACAAGAAGCTTTATACAGCACATCCTAGGAAAGAGGCCCATAATAATAAAAGAGAATAATACACACAGTACAAGTAGTACTATAGAGCAGCTGGATTCTATGGATAACATTTAAATTAATTTTGCCATAGATATTCATGATTTTTATAGTATTGTACATCAGAAAAAGATGTCCTGGAGTTGATCTACACTAGAAACCTAGCTACACCTACCTACGTTGCTCAGGGGAGGGAAAATTCCTACCCCTGAGAGACGTAGTTAAACCGACCTCAGCCCCGGCGTAGACAGCGCGAGGTCAATTCTTCCACCAATTTAGCTTCAATCTCTCAGAGAGGTGGATTTACAACAGCAATGGAAGAACCCTTTCCATCATTGTGGTGTCTACATTGCAGCGCTACAGTGACACAGTGATGCAGCTATGCCTCTCAATTGTTTTTAGACTAGACGCACCCTAAGTCACACCATTTATATGATGTTTTTCTGGAACAAAATCATCAGAGCTCTGCGTTCTGAGCCCCAAAGGCATCATACACCGTATTAGTCAAATGTATGTCTAGGTAATTTCTATTGTATGTGAGAGAAGAAAGAGATTGCAGTGTAGCTAACTTTATATAAATGTTGTTGCTGCCAGCAGAACAAGACCCACAACAGATGACACTGTGGTCATTGATAAAGTGTGTATCTAATTTTCTCAACCTTTTCCATAAGACAACTGGTAGAGTCTTCCAAGTTCTGGGGGTAGTGATGTGCTTTATTTATTACTGGTGATCTGGAGTTTTAACAGTCCATTGTATTTGTTCAGACGGACTAATTAGAAATTAGCTACCCTATTTATATTGAGGTTCTCATCTTCATTCATAGATACTAGAGTTGGAGAAGATATCTTCCTGTCCCCAGGCACCACTGCAGGATTATTTTCATAACTTTCTTCCTTTCCTAGTTTTGCCTTGAATATTTCCATTTATGTTGATTCCATATGTGAAACCTCTTGGCAAGCTTCCTTGTGTACACCTATTTACTTTAGAATATTTATCAAAGAATTTGTTGATAGCCTATTTTAATATCCAAAAGGTTGATCATGCAAATCAAGTTAGAGGTTCTCATCTGAATTGCATTCCGCTCAAAACTGCTGATCCAATTCTGCAAGGTGCTGAGCATCCTCAGCAACCAGGAAGTGACTGGAAGTTGGGAGTGCTCAGTACCTTGTGAGATCAGGCCCATTGTGGGTTTTATCCTGTAAAAGGTTAGCCACTAGGTTTGATTTTTTGAAATTGATATTTCGACAATATGCTGAATACTGAAGGGAAGAATGAACCCTGTACATTTACACGTCATTCCCATAACAATGTTTAATTATAGATCTGGAGTGCACAGAATTCAAAACATAGCTACTTAAACCAATATTATTTTCACGCCTATTATTTGAGGGCATGCTGTTGTCACTCAGTAGAACCCTGATAGGCAATAAATAAGAGCTAAAAAATCAGGTACAACCTCGGTAGGCCAGATTCTGCCACCCTCACTAACTTTGAGTATCACTTTTCACAAAAAGCCTCAGTAAAATCAGTGGAACCACTTCTGTTGATGCTGCTCTATGTAAGTGAGAGTGGCAGAATCTAGCCTACTGAGGCTGAAACAGACATAGGATGCTTTTGCCCTACAATTGTTGTTGTTATTTGTTTATTTACTGAGTGCTGTCAGTGTGCTTGGCATTGCACAAATTTATTTTGTGGCAAACTCAGCCTAAATTCAGCATACACTCTCAGTCTATGATTCTTATATAGTTACATGACTGAATATGAAGTTGGTTTAAAACATTCTATTGCTTGCGGGCAATTAAGATTTCAATGATTACTGGAGAAATAGATAATTCCAATTCAACTCCTTTGGATTATTTGAAATATTGTAGATTTTACAGTAATTGCTTGAAGGTGACATATAATTAAGTATACTAACTAAACATTTGTTCAGTTCAGACTTAGTCAAGATTGATTTTTTTGCCAAAGAGTTAAGATGTTGTCTCAGTATTAATATTTTTGTGGAACGGATGCTATTAGTACTGAATAATCTAGAATTGTAACTAAAAATTTATTACAGAAGCAATTTTTTTCAACATTAAAATGAAAGTCTTAAACAACTTTTTAAAAGGACCACAGTGCTGTGACTGTAAAAGTGAACAATAGACATAGCATCATTTTTATAGACATAACTTATTACTATTCCAAAATGGAAGAACATTCATTGTATTCTCAAAGAAATGACAAAGTTTACAAACTCAAAATCCAAAATAGCTAATATGGTGTCCTGTCCGGGTCCTGTTGAAGTTAATGGACATTTTGCTATTGATTTAAGAGGCAACAGGACTAGGTAAAGTTGAGGGCCAAATCTTGCTTCTTTACATATTTTCACAAATAGTTCTATAGGCTTCATGAATAAGGTAAGCAGGAATTGGCCTGAGTGTGCTATGTGTCAGAGGTTAAAATAATATAAGTCTACTAGTAACCACTGTTAAGTGTATTAAATTCACTGAGCAAATATTTAGATTTGAATCTTTATCTGGCAATCTACATTTCCTTTCAGAGTCAGAAAACCTAATGAAGGACAACAAATCAGCAAAAATTGGCGTTTATGCCCACTGTTTATTAATTAAAAGGATGGCAATTTGTCTCCTAAAACTCAGAATACAGATCTGTGAGTGTGCTCCAGACAAGCGTATACTTAAGATAATCTGACCCCTTTAACTTTGAACATTGCTTCCCAATTAAGCTCCTCTGGCCCTGGATCTAAATAGCTGTCCACAGCTGCTGCAAATTGATTTATTCCCTGAGGAGAGTCAGGGATGCTGACCAAACACCAGAGAACAGCGGTTTCTGATTTAAATATTTGTACCAAACAATCTGTTTTATGCTTATTTGCTTGTTTTACCATCCACACAAGTTTTACAGCTAAGCTTGTGTTTATTTTTACATTTTATATAATATAAGAAAAGAAGAGAGGATACAATCATCATATTTTAGGTGTAGCTGGGAGCACTGCCCATTATTAAGGTTGCCTGACACTTCCTATTATTAGACTTTGTTTTTACTTACTTATAACTTTGCTGAACTTTAAGCATTTGGGCTGAAATTTTCCGTGCTGGGTGTCTCCCTCAGATTGATTTTTTTTTTAATATCAGCCAATATGGTCCAGCTATTTCTTAGAATGAGGTCAGGGAAAAGGATGTAGTTTTGCCCATGTTAGAAATTAGTAACCTTTTCTTCAAACAGCTGTAGCTCCACCATGTTTTGGAACAGGGACTTGACATTTGGCATGCGGGTGGCCTTTCTGTCAGGGATGCGACTTTTGCTATCCCTATGAAAATAGGCCCAAATTTGGTCAAGTTATAAACCTTTGAAAAATCTGTTGCACATGCTCAGTAGAAACTTCTTAGATTTTAGGGGCTAAATTCCTTGCAGATTCCATCTGCACTGGGCATGCTCCAGCTCAGGAATGAGCTGGATTTTCCCTGCCATTGTAGATCTGGATAGTTGACCATGCTAGGTGTAGGTCCAGGTACCTTCGTTGAGAGCAGGGAGACTCTCTCCTGTGCTCTCAGTGACCCACCTGGTGGGCCTAGACAGACTGGAAGAGGAAACTGCCTGATTTGAATATAGAGGGGAAAACAGCTGGACTGGCAGAAGGGCTATGGAAACTAGACTGGGACAAGGAGCCTGGGGGTGGGGGCGTGTATTCAACTGGGACTGGAAGGTGGTGGGAAGAGGAGAGGGAAACTGGGATCTGGGGTGTGGTGGGAGGCTGTGCTGTGCTGGGCAAGGAAACTGACAGTGAAAAACAATGGGGCCGGGAGGAAGAGGTGAAGGGGGTGGGGAGATGGATCCGATGAAGAACTGAGGTGCATGGCAAGAATTGGCACTGACTAAGCAAAGAGATTGGGATAAGGAGTGGGGGGTGTAAGGACACTGAGATTGGGGAGAGAGCCTGGACAGGGAGATTGGAATTGGGAGCCAGTGAGGACCAGGGTGATGGGGTTGCTAGGCACAGAGGCTGTGGACAAGGAGTTAGGTGGTGGGGTCGTGGTGAAACTGGGAATGGCTGGACAAGGAGACTGAGAATGGGAGTGTGGAGGTGGTGAGACTAGGACTTGCTGGGCAAGAACTAGGATCAGACTTTTTAGTGGAGATTGGGAGTGACTAGATGAGGAGAATGGGCTGGGCTGAGGAGCCAGGGGTGGGGAAGAGACAGGACAGGGACAGGGCAAAAGAGGGAATAGGCAGAAGAGTCTGTGTCCATAGATTACACTCCATTCCAGAGCCCGGAATGAAACACAAGATTCCTGAATGTCACCATTCCTCTGCTGTCAGCAAATATCTGTGAAACCCTCTGGCAAAGCATCTCATCCTCTTCTAGTGCTGGTCCACATGGAGGATGACAAACTACTACTGCTATCAGTTACTCCATTGCTTCAGAAAAAAGAAAAGGAGTACTTGTGGCACCTTAGAGACTAACAAATTTATTAGAGCATAAGCTTTCATGAGCTACAGCTCACTTCATCGGATGCATTACATCTGTAGCTCACGAAAGCTTATGCTCTAATAAATTTGTTAGTCTCTAAGGTGCCACAAGTACTCCTTTTCTTTTTGCGAATACAGACTAACACGGCTGCTACTCTGAAATCCATTGCTTCAGGTGGCAGAGATCTGTGTGATGGATCTAAAAATTGCCCGTGCAACCATAATTTGGTCCCCTTATTCATATGCATGATGATAGTCTTTAATTACATTATCCCATACTATTTTTTCCATAGGACCCCTCCCTGATTCAGTGCTTTATTTGTTGCAGAAGTTGGAAGGTGTGTAGAAATGAGGAAGGAAGAGAAAAGACAATCTCACGGTTAAGACAGTTAAATACTACCCTAGAGAATCGAATTCTACTCCTGCCTGTGATGTAGAGAGACAGAGAGAGAACTTCATTGAATTCACTCTCTTAGGCTCCTTTGAAAATCCGGCCAAAGTCTCTGCCCCAAGGAGTTCATGATTTATGGCCCCAGTCCTTCAATGGTTTAGGCATGTGCTTAACTTTATACTGTAAGTAATCCCATTGATTTCAATAGGACTGTACTGTGCTCTGCAGATATGCAGGGGAACACACACCCAGTTTGGGTAGAGAGAGACATGCTTGCTCTGCTCCAGCTAGCATGCTAAAAATAGCAGTGTAGCCAGTTGTAGTGTGAACACTTTAGTTGTAGTGTGAGCCAGTTGTAGTGTGAGCACCTCCCAGAGTACAACCCCTCCCCAACCCCGGGTATGTACTTGGGCAACTGGCCCAAGCCACTGTTGTGCTACCCTTAGCTCGAGCAGAGATAGTGTGTGTGTCCTCACCGAGAAACGTGTACCAAGCTGCAGTATAAACATACTCTCAGAGCTCAGTGCAGAATTGAGGCCTAAGCAGCAGACACACAGACAAAGGAGGAGGGGTGTGTGTGACAAAAATGATTGAGCAGTAATGTTTCAGGGTTATCTTTTCAGTTCCATGTTTGGTGAGTTTCTTTTGGTTTTGTTAGTTTATTTCGTGGTGGAAGAGAACCTCTCTAGCCCTGCTCCAGTGAATTATATTGAGACAGGATGACAGAAGTATGCCACCACCACCTATTCTGTATATCATTTATACTATAGCATTTTCAGTATTGTTTGGTTTATAACATATTCAACATTTTGATGAAAAGTGGAAATGCTGCAGGTTGGGATTTTTGTTGTTGCAACTACTGTTGTGTTCCTTTGGTTGGTTTTCTTCCAGCTTATGCGGTCTGTCTCTTTGGCTACGTGTTGGTTTCTTTGGAAACGGCTGTAGGATGGATTTTGATTGATTGATTGTGTTGTCACATGGATTGTCAGCATTGTGAGCATTTTGGAGTGGCAGAGATATATGTGTGATAGTCCCCCTTGTTTAAAGTGGTGTTTTTTAAATTGTGCAGCCACAAACAAGCTATACTGAATATGGGGAAGATTACACTTCTGAAAGTTTTTATTAAGAAATAATGATGTAATCAAATTATTTAAGTAAACCGTGAAAATAATTTCTATTAATGTGAGGAAGGATTTTCTAAAGTGATTGATGCAAGTAGTAGTATACATTTATTATTTCTCTATCTTACATTTTTCTAGAATACCCATGACTGTGATATCTAAGTGCTATGAACTGTTATAAATGTCAAGAGCTTTACATTTAAATCAGAATTATTAATTTAATCTGTAGTTGTTATGGATAACAAACACAAAGCAGATCTTGTCCTGAACCTGTAAATCACATTTACTTGATCTTCACACATCATACATTTACATTTTATCCCCATCTACTGTGACAAGCCAGAGGATCTATTTCTATGTCTTTGGCACAGGTGTATGCATGGGTCTCTTTCTTATCTTGGGTAGAATTCTACCAGGCAAGCTGTCCTCAAGCCTGTTAGTGGATAGTGCTGTTCTGATGTTTCTGGTGACGCTGAGGTCAGGGGCAGATTGTCGGCTGGAGGCTAAGGGTGACGTCAGTGCGTACCTTGCTGAGAGAGTTAATCTCCCACTGGCAGAGAGAGAGAGACAGTCTAATCATCTCACAGAGGAGATTGGCACATTTGGGATCACATACTGTACA
Organism: Dermochelys coriacea; assembly: GCF_009764565.3. Lineage (NCBI taxonomy): Eukaryota > Metazoa > Chordata > Testudines > Dermochelyidae > Dermochelys > Dermochelys coriacea. The sequence goes on from NC_050071.1 coordinate 69,221,764, forward strand.
CTGTTTTCCCATGGCTACAAAAGAACAGGCAAATACCAAGATTACTAACACTCTACTGATACATGGGTGTGTCCGTAAATGTGTTTTATAGGTTTAAGTCAAGTTCTGTTTTGTGTTTGGGATCCACGGCAATTACAAAGAAAATCAATGTTTCAAAGGTAGGCATATCTATTTATATTTGTGTACAGAACTAGGTTTGATTAACAGGACAATAAATGAAATCTGTTTCTCTTAGGGACAAGATTACTGAAGTCCAATTTGTGAACTAAAAGAGTGACTAGTCACATTTTAGAACTATTTAGAACTATAGTATAATATAAAATAGTAGAAGTTAGGTTTTTGTTCTGATCAAGGCACACAAGCCCCCTCTGTAGAATACTGTATTTGTTAATAGATACAGCCCACCAGTCCAAAATATCATAGGGATAAAGACAAGTCATTATATTTTAGCATTTCTTTGATGGTTTTAATAGAAATGTTTTCTGATCCCTCTTTGTGAGTTGATGTGCCTGTATTCAGAACTGTTAAGAGTGCTGGTCATGGAAACTATGCTGAAAGGAGAAAAATAGCTGCTAAGTTTTTCAGGCTTGTTTGTGAGCTGATGTAACATGCTCTTCACAGGCTTCAGTAACCCACAGTGAACTGAAGTGCTGGCAAATTACCTTTTAAGAAATATTACAGCCAAATTTTTAGCAGTGTTTGCTCATTTTGAGGTGTCAACTTTGGGTTGACCAATTTGAGACCAGATGAAGCCAGAGGGAGCTGTCGGTCCTCGTCGCCTCTGAAAATAAGGCACACAATTTCTTAAGTGGGGTCCCTGAAATTGAGGTATACAAAATTAATGAATCCTTCTGGAAATGTTGATGTTCATTGATGTTTGACACTGAATGTGGTATAGGGCAGCAAGCTACCACTTCCAACTCCTTCCCAGTTTTAATTGCATTAACTGGGGGGCAGGGTATCTATCTATAGCACTGCACCAGAGCAACACCCACAGTTCATTTTTGAGGAATAAATGAATCTCACCCTGATGGGCTCAGATAAAATAGATTGACATAAACTGGATAGTGGACAGCTAGATGTGACTATTCTTTTCTTTTTTAGTAGCCAGGATTATGTAGACACAGAAAATACATTAATAACTGCAGTGAAGACAAGGGGCTCTTTTAATTAATCCAGATTTGGCTATCAGAATCACAACCCCCAGTCTCACATTTGTGTCTCCTGCTCCTCTTCCCCAAACTTCCACCACCTGAAGAAGAGCTCTGTATAAAACTGGTCTCTCTCACCAACTGGAAGCTGCTCCAATAAAAGCTATTACCTCACCCACCTTGTCTCCCAAATATCCTGGGACCAACAGGGCTATAATAACACTGCATACCTTCCTCTCATACAGCTCTAATCAGCAGCAGCCACAGCTTGAAGGTAGATCACACATCTAACTTTACAAACACTAAGCCTTGAGAAACTGCATTTGCTATAGTACTGAAGTGTAAGAAAATGAAGCAAGCACGAATAAATGTTCAGTCCAATCTGATTTTATCTATGATACCTGTGTCCCTGTCTGCACCGCACAGGAGCAGATGCATGCATCTTGTTCACATGCTAAGGAATATGGGACTATCTCTTGCCTGGGGAAGTTGTTAGGACTTTTGAGGGCTCTGATGTAAAATAAAGACAGCATCTTCACAGTCCTTTCAAAAGCCGGTGTTAAATGTGACACCATAACGAGATTTGAACAGCAGAAACTCCCAGCTACCTACCCCTTCTTTCTTCCACCCTCCTTTCCATGGAAATTTGTAAAAGGAGGAGGAGTTTGTTAGGGAAAAAAAAATCTCACCTTAGTTTACAGTTTGGGGCGTGACTGCAGGATCGGAATCACTTTGTCTCAGAGGGGGAGTTAAATAGACACATGGTATTTTTATCGCTTTAGTTTTATTCCAGCAGCACGTTTTCTTTCTTCAGGTTGGTCGGCTGAAAGGAGGCTTTGCGTGTTGATCCGTTCGGTCTGGCTTTAAGAAAAACAACAGCCCACCAACAACTCACCCTCACTGCCTGCGAGTGACTGAATACTCAGGCTGAATAATACCAAGTCGCACACTGAAGCCAAGGGGGGAAGAGAGCGAGCTGGCGCCGCTGCTTCTGCGAGAACTTTTGAAAATAAACCTTTACAACTCTCCTTCGGATCCACGTGAAAAAAGCAAAGCCGGACTGCAAGGTCTCAGCGTTGCCTGTTGCAATCTGTAATTTTTACGTTGCATTTGCCTTTTTATTTTTATTTTACTTTCATTTTGGAACTGCTTCCCCAGCTCCTTGGCTGACCTTTGGAGATCAATGGACCTTTTATATCTCCTGCCCGTATTTAAACAAACTATGGACGCTTAAACTCCCCCCACCCCCACTCCTGGGGCTAACGCTGCGCGGCGGCAGCAGAGGGAGAAGCACACAGGCACTTCTTTTGAGACGGGGGGAAAGATTGCAGGGATTTCTCCTCCTCATTTCATCCTCACGGATTCTCCCGAGTCTCCTTCGCTGCTGAGAGTTGAGCCGTGTGGTGTTTCATCTGAGTCCCGCAAGATTTCCCCTCTCTTTTTACAAACAAACAAACAAACGCAAAAACCATGTGTTGCTTATCTGTAGAGACAGCTATATGGAGAGAGAGGCATACAGTGAGTGCGTGTGTGTTTTCATAAGACTATCAAGAGAGCAGATCAGAAGCAGCCCGGATCCCGACCCTGACTGTATGAATAAGTAAGCAGGATGCTGACGATTGTTAGTTGCCTGTAAGGTTTTTTATAAGCTGGGAGGGGAGGGGGGGAGACCAGAGACACAGAGCAAAGGGGGGAAAGGGGGAAGCCCTTGCACTTTTTCTCTCCGTTCCCCTCAGTGCTGCTGCTTCTTCCCATCACCGTGAAGGGCTCTGAGGTCTGCTGTAGTGGAAATTGTTGTTAGCACCCCTCTTCTCTCTCTCTCTCTCTCGCCCGGTGGCAGTTTGCCGATGTGCACACCGGATCCATCTTCCCGCAGCAGCTGCAGCAGCAACGGGATCAGCGGAGCGCTCGGGAGGAGGCAGCCGGCGGAAAGGATCCTACTTGCCCCGGCCCCGGAGCCCTGGCAGCAGCGGCGGAAAGTTTGGCTGGGGGGTGACAGAGGCGAGAAGACGCCCTGACACAGGCGAGCTCCCTAGTCAGACTACATCCCCCCCCTCCCCCCCTGCGCCCACCCACCCGGCAACTTCTCCCCTGCAAGGGGAGGGGGTGGAGAAGGGGAAGCAACATTCTCCTTCTCTATGGTATGTCCATATGACTGGGGGCACCTAGAGACCACAGCATCTCAGCGGAGGAGAAGAGAAATTTCCCCTCCATCCCTTGCCTTCCTGTGTCGGTCCAGCGTGGACAGCAGCTCAGCCCTAGTTCCCCTCTGCCCCCTTGCCCACCTCTGTGGTAGAGGATGAAAATGCTTTGCTGGAGGGTGGCGTTGTGGCTGGCGGGGTTGACTGCCTGGGGGAAGCTCTCCTCCTGCTCTGGCCTTGATTATGACTACACTTACGATTTCAATGAAGAAGATAAAGCTGAGGCGATAGATTATAAGGATCCTTGTAAAGCCGGTAAGTGACTTCCAAGGCTAACACTGTTAACCCCCCCCCCCCCCAGGTGGTGACTTGTTCTCCTTTTCTTTCCGATCTGTGTGTGTAGGCTGGGAGCTCACCTGCTTCCTCCTCTTTGGGAGGCGAGGCCAAGGGGAAGTCTGGGCAGCAGCAGCAAGTGGAGTTGGGCTCAAGTGCTTTGCTGCGTCCCTCGGTGGGATTTCTATGGACCTGCTTTCTCAGGGCTTAGAGTTTCCACTTTCCTTGCACTTTACAACGGTGCTTGGACGACAAAGTGCTTTGAGTGCACTTTTTAGCATATGCTTCTTCCCCCGCCATGATTTATTAGAAAGCCTTGAATCCCAGAACTCATTTCCCCTGCTCTCCAGGAGGTGTTTCCAATCACTGCAGTCTTGGGGTGGGTAGAAAGGAAACCTGTAGAGAGGCTACTGGACACAACCTCATTCCTTATTGTAGCGCTATCAGAATAACTGGTCCACAAGGCTGATCGCTAAGTGCAGCTCCCCCCCCCCCCTTTATTTTCATTTACAGCGCAATATTGTTGCTGCTTCCCATCGGCAGCCACTCGATTTGGGAACAGCTGAGGGAACTTGGGAAGGTTCAAGGCCACTTTAAATATTGAAAGTGGATGACTGCAGCGAGATTAGCTCTAACGCGCCTCGCCCTGCCTTCCTTGCACAACCAAAACTACCCTTTGAAGGCAGGAGGAATGTTGGCCGTCCAGAAAGGCAGGATCGGGCCCCACATACCGTGCTGTAGGTTTGTTGGCTTCTGCTTGAGCGCCCGGGGTAGCAGGAGCTAACCCTCCCGGCTGCGGCTGCTCGCGCATGCTGTCGGCTGCCACCACGTGAGGAGGGTTCCTGTGGCCCCTCTTCCTTTCAGCAGCCTGTCTGGCTGCCTCTCTTTTCTTTCAACCTGTTTCGTGACCCATTTCTTCCATTGTTAACGGCCAGCACTCACGTTGAGCGATTACTAGGAGCAATACACTTCCCTTGTAATTCTCTCGGTCTTGCACTAAAGAGCCACCTCCAATGGGCGGCCTCTCTTTCCCCATCTTCGGCTACCAGTCGAAAGTGTCTCCCGGCTTTCCATCACCATTGTGCCGGGCTTTTAGTTAAGGAGCAGCTCTTTTTGTGGATTGACTTTGCTGGTCCATTGGATGGTCTCTTCAGACTGGTTTCCCTATGTGTATTTATGCCAGTGCTTACACAGACAGAGCTGGAGAGGAGAGTGAATGGGGGTGGGTGAAGGGATGACTACATTTAAACCACATTCGTTGGTTGTATTAATTATATAGTTGACTAGTATTTGTTGTGGTTCAATGTAGGCAGGTTGGTAGCCACAGCCAAATAGAAATCTGGGCTGTCTGTATTGTGTCTACTGATCTGTCTCTAGAAATAACCTCCTTTCTTTATTCCCAATTAGACTTCTTGTCATTTCCCTTTGCAAAGAGAAGACCTGGTTTTCTATAGTGTTTGCTGACTGGGTGACTTCCATTAAAGTTAATTGCAAAACTCCCATTGACTTCATTGGAACCAGGAGCAAGCTCACAAGTTACTTACAGCGTAGCAAAAAGAAAAGGAGTACTTGTGGCACCTTAGAGACTAACAAATTTATTTGAGCATAAGCTTTCATGAGTTACAACTCACTTCATCGGATGCATTCAGTGGAAGTGAGCTGTAACTCATGAAAGCTTATACTCAAATAAATTGGTTAGTCTCTGAGGTGCCACAAGTACTCCTTTTCTTTTTGCGAATACAAACTAACAGGGCTGCTACTCTGAAACCTTACAGAGTAGCAGCCGTGTTAGTCTGTATCCGCAAAAAGAACAGGAGTACTTGTGGCATCTTAGAGACTAACCAAGTTATTAGAGCATAAGCTTTCATGGGCTACAGCATCCAATGAAGTGGGCTGTTGTCTCTTTTTAAATGAAAGAGTGTTCCTTGTTCCTTGCAAATTCCTTGCAAAATTTGTTATGGACACTTGTTCTAAGTCATGGTTGTTGATTCACATCAGCCTTGGTGTAAAATAAGTGCTTTAGTTTTCTAGCTGTCTCCTTTGCATTAATTAGTTATTCTGTATCCTGAAACCTAGTTCAGCCAAAGGTTGTGTTCTCTGTGTGTATGTGGGTTTGCTGAATTTGAGGAGAATGTGGTGAATATATATGCCAAATATGCAGACACTGTTTTTCTAATCACAAAACTATTCCTTTCTGAGGTGTGAATTGCTAATATTCTTTGCTTAGAGCTGAGGAATGTACAAGTTCAAAAACAGTAGAATCAGCTGCAAACAAATCTTAATTTACTCCAATTAAAAATATGCAAGAAACTTTGTATAAAAAAGACCATTACCTACATTCTGACCACAATTGATCTGAACTCTTTTGATGTTTTCCGGAACAGGTTTTAAGTGAGATTTCATTTGTCTACACTTAGTGAAGTGAAATACTTGTTGGTTTTTTTGTGCTTTTTTGTTTCATTTTATAAAATTATGCATGTGTGAGTTTTAAATAAGAATTATAGGTAGGGAAAAAAGGAGTTGTGGCTGAAAGACAGCCGGAATGTGTTAAATGTATCAACTCTCTTTTTTGTTCCATTTTGTTTTACTTTTGAGAAGGCAGAAAGAAGGTGACTATTTGGGTCCAATTTAATATTTCATGTAAAATCAGCCATAAATATGTATTCAGTCATTATAATGATTAAAAATGAGCCTTGTTCCTACTTAGGATCTTCCCTTCCCTTAGGTGCTCAGGTAATAGTGATGAGAACCATGTAACTACTAAGATATATAGATAGATGCATGATAGACTTACATGTGTATAGGGAGGAGAAGAGGAACATGAAATATATAAGAACACTTTACAATAGCCTTTCAGCTGGAAGACATGCTGATTACAGGGGCTTAACTTGTCACATAAAACTTAAAATATAAGCTTAGCTGCATGTTCGATTTAAAATATAAAAGTGGGCATTTCCATTCTGCTTTTCTCCCAGTCAGCCACTATCATCGTGCTGTCATTTTATGGTTAGCTACTCACTGTTTTTTCATAAAAATATATAGGAAAATGTCCATAATTTCATGATCCAGTGCACACCATGAGGCAGATCCTCAGCTGGCGTAAATTGTCATAGGTCTGTTGAAGTTAATCCTCCCCCCCCCCCATCTTTTAGTAGGTTTTCTTCTTACTACAGTATCAAAGATATCAGGAGGGGGGCATATACTCTTAAGGAAGGGTCTAGCAAAATGTACTGGAAACCCACTAGTGAGAGGTCAGTGGTTTTTGGTTTTGTTTTGGGGTGCTTGCGTGAATGTGAATCTTCTTGCAGATGTGATTTCTTTCCAAGGAAGCAGGAAGAATGGGATGCACTGAAGACACTACTAGCTTGGTTCATATGCTTTCATGGCTTGTGTGGTGAAAAACTACAGAAACAGGCTACAGAAACAGGAAAAATACCCCGCACAGAAAGTACCTCTGCACTATGACACATCACTCCAACTTAATGAAAGCAGAAATACACACATCACAAGTTCTGCAGATGTGTGAAAAGGGTTGGTAGGGAGAAGTCATGTTGGTAACTATTAGCTCACGTGCATTTACAGCCCAAACTTCAGATATTGTGTGCAAGGAAAGCAGAGCATTACTTTGTTGAGAGCACCCTGAGAACCCTACCAGAAGTGGAATCAATGGCAGAAGGGCCTTGGGAAAAGGGATGCTGGGCTATGAGTGGAGCATGCTGCTGTAAGGAGGCGATGTTAAGCTTGTGATCTGTGTGGTTTCTAGTGTGTGTCCCTACTGACCTATAGCCTATGCATGCATTTTGATTCATGTCGCTTCCCCTTCTGACAAGCACCCTGCATGCTGAAACAGTGGGATGTGATGTAGCACAGTTTCTGTGCTTCTGATGCCTCACATGTTTCCTTGTTTCTCCACCGGAGAGGAACATGCTGCCCTCAGTGCTTAACACGGTAAACTCCAGTTGGGCAGTCTAGGTTTAGCTTCCAGATCTAGTTAGCTGAAAGTTGAAATACTGAAGTACTTGTGGCACCTTAGAGACTAACAAATTTATTAGAGCATAAGCTTTCATGAGCTACAGCTCACTTCATCGGATGTGGCACAAAATCTTATGCTCTAATACATTTGTTAGTCTCTAAGGTGCCACAAGTACTCCTTTTCTTTTTACGGATACAGACTAACACGGCTGCTACTCTGAAACTTGAAATACTGAGACAGTCTTCATTACAATAGCAGCAGTAATCCTGTAAAGGTGCTATGAAGAATCTAGGAATGGACATCTTATAATAAGAAGCTTTGTATAAATGGGCTGTTACTCCAGAAACAAAGTCCAGTAGTCAGCAATAAAGGGGCACCATCCACCTCGTCACATCTGGACGGTTATTTAGAAGTTTTTTCTCAGGAGTCCTGTTTGTTGCTATTGTTTTCTTTTGCTTGATTATTATAGCAGCAGCATATTTAAAAAGCAGCCAAAACCAGCTTATAATAAGCACACCAGATAAAATTTGCAGGTATGTGCTGAGACACACAGTCAGTGCATGTATAGTTTGCTTTGATTTTGGGCACCCAATATGGTGTTTTCTTTTGTTTTGCTAATGAAAATAGCAAGGAATAATTATCTTCAAAGAATAAGAAAAATAATCATCTTTACAGATGGGTAGTTTTGGGGAGTAAATGAGGTTGAGAGTGGCTGGTTAAAAATAGTGTGTGTAGAGCAAGTGGGGGTGGGGGGGGAGGGAGGGCAGTCTAGTGATCTGAGCATGAGAATCAAGAATCCTGATGACTGTTTCCAGTGCTGATGCCTTTGAGGTCTTAAACAAGTCACTTGATTTCTTTTCTTCATTTTTAAAAAATCTGGAAAATGGGAATGATAATACTTCTTACCTCACTGAGTTGTGAAGCTTGATTATATAGTGTTTTTGGAAAGTGCTTGGAATATGATAAGCATGAAAAACACAAAATAATAGGATTATTATTATAACGTGTCGTCTGTAACTCCGCAGTCTAGCTCTTGTCTATTGATGTCATAACAACACCTTTTGCAAAAGTTGTTTTTTGAGATTATGAAATGTATGCTGGCTGGAAGGCTGTTATTGGGCTGTGCCTTGTATTCTGGCATACATGTCTTTCTTTTTCATGTACTGTAAACACACTATTATGCTCTTGGGTAATTGGGAAGTCTTTTAAAGAAACTTATTACACGTTTGAATCTGTTGTTTAATTTATATGGTGAAGCTTTTTCTCTATATACGTAAGTGTTGCTGGAAATGATGAGAGCAGTCCTATGCACTGTTTAATCACTTTATTTAGAGAATTTAATGCTAATAATATATGCCAGATGGACAGAATTCAAGTCTGAAGTCCTTTATTTTTCCAGAGGACAGATACAAGATAGGCAGCAGAACAGTAGTAAGCTCCCTTGCATAGCTTCTCAGCTTTGATCTGGACTCACTTTGATTGATTGACAAACTTCATTTTAAATCAGATTTGTTCCTGCAGTTCAGCATTCTGTCTTTCTATTATACCATGCCTATCATTGTGGAATCCAGCAATTTACATATATGTGTGAACATCAATCTCTCGCTCCTCCCCCGCCCCCATTCCTTAGTTAATAGGATTTTGTTAGTTGTAATATTTTGGGAAAGCTAGGTTGAAAAAAGGGTTTTACATTTCAGCTACGTGTTCACCCTGTCATGCAGAAGACTTAGGGAGTGTCTACCCTAAAAACTTAAATCGACCTATATTAGGTCAATATATAGCCACTGCAGTCCACACTACCCTCCTTGGGTCGGTGGTGCGCATCCTCACCAGGAGCACTTCCACCAACCTAAGAGGGGCAGTGTGGGAATCTGAGAGCCTGGTCCCTCAGCTCTGCTGGCAGCTCCCTACCTTGGAGCCCAGCTGCCCCATAGGCTTCCAGGCTCCCGGCAGACTTGTCCCGCTCCCTGGCTCCCTGTTCCCTGCCAGGAGTGGAGGAAATTGCCCAGGGCTTCTTGCCTCCCTGTTCCCTGTTGGGAATGGGATCCAGCCATCGGGGCATCTTGGTCCCCCCATTCCCTCTCACCTGCTTCCCACAAGGAACCAGTCAGTCTTGTCAATTTCAGGCTCAATTTCACATTGGAGACCTGAAATTGACAAAACAGACAACGTTTCCAGGTGGGAGTTGGGGCAGGGAAGAAGCTACCCAGGGCTTCTTGCCTCCCTGTTCCTCACCAAGAGCAGGGTCCAGCCGCCTGGGCTTCTCGCCCTGGCTCCTAGCTGGGAGCAGGGTCTGACCACCCAGGCTTCTCGCCCTGGCTCCCAGCCAGGAGCTGGGTCCAGCCACCCAGCTCTCCAGGGGAGCGGAGGGCAGCTGGGCTCTAGCTGCCCAGCTTTCTTGTCAATTTCAGGGCTCTGCTGGAGCCCTGAAATTGACAAGAGAGCTAATTGCAGATGTAAGTAACTCAGTGTTTACACAGACATTGCCTCACCCTAACTACACCGACATAAGCCCTACACCTGTCATGAAGGTGGAATTACTATGTCAGTATAGTAGGGGCACTTACATTGGTGGGATAAGGCTATAGTGTAGACACTGACATAATTAGGTCAAGGTAAGCTGCCTTATGTCGACCAAACTGTAGTGTAGACTAGGCCTTAGTTTCACATTCAGATCACTTTCCACTGGGTCTTGATTCTGAATGTGCTTATACCAATCAAGAGTGATTCCATTGTAAATCAAGAGTGATTCCATTGAAATAAGCGATGTCATATCACTAGTTATAAACTAATGAAAAATAAGGTTTATAATAATTTGCGCAAGGTTATAGTGAAATTGCACTTCTTGGAAGGGACACTGTAGCAGACATTGTTTTAAACCTGTCAAGGGCAGGGAGAACATTCTAGGAGTATTCAAAGAGCAAAATTGTTTCCTGTCTGCTTGAGTCTTAAGGATCTAGCTGCTTTTACCAAATTCAAAAAGAAAAAATCTAAGCCACAGGTTCTCAATTTTTTTTTCATAGTATGGACCACATTTGACAGTGTGTCTTATGGGTCTGTCTCCTCCCATATACAATTGTGTAGTTCTCCTCCTTCTATTCAGGATTGTACAGATTTCCTCCCCTTCCATTCTTGATCACAGACAACCTCCATTTACATTAGCATTGCAACTCTTTTTCAACTATAGCAACTGCTTACATAGAAAAGTAACACTAGGAAAGTATTTTGGTATTTTTAACTCTCTTTTAGTTTAACCTTTTGTTCTTTGTGAAGAAAGTTAGTTCTTCATTTCATCTCAACCTCCCATCTGATCTGTTCTGTCCCTTCCTCTCCCACTGTTTTCCTCTACAAACTTCACTGTTGCCTGCTCCTCCTTTCCCCCTGCACAGGCTTCCCTTTCCTTTTGTTGCTTTCTCTCAGTTCATACTGCTCAACCACCTTGTCCTCTTCTCCCCTTGCTCCCCTTGACAAACTGTCAAAATATTCCTTCCACCCTGCTCCCGGGATTTCCCTTTCTTGCTTGTGGCTAGCAGCTCTACTTCCCAGGGATTGATCTTGTTTCCTCACCACCTCTTATGTAACATTGTCTCCTCCTAGTACAGGCAGCTAGGCTGGCTCTTCATCTTTGTTTCACCTGCTTTTATAGGCCCGCCAACCTTTCTTTGCAATGAAGAGACTGGGCAACTGTAAAAACATTTGGAAGCCAGGAGGAGGAGACAGTAGTATGTGACCAGCCAGCTTTTGGAGGTGTTCAGGGCCACCATCTTGTGCTCTGTGGACCACCAGTGTTCCACAGAGAACAGTTTGATTATGATTTTTCCTACATTTACCATGGTTACTCATACAAATCATAGTAGGACTATGTGCATGGGTAGGAGTTTGCAGATTTAAACCATGTGAATGCCTGGATCTGAGCCATATGCCTTTGATATACATGCAAGAGAGTGAACATTTAAGCACAACTCTCAAAGAGTGTTAAGACACCAAAATGCAGGCTTGTGGGTTTTTCCCTTCAATACTTAAAAACACAGATTGTCAGGATTAAAAGAGCCAGAAATCAATTTTGCTCTAAAATAGCTCCTGGAATCTTCTTTTCTTGAGGTATGTGAAAAATGATGCCTAAGGGATGCCCAGTGTGTGTTGTTTTTTTTAACCAGCCACTCTGCAGACTTTACGTTGTTAAGATGAAATCTTTTGACAGCAGGACCAATAATTGAATACATAATTGATTTTAAAATGTTTGTGTTAGCACCAATGACTATACATTATGTTACAAAACAATTTCATTTCATAAGGTTTCAACATTCTGATGTTTTTTAGATGTTTTCCAAATCATGCAAATATATAAATGCTCTTACCTACAATTTCTGTGCTGCTTGAAACAGATCTGCAGATTTTTAAAAGCAATTGTCTAAGAAACACGTATATGGGGGAGGGGGGGAGGAAGGGTGTAATTTAAAAATAGATATAAATCAGACTTAAAGAAAAAGACACTACCCCAGGGGAAAAGTTTTACCTCAGGTACACCATGATTATAACTGCCTGCCCTAAAATGTGACAGAATATCTGTATTTTCACATCTCCTCAGGGTTCAAAGATTCATTTGGTCACTATTCTGACATGTTATTGACAATTTCTGTGCTTTAAAAAATGTAGTGAGGAGTAATAAGCACTGAATGTATTGTCTAATCAGCAAGGAATCCTCAAGAATGCCAAGATTAAGCAATAACAAGTTAATTTTGAAAATAAATGTTCATTACAATTGAGAGCAAAAATCTGAGGCTTTAAAAAGCTGCTATCCTCTATGGGTTTAATGTACATTTAGGCCCTGATATGGCACAGATGGATCCCTGCACCCAGATGGAACTAATGGTAGTTCTCTTTACAGGATTGCAGCCTTACCTTGTAGTTTAAAATACCAGATCATGGAAGACCGGGTGAGGCCTGGACAGTGTATTAGAATAATATACATAAGGAATAACACAAATGGACCACATGGCCCATATTAAAAGTAATACATTCTTATAACATCTTTTAACAAAAACATGAATTTGTTAATGACATGAGATCACTAAGAGAATATTTTTAAGACGTCAGGTACCTCTCTAATTTTTGGGTGCTCAAAAGTGAATAATTGTATGGACCAAAGTCCTTCAGTAAAATCAATGGGAATTTTGTATCAGTCTGAACAGGCAGGAATTCCTCACTGCCCATTGCAAATTAATTAATAGAACAAAGAAGCACAATTTTGAATAAGGTACAATAATGTCAAGAATAATGTCCAAGTTGCGTGGCTTCTGCATATTCCCATATGATGTCCTCAAATAAGCGATGAAAGGAATTTCAGATGGTCCTTATGTAATATCAAGGTTTGTTTTAGCAGTTTACTAACACAAGCCAATTATATTTGGTTTCATAAAAAGTAGTTTTAGAACAACTCAGTAGGTGTGAGAACATAATGATGATCGACTGCCCAATTTTGCCATCTGGTAAAATTCCCTTATTGCATTTATAACAATTTTGCATACATTTTCACAGGCACCCATCAAATAGAATTTGTTTCTTTCTCACAGTTGATACTTTAATTTTATTCTTTGGCTCACTTTATTTATAGGAAGATTTTTATCCACATACTGGCCTAGTTGATTAAACCAGTAATTTATTTGTTGATGAATATTTCTATAATTAGCATAATCCATTATGTTCCTAGTCAAAGTGCAGGATACTGGAGGACAAATTGATATGTTAGGATTTTTGACTTTTATTGGCTGGAGAATCCCCATAACTCTTTCTCCAAGGGATCAATACCTGCTGAGAGGATAATGTGTTTCAATGTTGCTATCCTATTACAGACACTCAGTATTTTGTTCTGTGATTTTTATGCTTTTTGGTAACAGTGTCTGAGTGTTATATACCTTACTCTCCTAAGGAAGTTTTTATTCTTTTTCTAAAACACACAGATATTCAAGACAAATCCATAGTGGACCAAATCCTGGAGTCTTTATTTAGTTATAACTCATACGATATGATGATGAGCGTGGTGTGAAAACCATTATAGAGAGATGCTTTTGCCTGAGTAAGGATTAAGAAAACAACTACTACAGCTACTATGACTTCTGAGGGCCAGATTCTGATATCTGTACTCATGCTGATTAATATCTTATTCCATAAAGAGTTCTACTGAAATCTGGTTCTGAGTAAGCACCTTGGGTCATTCTTCACAAACCTACATTCCAAACAAATGTAGTCTTATATCTTTACTGTAATTTAAATAAAGTCACATAAAAGAAGGCCTATCCCAGTTTCCAGATCCCTTTGCCATAATCTAAAAATAGAGTGAAGCAATCTTTATGAAACCAAAAGGCCATCCCCTGGCACTGTCATCAAACAGCAAAAACACATTACAGAACATATCAAAATCTTGCTATCCCTCAAATACCCAAAACACACCCTGCCCAGCCACTTTTCTGGTAAGCAGAGGATAGCAAATCTTGTACTTTATTTTAAAAAGGGATGATCTGGAGAATTTATAGACTAATAATCCCTGCATCTGTACCTGCCAATTGGTTGAAACAGTAATTAAAAGTAGAGTAACAAAACACATGAGAGAGATCATGTTATGACAGGGTCTAACCAGCATGGTTTCTCTAATGGAAAATTGTGCTTTGCTAGTCTCTTAGAATTCTTTGAACATGTCAGTAAAAGAGTGGATAAAGGAGAACTAGTTAAATGCTTTATTTAGACTCCAAAAAGCCTTTTACAGGGTCCCAGTCAAGAGGCTACTAATGAAGCTAAATAGCCATGGGTGAGAAGCAAAGTGTTGTCATGAATCAAAAACTATCTAAGAGATAGAAAATGAAGTGTAGGATTGAAATGGACAATTTTCATCATGCAAAAGGTTAACGGTCAGCCTCAAGATTCTTTACTACATCCCATGTGGTTTAGTAGCAATTTATTAATGATCTGAGGAGAGGCGTATGAGTGAAGTAATAAAATCTGCAGGTGACACCGAGTTATTTAGGTTGGGCAGGACCAGAGGGGCCTGTGAGGAGCTTCAGAGGGTGAATGGACAACTTGATTGCCAATGGAGTTTATTGTTGATAAATGTAAAGTAATGCACATTAGAGGGGAAAAGTAAACTACTCATGTGTCTTAGAGTTCTAAATGAAGAGTATCTCAGGAAAGGGACTTGGGCATCATTGTAGACAGCTCCATGACAACACATGTGCAATGTGCAGTGATGGTAAAAAAAAGGGTTAACAAAATGATAAAATGGAGAATGTAATTCATATGTGATAGTCCACCCACTTCAAAATCCTATTTTTAGTCAGATAGTCTGTTTTAGGATTCTTAAACTTCAGCTTTTCTTCCTGTTATGTTTTCTTACAAGTGCTTTGTTAGCTATGATCATATCCTATGATCCTTATTAGGAAAGAATTTGTACATCATACATGAAAATGGCTTAGCGGGAGGAGGCCTGGGTGAAAGAAATGCTCTTCATCAATCTCCTAATGAAATTGTATTACATTGTTCTTGTGGGTTGAAGGTTTAGCCTGCATGGAAGAAGCAGTGGGCTCTGCTTCCTAGGACTTATGGGTACCCTGATATACTATGTTTTTATTTTGTGGGCTAATTTTTAAAAAATAGGCCTATAAGCCTGTGCTTATAGTTTTGTGTGTGCAGGCTTCTTGGGGGTGTAACATTTTTACACACACAATTGTAAGTGCAGAATCAGAGACTGAGTGGAGACCATTTTGAACATTTTGCTCCATAATGTTGGTAATAGCTGAATTGAATATTAGTTACCAGTCAACCATATATGGTGCTTGAACCACAGTCACATAACCCATTATTTCAAAACATTTTGATTAAAAACTTAGATATAAAATTAACATGGCACACATTAAATGGATTAAAAACTGGCTAACTGATAGGTCTCAAATGAAATTGTAAATGGTAATCATCATAGAATGGGTGTGTTTCGAGGCAGTCCTACGGGCATTGGTTCTTCGCCATCCACTATTTAACATTTTCATTAATGACCTGGAAGAAAACATGAAATCATCACTCATAAAGTGTGAAGATGACACAAAAATTGGGGGAGTGGTAAATAATGAAGAGGACAGAGATCTGGATCACTTGGTGCATGCAAAAATATGCATTTTAATATGGCTAATTATAAATGGATACATCTAGGAACATACTTACAAGATAGGGGACTCTTTTCTGGGAAGGAGTTACTCTGAAAAAGATTTTGGGGGATTATGGTGGAAAATTAGCGGAATGTGAGATCCCAGTGTGATGGTGTGCCCAAAAGGGCACATGCAGTCATTGAATGCAGAAAAGGGAATTGCAAAGGGCAGTAGAGAGGTTATTTCACCTCTCTATTTGGCACTCGTGTGACAACTGCTAGAATACTGTGTCCATTTGTGGTGTCCACAATTCAAGAAAGATGTTGATAAATTGGAGAGGGTTCAGACAAGAGCCATGCGAATGATTAAAGGATTGGAAAATGTGCCTTATAGTGATAGACTCAAGGAGCTCAATCTATTTTGCTGAACAAAGAGAAAATTAAGGCGTGACTTGATTAGTCTATAAGTACTTACATGGGGAACAAATATTGAATAACAAGCTCTTCAATCTAACAGAAAAAGGTATAACATGATCTAACAGCTGGCTCCTGAAACTAGACAAATTCAGACAGGAAATAAGGAGTACCTTTTTAACAGTGAGCGTAATAAACCATGGGAACAACTTGCCAAGGGTCATGGTAGAGTCTCCATCCCTGACATTTAGCAAAACATCCAATCTTGATTTTAAAAAAGGATATGCTCTAGGAGCTATTTTGGGAAAGTTTTATGGCCTGTGGCATACAGGAGGTCAGACTAGACCATCACAGTGGTCAGTTCTGGCTTGGAATCTATGAAAGTATGAAAACCTGGCTTATGATATTGGAACCTCTGCAGTTATGAAGGAGAGCTCAGATCCTGAGATGCCACATATGTGGATTACAGGAGAGAGATAACTCTGTGTTAGAGAAAAATGCAAACTGTTTTAAAATGATTTCAGTCATCTGTGCATAGGGCCCATTGAAAATAATGATGAATTCTTAGTTTGGATTAATTAAATTTGATTAGGTTCTTCTTTTCCTAAGAGAAACGATATAAATTATGTATAATTTTTTCCATATATAAATTAAAAATCCCCATTAGATTACTTTTGGGGCATGATACAAAATGCTCAGTCATGGATAGCGTGTTTATGCTGACTTTTCAGACAGCCCTACTGGGTCTGGGTATACACAGGAACTCCAAAGGTTTCCTGAATTATTTGGAAAGACTTGCTTATAAATGTAAACCTTTCTTGCGTCTTTCCTGAACATGAAAAGGCTGAGTTTAAAGGCCAGGAGGGAAAACAAACAAAAACCCACATGGAAAACATTGAGTTACATGTGAAACTGTTGTTAGAGAAAAAGAAATTCCTGCATGTAAAAAGAAACATCTCTAAGCCACATTCTCGGCTGGTGCATCGTTGCACATCTTCATTGACTTCAGTGGAGCTCTGCCAGTTTAGAACTGCTCCCCTTATCTTCTAAAAACGAGAGGAAGAAGTTGTTACTCTAGAAATCAGCAAAAATCGACACAAGATTTAGGATGCCACATGCAAATATTAAAGAAACAAAACAACTTTCTTTCACTGGTATGTACTAATATTTTCTAATTTCTTTTAGTCATTTTGCCAGTCACTTCTGCCTGGATGTCAGGGAGGCACCGTCTTGTTCCTGCTGTCTGTGCTCCAATGTGGTGCTTTTAGCTCCCCCAGGGGACAGGGAAGAGCACAGGGCAACATCCTCTTCTGCCACCTTCAGAATCTGTTTCTTCCTGCCTATTTGACAGGGAATTGGCTGTGTACATTTGTATGTTGGGGACTGGCTATGTACTTTTACAAACTGGACATATAAAACAGACTATCTTTGATATTCAAATTTCTTTGTTAAACCAGGCTGATGTGCAAAGTTAGAATGGTGTTGTGTGGGGGTTTGTTTTATTTTTTGCTCATGATATTTGGTCCTTAACAAAAATGAGAAGTTTCACTTTCCATTTTAAGTGGAGATTGAGTCATTTTCTGTTATTTACTTTGTAAGTTAAGGTTGTAATTTTGATGAAACAAAATCAAAATAAAGATAGGAATTTAAGTGTTTCTACTGTGGTTCTTTATAGCATGGCACTTAACTACAAATATAACAAATGTCCTTTCCAATGAACCCTATGGATCTTTTGTCTTTAGTATGGCTTAGTACTGCGTATTTGCCTCTCATTCCATGGATATCGTTGGGAGGTTCACATACAGAATGCATGCATCCCAGGGCTGGGTTAAGGAATATCACTATAGGTCCACACCTAGTGTCATGGCTCCTAGACTCATGTGATTACATCTGAATCTTAGCTTTTTTTTGAAGAAGTGTAAGTTCCTAGCCCTCATGGTATTGAGGAAAAATGTGCAAACATGACCTGAGTTTAATCAGTGAAGTATCATTTGCCTGAGTTTGCAGACAACCTCAGATATCAGATCTGAGAACTGTGAACCTAGAAGTGATGTGGAACTGGTCCATCCACCCAGCGCATGGGGTTAATACTGGAGGACCAGTACTGGAGGATCCTCTGCTTGGTGCTCTTCCATTCCTGAGAGGAAGGGACCCTACCTGCCATTCCTTGGAGGAGAAGGAGGTTCCTTACCACTACCACTGCCTCTATGGGAGAGGAGGAGGAGCTCTTCCATCACCACTCTTCGGCTTGGTCTATACTACCAACTTAATATAACTAAGTTGCTCAGGGGTGTGAAAAATCGTATGATACCAAATTACTCTCCCAGTATAGACAGCACTCTGTTGACGGGAGGGCTTCTCCCATTGACATAGCCACTGACTCTTGCGGAGTAGAGTGCCTACACCTATATGAGATGCTCTCCTGCTGGTGTAGGTAGCGTCTTCACTAAGCATTACAGCAGTGCAGCTGTGCCATGGCAGCACTATTGTAAGTGTAGAAAAGCCTTTAGTGGGGGATGTGGCCACAGCATAGAGGCATGGCTATGGGAAACCCCATACCATTGTGTGCCTATGGCATGAGATTACCTGAGTTTGGCTCTGGTGCAGACCATACAGTGGAGATTTGTCTGCAGTACAGTGATCCCATAGGAGAGGTGAAATTTATCCTTATTTGTAATAAAATAGTGAACTCCTTACAAAATTGAAGTGATTTCATCACCTTTTAAATTCACTGAAAAATATTAACATAGTCAAACAAATGTGTGTCTGCCTGTCTATGTGCTGCTGCCCACTGCAGACACTCAAGACAGTGCACCAAATTCCCCTCTCTGTTACACCAGCGCAATCCCATTGGGGCCCTGTCCTGCACCCAATTAAGTTAATGAAAACTCTGTCATTGATTTTAATGGAAGCAGAATTTGACACTGGAGAATCTGATCCACTGATTGACTGCCTTAACTACAGAGCAAAATTCACTCTTCATATAACTTTACTGAAAATCCATAGAGTTATCCTGAGGTGAATGTGAGCCACAGTGCTGCTGCTTGTCAGCTCCAAATTCTTCTCTTATCTCCTTTGAAACCAGTTTTCCTGTGGTTTGTGAATTTGCAAAATACATTAATTAACATTGCAGAAGGAAAATCTCACCTCAAACTAGAATATTTTATTATTCAAGACTCAGGGCCGGATCTACTGGAAATTTTGCCGTACGTTCATTTGATGCTAAATTAATCCCCAAATCATTGGTGTATATGAAACAATTAATTAAAATGAAAATTGTTTGTCTGAGTAAGGAAGGGGGAATAGTAGTATTAGTTATTTTGCTGGGGAGCTTTTATATAGAACACAGATGCAAACTGATTTAAAATACTTGTGTCATTATTAACACAGAACACTTACCCTTTCACCACAGGGAGTGGAATAAAAAGGAGATTTGGAGTGAGGTTGAGCATAGAGGAACTGTTCTAAATCAGAGCCAAGGTATATCACTAGGAACACTGCTATTATCTGGAAGTCTGACTTCCTGTGTCAGTTTCCTTGTAGATGTCAATGAATGGCAGAAGAAAGGGAACACTTTCCTGCTTGGCTGGCAAGTTTGCTAAATTACTTCTTTTAGCTGCATTCTGACAGTTGTGCTCCATACAGTGCTTTGGGACAAATACTGCAGTACTGGACAATCCCCTGCTTGGTGCTCTTCTGGGTCTGGAGGGTACTGAATGCAGGCTTCACTTTCTGGGAGAGCAGGACTCCGCCTGCAGTGGGAAAGGCAACTTTCTCCTTCACACTGCAGGGCTGTGAGGCCTCATATGTCTCCTTATACATACTTGTATGTGTTTTTGTGAGAGGGGTTTAGGGTGTAGTGCGAGGGTGGAATTTGCAATTAATATAAATCCACCACTTATTTCCTCTGGAGTAAAAGTAGTTCTTGTTTTAAGTCTCACTGTACATTTTTTCCTACCTGCAAGGAACAGTATTTTTATATTGGAGACATTGCTCTAGTGCTGTGCAAAATAGCATGAAATGTTTTATAAAACATGACAGATACATTGAATACATTTAAAAAAATCTTTGCTTTAAAATAGATAATTAAATTGCTGTTTTGATTGTTTTATTCTGATAACTAGTATGTATACTGATGTTTTAATTTTAGTTACATTATACATAATAAAAATTGTGTGGTAAAAATTGTATGCACTGTAAGAATAATGTAGTGTTGTGAAACAGGTAAATAAGAAGCACAATATTAGGAAGTATTGATGCCATATATTTCTTTTTTTTCCCCATTGCCTCGTGCATAGATTTTTTTTTTTTTGCTCCCATTCTCTGTCCTTTTATTATCTCTATCTAGCACTCTTTTCCTAACATGTATGAGGAAACAAATAAAACATTAGTGGCAAATAAATCTTAGTTTCACATCAAAGAAAAGCCACAGAGCCAAATATTCAGTTCAAAGGACACTGTCAACTTGAATATTTTGAATTTGACTATATTGCAAAAAAGACTTGAGAAGTCGGCCCCATTGAGTCAGGAAAATGTAGATTGCTCTCACAGAGTTTCCCACTAACTTTCCTCTCTAGTGGGAGTAATTTGGGGCTGAGCTGAGTTCTTGAGTAAGTTTTCCTGACCCAGTGGATTCTAGAGACACAAAGAGAAAGGAACTCCTGCTTCACTGGAGGCAGAAGATCCATGGTTGACTTAAGTCTCTGCTTTATCCCTTGAAGGAGACATGGGCCAGGTGTACATTACAGGGTTGCTCCCGCAGATGCAAGTCCCCCAGTACAACAACTTCATAACTTCCCCTCCATGAGAGCCATAGCACTTAGGTGACTTAGGTCGATGTAGTTAGGGCGACGCAGTATCTGTGTAGACAGTGCGTTACATATATCACCTGTTAGCACCGCACGGAGCTTAAAGCTGTGAGCCTCAGTGCTGGGTGCTGACAGCCTGGGCTCCATGCAAAGCCAACAGCCAGGGCTGTCAGCGCCCCACAGTGGGGCTCTGCACGGAGCCCATATCCTGGGCTATTAGCACCAGATTTCACACAGTTAAGCAGCCCCTCTAGTTCTCTTTCCTTGCTTGCCTTGCTGGCGCCTGGCCAAGCTGGAACATGGAACTAGGGGAGGAGGAGATGGCAGTTGCTGTGCATTGCCAGCTTGAAGATGAAGCAATTGGGATGGGGAGTGGGATGAAATGGGGAGTACAGGGTCAGAATGGGGGAGGCTCCAAAATGCCCCTTCCAATCTGTTTCCACTGACCCGACTCTTTAGACTGTACAAGGCAAATTGTTGCCAACTCTTGTAATTTGTTGCCAACTCTTGTAATTTTATTGTGAGTCTCACAATTTTGGGTATATTTCTTACAGCCCCAGCTCCTGGAATTAAGAGATTGCATTAAAATATCAGCTTTCATTTAACAATAAAGGAAATTGCTAGCCCTCATGATTGCGGGGTGGGGGACTTGAAAATGAGAAATGGGTGTGCACCCCTAGGACTCAAACCTATTGCCAAATAAAAAATAATCCCAAATCTATTATAGTTTAAAGTGCTTGATTTTTTTTTTAAACCAATCTCATGACTTTTGGGGCCTGACTCATGATGTTTATTGATTGAGATTGGCAACTCCCACTCCCACTGCTCCAGAAATCCTAGCTTCTCCACCCTGACAGCCCTGCCCTAACTCCCTCCAATAGCTGCTTTCCCACTGGCTTCCCTCTTTCCCCCTGGCTACAAATCCCCCTGCTTCTGAAGAGTGTGGGGAATAGACTCCTTCTTCCCCATACCTGCTCCCATTGTTTTTCTTACCATTGAGAAATGTTGCACATGGAACTGCACAGAACTTGGTAGTTGTGTGAAACTTGTTTTTAATTCATCTCTAGCTTTTAGAGGTGACAAATATGTGGGATTTAGCTCATAAATTGGAGGAATGGTGATGCGCACAGTTCACGTGGCAATATTGGCACTGTCCCCAATTAAACTTCAGCCATAAATTTTTCTTAATTGGTGAAAAAAATCACCTGAGTGCTTAGGGGGTCTCAAAAGTCCCATTGTAAAGGGCTTGTGCAACATGTATATGTTTAGGTAAGTGTGTTTGGAGGAAGAGAAGCTCAATTACATTACTGGAGAAAGTAATGGCATTTTAAGATTGCAAGTCTGTATGGTCACGAGTTTAAGAAAGTATGTTATCATTTTGGTTGGTTTTTCGCCTTCCTCTGCAGCATGGGGCATGGGTGACTTGAGGGAGGCTTCTCTGCTCCTTGAAGTCTTTAAACCATGATTTAAGGACTTCAATAGCTCAGACATAGGTGAGGTTTTTCATAGGAGTGGGTGGGTGAGATTCTGTGGCCTGCGCTGTACAGGAGGTCGGACTAGATGATCAGAATGGTCCCTTCTGACTTTAGTATCTATGAATCTATGAATCTATGTAAAAGTTAATGGAAAACTGACTGATCTTAAGTATTTTAAGAATATAGTTTTTAAAGCTCTGAAGCTCATAATACATTGTACAGTTCAGGGAACTATTCAGGGAAGAATAAGAATAAAGCATGCTTTCAGCTGTGGATGTGGAAATAAATTGCCAAGTATGTAACAACTGGGAAAGATCAGATAACGCACAAAATGTGGCTTTAAAGCATCTGCAGTGTAGGGTTATAAAGACAAAATAGTTATTTTATTCATGTTGGTAGCTTCTTGAAGAACCAAGGGTAATTCTAAACAGACAAACAGGGCTGAATTCAGCCTCACTGGATGTTTGTGTAACTTCGTTTGTCTTCAGTGCGGACTGCCACTGATTACGCAAGGGCTGAATTTGGTAGACAGTCATATTAATTATTTGGTGCTTCTGTTGTTTCATTTGTTTAGCAATGCTGTCTGAACAGATGATGTCTAGGGAATCATCATGTTAAAACTGGATTTCCTTTAAAGCATGGTGGGACCATGCTAAATAATTACAGATGTGGTGCCAGATTCTGTGTCTGTTTTTTGTTATGCATCAATTATTTGTTTTATATCTGGGAAGCATTTGCCACCTCTCTTTTCTCATGAACTGTATGAATTCCTGTGTGAAAAATGGGTATATCTTATGGCAGAAAGGAGGAAAAATTAGCTAAGAAATATATTCTGCCCTTGGCTGCAGAAGTGTTAGCCATTGGGCTCTCAGAGCAAAATTTTGCCTAAATATTTACATTCTTCCAGTGCTATGACTTTTGAAAAGTGGATTTGTATCCAATATTGGATGCTTAAGTTACAAATGAATTTTCAGGGAGGAGTAGCTGTGCTTTTGAATCTTGGCCCATTATGTTTGAGTGAGATCAGCTATAGTCATATTGTTTAGCTGCAGTGATATGTATCCAATCATGCTGAACTCCTTGTATGACATCTTATGTCCATGGATATACCACATATATATGTTTCATTGTGTTTACTTTTAATGTTTTTGTCATTCCTTTACTTCACAAAGAACTATATAATATAATTTCACAAAGATTTTCTTACTGGCCTATAAAGGTAACAGTAACTTTTCAGCAGAGACACAATAAATCAAATCTGAAGTGGGTAGGTATATATCCTTTACATATGTGATATTTGTATATTGACTTGGGGAATGATCTTTTTTGATCCAGTGATAATAAAGTATTACATTTTATTAGACATTATACATGCTGAAGACATGTTGCAAAGAAATGTTAATAAGGAACACTTGTAAATCTATCAATAAGTAAATAAATAAATGCTCAAGTTAAGTTGAAAACTGTGAGAATAGTAATTAGTGTATAAGAACGTCCATGGAGAATTGTGGATAAAGAAATAATTATAACATTAAATACAATAAACATTAACATAAGATTTAAATATCACTAGAACTTCCCTGGATATAATAGCTCTAGTAGATGATGAATCCCTATTGGGAATTCTCAATGCATTAGGTTATCTTAGGGCTTGTCTACACTTACTGGGGGATTGACAAGCGGTGATTGATGCATCAGCGGTCGATTTAGCGGGTCAAGTGAAGATCCGCTAAATCGACTGCGGATCACTCTCTCATCGACTCCTGTACTCCACCGTATCGAGCAGAGTAAGGGGAATCAAGGGGAGACTGTCTCCCGTTGACATCGTGTAATGTGAACCCCACAGTAAGTAGATCTAAGCTACGTCGATTTGAGTTACGCTATTCACGTAACTCAAATTGCGTAGATTAGATTGAATTTCCCCTGTAGTGTAGACAAGGCCTTAGATTTGGGAGTTCAGATTTTCTTGGCCATACTCAGGTGAGCAGTCCCACTGCAGTCAATGAGCCAGGTACAGATCTAATTTACACCAGTGTTAGAGTGCAGACTTACACTTACAGTTGATGTAGTTGAGATAAAAATAGATCCAAGTAGAACTGCTTGAGTGAATAATGCTAGCAGGAGCTATGACAGTTGTGTTCAACAGGAAAGTTAAGATCAGAATTTCAAGAATTTTGATGGCTCTAAAAATCTGATTTTAATATATGTGTGTTACTTGAATTCATTTTCTTTCTTACATTTATGTGTAATCGTGTCCACGTTTTTGATCAATTTAGATCAGAATGGGGATACTTACTGAATCAACACATCAGCATGTCTTGCTAGTAAAATTGTCTTTCATTCATGCTGTTGAAATGAATAACATTCTTTATTACAAAAGGAGACTCATCCTGTTTGTATGGGTTCCATTAGGGCTCTATTCTCAGAAATGGACAATTAAATTTAGAGACTGTTGGGACTTGTAGCTACAGTATATGTTATTGTAGAGATGGTTGATAAATAAACTGTAGACAATAGAAGTGCATGAACTTGAGCTTTCATTGTGGAGATTTTCTGGAATTTGATAGTATAAATGAAAAATGAGAATTTACTGTCACTATATGTTCTTGATAAAATCTTGCAGAATTGTTTGCCAACTTTTCATTGCTTTTAAAATAGCCTAACATTATTAAAATAAAAATAGTAAAATCTGCCTGGGGGACACTTTACAGTTTGAAGAAGACTTGCTTTAAAAGCTCACTGTTGTATGTATCATGCATATTTTTCCTGGAAACAAAGTGTGTCTTTATTTTGTTCCAAATACTATACTCCGAAAAAATTTGCTTGTGATATAGGAACTCATTTGATAATCAAACAAGCCATACAGGAGTGAATTGCAAATAAATAGTGTAAATGCTGGATAAAAATTACAAGGATGTTGTATAAATTATTTAGTGTCATAAATATGCTGCGTCTAAACCATTTCTTACATAGAAAGCAGTCTTACATGTTTTGTATTAGTAGCTGCACCAGCTAACATCCCATATACTGCTTAAGGTCCAAATTCTGTCCTCAGATGGGAATGTGCAAAGTCAGTGGGAGAAGAATTAACATCCAATGGCAAAATCTGGCTTGGAGCTTTGATTCATAGCAGTTTGGACAAGACCAAATTGACTGCAAGGGACAGATGAGCTGTTAGCTATATTAACTCAAATATAAAACATGACCTAATAACAGCAAAATGAAAATTGCTCAGTAAATGTATTGATATATTATTTTATGGGACAAATTTTCAAGGCAAAGTGCAGAAGAGGTCTGCCTACAAAATCCCAGAGTTGCATAAGCAAACAGGCATGAGCTCATGCCAATCAAGTGTCCAATTTGCAGTCACTAACATGGATTTTACAGGCACAGTGGATGTGTATTCATTTCTACTTTGTCTTTCCAAAGCACAATATTTTGTATTTAGGCATACATTTCCAAAGGGCAACCTCCATTTGTGTGCATGCAGAATTGTGCTTGTATGCACTTGTGTGTCCACTTTAAAGTGGCAAAAATCTGCAGTAGCGAGGCCAATTTCAACAAACACTTGTGTGTACAAGTGTCAGACTATGTACTCACAAAATCTATCGGGACCATGTAATAACCATTTTAAAGAGTAGAGCACTGCACTAAGATAGAAACGGTTTACGATTGCTTTACAACACTGAAACAATAGTTGTTTCTGTGTTGTATCCATCATCTAGGGCTTTACTGTTAGAATTCTTTGCATGGATTTTAGCTTTCATTCTCATAGAATTTTTATTGCAAATTCCATAACCCAATTTTCTGGAACAATACTCTTAGCTTTACTGAGTATAGAAGTTTGTCCTTTGTCTATTTCCTCTGACAAAAGCTTTCTTGACTGCTGATTGATCTTTTTTTCCAGACAGAGTTTTAGAACTAAGATAAAGGAACAGTTACATTCTGTCACTTTTAAAGAAGATACCTTGTCTTTACAATGTGGCTTTAAACAGTCTCTCTAACTCGCTCACTCATTTAACTACAGCAGACTGGGACTTTTTATTCATCCATATGCATTGTGCTTTCTAAACATTGATGCTAAAATATTCAGCAAAAGTCTTTAATTAATCCTAGAAGTTCTCTACATTCTCCTTTGGCATGGCACTCCAAAGTCTAAAAATAATAGGTCATTGACTTTATATTTAGTAGCATGAGATTTGGGGAAATCTTTTATTTGATACTGTCATAAATATAAAGGGAAGGGTAAACACCTTTAAATCCCTCCTGGCCAGAGGAAAAACCCTTTCACCTGTAAAGGGTTAAGAAGCTAAGACAACCTCACTGGCACCTGACCAAAATGATCAATGAGGAGACAAGATACTTTCAAAGCTGGAGCGGGGGGGGGGGGGGACAAAGGGTTCTCTCTGTGTGTTTTTTTTTTTTTTTTGCCGGGACCAGAGCAGGAATGCAGGTCAGAACTCCTGTAAAAAGTCAGTAAGCAATCTAGTTAGATATGCGTTAGATTCTGTTTTGTTTAAATGGCTGATCAAATAAGTTGTGCTGAATGGAATGTATATTCCTGTTTTTGTGTCTTTTTGTAACTTAAGGTTTAGCCTAGAGGGATTCTCTATGTATGAATCTGATTACCCTGTAAGGTATTTACCATCCTGATTTTACAGAAGTGATTCTTTTACTTTTTCTTTAATTAAAATTCTTCTTTTAAGAACCTGATTGTTTTTTCATTGTTCTTAAGATCCAAGGGTTTGAGTCTGTGTACACCTATGCAAATTGGTGAGGATTTTTAACAAGCCTTCCCCAGGAAAGGGGGTGTAGGGCTTGGGGGGATTTTGGAGGGAAAGACATTTCCAAGTGGGCTCTTTCCCTGTTATATTTGTTAGATGCTTGGTGGTGGCAGCAAAAAAGTCCAAAATAGTAAAAAGACAAAAGGTAAAATAGTTTGTACCTTGGGGAAGTTTTAACCTAAGCTGGTAAAAATAAGCTTAGGGGGTTTTCATGCAGGTCCCCACATCTGTACCCTAGAGTTCAGAGTGGGGAAGGAATCTTGACGTGGTGGTAGAGTGGTAGAATTAACTTGAAATCATTTTGAGATCAATTTGAGATTTTTTGAACCAGAAGCACAGATTTTAAAAAAGAATTTTTTTTTCCTTTGGGCTGCTGGAAAGCAAGTTTTAAGCTGAAAGCAGTTAGAGTTTTTTTTGTCTCTGCTTGGGGGCCAGAGCAGAGACAAAAGGGATTTGTCTTTCGTGAGCTGGAGTTTTCTCTACCTAAAAACAGGGTAGTTAACTTCCTGCAGGGAAATTCACAAGCCTTCACAGACCTGAATAGGTAGGTTGTTTTTTTAGCTAAGAGCAAGTAGAGGCTTTTTCTGTCTATTTGCCTGGAGACAGAGGTGTTAGGTTTGTTTTTTTTTTAAAGGCTTTTTCTGTAGGCTGACAATCACTATCAGAGAACATAGGTATCCGGTTACAGCACAACCTATATATATATATTTTTTGACAAGCCAAGTTTTTTGTTTGTTCGGGTGTAAAGTTAGTTATAAACAGAGAGGCAAACATGATAGAGCCCAAGACTGAAACTGCCAAAGAGGCTGCCCACAGGAGAGCTATGGAGGCAAAGGAAAAAGAAATGGCGGAAAAGGAAAAAACCCAAGAGACTGCCAACAGGAGAGATATGGAGGCAAAGGAAAATGAATGGAAGCATGCTGAGGAGGAAAGGGAGGCTGCCCACAGGAGAGCTATGGAGGCAAGGGAGAAAGAAATGGAGGAAAAGGAAAAAGAGAGGAAGCATGCACTGGAGATGGAGAAGGCAAAGGCTGAGCGGAATCTACTGGATAACCGTAACTCTCATCTTTGAGAGACTGTGCACACTCCATAAAATTCCTGAAGCTCACAAGATGACCACATTGGTCGCAAAATTGGCTGGAAGAGCTCTGGACATATTCAATAAGATGCCTTATTGATGAGACTTCTGACTATAAGTTCAAGGATTTGGTTTTAAAGCAATTTTAAATTACATCTGAAATGTACAGAGTAAAATTTCGAACCCTTAAGAGAGGGCCTGGACTAAGTAATGTGGCTTATCTAAACTAGATGAAGGATCTGTTAGATAAATGGGTCCAAGGAAGAGGTGTCACTAGCTTTGATGGAATGTGTAGTTTGATAGGTCAGGAGCAATTCCTGAATATGTCCGAGGAAGAAATAAAACAGTGTTTATGGGATAAGGAAATTAACTCAGAAGAAAGTTTTGTTTCTTGTGCTGATCGATATGAGCAGTCCTAGACCACCAGAGAGGTGGGGCAAACCAGAACAAAATGGGTGGAGGGAGGAGAGAGGAACAACCCTGATAGCAATTGGTGCGGATACCAGAAGGGACACCCTCAGACCACCCTACCACCAAGGGCAGCCCAAGGCCCCAATTACACCCAGGAATACTCCAGACACCTTATCATCCTGCGACACCGTTCTCCAGCAATCCACCTCGCCCCAGTGACCCGTCAGCTGGATGATGTTTTAAATGCAACGAGACGGGGCATGTAAAGGCCAACTGCCCCAAGAACCCCAACAGATTACAGTTCATTGCACCGGAATCACACCAGAGGTCCTCAGGCCTAGATATCTCCCAGATACCCTCAGAGTGGAGGGAAACTGTGAGTGTGGGTGGGAAGAAGGTCACTGCATGGAGGGACACCAGAGCACAAGTGTCGGCTATCCATGCTTCCTTAGTGGACCCCAATTTAATCGACCCAGAGATCCAAGTGACAACTCAACCCTTCAAGTCCAACTCTTTCAATTTGCCTACAGCTAAGTTGCCTATCCAGTACAAGAGCTGGTCAGAAATGTGGACTTTTGCAGTCTATGCTGATTATCCCATCACATGCTGTTGGGGAAAGACTTGGCCAATCATGTGAAGCTAGCCAAAAGGGTGGGAATGGTCACTCGCAGCCAGGCTAAGCAAGCTGTCATGCCTAGGTCTGTTCCGGAAACTTCTACCAGGACCCGGTCATAGGTGATGGAACCGGACCCTATGCCAATGTCTGCAACAGCAATAGTGGATCCAGTCCCAGAGACCCAGGCAGAGCCAGCCCCAGAACCGGAACTGGTGGAACAACCAGCATCAGACCCATTTCCAGAACTGAATCCCATACTTGCAACCCCAACACCAGAGGGCCCCACCGAACCTGAACCAGCAGTAGCCGATAACCCTACACAAGAGGCTCAGCTGGAGCCTGAACCCCAACATACGGAACCAGCAGAGAGTGGTTCACAGTCAACAGAAACAGCCCCCTCCCCTACATCGCTTCCAGAGGAACCAAGCCTAGGTCTACAATCCAATGAGGATCTGATGTCTCTAGCATCAAGGGAACAGTTCCAGATGGAACAGGAAGTAGATGAAAGCCTCCAGAGAGCTTGGACAGCAGCACGGAGCAACCCACCGCCTCTCAGTTCTTCTAATTGATCCAGGTTTGTTGTAGAAAGAGGACTTTTATACAAGGAAACTCTTTCTGGTGGACACCAGGAAGACTGGCATCCTCAGAGACAGTTGGTAGTTCCAGCTAAGTACCGGGTCAAGCTCTTGAGCTTAGCTCATGATCATCGTATTGGCCATGTTGGGGTGAACAGGACCAAAGACCATTTGGGGAGGTCATTCCACTAGGAAGGAATGGGCAAGGATATTTCTAACTATGTCCGGTCTTGTGAGGTATGCCAAAGAGTGGGAAAACCCCAAGACCAGGTCAAAGCCCCTCTCCAGCCACTTCCCATCATTGAGGTTCCATTTCAGTGAGTAGCTGTGGATATTCTGGGTCCTTTTACAAAAAAGACACCCAGAGGAAAGCAGTACATACTGACTTTCATGGATTTTGCCACCCGATTGCCGGAAGCAGTAGCTCTAAACAACACCAGGGCTAAAAGAGTGTGCCAGGCACTAGCAGACATTTTTACCAGGGTAGGTTGGCCCTCTGACATCCTCACAGATGCAGGAACTAATTTCCTGGCAGGAACTATGGAAAGCCTTTGGGAAGCTCATGGGATGAATCACTTGGTTGCCACCCCTTACCATCATCAAACAAATGGCCTGGTGGAGAAATTTAATGGGACTTTGGGGGCCATGATACATAAATTCGTAAATGAGCACTCCAATGATTGGGACCTAGTGTTGCAGCAGTTGCTCTTTGCCTACAGAGCTGCACCACATCCCAGTTTAGGGTTTTCACCATTTGAACTTGTATATGGCCGTGAGGTTAAGGGGCCATTACAGTTGGTGAAGCAGCAATGGGAGGGGTTTACAGCTTCTCCAGGAACTAACATTCTGGACTTTGTAACCAACCTACAAAACACCCTCCGAACCTCTTTAGCCCTTGCTAAAGAAAACCTAAAGGATGCTCAAAAAGAGCAAAAAGCCTGATATGATAAACATGCCAGAGAGCGTTCCTTCAAAGTAGGGGACCAGGTCATGGTCTTAAAGGCGCTCCAGGCCCATCAAATGGAAGCGTTGTGGGAAGGGCCATTCACGGTCCAGGAGCGCCTGGGAGCTGTTAATTATGTCATAGCATTCCCCACCTCCAACCTAAAGCCTAAGGTGTACCATATTAATTCTCTAAAGCCCTTTTATTCCAGAGAATTAAAGTTTTGGCAGTTTACAGACCAGGGAGGAGATGACACTGAGAGGCCTGAAGGTGTCTATTACGAAGGGAAAAGTGCTGGTGGCGTGGAAGAGGTGAACCTCTCCATGACCCTTGGGCATATGCAGTGACAGCAGATCAAGGAGCTGTGCACTAGCTACACGCCGACGTTCTCAACCATCCCAGGACTGACTGAATGGGCATACCAGTCCATTGACACAGGTAATGCTCACCCAATTAAAGTCCAACCTTACCGGGTGTCTTCTCAAGCTCCTCAAGTACCGCTAGATGAATCCGCCAAGGAAAGGTCAGCCTTCAACACACATGTCGGGCTGTATGAATTTAATGTACTCCTTTTCAGGCTGCGGAATGCACCGCCACCTTCCAAAGACTTGAAGATGGTCTCCTAGCAGGATTGGGAGAACATGCAGTTGCCTATCTTGATGATGTGGCCATATTTTCGGATTCCTGGGCAGAACACCTGGAGCATCTACAAAAAGTCTTCAAGCACATAAGGGAGACAGGACTAACTGTTCAGGCTAAGAAGTGTCAAATAGGCCTAAAAGGAGTGACTTACCTTGGACACCAGGTGGGTCAAGGAACTATCAACCCGCTACAGGCCAAAGTGGATGTTATCCAAAAGTGGCCTGTCCCAAAGTCAAAGAAACAGGTTCAATCCTTCTTAGGCTTGGCTGGTTATTATAAACGATTTGTACTGCAATACAGCCAAATTGCCACCCCACTGACAAACCTAACCAAAAAGAAACAGCCAAATGCCGTTCAGTGGACTGAAGAGTGTCAGAAGGCCTTTAACCAGCTTAAAGCGACACTCATGTCTGACCCTGTGCTAAGGGCCCCAGACTTTGACAAACCGTTCCTAGTAACCACAGGTGCATCTGAGCGTGGTGTGGGAGCAGTTTTAATGCAGGAAGGATCGGATCAAGAATTCAACCTTGTAGTGTTTCTCAGCAAGAAGCTGTCTGAGAGGGAAAGCAGCTGGTCAATCAGTGAAAAAAATGTTACGCCATTGTCTATGCTCTGGAAAAGCTACGCCCATATGTTTGGGGATGGCATTTCCACCTGCAAACTGACCATGCTGCGCTACAGTGGCTTTATACCACCACGGGAAATAACAAAAAACTTATTCGGTGGAGTTTAGCTCTCCAAGATTTTGATTTCGACATATAACATATCTCAGGAACTTCTAACAAAGTGGCTGATGCACTCTCCCATGAAAGTTTCCCAGAATCAACTGGTTAAAATCGTCCTTGGGATGTGGAAAATATTGTTAGTCTTTATATACTTGGTAGTATATTTAGAGGTGCATGTGTCTTATTAACTCTGTTTTCTCCTAGAGCTCCAGGAAGAAATCACAGCCAGCGTTTCACCCTATCTGTGATTTGGGGTGTGTGTCATAAATATTAAGGGAAGGGTAAACACCTTTAAATCCCTCCTGGACAGAGGAAAAACCCTTTCACCTGTAAAGGATTAAGAAGATAAGACAACCTCGCTGGCACCTGACCAAAATGACCAATGAGGAGACAAGATACTTTCAAAGCTGGAGGGGTGGAAATGAAAGGGTTCTCTCTGACATTGCAAGTGATCAATTCAATCACAAGCATTGATTTTTAAGCAAAATGGCTACTTCCTTCAGCAACAGTTCCATATGTGGAATGATAACAGGATATCGGTCTAAATTTGGTATCATTTAATATCTTGATTGTTCCTTTTATAAAAGTTGTTGGACACACCAAGAAGTGAATACAGTATAAAGGAAAAACTTTTCATCAGGTGTCCAGCTATTACAGTTAATATTGTACAAACATGGATAAGCTTCTTGTCATACTATCATTTTTTTATATTCCACTGCTACTACCTGCTCAGATGAACTGTAGAGAGCTTGTTTGGGCTCATGCTAGCTGCTTGTTAACAAACTCAGCCTTAGATCCCCATCAGTCAGAATCTCAACTTTCATTTAAAAAATCTCCAGGTTTTAGCTCTTTTCCTTGCAAAGATGACCTTGAAAATGTAAACAGATATGAACTTGATGTAATTTGATCTCGGGTTTGTGAAGAACATGCAGCTGTGCTCCACTTTTGCAGCAAGAGGTTAGGGAGCTTAAAGATAACCTCAAACTTTTATTTTTAACTATAACAACGATATATCATTATAGCTGCTGCTGGGTCCTTGGGCTGGAACCTGGAGGATTGGGCGGGTCAGGGTTTCCCTGGGAAAGTAGCACAGACTTAGAATTGGCATGGAGGACTGTCCAAGACAGCATCTGAAGCGTTTGTGCAGTGGGACTTCAGTACCCCAGAGGAGGACTGTACAGTGACCTGGACAGAGGGTCACAAAGAAAGAGCACCCTGAGTCATGGAGATTGAGAGATCCATGGGGGAGGGAAGGATGGAAGGAGGTGCTAGACCAGACGAGCGCTGATCCCCAGACCCAGCCTCATGGCACCCCCAGTGGTGAATGAACCCTGTTACACACACCCATCAGTGATATCTGAGATTGGAACTGGAGTTTGGAACGTCTATAATGGGAGATGAACTTAGAGATGCTAAGATCCTAGTAGAAGTGCAGCTAGTCTACTGAATGGATGGCAAGCTGTTCAACCTTGGCTGCTTCCGATACTGAAGCAAAACATTACCGACTTCAGCTGTCGAGCTTCAGTATGCGGATGACGCTGAAGTGTGTGCTCACTTGGAAATAGATCTTCAGGCAGTCATCAACGTCTTTGCTGAAGTATATCAGAAAATGGGACTGATACCTTAACATCAGACAGAAAGACAAAGATCCTCCATCAGCAAACTCCTGGTGCATAATTCCCAGCACTAGCAATACAGCTCCACAATAACCCTCTAGAGAAAATTGTGCATTTCCCATATCTCGGAAGCCACCTCTCAGGCAGCTGATATTGATGAAAAAATCCAGTACTGGCTCAAATGTGCAAGCCGAGCTTTTTGGTTGGCTGAGAAAGAGGTTGTTTGAAGATTGCGACATCAGAACCAAAACCAAACTCATGGTCTACACAACTGTTGTGATTACGTACCTTCTGTATGGGGATGAAACATGGACAACTGTACAGGAGATATCTTACAGCGCTGGAGAAATATCATCAATGTTGTATGCATAAGATTCTCCAAATCAATTGGGATGATTAGACGCATTAACATCAGCGTCCTCTCACAAGCCAATATTATGAGCATTGAGGTGATGATTATTTATCATCAACTTCACTGGGCAGGCCATGTTGTCCAGATGCCTGATTCCAGACTGTCAAAACAAGTCTTATACTCTCAACTCAGGCAAGGCAAACATGTCAGAGGAGGACAGAAATAATGCTACTGGGATTTCCTCATGGCTAATATGAGGAAATGCAACATTGACATCAACTCATGGGAAAGTATAACTCAAGACCTGACAACAGTGGAGGAACTGACTGAGGCAAGGAACTCAGCACTTCAAGAATCAGATAAAACTACGTGTAATGGAAAAATGGAAGTGACAGAGCATGCTATGGCCCGAACCAATACTCCAGATTCACCTGCCCTGCTCAGAAACACATCTGCAATGTTGCAGAATCAGCAGCTCCAGAATAGGCCTTATCAGCCATCAGAGGACCCACAGATAACTTGAAATGAGAATCATCATCTACATGGAGGGATTCCTGATGATGATTGGGAAGTAGTCTGGAATCCTGCTCCTTTTAGACTTTCTCCTGCCTTTCAGGGGAGATCCATTGCCCCACCAAAACCAGCATATTAGACAGGGGGAACTTGCTCTCCCACTTGATCCCTCACTCACTTCCTCACTAACAGTGGTGATGGAAGGCAGGAATCTCATTCCCCAACTGCACATCTCTCCCATAATCAGGAGGACCCACGCCCCACACAACTAATCATGCCACTCTGTCATGGTGCAGGAGGGTCTGCTTACCACCACTGCTGCCAGCACTGCCTGCAGGTCTGCCCATTTGCCATCATTGCTGCTAGCAGAGGTTGCCGGATGACCCATCTACTACTATTACTGCATTTGGCTGTGAGGAGCCACTGCAAAGTAGATGAGTTTCCTAGAGCAGAAACTCCATGAGTGACTGGAGAGGAGGAATGAATGAAATTGATAGATTATTTTCTTAATGAAGGAAAAGTATGAAAATGATGGATTTTGGAGTATCGGGGGAAGATAATTTTACCATTGCCAACTAAGGTAGAAATTCTTTAGGGAGCCCCTTGTTTAAAAGTTAGCAAGTTAGCTTTATAGCAGCTTTGTGTGCTAACACAAGACAAATACATCAAACAAACAGAAGCACTAGTCTGAGATCCATTGAACACTCTATGTCAAATCCTAGCCCCATAAAAGTCATTGGAAGTCTTGCCATTGAGTTCTATGAAGCCAGAATTTGGCCTTTTGAATTTCTTCTGTTGAATGATAATTGCCAGAACACGTGTGCTAAATATCTTTGTGCTAATCCCTTTGAAAATTCATAGAGTTCAGTATCACAGTGTGTGGTAACCTAGTAGATGTGCACTGGTCTGCAGTATAAATCATTAGGCACATATTTAATATCTCCCAAGGTATTCTTTACTGGTTGCTAAGTATATCTGTGTTTCTTTACTTAGAGACTGACTGCTGCTATAGGTAGCAGTGTACTTATGGCCAGGTTGAGCCCAAGAAGTTCAAAAAGATATGCAGCAACAGTGGGTCTACTATCAGGTGAAGGAATATGCTAAGAAGAAGAATCTACTCAAGTGTGGGAGTGTTGTTTAATGGTTCAAGTGGGGGAATGGGAATCAGGACTACAGTGGTTTAAAATCTTCAAATAAAATGCATTGTATAGGCCAAATTTAGAGCTAACCTCAACTCTTCGTTTGAATGTGTGTCTGCAAGTTTTGCACATGAAAATCTTGCATTTATAGATGGACATTTGGGCATGAAAAATTATATAGACACCAGCAGCAAGTACCCAACTCGTATGTACATATGCCTGTTGCATACATAAATGGAAGTGTTTACACACGCAAAGAATTATATTCATAAATTTTCACGTGTAGCATTAGAAACTGGTTTTGAAAATTTGAACCTTAAGTTCGAAGTATTATTACAGTTCTGGTGACTGCATTCCAATACTAGCTCTGGGTTAAAAAGCAAAGTGCTGTGAAAGAATGCATTGTTACTGTATATTCTATGCCAAAACACTTCAGCGAC
Organism: Dermochelys coriacea; assembly: GCF_009764565.3. Taxonomy (NCBI): domain Eukaryota; kingdom Metazoa; phylum Chordata; order Testudines; family Dermochelyidae; genus Dermochelys; species Dermochelys coriacea. The sequence goes on from NC_050071.1 coordinate 69,258,024, forward strand.
CTTGCCACTGCTGTCCACAAATATAGCACCTTGGGAAAGCCTGATGCATATTTTTCAGATACTATGGCAAAGAATGAACAATGTTTTTGTTATATGGGTTCAAGAGCTATGTGTTCTAGCATAGACAATCAAAGACAAATAAAAGTTTTGCAGCAAGAAAATGTGTTCCTGTGAATTTGATGTTAATTATAGCTCTTCAGTTAGTTTCATGAGCTCAAAAGAGTACTCTTTCAAATGTTGACCTTTGCTATTATTAAGTGTTTGTTTATTGCTTTTGAATGAAGTTCAAGGTTCCTTTCTCTACCTGCATCATTCTCTGTCTCTTTTCAAGTGACTCTGGTCGTTTGCTAATGCATCTCTTATGTCTGAAATGGCTTCCTGAATCCCATACTCTATGTAGTCTTCAAATCTTTTCTGAGAACCCACTTTGGACAATTATCGCTTCAACACTGAACCCATTCCCCATTCCAGCTTAACCAACCAACCAACCTACCAAAAAACACATACAGACACAAAAGGAAACAACATGATACATCAGGGGTGGGCAAACTTTTTGGCCTGAGGGCCACATTGGGGTTACAAAACTGTATGGAGGGCTGGATAGGGAAGGCTGTGCCTCCGCAAGCAGCCTGGCCCCTACTCCTATCCGCCCCCTCCCACTTCCTGCCCCCTGACTGCCCCCCTCAGAACCTCCAACCCATCCAATTCCCCCTGCTCTCTGTCCCCTGACCGCCCCCTCCTGGGACCCCCGCCCCTAACCGCCCCCAGGACCTCACCCCCATCCAACCCCCCCTGCTCCCCACCCCCTGACTGCCCCATCTCATCCAACTGCCCCCTGCTCCCTGTCCCCTGATTGCCCCCCTGGAACCACCTGCCCCTTATCCAACTCCCCTGCTCCCCGACACCTTACCATGCTGCTCAGAGTGGCAGGAGATCGCAGCTATGTTGCAGTGCTCCCTGGCAGGAGGGCGGGCCAGAGCGCTGGCGGCGCAGCAAGCTGAGGCTGTCGGGGATGGGGGATAGCAGGGGAGGGGCTGGGGGCTAGCCTCTTCGACAGGGAGCTCCAGGGCCAGGCAGGACGGTCTCGTGGGTCGGATGTGGCCCGCGAGCTGTAGTTTGCCCACCTCTGTGATATGTGCAATTTGAAAACTAATAACTTCATAATATATTACTGGGTAATCCTTCCTGCTTTTTCCATTTAGTCTGTTGTCATCCACATTTTAAGATGTTAAGGGTGAGGATTGTGTCTTTAATTTGTCTGTGAAGTGCCATGCATATCTATGCAATGTGTAAAATAAATGGGCCAGATCCTGAGTTCCTTGCTTAGCTTTTATTTGGCCTTTACTCAAGTAAACTCTCAGTGAAGTAAACTGGAGTTTGCTTATGTAAAAATGAAGTTAGAATTTGAGAATTTGGTTGGCCTAATAATAAGGTTGGAGGTATTTAGCCAATTATATTAGTATTGAAAAGTTTAGAACAATGTGTGGTCTGCAGACTCCTGGGAGTCCACAGACTATGTCTAAGGGGTCTGCAAAAGGTGACTATGATCCCAGAAAAGGCATATTCAGTTTTTCTGATCAATCAAAAGTATGTGAATATCCCCACCTACAGGTCAAACCTGGAAGTATTGTCATTACCATAGAAGCTCACAGTTCACCGTCTTTTCTCATGCTGCGTCACATCAGGCCGAGCCTTTATAGTTGAATTCTGTTGTCAGTGTAAGACTTCTGTGATGGGGTCTGTGGACCACAGGTTGAATTTACAAAGGGGTCTTCACCTCCCTTAACATTTTTTTAGGGGTTCGCAAATGAAAAACAGTTGAAAACCACTGGCTTAGAATGTCAAAGCCAAATCCTGAGACCTGCTGATTGCTTAAAACTATGACTGATGCCAGTGGCAACTGTGGGTGTGTGACGTTATTGACATGAACTGTGACTGTATAGATCATTGTTGCAACCAAAGTTCTACAGTTGCACCACGTCTCGTACAAAAGAGGTCAAGTAAGGTGTCTACAGAAAGGTTGTAATTTGCTGGTTATGATTATGCTGTCTGTATGTATATATCATTTTTGTATTTGAAGTTATGAATATTGACTATGTACTTGTATCTCAATGATTTTGATTCTAAGAAGCATCAGTAAAGCATTTGGTTAGCTTTGTGAGAAAGGACTATTCTGAGTAAGTGCCCAATCAAAAAACACTTAAATGACAATGGACTTTGAGAAACGCCTCTCCACATTTGAGTTTTCCTGGGAAAGTTCAAACTAATGTGTAAGCAATGGCATTGGCCTGCAAAAAGTTGAATCATTCATGGAAATGTGACTTGCCCAGGTGGCTATAAACTCCATTTTGTTGTTGTGATTTTGCACAGAAGAACAAAGGGGTTTCCACCCACAAGAGAATATAAATTTTGTCTTCAGCTGGCTCAAGAGATGGCCTCTCCACCCCAAAGAAATGCCTGAAAAAACTGGAATAAAGATCTGTAACTACAGGGGTGTGAGTGATTGTTGGACCCACGGCATAAGCCACCACGTTGGTCTGAAAAGGGTTGGGCCCAGACTAGAAAGGAGTCTAATGTATGAAAGAAGCTTATTGGGACATCTCTGAGGGTGAGCTTTACTGCATTCAGTTTCTTACTATATTAGGCTTAGACTTGCGTGTTTTGTTTTATTTTGCTTGGTAACTTTGTTATTACTTGAAACCACTTAAATCCTACTTTTTATACTTAATAAAATCACTTTTGCTTATTAATTAACTCAGAGTAAGCAATTCATACCTGGGGGAGCAAACAGCTGTGCACATCTCTCTATCAATGTTACAAAGGGCAGACAATTTGAGTTTACCCGCTATAAGCTTTATACAGAATTAAATGGATTTATTTGGGGTTTGGATCCCATTGGGAACTGGGTGTCTGGGTACTAGAGACAGGAGCACTTGCTAAGCCATTTTCAGTTAAGTCTGCAGCTTTGGGGGCATGGTTCAGACCCTGGGTCTGTGTTGCAGCAGATTAGCGTATCTGGCTCAACAAGGCAGGGTTCTGAAGGTCCAAAGTGGCAGAGAAAACGGGCTCAGAGGTAGTGTTAGCACATCATGTGACAGTCCCAAGGGGGTCTCTGTGACCGAACCCGTCACAGGGTGTTTATCAGGAACTAAGTACTACTTGAAATTTGGCCCTTTGTGGTGCATGGATATCAGTCTGCATACGAGCTGTATACACAAAATGGCACAAAAGCAAAAAGACATTTTGGAGGGTTTTTTCAGGAATATTTTGGGCCCTTTTTATCTAACTATGAATGACAATGAGGAGACTGCAAGGAGATCAATTTTTCTACTGAAAATAGGAGAATGTTAGTAGAATGATATCACTGAGCTATCTCAGTAATGGAACTTAAATAATCTGGTTGATGGAAGTGAAAGGGAATGCTTGTACAAAAATACATCAAACCCCATTGGAGTCTGTCAATATGCAAGATATGGTCATTTATGTACTAATTGTTCCAAGTGCTCACCATTAAATAATCTTCCCTCTTTTCTCTAAACCAAAAAAAGGAAGAGATTTTGCTATAATTCCAAAACACTGAGATATGTGTGATGGATACAATAGGAAAAACAAAGAAGAAAAATGATAGCTCTTATACTGAGATTATTTTGGTGTTCATTTTTCCCTAAAGGAGAGAGGGGAGGAATGAAATGCTAAAACATACTGTGGGAGATGGTGAATCCTGTTTGATGATCTCTGGAGGAGAGGCATTCTACGTAGGAGAAGTATAGTCCTGTAATAATAGGCATCTTTTTAGTATGTAATAGTCACTCGATGAAGTATTTGAATATAATTCTGAGGTGCTGGGTCATATTTCAGATCTGCTCTGTGATTTGGATCGATGTATTTTTTTGTAGTGGCCTCTTTCCTCTCTGACTTTGGGGGATCTTGATATTGGTTGCTCTTGAGTATAATGCAAACAAGGTGTCATAATGCAAGAAAAAGGAGAGAAAATAGAGAAAACAAGAAAGGAAGAGGTAGAGAGAGTAGCTTGGGAGTGTAAAGACAAGCAGAAATGAGAGAAAATAAAGAATAAAAGCAGAGAGAGAAAATATGGGAGATTTAAAAAAAAATAAACAGAAAACAAGAGAGGAAGAGAATAGGGGGGAAAAAAAAGAAACAGTTTGGGAAAACTGACAGGTTAAAGAAGTCATCCTTCAGATTACATGCAAAAAATAGGGAAGATGTATGAAGATAAAGGGATAGGGAAAAAAATAGATGTTTATGAGTTTAAAAAAGGAAGAGAAATTACATATGAAAGGATGTGTAGACTCATTCAGATTGCATTTTAGGGTTGTGGAGCCATCGGCAAAGACAGTGTTAACTCTCTTTCAGAAGACAGGGAGAACCACAGCTATGCCCCCAGTGCAAGGATTGTCAGGCACCTGCCCATGAGGGAAGTAAGGTGGGGCCCAGCCTTAGTGAATTATGTTCTCCTCTAAAGGCATTGTAAGAGGAGTGTGCACTGAGAAGCTGCATTAAGAACCAGACCCTCATGTGCGGGAAAGGAGAAATGCTACTGGAAAAGGTTTCTTTGTAGAGTACTTATTTGTTAGTCTCTAAGGTGCCACAAGTACTCCTTTTCTTTTGGATTCATAAAGACATGCTTTTGTTTATTTTGCTTAATGACATGGGCAAATGAAAGGCCCTTTTTGGATTCTCAATTTAAAAATCTCTGGTGGAATGAAGACTTTATTTGTTTTTGTCTAGATTTGGGAAAAATCTTAGTTTACCTGGCAGTGTCTCATCTAAGTTTTCACATACATTGCTACATGATTGAAAGATCAGGCTTTTTCCCTTAGTCTGTACACAGTCTAGTTAAAAGTCTGTTCTTTTCTGTCATGCAAGTGTAGCAGCCCTGACAGCTGTTAATATAGGGAAAGCTGGTTAAGAGAGAGAGGTCAGGCAAAGCCCAGTTAGTCTACCTAACCTGAAACTCATTTAAGGTGCATGATCCTTACTGTATTCTCTTCTCATGCTATATTTGAAGCTCTACATACATAGGTTGACCAGATAGCAAGTGTAAAAAATCGGGATGGGGGTGGGGGGTAAATAGGTGCCTATATAAGAAAAAGCCCCCAAAATCGGGATTGTCCCAATAAAATTGGGACATGTGGTGACTCTATACATACATTATAAGACATCACATCTATACAAAGGCCTTGTCTGCATGCAAAAATTGTACTGATTTAACTATATTGGTTTAAAGATCAATTTAGTTAAATCAATGCAACCATCTTCTATAGACCCTTATTTTGGTTTGAGGGCCTTATATTGATTACTTTACGTTTTAAACTTAATACAAAATAAATCTCTCTAGACAAGGGCTTTGGACCAATTTATTAACTAAACCAGTTTCTAAACCTATTTAGTTAAATTGGTACAACTTTCTCATGTAGACAAGGCTAAAGGCTCTTGTATTGAATTACATCTCTTTCTCTTACCTTCAGAAATCATCCTTCCCAAACAGGAGCTTGTTTAATGCTTTGTAGTGGAAGAAGTAGCTAGCCTGGGAGTGTAGGCTGAAAGGTGGAAGCTGCAAAAAGAAGGGAGGGAAAGTGTCCATAAATCTGATATTTTTCAGTTTGGATTTGGAAACTTGTCACTTAACTTTATGTGAACTATGCCAAACGAGAGATCCAAGCGAATACCACACAACAAAATAATGCAGTACAAACATAAAATGGTGTATAGTTATGTCCAGAATACTTCACAGAACAGTAGGATTTTTCTGAAGAAGTAAATATAAGGAAATATATTGTCCATCTTGCCTGTGCGATCTGTATTTAAGTACAATCCACTGTATGCAAAATACATTTCTGTACTTAAACTAGAGATGTTTTCCATTGAAAACCACTTAAAACAGTGCCCAAATAGTGATTCCTTCTTCTATATTAAAGTTATGTTCATGTGTGCTAAGAATCTGGAGAGAGGATTAGCCCCCAGGAGTTTCAAAAAAACCTGAATGTGGACTTTTGTAATTATAATATCTATTAAAATTTTCTTACTAAATAGATATACACAATAGTAAATTTGCTTCATACATGATCTGAAGTTAAATTACTGAAAGCAATTTGTTAAATTGCATAAAGTTTCTCAGTTTTATCATATATGAGCCAAAAGACTACATTAAACATTAGTGTGATTTTGTGACATTAAACTCCTGAACATGCTTTTAAAAAATATTCAAGCTCATCAGATCATCAGCTGCAAACAAATAATCCAATTTTTTCAAAAGAAATCAAGAGAAAATGAGTGAATGCCTCCACTGAGATGACCTTGTTTAGGAGAAAAGCGAATAGGCTAACACAGATTGTTGTTTTACTGGGATTTAAATTAGTTTAGTATTAGGTGGGATGAAAGTCTGTGTTTTGATAAAAAGTGTCTCATAAAATTGGGATGTTGTGAGAACATATTTAACAAACTGGAGTGTTGTGTGAGTTACAGGCAGTTGACCATAGTACTTGACTTTTCAATAGGGTAAGAGGCAACCTGCATGTGGTAAACACTATGTGGAACATGAACTAATCTGAATGAGTTATAGCTGGTTAGAGAGAAATTGTCTAAAGAGCAACTTGTTTCTATGGCACATTTGTTTTAGAGGTTGACATAACATTAAAATACATTAAAATCTTTCCTATGTTATAAAAGCTAAGGTCACATGTTTTACATTAAAAGTATTATTCTGTATGCATTAGGAATAGATTTAATTCTTTTAAATTGCACAGGGCTAGCTCTCACTAAACTACTTTGCCTAGTTTTTACAGTGAAGACTCTTATTTGTTATGAACAAGATTTGACCCAGTTTAATTGAAAAAACAAACAAACAAGTACTTTAAATCAGAAGTCCTTTTGCAGCTAATCTTACGAATAAGGGCACATAAAGATAAGATATTTTTAAAAGTTTCCATTAACCTACATCATTATTTGATCTGAAAAACTGTTTTCAGTGAAATTCATTTCATTATGATTGAGATCCCAGGCTGATGTAACTGAATAATACTAACATGCATTTTTCTTACATTCTTTGACTACCAGATTTAGCCACATTATCTTTGTTACTAAAGTAAGCCCTGCAAATGCTATGAACATAACATAATGAATAATTCCCTTGAACTCATATTGCATGTTGTTAATAAACTAAAATAGGCCTTGATCCTGTAAACACTTAGTGCATGAGTAACTGTGAGGATGAAATCCTAGTTCCACTAAAATCAACTGCAAAACTCCTATTGACTTCTGTGGAGCCAGAATTTCACCTTGAGTTCCGTGGGACTATTCTTGTGCCCTGATGTTGCTGGATCAAGGCCTATATTGATATATTAGTATAATGAGTTATGTCAGATAAAGATAAATGTCACACAGTCATCAGTACATCCAGGGCCGTCCTTACCCATATGCAAAGTACGCAGCTGCGTAGGGCACCAGGAAATTTCCTGGTGCCCTGCACAGCTGCGTACTGCTCCAGCCCCTACCCCTGCCCTGCCTCTTCCCCATGGCCCCCACCTCTGCTCTGCCCCATCCCTGCCTCTTCCCGCCCCTGCTCTGCCCCTGCCCCGCCCTTTCCCCAAAGCCCCCACCCTGCTCCACCCCAGCCCCTTCCCTTCCTGCCCCTGAGGACTGCAGCAGGGCTGGGCCTGCACTCACCGGCGGCAGGAAATGCAGCGTCCCGGCCTGAGCCGTGCCGGTGAGTGCTGGGGGGCAATGCTGGAGTGCCCCAAGCCAACCCCTCCGCCCCCCACGGAGGCCTGCCCTCCCCCCCGCGGGGGGGCAGTGTAGGACCTCAGAATAGCTAGGGATGTCCCTGGGTACATCGTATATTTGAGACCTGTTCAATCAAGCTTCAGGCAACCCTTGTCAAAGATCCAGGGCTAGATTGCAGGTGCTGTAATAATCCATTGAAGTCAGAGTAGCTATGGTGAATTAAGCCAGCTTCATTATTTTTGTATATATACAATGTGTTCCATAGTCCTCAAACCATTAAAACAAAACAACCACCAAAACACCACCACCAACAGAAACATCCCCTACTTCAAAGAAAGCAAGTAAGGAATTCTCTTGAATAGTTTTGTAAAGTGTCTATCATATATATTCATAAATATCAAAGCATGCTGTTATCTACACATGAACTGCTTTGCGATGAATAATGAAATAGAAGTTAAAATAATTTATTTAAAATCTGAAAGTAAATAAATGAGGATGACATTTATTTATAGGGTCTGTAAATCCTTACACAGGCAAACTGCCCAGTGAGGCACATATATATGGATCTATTCAATGAAAAGTGCTCATGAATAGATTGTTTTAACTGTTCCTTTTTAGGGCAAAAATCTTTTCTCAGAATAATAGTTAGACAGTTCGCAAAAAGAAAAGGAGTACTTGTGGCACCTTGGAGACTAACAAATTTATTTGAGCATAAGCTTTTGTGAGCTACAGTTCACTTCATCGGATGCAGACTAACATGGCTGCTACTCTGAAACCAGTTAGACAGTTGGTAACTCTGGTGTTCTGTATGTGTGCCTTCCCCAGGATTTATGTACATTTATTTTTCTACCTGCATGGAAGAGGCAATCTATGAGGAAAAGTTGGTCCTTTATGTGAGGCTATTGGTGCACGCCGTATATTGGCAAAGTATCCACTGAGTGATAAGCTTGAAATGCTTATTGGAGAATGGGTTGCATGATGAGTAGGGCCCTACTGAATTCACAGTCCATTTTCTTAAATTTCACGGTGATAGCATTTTAAAAATCTTGAATTTTAAGATTTCAGATATTTAAATCTTAAATTTCATAGTGTTGTAACAAAGCATGAATATGTGTTGAAAAACTGTAAAATACGAACATGTAAAGCCCTTAAGTCAACATTTCTCAAACTGGGGAGCCCGATCCAAAAGGAGATTGCAAAGCTATTGTGTGTAGAGGGGTGTCACTCTTACTTCTGCACTGCCTTCAGAACTGGGTAGCTGGAACATGGCGGCTGCTGGTTGGGTGCTGAGCTCTGAAGGCAGCTCCTCCAACAGGAGCAGCGCAGCTTTCAGAGCTGGATTCCCAGCCAGCAGCCTCTGCTCTGCAGCCACCCAGCTCTGAAGGCAGTGCCACCACCAGCAGCAGTGCAGAAGTAAAGGTAACATAATATGGTATTGCCATCCTTATTTCTGTGCTGCTGCTGGTGGTGGCACTGCCTTCAGATCTGGGTACCTGGCCAGCAGCTGCCGCTCTTCAGTCACCCAGCTCTGAAGGCAGCATAGAAGTAAGGGTGGCAATACTGCAACTCCTCTTCAATAGGCTTGAGACCAGCTTTTGGGTTGGGACCCTCAGTTTGAAAAACGCTATTGTACTTGTATATAGATTTACACATGAAGTTTTGAGGGCAACTTTTTTCTCTGACCCACATGCTGGACTCTGATAATCTGTTCTTCTGTGTTTGTATGTAGGTAAATCCACATATGCAGTGTTTAGAGTTTCATTTGTTTAGGAATTGAGTATCAGAGAAATCTGTCAACATTTTTACGAGCAAATATATTCTGTTTTCCCTTTTAATTAATTTAGCCTAGTATATATGAAATATTTTTTTCTTTCATGTAAAATAATCAAAGGTCTCTTAAATACCAATTGGTGGAAATGTTGCCAGTTATTTATTACAGAACTGATGATTGTTTTAACTCCAGTTACTTGATTCATTTTGGAGCTGTCATTTTTTCAAAGAAAAGGTTACACCACTGAGTTTGAAATGATGGAAACTTGCACAGTTCATTGTTTGCTATACAACCAGAATTTATTTTTCAGTCTCTTCTTACCTTTTGCTGGTTAGCATACTATTTGTGTTAGGGGCCACTTCACTTCCTCTGCTCACACTTTAATATGTGTGATTAAGTCCCAATGACATGGTGAGCTTTACTCATGTTCTGGGAACTGTCATTTTTCTCTGATGCATATATTTTTCTCAGTTCTCTTCTCACAGCTGCTGCCTCCATCACAGTGCTCATTCTCTGTTAATCCCAGGGCAGCATGGGTGTAACCGGCAGTTGAGTTAAGGGGCTATTTTCCCCCTTCATTTGTGTGCCTAACCTCCATTGATATTAATGGGACGTAATCGCACATATCAAAGGGAGAATAAACCACTTAGAGTCTCTGCCATCCCTTTGGAAACGCAGCCCAGAGCATACAAGTTTTGAGGTTGCTTCTGAACATGTCTTATTGCATTCTAATGTAACATGTTGCTTACTCTGGCTGGATTTTGATTAATTTTTAGCTGGCCTTTATGACTGTGTGTTCTGTTTCTTTTGTTTTTTGTTTTTGTATGACTGCCTATAATTTAAACAGATTTTTTGTGTAAGGGTCTTGCTGTTTCAAATCCCCTTAATACCATAGTGCTAAGTATATCCTGTTGCTTTAAGGTGTGTGGATGAAAGTGTGGCATTTCTGAGTTTTATGTGTTACCAGTTCTGTAAATGAGTTCATTTCATTAGCACTTTTGCCACCTATGTATTAGTTTGTTTACACTTTATCTTGACTAGTTTCTGTTCAGTGTTTTACAACATTGTTGAGTTAAGGATTCTTACAATAGATGTTGATGAGGGAAGAACTGTTAAACAAGTTTGTTTAACAGTATTGATTAAATAAATGTTACTAAGCTATGTCCCCAAGGCAGTGTTTCAAATGGGTTTTACTTTCCTCCTGGTAGAAAATGTGGTTTTAATGAAGTTGCTTTTATTTGTCAAACATGAGCTTTTTCCTAGTGGTTTTCTTTAAGGAAAAAGCTAAGTTGCAACCTCATTGTTCTGAATAAAATGGATTAATAAAGATGTAAGAGGATTATGTATTTCAGCTTCTGGATTTTACACTTAATTTGGGAATACTATTCAGGAGCCAACATAACTTATATGCTAATTTTTTTCAAGCTTTGCTTTGAAGTACTGCAATTCAGGAGGTAGTTTCAATGCAGGCTAAATTGTTCTCACCTACAAGTATGTGTCATTTGATAATACTACTTTCACTAATGGAAGAGTGTGACTACTTATTTCCTTGTATGTAGGCAAATTAGCAATTCAGCATTTAAGTTAAGTTGCTGCTTATCCAAATTGAATCTCATTGAAGTTGTACCAGTTGAGAATTAGTATAATATAATAACCCAAATTTAAAGTTATACAGGATATTGCTTTTCATTTGAGGATCTCAAACATCTCATAAATATTTATATTACGCCTTACAGTGCTCCTCTGAAGTGTTGACTGTTTTTTTCCCCCAAAAATGTAAACTGCGACACAAAATAAGTTAAATGATTTATCCAAGACCAGACCTGAAGAAGAGCTTTGTGTAGCTTGAAAACTTGCCTCCTCACCAACAGGAATTGGTCCAATAAGAGATATTAGTGAAACATAGTGGGTGGGACCAAAACAGCTGCAATAACACTGCAAATTACCCAAGACCAGTTAGAAATACAACCCTATATTCCTGACTCTTAAGCCCTACTGAAACCAATGGATGATGTTCCTTCTCAGACTCTGCTTGAATATAGTTGCACATCAAAGTATATAGTGACTATTGTAACTAGCACCTTCTTCCAGCTCCACTGAGCTTGAGTTGTAGTAACTTAAGGTATGTCTACACTGGCAGGTATGTCTACACTGTTGACAGAAGTGTGCCAGGGCCATTAATCGCATCCTTCTCTGAAAGACTGTGACTCGGGCAATGTGTATGACATTGTGGATGGCTTTGCGCAAATGGGCTTCCCTAACTGTAGAGGGGCGATAGATGGCATGCATATTCCAATTCTGGCACCAGACCACCGAGCCACCAAGTACATTAATCACAAGGGATATTTCTCAATGATTCTCCAGGCACTTGTGGATCATTGTGGGCATTTCACGGACATTAACGCAGGCTGGTTTGGAAAGGTGCATGACACATGCATCTTTCGGAACACTGGCCTGTTCAGGAAGCTGCAAGCAGGGACTTTCTTCCCGGACCAGAAGATCACCATAGGGGAAGTCAAAATGCCCATTGTGATCCTGGGAGACCCTGCCTACCCCTTAATGCCATGGCTTATGAAGCCATACATGGGGCACCTTGATAGTAGCAAGGAGCGGTTCAACAACAGGCTAAGGAAGTGCAGAATGACTGTTGAGTGTATTTTTGGCTGTTTAAAGGCCCACTGGCACTGCCTATATGGGAGGCTGGACCTGGCCAATTACAATATTCCTATGCTTATAGCTGCGTGCTGTATGCTCCATAATATTTGTGAAGGGAAGGGTGAATGCTTCACTCAGGGCTGGACCACTGAGGCTCAGCACCTGGAGGCTGAATTTGAACAGCCAGAGACCAGGGCTATTAGAGGGGCGCAGCATGCTGCCGTAAGAATCAGGGATGCCTTGAGGCAGCAATTTGAGGTTGAAAGCAATTAATATTTGTTGTTATGCTCAGGAGTGCAGTCCTTGTAATTCTAGGAGGTGATTGTGATTGGTGCAGACGATGCACTATGAAGGTGTAAGAAAATTGCTTGTTGCTTTGCAGGGCTCTGTTTTCTTTCAATTAATAGAATAAAGATTGCTTTCAAACCAAAACAATTCTTTTATTAAAAAACAACAACCGGAGGAGAGAGACAGACAAAAAAAAAAATCAACAGTGCGGGGGATGGGGGAAGGGAAGGTCCCAGGAAGAGTTGGAGTCCTGGGATGGCTAAAGATTTGTGTATGTCCAGGTATCATATTCAACCTTCTCCTTTGGAGCACAATGCAGCGGGTACTGTACTTCAGCAGGGCTAAACTGTAGAAGGATGGGTGTTGAGTGCAGTGGATAGTCAGAGTCCGCAGTGCTGGACTGTGATGGGGCAGGAGTGGAATGCAGCAGGTACAGATGGGTCCAGGAGGCACTTCATAATGTTGAAGAGCTACTCCGTGGCTTCATGCTGGCGCGCCGCATTCTCCTTTCGGTCCTTCTTCTCACTATCCTGCCACTCCTTCAATTCTTGTTTTTCAGTCGCAAAGTGCATCATGACCTCATGCAGAAAGTCCTCTTTAGTTCTTCATGGCTGCTTTCTAATTCTGCGCAGCTGTTCAGCTGGCAATAACAAAGTGACGACAGAGTAGCGTGGGAAAGTTACCCTTAGAATCATAGAATCATAGAATCATAGAATATCAGGGTTGGAAGGGACCCCAGAAGGTCATCTAGTCCAACCCCCTGCTCAAAGCAGGACCAAGTCCCAGTTAAATCATCCTAGCCAGGGCTTTGTCAAGCCTGACCTTAAAAACCTCTAAGGAAGGAGATTCTACCACCTCCCTAGGTAACGCATTCCAGTGTTTCACCACCCTCTTAGTGAAAAAGTTTTTCCTAATATCCAATCTAAACCTCCCCCATTGCAACTTGAGACCATTACTCCTCGTTCTGTCATCTGCTACCATTGAGAACAGTCTAGAGCCATCCTCTTTGAAACCCCCTTTCAGGTAGTTGAAAGCAGCTATCAAATCCCCCCTCATTCTTCTCTTCTGCAGACTAAACAATCCCAGCTCCCTCAGCCTCTCCTCATAAGTCATGTGCTCTAGACCCCTAATCATTTTTGTTGCCCTTCGCTGTACTCTTTCCAATTTATCCACATCCTTCTTGTAGTGTGGGGCCCAAAACTGGACACAGTACTCCAGATGAGGCCTCACCAGTGTCGAATAGAGGGGAACGATCACGTCCCTCGATCTGCTCGCTATGCCCCTACTTATACATCCCAAAATGCCATTGGCCTTCTTGGCAACAAGGGCACACTGCTGACTCATATCCAGCTTCTCGTCCACTGTCACCCCTAGGTCCTTTTCCGCAGAACTGCTGCCGAGCCATTCGGTCCCTAGTCTGTAGCGGTGCATTGGATTCTTCCATCCTAAGTGCAGGACCCTGCACTTATCCTTATTGAACCTCATTAGATTTCTTTTGGCCCAATCCTCCAATTTGTCTAGGTCCTTCTGTATCCTATCCCTCCCCTCCAGCGTATCTACCACTCCTCCCAGTTTAGTATCATCCGCAAATTTGCTGAGAGTGCAATCCACACCATCCTCCAGATCATTTATGAAGATATTGAACAAAACGGGCCCCAGGACCGACCCCTGGGGCACTCCACTTGACACCGGCTGCCAACTAGACATGGAGCCATTGATCACTACCCGTTGAGCCTGACAATCTAGCCAGCTTTCTACCCACCTTATAGTGCATTCATCCAGCCCATACTTCCTTAACTTGCTGACAAGAATGCTGTGGGAGACGGTGTCAAAAGCTTTGCTAAAGTCAAGAAACAATACATCCACTGCTTTCCCTTCATCCACAGAACCAGTAATCTCATCATAAAAGGCGATTAGATTAGTCAGGCATGACCTTCCCTTGGTGAATCCATGCTGACTGTTCCTGATCACTTTCCTCTCCTCTAAGTGCTTCAGGATTGATTCTTTGAGGACCTGCTCCATGATTTTTCCAGGGACTGAGGTGAGGCTGACCGGCCTGTAGTTCCCAGGATCCTCCTTCTTCCCTTTTTTAAAGATGGGCACTACATTAGCCTTTTTCCAGTCATCCGGGACTTCCCCCGTTCGCCACGAGTTTTCAAAGATAATGGCCAAGGGCTCTGCAATCACAGCCGCCAATTCCCTCAGCACTCTCGGATGCAATTCGTCCGGCCCCATGGACTTGTGCACGTCCAGCTTTTCTAAATAGTCCCTAACCACCTCTATCTCTACAGAGGGCTGGCCATCTCTTCCCCATTTTGTGATGCCCAGCACAGCAGTCTGGGAGCTGACCTTGTTAGTGAAAACAGAGGCAAAAAAAGCATTGAGTACATTAGCTTTTTCCACATCCTCTGTCACTAGCTTGCCTCCCTCATTTAGTAAGGGGCCCACACTTTCCTTGGCTTTCTTCTTGTTGCCAACATACCTGAAGAAACCCTTCTTGTTACTCTTGACATCTCTTGCTAGCTGCAGCTCCAGGTGCGATTTGGCCCTCCTGATATCTTTCCTACATGCCCGAGCAATATTTTTATACTCTTCCCTGGTCATATGTCCAACCTTCCACTTCTTGTAAGCTTCTTTTTTATGTTTAAGATCCGCTAGGATTTCACCATTAAGCCAAGCTGGTCGCCTGCCATATTTACTATTCTTTCGACTCATCGGGATGGTTTGTCCCTGTAACCTCAACAGGGATTCCTTGAAATACAGCCAGCTCTCCTGGACTCCCTTCCCTTTCATGTTAGTCCCCCAGGGGATCCTGGCCATCTGTTCCCTGAGGGAGTCAAAGTCTGCTTTCCTGAAGTCCAGGGTCCGTATCCTGCTGCTTACCTTTCTTCCCTGCGTCAGGATCCTGAACTCAACCAACTCATGGTCACTGCCTCCCAGATTCCCATCCACTTTTGCTTCCCCCACTAATTCTACCCGGTTTGTGAGCAGCAGGTCAAGAAAAGCGCTCCCCCTAGTTGGCTCCCCTAGCACTTGCACCAGGAAATTGTCCCCTACGCTTTCCAAACACTTCCTGGATTGTCTATGCACCGCTGTATTGCTCTCCCAGCAGATATCAGGAAAATTAAAGTCACCCATGAGAATCAGGGCATGCGATCTAGTAGCTTCCGTGAGTTGCCGGAAGAAAGCCTCATCCACCTCATCCCCCTGGTCCGGTGGTCTATAGCAGACTCCCACCATGACATCACTCTTGTTGCACACACTTCTAAACTTAATCCAGAGACACTCAGGTTTTTCCACAGTTTCGTACCGGAGCTCTGAGCAGTCATACTGCTCCCTTACATACAGTGCTACTCCCCCACCTTTTCTGCCCTGCCTGTCCTTCCTGAACAGTTTATAACCATCCATGACTGTACTCCAGTCATGTGAGTTATCCCACCAAGTCTCTGTTATTCCAATCACGTCATAATTCCTTGACATCACCAGGACCTCCAGTTCTCCCTGCTTGTTTCCAAGGCTTTGTGCATTTGTATATAAGCACTTGAGATAACCTGTTGATCGCCCCTCATTCCCAGTATGAGGCAGGAGCCCTCCCCTCACAGACATTCCTGCCTGTGCTTCCTCCCGGTATCCCGCTTTCCCACTTACCTCAGGGCTTTGGTCTCCTTCCCCCGGTGAACCTAGTTTAAAGCCCTCCTCACTAGGTTAGCTAGCCTGCTGGCAAAGATGTTCTTCCCTCTCTTCGTAAGATGGAGCCCGTCTCTGCCCAGCACTCCTCCTTCATGGAACACCATCCCATGGTCAAAGAATCCAAAGCCTTCTCTCCGACACCACCTGCGTAGCCATTCGTTGACCTCCACGATTCGACGGTCCCTACCCAGGCCTTTTCCTTCCACGGGGAGGATGGACGAGAACACCACTTGCGCCTCCAACTCCTTTATCCTTCTTCCCAGAGCCACGTAGTCCGCAGTGATCCGCTCAAGGTCATTCTTGGCAGTATCATTGGTGCCCACGTGGAGAAGCAGGAAGGGGTAGCGATCCGAGGGCTTGATGAGTCTCGGCAGTTTCTCCGTCACATCACGAATCTTAGCCCCTGGCAAGCAGCAGACTTCTCGGTTTTCCCGGTCAGGGCGGCAGATAGATGACTCAGTCCCCCGGAGGAGAGAGTCCCCGACCACCACCACCCGCCTTCTCCTCTTGGGAGTGGTGGTCGTGGAACCCCCAACCTCAGGACATCGCATCTCATGCCTCCCAACCAGCGGAGTCTCCTTCTGCTTTCTCCCCCCAGACATATCATCTGGTCCACTCTCCGCATTGGTACCTGTGGAGAGAACATGAAAGCGGTTAGTTACCTGTGTCTGTGTTACTGGAACCCGGACATTCCGCTTACCTCTTCTGGAGGTCACATGTTGCCAAGCTTCTTCACTGGCCTCTTGGCTCCTCTGTGCAACCTGCTCTATATCTTTAGAGCTTTGTGCCCCTAGAAGCCTATCCTGAGTTTGGTCCAGAAAATCCTCAGTCTCTCGTATACAACGCAGGGTCGTTACCTGTTGCTCCAGACCTTCAATCTTCTCTTCCAATATGGAGACCAGCTTGCACTTTGTACAGACAAAGTCGCTTCTGTCCTGTGGAAGAAAGACAAACATGGCACATCCAGTGCAGGTCACAACAGCTGAACCCCCCCCTTCCATATCACCTACCTACTATGAGCTTCCTCAGAGACATTGGCAAGATGTAAGCCTCACTGGGCTCACTCCAGGCGAACTCCCAGGCAAACTCCTGCTGTGAGCTGCTCTGCTGTCCCCGCTGCTCAACTGGTTCGCGAGGCTCTGGCTATTTTTAAACAGCCAGGCTTCCCTGACGCAAACACACAGACACCCTAATGCCCGCCCCCTGCAGGCTAGCAGCCAATCAGACACTTACTCAGGCTCTCTCCCTGCCCTCCCAGCAAACACACGCTCGGATATACCTTAATGGGGCAAGAAACAAAGCACCTCTGCCAAAGAACCTGTAGCAGCGGATAGCCCAGTATTTCAATGAGAGTTTCCTGGAGATCTCTGAGAGAGACTCCCATGAAGTGAGGGAGTCTATCAACACTCTATTCCACCACTCAGACTAGGCATGTGGTGGTATGCACGTCATACAGACACAAGCCTGCTTTCTGCAACCCTCCTGCCCCCAACAACTCGCTTCAGCAATTTCCAAAATCAAAGCCACTTACCAGGGGCCTCCTCTCCTGTTTGCACTTAGCCAAGATCCGACTGCAGTGACTGGCTAGGCTCCTCCAGGGTAGAGAAGAGCTCTGGGCTGCATGCATCTCTGACCTCAGAGTCATCCTCTGCCTCTGGGCCCCCCTCCATATCCTCATCTAAGGTTTCCTTCTCCTGGCTTGGTCCACTCTTGACTGGCATGGGAGCCACCGAAGTAGCCACAGTGGTCTTTGCAGTGGAGGTGGGGTTGCCACCGAGTATTGTGTCCAGCTCTTTGTAGAACCGGCAGTGGGAGGAGCAGCGGTTTCCCTCCCGTGCCTTGTGGTAGGCATTGTGCAGCTCCTTCACTTTGACCCTGCACTGAAGTTTGTCCTTGTCATGGCCCTTTCCTGTCATACATCATGAAATCTGTCCATAGGTGGTATAATTCCAATGGCTGGAGCGCAGCTGGGGCTGCACATCCTCTTCTCCCCAAATGCTGATGAGGTCCAGCAGCTTGGCATTACTCCAAGCGGGGGATTGCCTGGTGCATGGAGCAGGCATGGTCACCTGGAAAGATGCACTGAGACCACTGCATGCATCATTGAGCAAATAGGAAGGGGACTTTCAAAATTCCCAGGGAATTTAAGGGGTGGGGATCACGGTTGGTCACCAGAGGGCAGGGCAGTGGAGTTCAAACCGGTGACCAGAGAGGCGAGAACAGGCATTGTGGGACACCTCCTGGAGGCCAATCGTAGTGCTGTAATCAACCAGGGTGTCTACACTGGCACCATGCCGCGATACTCCGGCACAGAAAGCTGTACCCTTCTCGTCGGGGTGGTTTTTTTATAGCGCTGCAATTGCGCAGTTTCTGTGCACTAAGTGGCGTGGCAGTGTGTACACCTCAGGGGTTACAATACAGAAAGCTGCTTTACTGCACAGAAACTTACTAGTGTAGACAAGGCCCTAGATTTCCTTGTTCACTGATAGAGTGGGTGTAAGTAGGACTAAGGGTTGCTGCCTGGGTGGGGGGGAGGAGGGCGTTATACTGATATAGCTATACCTGTAAAACTATTGGTATAACTGGTAAAATTTTCCCATGCAGACTAGGCTTTAGTATCAAGAAGCCTAACTTACACCACCTTTTATATTATCTCTGAATTTGATCTTAATGCTTTTACACTGTTTTCTGTAATTACATAGTCATGTTTGTGCTCTTAGTTAAAGTTGATATATAGTTTTCGTATATTAAACCCAAGGTTTGAATTCCTTCTAAACTTTATCCTTTTGGCCTGAAATTTATTTTATGCTTATTATATGAGATACACTTATCTCAGACCGAAGGCTAATATATATATTTAGAAGTTTGAAATTATTTATAACATCTATTCTTTTATTGTTTGTTTATCATCTTTTGTGATACAGTGTGTATGAAAGCATCTATCCAAAATAACATTTGTTTTCTAGGTCTTTGCAGCCAAAATAAGTCACTATTTATTAATATTTGTCAGTCTTGACTAAGGCAGAGAAATAAATTTGACAGAAACCACTTGGGTAGTTTTCAGGTAGTAAGTGTATTCTTCATAGTCAGGACAAATGTTTATTAAGGTGCAAACAAACAAAAACAAAATAACCCAAGCAGTTATTACTTTTGTTCCTTGTACTATATGTATATGATAAGATGACAGGGCCTCAAAACGTATTTAATTAAAAAACATTGTGGAGATAGATAGTGTATTGAAAAAAATGTGCTGATTTTTTTCAGGTGAACAGTCTCTTAATGTAATATTATTGTTTTAAATGTCGAACCAGAATTTTTCTTCTGATAATCTTGTATGTATGCAATGTAGTTGCAGCCTTGTCAGTCCCAGGCTATTAGAGAGACAAGGTGAATGACGTAATCTATTTAGTCCAATAAAAGATATTACTTCACCCACCTTGTGTCTCTAATCTCATATGTATACATTTAGTCCTACATATTCTGAAAAATGCACATGCACAAATGATTAGTTACATGACTAACACTTTTTATGACTCCCCTGAAGTATGCAGGTATCATGACACAAACTGGGCACACAGTTATACATACATTTACATTTAGTAAAATTACCTACATATATGGAAACTGCTGAGTTCAAATGAAATGTTGAAATTCAGTGTTATATGTAGATCCGATAGTCCATATGATATAAAAATACTCAAGTAGTACCATAGTGATGTGTATTTTGGAAATATATAGATCTTATTGTTCTGAGTCATCCTTATATAGGACAGCATCTTCTGAGACATGATTTCTGTGAATTGTATGACAATGCAATATTAATTTCTTGATCAGTGTAAGTTTGTTACACTTTAAACTGACATTTATTCACCTAGATTTCTGGGACTTCATAGCCAGCTGTGGCATTAGCATTAGCAACTTCTCACACATCATCATCCTGATTCGAGCTGCCCCATTTATAGTTCAGCTCACCTCAGTTGTATTGCTTGTTTTGCTCTCTCCCTTCTTCCCTGACCCCCCCCCCCCCATGTTCTTTGGCTTCATTGACTTGTCTGCAGTAGTCCTCCTGTTTTATTTGATTCCTTACAGGTAAGTGAACTAGTTATGTCCAAGGCATTGAATCTGTTGTTTTTCACTCATTCTCTTTTAAGTACCTTTTATCAGCTATTTGTTGATTCTATTCATTTCTACCTTTGAAGTTCATTTTAGTTCTAAAATTGAAAAATGGATGCTAGGAAGAAGAAAAAAGCCAGAGGTTCACCACTTCTTTTCACTCTTTGATCCGCCAGACTTCCATTGTATACTTGTTCTTCACTGCATATGCACATTTGCCAACATCACTTGAAAGTCTGTTCCTCATTGTCTCCATTTCCCAGCAAGCACCTAGCCTGCTTTCCAATTCAGGATGATTCTTTGATAGACCTAGATGAGGACTGCTAGACAGTGCTAATTTCTCCATCAGCATTTGAGGAGGATTGAAGGGATTATTGGATGATTAGATTCAGTCTTTCAAGCTTGCCCAGCATACTAAGCTATGCATCCAGCATGTTAAGAGGAACTCTTCAGGTGCTCTGAACGTCCCTCCTCAGTGGTATCTAGAGCCTTGTCTACACTAAGGGAAAAGTCGATCTAAGCTACGCAATTTGAGTTATATGAATAGCATAACTCAAATTGACGTAGCTTAGATCTACTTAAGCAGGGTCCACACTACGCAAGATTGACAGGAGACGCTTTCCTGTCGACTCCCCTTACTCTTCTCGATCAGTTGGAGTACAGAAGTTGACGGGAGAGCAATCGTCAGTTGATTTAGCAGGTCTTCACTAGACCCGCTAAATTGACCACTGATTCATCGATTGCCTCACCATCAATCCTCCGGTAAGTGTATTTTTCCTCAAGTAAGAAAGAAAAATGCTCACACAGCTCCTTCCTCCTTACCTCCCTCTTATGTGTGGAATGAGGGAGACTTTAGTAAGGAATCAGAGATTTAGAATGAGACCCAAGAACCTTATCAAAAATAATCTCATGTAGATGGAAGTTAAAGATGTTTTCAGTGCCCGGCACCTCCATTAACATATGGAAAAGTAGAAAGAAAAGCATCTCCTGTTCTTTTTACATGCATACAATTAGGAAAAATCATTACAAATCCATTCCACCATCCAGAATATGGTCAAAAACTGCTGAAAGTCTCCTGATGCTCAATTTAGCTGTGGCCAAAAACATCAATAAGCAATATAAGCTTTCTAAAGATAGGTAAGAGAATCGGATGGTATTTCCCAAGGTCACCGGAGCTGCAGCATCATGCATTGTGTCACTGTCTCCTGGATGCTTCCCTCTTGCCTATATGAAAAGGGAGCTTTGACACCTTTAGCTAACATGCTAATGTTTCTATCGGAAAATAAAATTATCATTAAAGTTCTGCATAAACCTCCTTTGTATTGTGATTTGCTGCTGGGACCTAGCACCAGCTTTATCCTCTTAATAATGATAACTGTGCTATGCAAAGAGCTAAACTCTGCAGTCATTATCCAATGTAAAAAGAACACTGAATTGGTGGCTGTATAATGAAAACCTTTTGAAAGGTTTACACTTTTTTGGACCCATATCATGATAGATGCCATCTTGGTAGTCTGGAAAGCTCACATATAAGAGAGTGGCTCTGGTCTAGTGGTTTCTCACAGGAGGGAGGCTGCACATCATTGTGGTAGATTAGAGAAGTCAGGCTGGAACTGATCAATCTGAGGGATATACTGGTGTGTCCTGCTTTACAGAAAGAGTCTTGTGAAATCACAGAGAAGAGGTAATTGGTAAACCCATCTTTTTGTTGGTGGTGGTGATTGTCAAATTGTCATTAAGTTTGGAGGGGAAAAGAAAAATAAATTTCATTTTCCTGGAATGTATGTATGAAGAGGTAACTTTTAAAATTAATTAAAACACCCAGAATGAAGTCCAGCGGTGAGCACACTCACCTGGGAGGTGAGAGATCCTGGGTCCAGTCCCTCTGTGCCAACCACTCTTTCATGATTCATCCACAATGGAAAAGCTTCAACAAGAGAGAGAGTGGGAGTCCCACATGAGAATATCCCATAGCTCAGTGGTTTGAGCACTCTCCTACAAGGTGGGAAACCCTCTTCCAGCAGAGAAGGGGGAATTGAACCTGGGTTTCCCATATGCCAGGTGAGTGCTCTAATCACTGGGAACAAGTTATAAATCGGGCACTGGCCCCACCACCACCTCTGACCATTTTATGTGGAGCAAGGCAGGCTCCTAAATCATTCCCTCAAAAAGCATGTTAGGTGTCTAAGGCACCTGACTCCTGGTGGTGGCTTCCTGTTGGCGGATTGCAAGCAGAGATAGGAACCTCCTTGCAGCCCAGACTTAGCTGCCTATCTCGGAGACATACTCCTCTTTCTGGCATTTCCATGAGCTAGCTAAGGCAGTTCCCCACCTAGCATGCTGGCTTTTATGGATCCAATTCTTAGGCACCTACCTCTCCCCATTCATTGTATAAGGAACTTACGCACCTAACTTCACCCAATAAACCTACTTATTTTCCTTTTGTAATATTTTTGGGGAAAACTTTGTGGTGGGGGGGAGGATTCTTCATCAGCATGTAGGTGCAAGTATACTAACAGGATTATTTAAAATTCACACAGAAAACAAGTCTGAATTAAAGTTAAATGGAACAATACGCATTGCCAGAAGTGTTCTTGTACCTGCTCATTGAATAGATCCTTTTAATTTTATTGGCAGGAAGAGAAAATAAAAAGTATTATTCATAAACCCATGTCATTTTTAACAAGGGACACTAATTAAATTTTAAGAGGAAGAGATGGATAGCAATAGAGCTATATGACAGGTTTCAGAGTAGCAGCTATATATATCAGTTTTAACTAAAACTTTCATTTAGCTGTGACACTCTGAGTACCTTTCCCAGATGTGAAAAAGAATTCTGAGTAGCTGGAAAACTTGTCTCTCTCACCGACCGAAGTTGGTCCAATAAAAGCTATTACTTCACCCACCTTGTTTCTCTATTATCCAGGGACCAACATGGCTTCAACAGCACTGCAAACAGTTTTAACTAAAAAGAAAAGGAATACTTGTGGAGTAATGCTGTTAAAAAAGTAATTTGTTAATGAGTTATGCTGGCTTTTATGAGGGGTGGGGGTAGTTTTTATAACTTTGGATAAACAAAAGTTCATCATAGTGTACAAATGTTCAAAGTAGATTTTTTTCCAAACAAAATACCATGAAATTTTAGCACTGCCAGGTATTCCTGTCCATGTTATTGTTAGGAAAGACATGATGTGGATATTTGGCTGTTTGCTTATCAGATATCATCTTTTCTATTAAAGAGCAGAATGCACATTGCCAACCTTTTGTTATCTAGTTTCCCGACTGCAGTACAATATTGGGTTCTGCCAAACTTGCTTATATTTTGCAAGCATTCACCATTGACTTAGTTATCTCTTCCTGGTAGTCTGCATCCTGCCACTTAGTTGGAAATGTCACACACTCTTGTTCATTCATGCTTCCTACTAATAGTTATTTGTATTAAAATTGTATACAGAAATATGCAAGTGTGCACAGGAAAAAATTAATTACATGTATTCTAAACATTGACACATTTGAACAAGCTTTTGTTGGGAAAAAGCCCCCAAAACAATCATGTGAGGAAAAAGATGTGGAAAAATTATCTAATGTGGGGAACACTGGGGAAAAATGGGGTGCTCATGAGGAAGCATCAGTATTACAATTTTGAATGGTTTTAATATTTAATTTACATTTCAGTGGTGACTGTGTTCTTTCCAACTAGGCTTGTGCAGCACTATAATTTTGTAGTCAATTTACCTCTAGTTGTTGATGTTCAGATTTAATCTGCCCATTTTGTACTTAAACGAATAATATAGAATGGAAATAGCAGAAAAGAACAATATAGTAAATCATATTAGTATATCATTACATGGCATTTGATGAAGCGCCAAAAATGATAGTTTGTAGTTTAATAACTGATTTCAGTACACATTGCTTCAAGTTTCTAATGATTTGAAATGCATACCATAAAGTGGAATTCTCACAAATTAAAACAGTATGTTTTTGAAATGTAGCATTAAAGCGCTTTTTTGAAATGTCAGAATTTCATAAGTTATACTTTTGTTACACTTGGGATCCAAACCTGACACAAGATAGCATATGTATTAAAAACAAGTTTAAACTAAATTTCCTGTTCCAAAACTAATCCAATGATGATTTAAAAATGCTTTCAAAGTAATAGATTCTAGGCACTGACAGCCAAAGGACAAACTATTACTTTCTTAGAGAGAATTGCCATAATGTTAATCTAAAGACTGTCCAGCTCAGAAGGTATTTGTGTAATGTAGGAGTGGTGAAGCTGACTCTAAAGGGGCAGCAAGTGAGAAATGTGTATGTATGCTGGGAAAGAAATCAGTATAAATTAGCTGATATTTACAGGGGGGCAAAACCAATTACCTTTGGAACATGTTTACTAATAAACATTATTACATTTAAAACCTGATTTCAATTTTTTCTTGTTTCTTCCTGATGACATAATTAATTTGTCAAGGACTTGCTTTCTTATTTTTTTTAATTCACTGACAAGGCAGAGGCAGTCTTAGCCATGTGCTTCCCATATTTCTGCTGAGTGCTGACATGGAATTTTTGTCCTATTACAGCATTTTTCTGTTGAAGTATATGGCGCTTTCTGGGAATTGCATTTTTTGTAAATAATTTGCCTAGTGATGCACTAACAATCTCAGTGTATACAAATGCACTGCTGTGTAAGTTAATGGTCATCTTAATTGATTATGAAAATATAGAATGACCTAAAAACCATACTAGAGCACCAGGGCAGAAATACCAGAGATGCCATTCCTTAAAAGCTCCATTTATTTCACTCACAAACTACTTTGACAGAGCGAATAGGAAGAGGGGAAAAAGAAGAGTGAACAGATCAAATTGTTCATATGTCTGCTGATTATGTCCAAGAGACTTTTGCTTTTCTAAACACTTCCACACAATCAGATCTTGCTACATGTTTTTACTTGCATTGACCTTAAAAACTGTCTAGTGTCCTTATCTTAGGCCTATAGGAAAAAACATGTATTTGTGCAGAGGAATTTTCCATAGCTCAAAACAGTTGAGCATACCATACATTATAAAATATTACAATATATTTTAGTAATTTATTCTCTTTTTTGATTATGTGATTATATATTGTAGCAGTTTTTGCTGCAAAAATATTAACAATAGGCAAATGACAGATATTTCAAAGGTTTGGAATGGATAAGTACCGAGAAGAATAGATGTTTCTTTGGACCTCATTCTAATTTATGCCAAAACTCTGTTATT
Organism: Dermochelys coriacea; assembly: GCF_009764565.3. Lineage (NCBI taxonomy): Eukaryota > Metazoa > Chordata > Testudines > Dermochelyidae > Dermochelys > Dermochelys coriacea. The sequence goes on from NC_050071.1 coordinate 69,283,537, forward strand.
AAAAAATGGAGATAGAATCTTCTTAACAGGTTTTCTTGTGAGATTTATTACGCTTCCTATTTTTGAGGCCTGGTTGCCGCATCCACTACTGACTAATGGTGAGGTTGAGCCCTTTCCGTAGATGTCAGGCTGCAGTTAATAACCAAGAGAAAGCAAACTTTTAGCTCCATTGAATGCTCTTTTTTCTCTGGTGAATTCTTTACCTGCCTCACACTATGTGGTGAGACAAGGGTAGTTCTGTCTGTCTTAGTGTGGTGACTGAGTCACCTTACAGGGACAATGTCATCTTGCATGCTTGCCCTGGTTTGTGTTTTGCCTATATTAAGTAAAAGATATAAGATATTTCTTGACTGAAGTTCTATCACCCTACCTTTTTAAGAGAGTCTTTGGTCATTGTTGGCTTGATGAATAATGCAACTTGTTTCTCTTCTTAGTAATTTGAGACTGGCGCTACTTGGATTCCAGCAGGTTGCACTAGTGTAATTAGGACACAGAAAGGACAATTTTTACTCTGCCTTTGTGACCCTGCCACACCAGCAAAGACCCTCTTCCTTGTTTTTAACCTTTTTTTTGTTTGCTTAGATACAAGTCGTATGGATTACTTTTAGTAAATATTTTACATTTGTCTTAAAATAACTTGCAAATTATCAGAGTTAGTTTGAGGCTCTAGAAGTACACGTCTCATAGTGGCCAGAAAAAGATAGAGGAGGTACTACTTCTGCTGAACAATGAAGATAAGATTTTTGGGGGTGGGGAATAGCATGAAGAATGACCAGATCTGCACAGTGGCAAAACACCTGGCCCTTCTCCCAACCTGCCCGATTTCCCAAAAAACATAGTGCACCTAGAATCCTGCTCTTCCTGTGATGCCTTAACAGCTCTCATATCAATGATACATTTTGGGCCCTTAGCTCTTATGGAAATGTGAGGTGTTCTCTCTCCTCCTTCCCCTTCCCGAATTTACCCCATTGTAAATTGTAGGGATCATTAATTAAAGATGTGTGTGAAGTGCTGCATAGTTCCCATCACTAGAAAAAACTGTATTTCTGTACCTTTTGCCCTCCCCACATCTCTCCAGTCTTCAAGATACAAAAAAACAAAAACAAAAAAAACCCCACACATTTTCAGATAAATTAATTGTTGTTCTCACATTATCCACTCTACCCTCACAAACACGTAGAGTGTGATGGGAATAAGACAGGTCAGATTTCCAGTCTACCACTTTAAACTGAGAATGTGAGCCATGAAACTAATTGCATCAGCCATACAATCCAAGAGATGTGCCTTCATCTGCCTGTTGTGTAAGATTTGAGTAAGATCATAACAAAACAGATAGTTCCGTCCCCAAAGAACTTACAATCTAAATAGACTGGAAATACACAGGGTCACAGAAAGGGATATAACTGGGGCTTCTGATTTTTGGTTTTAATCAATAAACTCCAATATCCCTGAGACACACACACAAAAAATCTGTATTTTCCAATAAACACTGGAAATGGTAACTTGTAACTAAGAGCTTGGCTACATGGAGCACTAGTGTACATTTTAGGGTGTTATTTCTAACACGCACTAAAGTTTGCACTTTTATTGGTCTTCGTTGACCCTGCTGGTGTGCATTAAATATTCCCTAATGCACTTTAATGTAATGCTGTTTGCAACAGTACTATTTAAGGCACATTGAGGAGTGTTACAAAGAGATTACTCATTACAGTATAAACTACTGTAATGAATAGTATGGTATACACATTATAGTATACTCAAAGAGAGTGCCCCAAAATTCCAATGTTTGGACAGCTACATAAAACTCAAAAGTTAGTAGCTAAAAATAATCCCCCCCAAATGAAATTAACAAACTCTGAAAAATAGAAGCTCTAAATACAATGTACAAGTAGAATGAATGAAGTGATGATTTGTGAATGCCATATAGTCTCATTATTTATTTATTTATTCATTCATTTGCTATTGTATCTGCTCCTGCTGGCTTGAAAATTTCTCTTGTCTCCGGAGCTGGCTCCTCCCTGGAATTCTAGCCTGACCTCCTGAATTTTACCCAGTTATTTCTGCATCAAACTCAATCCATTATGGGTGAACTATCTTTTAGGAAGACCTTCAGTCTTGATTTAAAGAATCAAATTTTGGAGAGTCCACTACATTCTTTGGTAAGTGATTCCAATGGTTAATTACCTTTGCTTTAATAAATTTGCCCCTTTCTTTCATCTCTGAATATTTCTAACTTCAATTTCTATCCATTGGCCTTCATCTACTAGATTAAAGAGCTCTCAAGTATTAGATAACTTTTCTTTATGAAGCTGATTTGATAAGCTAAATAAACTGAACTCCTTAAGTCTCACATTGCAGTATATTAAATCATTCTTGTAGCTCTTCTAGGAACTCCTTCCAGTTTTCCAACATCATTTTGAAAGTGTAGATGTCAGAACAGGACATGTTATTCTAGTAGTGGTCTCACTTGTGTTATATGCAAAGATAATATAACCTCTATGCTTCTACTCTGCTCCTCTGTATATACATGTAAGGTTTATGTTGGCTCTTTTGGCCACAGCATTACACTGAGTACTCATGTTCACTTCGTTGTTTACCAGTTACCCCTAAGTTCTTTTCAGAGGCACTGATTTCCATGTTACCTCTGCCTTCCTATAAGTGTGACCTACTTTTGGCTATGTTAAAATTCATTGGATCCAGTTTACCAGGCAATTCAGATTACTTTGCATTCATAAACAGTCCTCATCATTAGTTACTTCTCCACCAATCTTGTGTCATTTTCAAATTTTATCAGCAATGATTTTATATTTTCTTCCAGTTCTTTGATAAAAATGTTGAGTGGCTTTGGGCTCAGACAGATTCAGTGATGACTGTATCAGCTATATCTTCATGTGTCAGCTAGCCAGGTTTTAATCTATCTTGATGCAATCAATTTTATATAATGCTACTAATGTAGGTAATTGCTTTAAATGGGTATAGAAAAGCCTTTAGTTTCTGCAATAAAACTGTACAGTAGCTAACAAATTGCAAGCCAAAATCAGTTTAACACAATCTTATCTTAAACTGGAGATTCTGATATCTTAAAAAATGCTAAAAGAACAGGAGTACTTGTGGCACCTTAGAGACTAACAAATTTATTTGAGCATAAGCTTTCGTGGGCTACAGCTCACTTCATCGGATGCATGCCGTGGAAAATACATTTATCTCTGAATTTAAAGTTGTCTGATTAGTACTGATAAGCTAAACCCCTGCTATCATTATGTCTTCATGAAAGAATTCCTTTCTCTTCATTACATTAGTCTGTAGTTTTAGCATCAACTGTTGGATCTTGCTGTGAATTAGGACTTTACACATTAACACAATGCAGATGGTAACATGGCATGAAGCATGTTATCAGTTAAATGCACTTAGTAAACATTTTGAAATAATAGATATGTAGTTCACACAAGGATTTTACGATGAGCTTAATGAGTTAAAGTAACACAGTCAAGATATTTTAGAGCAACAACTCATCCAGCCTTGAAACTTGTAAAATCTGATGGAAAAACTTCTCTAAATTCAAATTACTATCTATTTTCTGAAAGTCTAACAGACCAGTGTAAGGAAATTAATAAAAACTACTAAAACCCAAACTAACAAAACTACAGACCTAAATCCTAAGAGCTGTTCTGTTAAAAACAGCTAACTCACTGGAAGATTTGACAATTGGGTTATTCTGTCAAAAGTACCTTTTTGATTGGACGTGTCATTGAACTTTGGTTAACTTTGATATTATAGGTTTCATAGTAGCAGCCGTATTATCTGTATCCACAAAAAGAACAGGAGTACTTGTGGCACCTTAGAGACTAACAAATTTATTAGAGCATAAACTTTCGTGGGCTACAGCCCATTCAATCAGATGCATAGAATGGAACATATAGTAAGAAGATATATACATACAGAGAAGGTGGAAGTTGCCATACAAACTGTAAGAGGCTAGGTTTCAGAGTAGCAGCCGTGTTAGTCTGTATTCGCAAAAAGAAAAGGAGTACTTGTGGCACCTTAGAGACTAACAAATTTATTAGAGCATAAGCTTAAGTGAGCTGTAGCTCACGAAAGCTTATGCTCTAATAAATTTGTTAGTCTCTAAGGTACCACAAGTACTCCTTTTCTTTTTGTAAGAGGCTAATTACTTAAGATGAGCTATTATCAGCAGGAGGGAAAAAAAACTTTTGTAGTGATAATCAAGATGGCCCATTTAGACAGTTGACAAGAAGGTGTGAGGATACTTAACTTAGGGAAATAGATTCAATATGTGTAATGACCCAGCCACTCCCAGTCTCTATTCGAACCCAAGTTAATGGTATCTAGTTTGCATATTTTCAGCAATTTTTCACTGGAGTCTGTTTTTGGAGCTTTTCTGTTGCCCACCCTTAGATCTTAGTGGCCTGAGAGGTTGAAGTGTTCTTCTACTGGATTTTGAATGTTATGATTCCTGATGTCAGAGTTGTGTCCATTTATTCTTTTGCATAGAGACTGTCCTGTTTGGCCAATGTACATGGCAGAGGGGCATTGCTGGTCTATGATGGCATATATCACATTGGTAGATGTGCAGGTGAACAAGCCCCTGATGGCGTGGCTAATGTGATTAGGTCCTATGATGGTGTCACTTGAATAAATATATAGACCGAGTTGGCATCGGGCTTTGTTGCAAGGATAGGTTCCTGGGTTAGTGTTTTTGTTGTGTGATGTGTGGTTGCTGGAGAGTATTTGTTTCAGGTTGGGGGGCTGTCTGTAAGCGAGGACTGGTCTGTCTCCCAAGATCTGTGAGAGTGAGGGATCATTTTTCAGGATAGGCTGTAAATCTTTGATGATGTGCTGGAGCGGTTTTAGTTGGGGGCTGAAGGTGACGGCTAGTTGCATTCTGTTACTTTCTTTGTTGGGCCTGTCCTGTTGTAGGTGACTTCTGGGTACTCTTCTGGCTCTGTCAGTCTCTTTCTCTACTTCAGCAGGTGGGTTTTGTAGTTTTAAGAACACTTGATAGAGATCAAGTGTCTGTCTGAGGGGTTGGAGCAAATGCGGTTGTATCTGAGAGCTTGGCTATAGATAATGGATCGTGTGATGTGTCCTGGATGGAATCTGGAGACATGTAGGTAAGTATAGAGGTCAGTAGGTTTCCGGTATAGGGTGGTGTTTATGTGACAATCGCTTATTAGCACTGTAGTGTCCAGGAAGTGGATCTCTTGTGTGGATTGGTCTAGGCTAAGGTTGAAGGTGGGATGGAAATTGTTGAAATCATGGTGAATTCCTCAAGGGCTTCTTTTCCATGGGTCCAGATGATGAAGATGTCATCAATGTAGCGCAAGTAGAGTAGGGGCATTAGGGGATGAGAGCTAAGGAAGAATTGTTCTAAGTCAGCCATAAAAATGTTAGCATACTGCTGTGCTATGTGGGTACCCATAGCAGTGCCGCTGATTTGAAGGTATACATTGTCCCCAAATGTGAAATAGCTGTGGGTGAGGACAATTCACAAAGTTCAGCCACCAGGTTAGCTGTGACATTATCAGGGATACTGTTTCTGACAGCTTGTAGTCCATCTTTGTGTGGAATGTTGGTGTAGAGGGTTTCTACATCCATAGTGGCTAAGATGGCGTTTTCAGGAAGATCACTGATGGATTGTAGTTTCCTCAGGAAATCAGTGGTGTCTCAAAGATAGCTGAGAGTGCTGGTAGCTTAGGGCCTGCGGAGAGAGTTCACATATCCAGACAATCCTGCTGTTAGGGTGTCAATGCCAGAGATGATGGAGCATCCAGGATTTCCAGGTTTATGGATCTTGGGTAGCAAATAGAATACCCCTGCTCGGGGTTCTAGGCATGTATCAGCACAGATCTGTTCCTGTGCTTTTTCAGGGAGTTTCTTGTGCAGATGGTGTAGTTTCTTTTGGTAATCCTCAGTGGGATCAGAGGATAATGGCCTGTAGAACGTGGAGTTAGAGAGCTGCCTAGCAGCCTCTTGTTCATATTCCAACTTATTCATGATGACGACAGCACCTCCTTTGTCAGCCTTTTTGATTATGATGTCAGAGTTGTTCTTGAGGCTGTTGATGGCATTGTATTCAGCATGGCTGAGGTTATGGGACAAGTGATGCAGCTTTTCCGCAATTTCAGCCTGTGCACGTCGACGGAAGCAATCTATGTAGAAGTCGAGTCTGTTGTTTCGACCTTCAGGAGGAGTCAACGCAGAATCCTTCTTATTGTAATGTTGGTAGGAAGGATTCTGTGGGTTAGTATTCAGAGTAGCAGCCGTGTTAGTCTGTATTCGCAAAAAGAAAAGGAGTACTTGTGGCACCTTAGAGACTAACAAATTTATTAGAGCATAAGCTTTCGTGAGCTACAGCTCACTTCATCGGATGCATTTGGTGGTTAGTATGTTTTTTAGAGGTGTGTTGGAAATATTCTTTGAGTTGGACACGTCGATATTATATTGTATTATAGGCATAGATTAGCTGAGGAAAAACTAGAAACCAATTTGGAAAAAATAACAGCTGTATTAGTTTATGGATTAGATTATTGTTGGCAGTGTTTCATAATTCATGATTGCAAAACTCAGTATTTGTGTTTTTGGAGTTGTATAAAAGAAAAAAATCAATAAGATAAAGTAAAACAAAACAAACTAATCCTGTTAATTTCAGTTCTATTCAAAACATAGAGAAAGGGAAATATCAATTTGCCAAATGGAAAAGAATATAATCTGTTGAAGGAAAGGTTATTTTTGTACATCTGGGTGGGAATTAAAAACACTGGATTGTGCACTCTTAAGAAAACATTATTTTTGTAACTCTAGTGAGTAGAGCAGATTAAATAACTGATTTTTCAGGTTGGCGGCAGTTAAAAAAATTGGTTTTGTCAAATTGAATCTGAAAATTCAGAATTTTTGGCCAGTTGAAAAAGTCCGTTTTGGGTTGAATGAAATATGTCACAGTCGTTGAGCCAGGGAGAGAGTGAGAGTGACTCTATAGCTCTGCTCCAATTAATATTTAGTTATTTATACAAAGTGGAACAGCTTTTACAAGGAGAAATGGAGAGAGACACACCCCACAGTACCCTACAGTCCAGGGGTGAGCAAACTTTTTGGCTCAAGGGCCACATCTGAGTACGGAAATTGTATAGCGGGCCATGAATGCTCATGAAATTGGGGGTTGGTGTGCGGGAGAGGGTGAGGGCTCCAACTGGGCATGCGGGCTCTGGGGTGGGGCCAGTAATGGGGAGTTCAGGGTGCAAGAGGGAGCTCCAGACTGGGGCAGAGGGTTGGAGTTCGGGGCGGGGGGAGGGCTCAGGCTGAGGGTGAGAGCTCTGGGGTGGAGCTGGGGATAAGGGGTTGGGGGCGCAGGAGGGTGTTCTGGGCTGGGATGGAGGGGTTCGGAAGATGGGAAAGGGATGAGGGCTGGGGAATGAGGTTGGGGCATGGGAGGGAGTCGGGGTGCAGGGTCCGGGTGGCGCTTACCTCAAGCAGCTCCCAAAAGCAGTGGCATGTCCCTCCTCCGGCTCCTATGCAGAGGCGCGGTCAGGTGCCTCTATGTGCTGCTCGGTCCACAGGCGCCACCCCTGCAGCTCCAATTGGCTGCGGCTTCTGGCCAATGGGAGCTGTGGAGGCGGCACTTGGGCCAGAGGCAGCGTGCGAAACCCCCTGGCTGCCCGTACGCATAGGAGCTGGAAGCAGGACATGCCACTGCTTCCAGAAGCCGTGTGGAGCCACTGCACGGGTAGAAATGGGCAAGCCCTCAACCCCACTCCTCAGCTGGAGTGCTGGACTGGGGCAAGCCCCGGATCCCACACCTTGGCGGGAGCTCGAGGGCCAGATTAAAACATCTGAAGGGCTGGATGCGGCCCCAGGACTGTAGTTTGCCCACCCCTGCTATTAGCCTCTCACATGATAGGGGAAGCCTTGGTTCAAATCCCTGGTTCAGAGCTGGTCTCCATATCCCAGATGAATGCCTTACCACTGGGCTAAAAGTTACAAGGTGGGCAACTCTTCCTTTGAAAATATTTTGCCTAGTTCTGCTAGTGATATGTTCTTATGTTTTCGTTAGATGATATGATGCAGTAATGTCCATGCTGTATACAGAAAGCTTTATACAGACCAAGTAAAATATAAACTAAAAGGGAAGGCTTTAAGACTATAGGCTAGATTGCCCTTGTGTGGATGTGTAAAGCGGTGGGACTAAAGGAGCCTTGCCCCCCCACTTTCCTGCTTCTACACTCCATGCAAAGGCCTGGGTAAATTGTAATCCTAATACTCAGGAGTACAGGGACTGTTCCCTCTGTTTGCCCCAGGGCTGCACATCATCCAAGGCGGTGAAGAGGAGGTAGGGTCATTATGTTGCTCTCCCACAATAGCAGCCCACAGAGCCAGCCAGGTGCATTAGGAGGAGAAGCCTGCGGTGTGAGCTAAGCAGCTGCAATGGCCCTGAGCACCCGAGTTTTCCGGGTGATAGTGTGGCTCTGCATTGCATCCACACATCTATACCTGAATGGCATTGTTTAGCTTAATATTTTAAAAAGGGGCTACATTTTAGAAGATTTTCTACCTATAAAAATCTGAGTACAAAATAATAATAATCAGGTATAAGATAAGAAGTGTCATAGTGAAGTCAGAAACTTAGAAGAAAGCAGATTTCAATGATTGAAGCAGTCAGTGACAGCAAGTTGCAGGGTAGATGGAAGTTGAAACTGTCCAGACAGTCATCCAAGGAGAGATGAAGTGGTCAGGTTATATGCCAATAGATGCTGAGTTAGAGCCGTCTACACACAAATGATACAAAGTTGAAATTAACAGTGAGGCATCTCAGAGGGAAAAAGAAATGGACGAGGGAACAAAGACCTCAAACAACTCCATAGCAGGGGTGATGACGAGAAGATGTAAGGTCTCAACCAACAATTAAATAGGAGTGATTAGAAATATAAGGTTCTGACCTTGAAAGAAAAATGTTGGAGACACCAGCTTCTTGCTCCAGTCACTCAAGGGGGATAAAGCAATCAACAAAAGCCACATTGAGCTCAAGGGGATAAGATAAGAGAGGTATTGTGGTTAGAGGAAGAAATAGGTCATTAACTACCTGGAAAAGAGGAGTTTGAGTACTATAAATGGGTCAAAAACCAGACAGAAGATAATCTCGGAGGCTGTAAAGGAGCAGATGGTCACAAAGGTGACCAGATGATTTCTTCAGAATCATGATGATTTTAAAGGCATGTTTGAAAGAGCACACTCATTGCCAGATCAAGAGGGTATTTGAAAATGGATGTGACAGAGATCACAAGGGGATATTCTGTTTCCATTGTGTATTTTTCTTAAATGCTATTCTATTTATTACTCCTTAGGAGACTGAAAACTTCATGTAAAACTGGGAGATAAGGATTAAGCTTTACTGTCAAGAGGTAAAAGCTCAACCTAATGAATGCAAGCTAAATAGAAGTGAGCTGCCGTTATGGTGGGTGTGGGGAGAGCCATGTCTGTTGACAATTAGTGGCAGGTTTGGCAGCTACGGGTCTATTTGGATTAGGATAAACTTTTTTTATAAACATGTTAATTAACATGAGGCTAAGGTTCTCCTTGATCAGCTATCGCTTGTTAACATATAACTTGTTAGCTAAAGTATGTTGGCTAATGAATTTAAAAAAAAAACAACTCACTCTTTGTTCTTATCTAGACTGACCCTAAGAGGTACTGGAGGTCAGATTGAGGCAGTTTGGGTGCTTATTACAGGAGCAGGGAGAATTAGCAGCTGGGATAGAGAAGTGCCCCTTCACGGCTTTTTTTTTAAATGGCTCTTCAGTCTTTGTTCCAGGGAGTCATGATAGCTCCTTCTTTCTACTGTTCCTTTTGTGAAGAAGGTACATGCATCTGCTTCTCTCCTCTCCTCTGCCTGGTTCCGGTATACTTGTTCTGCTGTGGGGGGACCAACCACACAGTTTCTTCTGCTCCTCCTTCCTGTTTCCAGAAATCTTTCTCTTGGGACTAGGAGGAAATATATGATTCCTTCTTCTTTCCCTTGCTTGTTCACCTCTCTCCTGAGTAAATTGGTGTGGAGAGGTGAAAAAGTCACAGGGAATGCTGCTGGAACAATTCCCAAAGCTTAATTCTGGACCCTTCAGGTAATCTGTCTGAGTTCAGATGTATTTCCAGCTGATAAGAGAATTTGGTATTCTGCAGGGCTTTTGCAGGCTATTCTGTGGGTGCAGAACTGGGGAAATCAGAGGGCCCTGACTATAAAAAATACTTTCTCCTTTAAATATAGTATTGAATGCAGTACTGAGATTTATTGTTGAAAGTTTTAAGAAAAATGTATGTGTCTGCAAAGGCACATGTGTAATTTGAGTAGTATCTTCTTTAAGCTTTTTTTTTTTAAACTGAATACTGAGAATAAGAGCTGTTTGCCACACAAACGTTTTCCAAATAATGTATGATCTACATTTTGAAACTCCATAATAATGGTGCCCATTTACAGCTGACTTATATTTTGGATAAACTTTTTAGATCTATTTGAGCTCTCTGCTTAAACACTGGGGAAGAGTTTTATGAGTTCCTAAACTGAATTACATACTTAATTTTGAAAGTGAAAAACAAAACAAAAGAACACTTTACAGTGAAAACAGGCTACTCATAGATAACAAGCTGAATGATTCAAGCAAACTACTCTGTAACTTTAGATGGCCTTCATCTTGCTAAATGGTAGCTATTTCAAAATATGATATGATATGATATAAAGGTTTTTACAACAAATTATGCTGAAAAACCTCATTACAGTTGTAGGGCTTGCTATGCCCCGATACTGGTCTGGTCTCTGAAGGTACCACCCCTCCCTGTCCACTTTGTGCCTTTACCTATCCTGGAGTGCAATTCCACTATTTTTCCACTTTTAGACTGGGTTCTGGGCTATACCACCCTGTTTATTGACCATACTTATCAGCACATCTGACTCTGTTCAGCACCTGTGATTCTTTGTCCAGATGGCCTTTTTAAAACAGAAGTGTTTAATTTGAACAATAGGAATAAAGCATTTAGAGAAAAGGATATTAAAACAGTCTACATGGATGTCTAGCTTACCTAAAGCCCATCCTGTGATGGGGACTCAGGCAGGCCTAGCTTCTTCAGGCACTTTTTAAACTGATTCCTTTTTTTGCTGTCATGTATTTTTGATCATTTAAAGTTAGTTGGTGCTTTGTGTTGAACACACCTTGGAGTTTGCAGCTGTGAGACTGCTTTTGATATTAAATTATTTTAAATTTACCATGGTTCTGAGTAACATTGAATAAAATTTTAACCTTAGAGAGAGCCCTAGATTGACCTATTTATATTATTTTATTGGCAAGATAGAGATGGGTGTACAAGATCTGTGTTTTTTGTGAAAAATATTTTCCATGTGTTTAGCAGAGCTCATCCAAATATTTACAGCACTATGCCTTCAGATATTATATGACTAGTCATATAATACCATTTGGACATTGCATCTGGGCTTGCATGATGCATTATATGCACAATAAGAACAGTGGCTCACTTCAAGGAGCTTACAATGTACGTATATGTGTTTTCTGTAGGCAAGAATCTTCTTGTTTGATCATTTGTTTTTAATTTACTTGACATTTTACATTCCCTTACCTTCTTCCTCCTCCCCCTATGTAGGTAGTGAAGAATTGCTCTTAAAAGAATGAAGCCATATTTGGGATGCCAACCAGCCATAATCTAGGAAAGAAATATTTTTCTGAAAGTTTACACATCTTCCAAAGTATACTGTATAAAATATCCAAACATAAAGGAAAGCTTAATATTTGTACCTCTCCTGTAGTTCCCGTTCCAGAAAAATCTTGAGGGGCCATTTGAGGTCATCACTGTTGCAGCACCATAAGATGAACCATTGGTGTTTCATACAGAATTTGCTAGTGGTCCATGGCGAACTGCCTGGTCACATCACGTTTGGATCTTTTCCTAGTTTTCAGTTGCTAAGTGTATTTAAAGACAGCTTGTAGCAGGGTGGCTTACCCCAGGGCTAGAGAGCCTAAAGCTAAGCCAGCCCTGATTATGAGTGAGACTAAACTGAGAGGAATAGGTGATGCCAATATAAAAGGCAAAAGAAAGCTGCAGGTGGGGCAGACAGAAGAAGGCAGCATGAGCCAGAAGGCTAGACTTCTGCTAAGAAGAATAAGGTCTCTGTGGACGATAAGCGTTTTGGAGATGGGAGTATGATCTGTGGTGCTATTATGATGGATCTTGTGGTTGGTGCACTGAGGACCATATTGAATTACTTTGGGCTTCTGATCCAGTTTCCAGGGAAGGCTGGTGATAGCCCTGAGAAAGACTATATGCTGATTTTTAGGGGCTCTGAAGAGAGGAAGTAGAGGGGGGAACATCTCTGGCCACAGCGTGGTGCCTGGTTAATGGTGACCCTGCCACACAGCTAAAACATGTTAAATACTTTCTTAATATTACTGTTCCTTGTACCTATGCAAACAACAGTTGTAGCTGATATAGGGATGTTATGCAATTTTGAATCAGAGGGGAAGTGGTATGTATCATGAGTGGGATGGGAAGTGGGATATGTGACAATGTTCATAGTAAGATGTACTCCACACCACGGAAAAGTTTGAGAAACCCTGTTGTAAGTAGTTCAAAAGGAACTATCATGGCCTGATGAAGGCAAACAGAGAAGATAACACAGTTGGTGAAAAAGACAGAATCCAATATTTTGTTTGGCCCACTGCAGTTTCTCCAACATACAAACAAGAATTCCTTATGAAAACAGGATCAGTGAGAGACTCAGACTTTGAGAGTGGGAACTGTAGCAGTGGGGAAAGTATTTGCTTTTTTTAAAGTTTTATGAAATTCCTGAACTTTTACATAATTAACATGGACACAGCAAATATATATTAATAAAAATAGGTGAAGTAAAAGTAAAATCAAGCTATTCAGATTATCATATGGCTTTCCTCTGCAGCCTCATTTCAATTCAGCCAGATTTTAGACAGTTGTAACGAGGTGGCAGACTTTAAGACCCTTCATAAGAATTCAGGGCTTCTCTGTTCATAAATTCATCAATTCTAAGGCCAGAAGGGACAATTATGGTAATCTAGTCTGACTTCCTGTATAACACAGGTCATAGAAATTGTCCAGAATAATTCTTGTTTGAACTATAACGTATGTTTTAGAAAAAACATGCAATTTTCAAAATTGCCAGTGATGAAGAATTCACCAAAACTCTTGTCAAGCTGTTTCACAGGTTAATTGCCTTTCCTATTCAAAATGTATGTCTTATCTCCAGCCTGAACATGTCTAAGTCACCCTCTAGTCAGGAGTTTTATATCCGCATAAAATATAGCATAACTAATTCTGAGTCATGTGTTAGGTGTAGCTTGTTAGCACCAACCAAAAGATAGGAGGGCTTGGTGTGTCAAGGGTCTGGGACAGATGAGGTCTTGCAGAGAAACTGTAGAACAACCAATCTCAATAAGAAAGTTTAGGCTGAAGTTTATGTTCTGTTAGTGTCACTTGAGTTCCCAGCAAAGCCTAATCCAAGGGTGGGGGTAAATTTGCACTGTGCATAAGCATGTATGAATTCTTATTAGAGCAGGGTGGAAACTCCACCTGCTTACTCCAGTATTCTCATAAGAGGTTATTCCTTAATACCCTTTGAAAACTGTAATTCCATAGCTTTCAGATAATACACAGCATTCGTTTGACAGTAAGTGCAGTGATTCTTGAGAGAGCAAAAACTAAAATAAGGTCAAAATTGAAGAGTTTGTGGCATGGAAGACAAGATGCCAGAATTATATGATAGAAAGTCTGATTTCATGAACCATCATGGCTAGAAAAAATGCTATATATCATTGAAAAGTTAATGTATGTACAGCACTCATTTCTAGCCCTGGTAGTTAGCTCATTATTGGGCATTAAAAAGTGGCAGTGATTGTTCAGACCAGCAATTGTTCATTTACTGTTGCCTGACTGAATAGTCTGAATTTCTTTGCAATTTCTGTTTTATTGCCATATCCAAAACATAGTCAGCAGCTGTGCAGAGTCTCAATGGAAAACACTTACATTGCAAATGTTGAAAACATCAGTAGTTAGGAATGGGCGAGCAAAAAATGGAGACTTATAATTGCCGTTTTAAACCATAACATGATCTGGGTGATGCAAAGTACAGTTTTCATGCTTCATCCTCTTTATTGTAGAAACCAAAATTGTGCCTTAGTTAGAAGAAAACAGAGTTGGAGCATTTGCTAAATATATAGATGGGGATAAAAATATTGTCATGATCCAAGATTCAGAACCTGTCGTCGTAAGCCCAGAACCAGTGCCCACTCCCCCCACTCCAAAAAAATAAAAATAAAAGGCATTATGAAAAATGAGGGCCTTTTCCTTGTCCTTTCTCCAAAGCCATGTGGTAGGATAAGGTGACTTAAATGAGAGACACGACAAAAGTTACTGAAGCAGGAAGTTTTAGCTGATAATGAAATCATTTCTGAAGCCTAACAAGGTTTTCTTTAAACTTAATTGAATAATTTTCTATGTCCAACTTTAATGCAATATAAAATGGGGGAACAGTTACTCCATGTGGCATGAAGAGAACCGTGACCCTGAATGCCACATTATCCCCCAAATAGACATTTTCCATTCTCTGCTGTTTGACTTTCTGTAATATTCTTTGGTATCATTTAATGGTTATTTAGGGATTTTTTATTTTAGAAATACTGCTTTAGTTTGATTCTTGGAATATCTCTGAGAAAAAATTAAATAAATTATCTATCATTTATCTATGAATGTAAAAAGGTTAAAAAAAGGGACTTCAGTTTGGGTTGATGCTGATGAGCTACAGTATTAATTTTGCTCATTATTAAGTTCTAGTGCTAAGTTTTATTTTTTTTAAATGTTGTTCTCTGTCATTTTCATAAACATAAAAATTAAACATGGCAAGGATGTATTAAGTCCTCTTGTATAGTGGATCTCAACACTTTCTATACCACAACCCTCTTTTCCATTTAGCAATATGGGAAGGCCATGACAGTTGTGATCCCTGATACCTGTTTGTAACTTCCCAGGAATTTGTGATTGCCAGGGTGAGAACCCCAGTTCTAATATATCCCCTGCCAGTGTACAATTGTCCCCTACAGTACATTTTCTAATACTTTATTCAGTACGGCTTTGAATATTCTAGGTGATAGGTGTTCCACTACTACTGTTGAGGCTATTCCCCAATCTAATACTTGCAGAACTTTCTGTCAAAAAGTTTTTCTTGCTATTCTGTCTACATTTTCCTTGACTTAATTTCATCCCATGGCCATCCCTAGTTTTGCTTCCTTGTATCAATCTAAATACAACCTAAATAACCTTCTCTCTCTTCATTGTTTTACAACCTTCAGGTACTTATATTTTTTGTTTTGATTTCCAAAATGTGCTCTTCAGAAACTCTAGGTGCATGTCCCACAAATTATTTGAAAATACATTAAAAATGGACGAATATCAACCTTTTCCTTCAACTCATTAGGGCTAATAATTTCCACTCCACACTTGAACACAAGCCTGGGAAATTAAATATACCTTATTGTGGCCAAAACTGTTATGTTCTCATCTCAGTTGCTGCTTTGCTAAACTAAACATAGTTAGCGCCTAATCTTTCCTCAAGTGAAATCCCAGTACTCCTGGGAAATGGATTTTGCTATTTTCTGAACATCTTATAATTTGTCAAGCTCTTTCTGGCAATGAGGGCCTTAGAACTAAACATGTTATTAGGTGAAGTGGGATGAAAGCCATATAATAACATTACCTCCTTGCTCTGTGATGCAATATTTTGTTTGTGGAGACCAAAATTATCTTGGCCTTGTCTGCTGCAGTGTCTCACTGCAATAATATATTTAATTGTCTGACCACTGTCGCATCCTTGTCCCTTTTCACAAAAGGCGTTCTTCTGCCCTGTGATCCAAAATGCTTGAATCCATCAGATGGTCTTTCAGTCTTCTCTTTTCTTCTGTCATACCTGGCAATAGTAGAGCCCTGAAGTGCATTGCATGGAGCCCTGAAGTGACTCTGTATCAAATCTTCCTTCACTGGAGTGCTTTGTTTCCATATGGATTACAATCCATGAGAATTCCCCATGCGCCTTCAGTATATTTATGCCCTTATTGTGATGGAAATCCTGGCCCAAGGGATGTAGCACACCATCTTTTTTAAATCTGGGCTACAGAAGTGTTGGTTAGGGTTCTGCAGAATGAAGGATTATCACCCCCAATGGGGCTTACTTGCCTTTTTTTTTCTTGCTGGTGGTTCCCTTTCATTCCTGTCTTCTCTCTGTCTGTCATCTTGGTAATGATCTGGCATATATTTGGTTAATTCTCAGTCTGCTTCTGCTCTTCCTCCTCAAAAGTAGAATGCTCATTGTTGGGGATTAGAATGAAATGCTCCATAGATGTTTTCATTCTGCTTGGTTACTACCCTTCCTAACTGCCACATTCTTTCACCTCCTTTCTTGTCCCTCCATAACTCTCATCCATCGTCTGAGTTTGTGGTGTCCTTCATAGCTCCTTTCTTTGTGTTTCATTTAATTCGATTTTCTTGGTTCTTTCTAGTTCTTTCAGCTGCTGTTTGAACTCCTATGCCTTTTCCTTGAGATAGAAGAACAAGCACGCACTTTTGATACAAATGTTGCTCTGCTGGTCTTTGTTCAAAGATGAGCTTTTCACAGTTTCCACTTCAGATCACTTTGTTCCCGTGGTATCCATTCTATATCAGAGTTTCATTTACTTGATTAGTGTTTCTACGCTTGTGACCTGTCAGCGTCCAGACACTAAACCTTCTTCCTCTTGGAAATCCCACTTTGCCACTACTCTGCCTATTACTGTTTCAGCATTCGCTGCATCACAGACCTTTTATGCCTAATTCAGCTCCACCATTAACGTTGATTTACAGCTCTCAGTAGCCTGCTCAACCTCCACAGGTTGAAGAAAGATAAAAACTGGAAAGTTGCCAAGCAAAAGGCGCATCCTCAGTAAAAGTGCTGAGTTTATGGAGGCAGGAAAACAAGACTGTGCTTCTTTTGAGATAGTTAAAGCATTAAATAAAGCACTGCAATTTAAGAATTTACAATCATGTGGTGATAAATTACAGATTGTGTTTCATATGTAGTCATAATTGTATTATAAATCTCAGTAAATAATAGGTTTAGAAGGCCTCACGTCATATTGGATAATATAAGCTTGCATAGGGATAGTATGCAGTAATCAAGAATAAGATGGAAGGAACAATCTTCATAATGATAATAAAAAGATAAAATGCAATTTTTGCGCATGATACTGTGTACTCTATATTATGAACACATTTCATCCACACTTCAGATTTTTGATCCAATTGTTGTGTGATGAGAAAAGTACAGTTAAAAGGTTTTCTTAAAATGCTAAATAATAAATGGTTTTGGTTTAAAAGAATTGTTTGCCTGAATTTACACTCCACCCAGATTCCCCCCACATTACACAGCTCCAGCATATTATAGCTGATTAACAATGATGTAACAACAAAATATTTCTTAAAAATAAGAACTTTCTATTTAACCCTTATCCTTGCATAGAGTAATAGCAGTTGCTTTGACAGTCATCTTGATTGAGTTGGTGAAATTACTGTCTTTTTTTCTGGACAAAAGAAAAATATCTGTGACTTGCATCTTTAGTGGAGCTTGCAACAGCTGCTCTGTCTGTCTTCTAGCTACAGCAGCTGTTTTATGTAGGTGGTAAATGAAAAACACAAAGGTTTGTTTCTGCTGTGGATTTTTTCATTCTTTTATTTGCAGCTTATTTTTGAAGACATGGATCTAATTTTGGATTTCATTGTCAGAAAAAGTAATTTAAAAAATTATTACATTTTAAAGGCTAGGACTTTTCTCCATGGAGTCAGGTCTCACTCACAAAGGTAAATTTACTCAGATGTTAACTTTGCAGGATCTGGCCCTAACACTGTTTCCAAGAATGTGAGCTTTCAAAAGCAAATAAAAATATGATTTATTGTAGCATGTCTATTATATGGGACCAATTGGGGCACTGTGCTATGATGAAATTAACTCTGACAGTCATGATATTTTTACACCTAAGATAGCTGGTGGACATATTTGAGAAAAATTACAGTATTTTTTTTCACTGTACTGTTGCTTTTGTTATAGCTCTCCATCCATTATTACATAAACAGTACACTAGCAATGTGTTTCTGTAGCCTCATTAATATGGATATTTTATACACACCTGAATGGTTTACATTGGGAGGGTTTCTTGAATCAGTCTGGAAACTGAAGCTGAGTGTGATTTTGATGGGTTTGGGCCCTTTGGGGTGTCACCTGATGTTCTGGGATGCCAGTGAGTCAGCCTATTCTGCCAGCCTGGATCCCCTTTACCTGGCCTTGCTGGGTTAGGCTCACAAGCCTCTTCCAGCCAAGCACACAGGCAGAGCTACACCCAGCTGCACAAAGAAACAGAGATCCGCTCCGGAAAGATTCAGCCTTAGGGGCTTGCCCCAACACTTTGGTGCCCACTCCCTTTAAGGGGTGCAAACTCAAAGGTTTTATGAAATTCACCTCCTCCCTCGATGTGAAGGGAGATATGCACAACTTCTTGTCCCCCCAGTTAGAAATTACATAAACTGGGTTATATTATAAACAAGAAATAAGTTTATTAACCATGAAAGGTGAATTTGAAGTGAATATAAGAGATAACAGATGGAACAAAGCAGATTACTGACCAAATAAAGCAAAACATGCAAGCTAAGCTCAATATACTTAAGAAACAAGTTACAAAATGTAAATTCTCACCCTAAATG
The DNA here is from genome assembly GCF_009764565.3 of Dermochelys coriacea. Classification (NCBI taxonomy): domain Eukaryota; kingdom Metazoa; phylum Chordata; order Testudines; family Dermochelyidae; genus Dermochelys; species Dermochelys coriacea. Next base: position 69,302,359 of record NC_050071.1, read on the forward strand.
TTATTTTAGGCTGGTTGCAAAGTTTCTGTGGTTCAGCGTTCCAGTTATATTTCTTTTCAGACTGGACCCATCTCAGTCTTGGCTCCCCCTGGCTTTCCCTTCAGTTGCCTTTAGCAGTCTTTCTTCTTGGGCAAACAGGCCATGGAGAAGAGGAGCCCCGTTTGCCTTCCTCCCCATTCTTAAATAGGATTTACATAAGGTGGGAATCCTTTGTTTCCCAAACTTAACCCCCACTTCCCTTCCAGTGGAAAGTTACAAGAAGTCCCAGGTAATGTTTATTATCAGGTGACAATACCACTTGATTTTGTGGTATCACAGCATCCATGAGTCAGTGGCAGTATGAACTGTTCGCAGGAAGGCCAAGTCTTTTCACAGTGCACTGTCCTCGCGAATGGGCCGTCAGCCCTGTCTGGCTTTTCCATTGTTGTATCTGAAGTGTCAGCAGTGGGCATCACCCAAAGTTGATGGTGAACTACAGATACATAGTCAATATTCCTAAATTGAGGTAGAGAAAAGATACAGGCATACAAATTGGATAATCAAGTTCAGTAAATTATAACCTTTCCAATGATATCTTACAAGACCCATCTTGAATAAAGTACATTTCAGTTATGTCATATTCATATCATAAGCATGTTTTCATAAAGAATATGGAGTGAAACGTCAAAGTGATTTCCCATCTGAGGTGTTTGTGTGTTTTATGGAGGAGTAGGAATGATGCCATAGTTAAGGCTGGGTTGTGTTTTTACTTAAAGTGGACATTCAGCTCCCTCTTTTTGTGTGAAAATGCAATGTAAATGCCCCAAATGTTCACTACACAATATGGATTTTTGGAAACTTTTCAAGAAAATCTGCAGGTTTCTCACTTCAGTTAAAAATTGTCCTTAAAAAAAGTTCACATTTTGAGTCTCAAGACTTTTGGACCTTTCTAGTTTAAAAACAGAGGAAAGTGGGAAGTCATACATGTGTACAAAGTGAAAGTTTGCAGGCAGAGGCGGGATTCTCTCTTGATTCATATAATTATTTTGATAATTTGTTCAATTTTCATCATAAGCAAATCCTTATGTGCAATGGCTAGTGATAAAGAACAAGAATTACATTAGCTACTTTCATTCTCCAATGTGGCATGCAGAAGTCTTTTTGAACAGTTTAGATGAGAAATACAACCCTGCCTTTTGTCAAATGTTCCTTGAATCCAAAATTGGCAATTACCACAGTGATGTATATTGGATTTTGCTAGTCCTGGAACATTTGTGTTGTGCTGAAGATCTTTGAGAAAGGAATGAAAACTTTTTGAAGACCAGGTTCTTAGTGAAATTGGCTGAACCATTGAATGACCAACAGAATCTTTGACACAGTAGCTTGTTCTTTGTTGAACATTCTGTTCTTCACAAAACTGTTCAGATGATTCAAGAGCAGAGCATTCGTTCCAGCCAAATGTTTTAACTAAGATCCTTGTTTCATCAATGTAGCTTTTGCTTTTTGAAGATCCTGTTCTTTTCTAGTTTACTAAAGAAAAATGAAAAATTGGACAAAAATGAACATTTCAATAATTTTTTTGAGAAAATGGTTTATGAAAACTTGTATTCAGAATACAACTTTTGTCATGGGAAAAATCTTGTTTGAAAATGTTCAATCAGCTTTCTTTCAATGACTTTAGAAGAGCAATACAATACTGTTGTTACATGTGTTCATATGAAACTGGGGCTAACACAGTGGAAATAAATGGATTTTTGTATACTATCATCATTTGTATTGTGCCATAGAGGAAGATCTTCACCAAAGAAGTGGCTACTTTCATAGAGAGCAGGTTCTCATGAAAATGCCTCTTTGTGTAATGTACTGTGTTGGCTGGGCACTTTAACAAAGATCCTGCTTTTTTTGTGTGTAAGTAATCTGAGAGAGAGAGGGTCAGAGACTTCCTTAATTTAAAAAAATAAGAAGTGGGACACTAATACAACATTGTGCATCACTTAGGATGGTCTGCACATAACATACTAACACAAAGCATGCCTAACCACAGAAACAAAGAAATGAAAAGTTAGGGCATCTAGCAGTACATACCCTTAATCCTCAAGCGAGAAACACACATTTTAATGATAGAACCATCACCTTACATCACAGACAATGCACCACAACCATAACTAATCTTCCAGCACCTCTTCCACAAATGTGAAGACTTGTAGGAATGAAGGCAATAATGTTTAATGGTGGGAATTTTGGGGAAAGTTGGCATCCTTACTGGAGCAGAGTTAAGGCTGGGATGAGTTGGGTATAGAGCTGTGTTAGTAGTGAAATGCGTATCTCTGAGTGAAGGAGGACAAGGATCACTTTAAATTTGCTTGCTTATTGAGGTTTTGGTGAGATACATAACCTTTTGTTCAGTCTTAACTGACATACAATACTGTGATTTTGTGTATTAAAATATCTGTATTTTAATAATGTTTAACCCCAGATATAAAAAAACTTTCAGCTTTTGCCTTTTTTGTATTTAGAACTTGCCATTTTCTATTATCATTTTTATTAGTTATATTTAACCCTAACTCTTTTGTATTTAAACTCATTTTTAATTCTCACTCCACTTTATTTGTTGCTTTTTTTATACACCATGGCCTTGCCTCCAAATTCTGTCCCTTCCACAGAAATTCTCATGGTTTAATATTTACATGTAGAGGAACTTTGGTATAGCTGTTGTTCTTGCTCATTCCCTTGAGGTATCAAGAGTTACAAGAACATGATGTCTTCTCACCTCAACATAGTGCCAGTTGTACTTTTATCTATTTCTGTAGATTTTGTAAATTTTACGTGCTCTGTCTAACAATACTTAATTTTTTATTTGTTTTTTATTCCAATCAAGAGTATTTTATTACTCTTCTTTAAAAAGAAGAGGTGGGAAAATCCAAAAATATTAAGTTTCTTGAAGACATAGGAAAGAGTCTTTTTAGCACATTACATTTTAATAGCAATGTAGAATACACTTTGATTTCTCTTGACACATATAGCTGTGGAAGAATTTGTATTTGTTAAAGTTTTAGTTAGCCAGGACCATTGTAGTCAGTTATTAACATATGGCTGTGTCCATACATATGGGTCTCAGATATTTTTATGTCTAGTGCAATGTCTACAAAAAAAAATTCCCTCCTGGATCCATACACAGAGTTGACCCTCTGTGCACAAATGCTCCCCTTCCAAGTAGAGGTCTCAGCTGCTAACACTGTGACACCATTCTGGAAACTTGTAGAGGCCTTTCCATGTGGTCTGGAATCTACACTGGGGCAGACTATGAAGCCCAGGTTGTGCTGAGCCTGGGGACAAGGATAAGGGGAGTGTACATTGCTCCCTCTATGGCCCTGTGGAAGTTAGTCCGAAAAGATAATACAGAACTATTTTTCCTGCTTCCCCCCAGCTTGATTTCTGGAAGTCCTGGGGGAAGCTGTGGTCAATGGAAGACTCTGGAAGTATTGCCCTAATGGGTGATTGGAAGCAAGACACAGGGTGTCTTCATGGACAGATTCAGCCTTGCGTAGATCTATCAGGTTTGGGAACAGACCACATCGACTGTTCTATGGGGCAGGCAAACCACAGGTATCATAATGGGGTGATGAGTTATGGGGGATTTCTTTGAGGCCTTCTGCATGGAGATTTCCTGTCTCCACTGATCTTTCTGCAAAAGGGAACTGATCTGGGCCTTCACTACCATATCATCTTCAGCATTGCCAAGTCTCACAATGTCTGTGGTAATTTTAAGGGTTTTCGTGAATTTCTGATTTCTACTTTCAAGTTTTTGAAGTTTGAACTTACCCAGAATGGCCACCAACATGCACTGCTCTCAATGAGATTGAAGCCTCAGCAATAGGACTACCATGGTCATTTAATCTATTCTAATTAAAGTGAGGTTGCCCCAAGCAAAGGTGGCCATCACCTCCCATTTTTCCAGTGGTGAAGAAGTTAGGTGGTTCTCAGATAAATTGTGGTCCTTTAGTTACTATGTAAGGGCCAGGCAGGGGATTGTAGAACTGCAGAGAATTAGAGTAGGGGCTCTCAAACTTTTTTACTGGTGATCCCTTTCACATAGCAAGCCTCTGAGTGCGACATCCCTTATAAATTAAAAACACTTTTAAATATATTTAACACCATTATAAATGCTCTGTGCAAAGTGGGGTTTGGGGTGGAAGCTGACTGCTCGCAACCCCCCATGTAATAACCTCGTGACCCCCTGAGGGGTCCTGACCCCCAATTTGAGAACCCCCGAACTAGAGGGTATGGGCAGGAGGGAGGGATATGTGTTAGTAAATAAGTTAAAAAACTGTGAGACAGGAGAATATGGGGAGCAGGAGACAGATAGATGGAGGTGTAGGGGAATGTGTCATGGCAGAATAGTAGATAGGAGACTGGGAGGGAAAAGTGAGGAAATATGGGGGTTAAGTGAATGTAGGGTGTGGGTAGGGAACATGAGACTTTGAGAGAGAATGAGTGAGGAAGGTGACTGTCCTATTTAGGGCAGAAAGAAAATTGACAAAATGACAGCTCCCTGGACCTCAGAGAACAGGAGAGACAGAGTAGGGGGCACTCCAGTGAACAAGGAGCTCTGCAGATTTGTACTTAAGGCTGAATGTTGAACCTAAGATGATCACACACAAATTGGGGGTGGGCAGTTTCCACCTAAAGATGAAAAAAAATCAGAAGGAAGGTGAAAAACAATGTGATTTTAAGCTTGATTTTTTTAAACCATAGTTTTGGGGTGTCTGAAACATGGTTTTAGAATGCTTTGTCTTGGCATTAATAACTGCCTATTAGTAACTGTGAGTAATAATATGTTAGAATGCATTATGTGCAATTGGAAGTGCAGGGTTAAAACACTAATTTTACCAGGCTGTGTAGCTTTTTTTCACAGATATATAGAAGTACTGTTTTAATGGATTTTACCATGCATTGCACTCTTGATTGGAAAATTACAGATCCTGAATCCAGTAATTTTAAGAACTAAAATAGCTTTGACTCCACTTCAGATTTTTGTTTAACCTTTCCTGATATTCTCTATCAATAGTATTGCAAGGAAAGTCAGCCTATTGAAGGTCAAGCCATAAAATAGATATACATTAGCTAAGAAAATTCATTGTTTTGCCACCACTGAAGTTCCAATTTGAAACATTTGTAGTTTGAATGGATTTATAAACAATTTTTAAAATTCAGATCAAATATTAATATTGTTGTGGCTTATTATGCTCATTTGGTTTTGTTCATTTTAATATTTAAACTTCTTCCTTACTGAATTTAAGTAATATGAACATTTAGGAGGATTAATTATTGTTTTCAATGCTTGTTCTACTTTCCCTTTATTCATGTTTATTAAATAAAAACTTCAAAATAAAAATAAAAATTAGTCATAATAGGTATTGTATACAAAATACAAAAGGAAAACATCCAAATCCTCCTCCACCCCAGACTTTGTCCTGAGAACTAAAAAGTCAATTTGATATCATAGGCCTCCATGTCAATTGCAATTTTTTTTCTCTCTCTCTCTCGTTATTTAATTTGCGTAGAACATCTCTTAAGATTCTTGAGATAAGTTAAGTGCAGAACTGAAGGGAAATGTTCCCACATAGTGTGTGACTTTAAACCAGGGGTGCAAAATAAATATAATCAGTGAATGTCATATTCTGTAATGAGTTAGAATCAATTTTGCACACTTGGGTCAAAATCTTCCTTTTACCGGTCAGAATCACACTGGGGAGAGTGTACTGTAGAGCAGGTGCTACTGGGTAAGATGGCTCATGATGACTAGGTAGGGGTGGACCCTACTGCTCTTTTGAACTCCTGTGTACCCCTGTTTACCACCTGCTGTTTAGTTAGTAGGCCCAATGCTACAAGATGCAGAGTACCCTCCACTCCCGCTTTTGGGAGCTGACTGTGCTTAAAATTTCATCAGATCTGGCACAGTATGCAGTAGAAAACTAGGGGCCTCACTACATCCCTAAAACAGCAGATAATTCTCCTTGTGGCCACGGGGTGGTAGCTAGCCCCTCAACAAAGCACTCTTTAATGTTACGCTACAGTCTCCCACAGCTGCTGTGAAGAGGATGAGAGCGCAGCTTCTTGTGCCTTCTACCACCACAACAAAGTTCAGGGTTTTGTCTTTAAGAATGTTGTCATCTTCTAAAATTTCCTCAAGCCTAACGTTGTCATTTCTACAAAATATTTAAGAATAATCTCCCTTCTCAAACGTTTGCATGTTTTTTCAGAACAAATCATAGTTTTACGTTTCAATTTGTGCACCTATTTTCAGTACTGTCCACGTAATTTGTTTATAGCCTAATTTGAAAAAGAATTGCTGATGCCTCCATTATGCTGCAATTCCAGAGTTTGTAACCCCGTTTTAAGCATAACTTTCCAAATAGGAGAATTTTTCCACCTGAGCGGAAAGTTTGGTTAACACATATAGAAATCAAACTAATGTCTACGTTTGCTAAAATATTTGTTGGATCACAGTGAAATACTACAACCCAAGCCTCTTAGAACTGTCCTTAGTAACTAAGTAAGTCAATTGCCGTGCCAGCAGAAGAATCTGTCCTGTCTCAGAGCCTCTTCTTCTGCCCCTCCACCCCCACGAACATGATACAGTTCTGTGGTCACCTAGAATCCTATTTTCGACATCTCCAACTCAAGGAATATTTCCAACACATCTCTGAAGAGCATACTAACCCACAGACCTTCCTACCAACACTACAAAAAGAAGGATTCTGGGTGGACTCCTCCTGAAGGTCGAAACAACAGACTGGACTTCTATATAGATTGCTTCCGCCAATGTGCACGGGCTGAAATTGTGGAAAAGCAGTATCCCTTGCACCATAACCTCAGCCGTGCAGAACACAGTGCCATCCACAGCTTCAGAAACAACTCTGACATCATAATCAAAAAAGCAGACAAAGGAGGTGCTGTCGTCATCATGAATAGGTCAGAATATGAACAAGAGGCTGCTAGGCAGCTCTCCAACACCACTTTCTACAAGCCACTACCCTCTGATCCCACTGAGGATTACCAAAAGAAACTACACCATCTGCTCAAGAAACTCCCTGAAAAAGCACAGGAGCAAATCCGCACAGACATTCTCCTAGAACCCCTAGCAGGGGTATTCTATTTGCTACCCAAGATCCATAAACCTGAAATCCTGGATGCTCCATCATCTTAGGCATTGGCACCCTGACAGCAGGATTGTCTGGATATGTGAACTCTCTCCGCAGGCTCTACACTATCAGCACTCGTAGCTATATCTTCGAGACACCACTGACTTCCTGAGGAAACTACAATTCATCGGTGATCTTCCTGAAAACACCATCCTAGCCACTATGGATGGAGAAACTCTCTACACCAACATTCCACATGAAGATGGACTACAAGCTGTCAGAAACAGTATCCCCGATAATGTCATGGCTGACCTGGTGGCTGAACTTTGTGACTTTGTCCTCAAGGAAATTGCTGGAGGGACCTGGATGAAAAGGGTTGGGGGGGAGATGGTGGTCCCCCCCTCCCCCCCCGAAGTGGCTGGAATTTTTAAGGTCCCGGCAAGAGAATTGCTGGAGGGACCTGGATGAAAAGGGGGGGAGAGCTGGTGGAAGGCCCCCCATAAACAAATTGTCTGGAATGGAGGGTCCCGGCAGTGGATCTGCTGGAGGGACATAAGTTTTGCATCTGCACTACACATTCTATCTGCCAGGTTAATCCCAGACATCTAATAATAAAGTTGTAGCCTGATTAAACCCATATCTAATGTCTCCTGTCATTCTTTCAGCATAGCCAGACAACTGTCCTCGTACCTAAGTAAGTCAATTGCAGTGTCACTAAGTATAGTTAGTTTGGTGTTAACAACTGCTGTGTTTTAGGTTCAAATGCCAACAACCTTTTCTCAGCTATGCTTTTACTCATGTCAATATTAGTATAGTCTTTAATATATTTTTCTTATTACAAAATGGCTGTGAACATTTAGATTTGTCGTTTTATTTAATAGGTAATGAATTGCAAAAACATTAGTATGAACACCAAACAAGTTTCACATCAGCTAATTGTTGGTATTTAGTTTACATTAAATATGAAGTTTGTTTACATGTTCATAGATCTTAATGCTGGAGGGAGGGTTGTCATGTTTATCTAGTCTCACTTCCTGCATAACATAGCCCGTAGCATTTCACCAATCACTTCTACTCCAAGCCTATAACTTGTGATTGAACTGCAGCATATCTTTTAGAAAAACATCCAGTCTTTGTTTAATATAAATATTGCTTTGTGTGTGTGTGTGTGTGTGTGTGTGCGTGTGCACATGCTTGTCAATACACAAAATTTTGTTGGGAACTATATGTGGTTTCTACCACACATTCCAGCCTTAACTCTTCCCCCCTTTTTTTCTTCTTTACAAATCCCTTTACTAAATAACTTCTACCCCCTCCCTGCCCCAACACTAGATATTTGTTGTGGATATTTGGTGTAATAGTTGGTCATGTTGAGGGAAGGTAACTTGGTAAAGAAATGTGCGCAATACAGTAGTAAAAGGGGATAATAAGAGGCTGGCATCCTAAGGGGACAAAATTAAGGTTGTGGTACGTGGTAGTTGTTGTGCTGTTAAGGTGTGTGTGCCTATGAATAGAGGAAAAGAGTATATTTATCATTAGGTTGCTTAATGTCTCATTTCTTTGCTTTTGTTGGTTCAAGTCAGGTAGGTGTATAGGGGTGTGTGTGTGTGTAGCAATGCTAACTGCTTCACTGCTTTTTGTGTATTAATTTTCTAGGATTCTTTAAGACTTGATTGATTGGGTGAGAATGCAGATTTGTAGGGATGCAAAAGTGCAACAGCATGAACCCTGCGTGCATGAACGCTTCTCCACTGTGACAGAAAATTGTAGCTCCTGTTGGAGATTTTATGTGGGCTTGTCCTCATCAATGAATCTATCAGGGTTTGTGTGAGTGGTCTCCATCAATAAGGTTTATGTACATTGTGCATAAACTTTCAGTTCCAATGTGAATATTGGCTAAATATGACACTAAATACATTAAAAAATACATATTGCACTAGAACTAGTCAGGATCTGCTCTCTATTAACTTTTACATAAACAGATCCCATAGCTCTTTCCCTGGGAGTTTTGATGGACTCATGGATCTGATTCCATTAAAAGGTTGTTTATAATGTGATATTTTATAATGTGATAGCTGAAATACTTTTTTTCTGTTGTAACTATTGTTTCAGATTCAAAAAACTTACAGTACTTTCTCTAAATTCATTTGAGTGTTAACATTTTCAAATGAAGAGAATAAATTTTAAACAGCAAGTTTAGGATTCCTTTTTTGTTGTTGTTAACAAAATGGTATACAAGATAAGAAATTAGATTAATTTGAGATTGCCTCCCAATACAAATACCTCCAGGTCTTCCAGTTTTGTTTTGGTCATTTTGCAGGCTTTATTCCACAGTTTTTGTTTTGAAGCACTAAATGATCTGACTCTTGCTCATTTCTTGGAGCAAAATTATCAAGAGACAGTTATCTTTACAGGGAGTAATAGACACACATATCCAAACAAGTCAGTCTTGCCAGTAGTTGCAAAAAGAGAGTCAAAAGAATTCTTAACTGTTTATCTTCTCACCACACAATTTCTAACCTCATACAGGCAAGGATTCCTCTGCTTACTCTTACTAAATTAAGGGAGGCATTCTACGAGAAGACAGCACCTGAATTGCATTCTTGAAATATTTTTGGTCCCTAAGAAATTTAAAACTGGGGGAGGGATATGCATTCAGCACTGGTACCTCTACTCTTGCATAAAATTCCAGAAATTCATGGTGGCAATATTCTGTTTAGTTTTACTAATTAAGGGATATGTTTCACTGATCTCTGAGCAAAACTCCCATTGCAGTTTTGTTCAAAAATTAATGGAAGGATATACCTTCTATTCATGACAGTCCCAACCTTTTTGTCAGAAAAAGGCAATTATCAGGAAGTTGCTCCCTTTATACTTTAAGGAAGCATCAAAGGGTAGACAATCCGACAGGACCGCATTAACCAGATTAGAGACCTGGGACTAATGTTTTTCAGAGGCCCCTTTTTTGTTGTGAACATGTTATTAATGAAAGCAAAAAGGTACCCCAGCTACTGACAATCAACAAGTCATGTATATTACTGAATAAACAACAAAAGAAAATCAGTGGCAATGAACAGGTTATATAGTAATTGGATAAACATTAAACGTTACGAGTCAAATGAAATGCTGTGTGTTTAAACTGGCATCTTGCAAGCTTTAAGTGCTGCAAATGTTACTGTATCCTCAAAAAGTATGTGAAGTAAGTCCCAGTCGATTGACATGATAGCAAGAACATTAAGCTTTGTTTCTACTATAGTTGATCGAAAATTATTTTTTTATTAAAGCAAGCTTAAAGAATGCTCACTCTGCTTCACAGTTAGCAATGGTTACAGTCCAATACAATTTCAATGCAATGAAAATATTCAGGAAGACATCACCGAGATCTTTGTCATGCAAAAAATGCGATGATTCAAGTAGTACTCTTATCCTGAATGTCACAATATCTTATAAATCCTGAACATGTATATGTTTTGGTGAAAAGCTCAGGCTCTAGCTCATTTAGGTAAGTGTTAAGCTGTGCCTGAGTGAATCTTTTTATCTCCTCTTCACTTTGTACTTGATCAAGAGATGTGCTGAACTATCCACAAGGTATGGCTTCCTTACAATATGCCCTTGTTTTTACTTCTGAACTTAGCTTGTCAAGAATAAGGTACAGCACTTAACCTCAAATTTCCTTCTTCCTCAAATATAGTGTCATTTTTGCTTTACAGTACGTTTGTATTCTTCATGGTTGGACTCATCAACATCACTTCCCAATTTTTTTTTACTTTCACCTCAAAATAATCTAACTGAGATTGTAAGCTTGTGACAAACTCTTCCAAGGAAGTCGGCAAATCAACAGCAACAACATGATCCAGACCTGGCTTTTGAAGCTTTATGCTAGTTTTGTCAAATCTTTCTAGTGTCACATTCCCCACAATACTCATAAATGCAGTTTTCATTTGGCACATTTTCTTGTATAACAGTTGTGCTTCACTTTGAGTTTCATGGTCTTCCTTGGCGTTATCCATTCCTTCTTTCAAACAGTGTTGATTGCCCTCATAGTTCACTAGAATTGTTTTACAAGATTCGGCATGACAGCATCTCATATCGGACAGGGCTTTTCGGACCAGGAGAGCTCCTTGTTCAGTCAAGGTAAGATTGTTACACAGAAGCTGCCATTGCCTGGGTGATGAGACACACAAAAAACGTTTCTGGAGAAAACTAAAAAGTTTGATGGCAAGAATCAGTGCTGTGAATTCCAGAGAATGAGCTGTGCATGTCACATATACAGCTACTGGGTTTAGTCTTTTGATCTGAACTTGAAGACCTTCATATTTTCCATATATGTTACTTGCATTATTGTATGACTGACTGCTGCAGTTTTCAATAGCAGTGTTGTTTTTGTCCAATAAAGACTTCACAGTCTGGAAAAGTGACTTTCTTGTGTGGCTTTCAATTTCCATGGAAATGCTCATATATGGCACCATGTAAGCAATATTGTAAAATGATAGGTAACTGATCAACATGAGCGATATCAGGAGCTGAATCTACTGTCAAAGAGAAGTATTTTGCCTGTTTGACTTGATTTACAATGAATTCACAAACCTTACATCCCATTAGCTCAGTAAAGTCATCACAGATGGTGTTCAACATGTAGGGCAGGTGACATTTCCCTTTGTTTCTATAGCATTTGATATGCTCACTTAGAAATGGGTCAAATTCAGCAATGGCATCAAGAATACTTACATAATTTCCATTCAGAGGTGATAACTTCCTCCCTTCCTCTAAATGCTAAACTGTGTTCAGTGAGAAGCTCAATAACTGTCACAATATGCCTTAAAACTTCCTTCCAGAAAGCAGTTTGCATTAGAAGCATCTCCCTGTCTATGTGATTCTTGCCTGGTAACTGTGGTAGTCATGCAACCATGGCATTGCAAAGTTCCATGCTGTTTGCATAAGAACAAGTCTTCTCCTGCTTTTTTCCAGTCAGAAATGTCTGGGGTCATGAAGGTGCTAAGATTGTTAGGTGATGAAAAGCCTTTGCAGGCAAAACAATACTGCTCCTGTGGATTTAGAATACAATAATCAACCAATGCCTCTGATAACATTTGGTAATTTTCATTCAAAAACGAGGTGAGGGATACCATTTCTTAAGTTTGTACTCCCACTTGGAGGTTATAAATTTGTCACTGAAATTCTGAATATTGAACAGACCTTTGTCAATACACAGGCTATGAAACTCCTCCATTATCAAACAAGGCTGGATCTTGTGCTATGCTAATGGCAAAGTTATCCTCTTTATCACTACTATTCTCTCTGCCTTCCGTATAGAGAGGTGATAGGAAAAGTGTCCAGGAATTCAGAAACGTGCCTTTTCTTCTACTCTTTCTGGTGCGAACAAATTCATATCCATATCTTCACTTTGTTTATCATTTTTGAGGGGGTCGCTCAGTGTCTTTGAAAGATGATTCTGAAATAGTACCAGTAGAGAAACAGTTAGTAAGTTAGAGTAACTTGCTTACAGTTTTCTCTCTTTATAATTTAGCTTTCCTTTTTGCTGCTCTGCTTGGAAATTGTCAACCAGACATCTCATAGAACAATACTAAACAAGTACTGTGTATTGCTGTCATTAGCAGATGGCAATTATTGCTGCCAGTTAGCACCCTTGTCACCAGCAATTGAAAGTCTGAAAAAAATTAAATATGAGCTGTGAAATCTTAAGAAACTGGGACAAAATTAGTATCATCAGGGAGCATACATTATTTTTTTCTTTTCTTTTTAGTGTTAGCACAAATATGATCAAAATCTCCCTTGTGTGTAGCATATAGACAAGCATCCGAGGTCCCCCAGCAAAGCTGAAGCCTGGGTCTGCAGCCTTCTGAGCTTCCCTCCACTAGTGAGGTCTATCAGGTCTCAAGAGAGAGGCTGCTTCTCACCTATAGTTTTCTTTGTTATCTCCTTTTCCATAGCTCCATTTGCCTTTGGTTTTCTTTCCATACCTTAGTCTAGATACAGATACACCTCGTAACTACTGTACATTAAGTTTACTACATTACTAAGTATCAACAAAGAAATTTGTCATTATAAATCATTTTCTGTAACTCATTCCATTGATGCAGACCCCTTCATAATATTAACCCTTCATATTATTAGAAAGGAAGGATAGTCTACTGGTTAAGGTACTGTACAGGGGCATACGAGATCTGAGAGTCATTCCTGGCTCTACCACAGACCTCCTACGCAGCCTTGAGCGAATCACATAATCTCTTTGTGCTTCAGTTTCCCATTGGTAACACTGAGCCTGCAATAGTGAATCCCACTCACAGGAAACAGGTCACTGGTAAAATGATGGCTGTCCATTATGTGTACTACTGATGAGGTGAACTGGAAGGGATAATGTTTCTGCTGAATCAGTGCCTCTAAGGAAGAAGACGTTCAAAGTATATATAGATAGAGAGAGTGACTGAATAGTTCAAAGGTATTTGGAATGCCCTCAAATACACACACTGTTTCCAGAAGGCTGCTATTTTATGTAATAAATAAAACTTTAAAAATAAATTACTCATAAGGTTCTAAAATATTTTGTTTTAAAATGAATGAGTTCATTTGCACCCCGTAGTGTACGTATTCTGGCATTTTTTCCCTAAAGAATAAAGGAAGCAATTTACTATGCTTACAAAATTGGCATGATGAGGCTGGTACTTCAGCTCCTAATTTTGAACCAAGTACTACAAATAAAAATGGTTTATAACTCTGGAGTTATTTCACTTCCAATTTGGTATTGTCTGGCTCTCTGCCCTTTACTATTTATTTGTTACTGATTTTTAGTAATTTTTTAATATGTAAAGTACTCAGCCTTTGTAGCATGTATATCAAATTATGATGGTTGCTCTATGTGGCCATTCCAGTTACAAAAATAAAATGAAGTTATTTTCAATGTGATATGTTTTTCCTAGTAGCCTTGGGTTCAAGAGTGAGTGCTGTAGATACAAGGAATGTGTATGCACTGCACAGGAGTTCCCCAGCAAAGACACCCTACAAATGATAACTTCTGTGATGCAAAATTGATTAAATAACAGATAACACAAACATCAATAAACAAAAGAAAATGTAATCTTTACAGCAAGTAAAAGCCAGTAAGGGTTTCTTCTAGGGGAGTCACATGGTTAGAGTGATAGCAAAGGAAGGCATTAACAAAAACACTTTGCATGGATTTGAATGAACATATAGGGACACCAGAGGTGAAGTATTACGGTAGATGGAGTGTGGACAAGGGTTTTAGTTGTAGGGAAAGAGAGGGAATGATTTACTGTGGAAATTATATAAAGGAACAACCTACTGAAATTGGTGACATACTGTATATGGGGTGAGAGGAGAGGGAAGAGTTGAACATGACACAGGCTGTTTGCTTGGGTCACTCATTCGATAATGGAGTTATTGTCAGAGATGGTGAAGGCTGAGAGAAGGAAGAATTTGAGGGAAAGATCATAAACAATAACGTCAGCTAGTGCAAATTGGCAAAGCTCTATTGATTTCATACATACTAGTTGAGGGTCTGGCCTGCTGAGTTTAGCTTTTGCCACAAGCTTGAGTTGGACATCAGTTTTGCATCTATTTTTTATATTTTATATTTCATCCTGAAGAGAGGGAGAGATGGAGCTAAAGACAGATGAACACACATCTAGCTTTTTCACCATTAGCTGTTCAAAGATCCTAGCCCTTTGGTTGGGATCAGCAAAGGGGTGACAGTTTAAGATATATGAGCTCATATAAGTGTACAGAGGAAAGAAGAGGAGACCAAGACCAAACGCCTGAAAGACTGCTACTGAGGACAGGAAAAAGTAGAAAGGAAGAGCCACCAAAGCAGAAACTAACAGAGCAGTAGGAAGAAAACTAGGAGACCATAAAGTCACGAAAGCCAAAGTAGCCAGAGAACACAAAATGTGAATTAAACCATGTAAAGGAAATATATAGGTCAAGCAGGAGGATAATGGGAAAGAAAACTCTTTGTCTTTGTGAAACAGATAAAAAATCTGATGAGTATATATAACACATTATAAAGTCAGGTTTCAGAGGAACAGCCGTGCTAGTCTATATTTGCAAAAAGAAAAGAAGTTAGTCTCTAAGGTGCCACAAGTACTCCTTTTCTTTTTACATTATAAAGTATGCACTAAACATATTAAAGATAAAATAGTGTTTTCTGGCTTCATTTTCCCGGCTATATTATGTTATGGGCTGTATCTTTGTGAAACTCCTGTTTTGATGGACTTCATCTTAAAAAAACAATAAGAAAAGGAGTACTTGTGGCACCTTAGAGACTAACAAATTTATTAGAGCATAAGCTTTCGTGAGCTACAGCTCACTTCATCGGATGCATTTCGATGAAGTGAGCTGTAGCTCACGAAAGCTTATGCTCTAATAAATTTGTTAGTCTCTAAGGTGCCACAAGTACTCCTTTTCTTTTTGCGAATACAGACTAACACGGCTGCTACTCTGAAACCTGTAAAAAAACAATGACTTTAATTCACTGTTTTATTTTTTTTTATTGTGCTTATAGAGGGGAAAATATAAGGATTTGTTGAAGATTACTGTCATGTTTGTATGATTGCATGTATTCAATTCAATAGCAAAATTAAAATGTCCATACAATAAATAAATAAAGCTAAAGGGATATTAAAGGTAAATGAGGGAATATTGGAATGGATTAGAATGCATGTTCCCTAGGTTTTTATGAGCTAGTCAACATTATAAAATCTGGGTATATATCTTTTTGTGAGCTCTGACATGGCAATGTATTCTTCAGATTGGTTTTAATGTTTAAGTAAATGCTTTAATTAAATTCAGCTCTCTTTTATTTAAAGCTGTCTTTTGGGGAGATATTGCCTTAGATGATGAAGACTTAAAAATCTTTCAAATTGACAGGACAATTGACCTTACGCAGCATTCAGATGAAAGACTTGGACATAACACAGGTATGATGTTAAAGGTGTGACTTTAAATTTTTTATTAACCTATATTTATTTATTCATTCACAGAACGTAACCCTCACTTTAAATCTACAAAACATGGTATCATCTAGGGGTAATATTGGTTTTAAACTTTATAAAGTTGTTTAATCGTTACAGGTTTGCTTTCTAAAAGGCAATGAAAAGTAATAGAATTTTGATTTTATTCCTGGTATTTCTAATGAAAATTCTTCTCTGGAACATAAAAATAAAGTTTAGTGTTCAGCTGGGGCCAAATCATGGCCTGGTTTACATGGCAACATAAGAGAGTAAGGAGGGTAAGGCCCCATGCAGCAGGGCAGGACAGGTTCAGGAATGGGTGAAGTCTTGACTTTCCCGCTTCACATGCCATCTAGCACAACTGCACTGACCTGCTGGGGAATGTATACTGATGTGAAACTGGATGGGAGATTTTCCTCAGTGAATCACAGTCTCCCTTTTAGGGCATGGCTACACTGGAAACTTCAAAGCGCTGCTGCGGGAGCGCTCCCGTGGAGCACTTTGAAGTGCGAGTGTGGTCGTGTGTGAGCACTGAGAGAGAGCTCTCCCAGCGCTCCTAGTAATCCACCTCCACCAGGGGATTAGCTCCAAACTCTGGGAGTGCAGCCCCCAGCGCTCGGAGCCTGTCTACACTAGAGCTTTAAAGCGCTCAGACTTGCTGCACTCGGGGGGGTGATTTTTAACACCCCTGAGCCAGAAAGTTAGAGCGCTATAAAATGTAGGTGTAGACAAGCCCTTAGGCTGCTCCAGGAGATACACCACAACATGTTGTTGTGCCTTGTTCAGGGCAGAGCATATAGTTACAATCTTGCCCATATGGAATTTTCAGTAGAGAAATGTGATTTCCTGTATGAGTTGCATCCTAGAATGTTCATTTCATGGAATACTCCAGGAATTTGTCAAAATACCATGAGGTTTGATTATTTGTTAAATTCTTTATTTGTTTCAATGTTAGATGGCAAGACTGGTCTTAGAGATGGCCAAATAAATATTTACTAGACAAGTATGAGTGTATATAATGTCTGCTATTATTTATATATGTATTTGTGTGTGTAGGTATTTATAATGCAGAAGTACAAGAAACTGCAATCAGGCTTAGTTCTCTGTTGTGTTAGGCATAGTACATGAACATAGGAAAACTAAGTTCCTGCTGCATAGCTGTAGGCCCCAGCCTTGCAGTCTTCTCTAGTAGGATTTGGGCTAGTTTGTGGAAAATGGGATTTAAAAGACAAGTGGCATATGCAGGGTGTAGAAAAGTGATATATGCAAACAAATTTTTTTAAAATACATTTACTTTTTAAAATATATATGTAAATTTCAGTTTCCCCCATCTGACCGTCTAACTTTACCAATATTAATTTGGTGGGGTTTTTTTATAGATGTTGCAACAGAAATGTGTCTTGAGGAATAATTTAAAGGAAAGGACGAGTTCAGATGAAGATGGCCATTCTAATTGTTAATTTTTTCTTATAAATATGTTTTAAATATTTTTTTCATGGATTTACTCTTCTTTGTAACTACATATAATAATTAGAATATCTGTATATTATCCTGGCATTTTCTTTTACTTTCTTCTTAAGCCACCTGTTTGTTCAAGGCAGGATCATTTTTGATCTTTTCTAGATCAAGATTGGATTGAAAAAATTCACTGACTCTTATTAACATTTTCTCAAACAAATCATTTTAATGGGCTTTGAAGTATTTCAGGTCCTGATTTTGCTGACAAAATGTAGAGAGCAAGGTCAGTAATTTCCCTTTAAATTACTGTAGTTGAGTGATTTATTTGACCTGAAGACTTTTGATTTAATACCTTTGATGATGTCTTTGAAAGTGACAAAGATCTTTCTGGTGATTGCCGGATAGATGCACAATAATTTTTGAAGCTGTTTCTTCTCATATTTAATGTTCTACTGTTTAATTTTCTTTTCCTCCCTATGTTGGGTTATGTGCATTATTACAGACAAGTTGGAGTATTCTTTTCAGGGACAGATTGTGGTACCATGGTAAGGACCAGATTCTGTCAACCATAATCCTCCGATAGTCCCCATTGGGAGATTAGGTCCTGGTTCTATTTCTATTATTCCTATAAATCACTGATTCAACTTCTGGTACAGTTAGTGGGAGCTGCACTGGGCCCTAAGTGATCATTTTAAGACATGTACTTTTGTTTTGACAGATTTGGAGTATTAAGCTTGAAAAAGTTGGTTTCATTTTACATTATAAATACATGATTTTTCTAAATTCAGATTATTACGTGTATATTATATAATGGCACTTTGGCCCATATTTAGCAAAACACTTAAATGTGTGCTTAACTGCCACTCACTGCAATATCTTGATATCTTTTTTGATGAGATTACAAATTTGATTGATAAATATAGTAGTATTGATATATTATACTTGGACTTCTGTAAGTTATTTGACTTGGTACTTCATTATATTCTGATTTAAAAACTAGACTGATATAAAATTAACATGGCACACACTAAATAGATTAAAACTGGCTAACTGGCAGGATTCAAAATATAACTGCAATTGGAGAATTGTCATCGGCTCGATGTGTTTCTAGTGGGGTCCCGCAGGGATCGGTTCTTGGACCTACGTTATTTAACATTTTTTTCAACCACCTGGGAGAAAAGATAAAATCATCACTGATAAAGTTTACAGATAATAAAGAATTGGGGGAGTTGTAAGTGGATAGGTCCCTGAGTCAGAACAATCTAGATTACTAGGTAAACTGCGTGCAAGCAAGCAATACACATTTTAATACAGTTAAATATAAACATATACAACTGGGAACAAAGAATGTAGACCATACATAAAAGATGGGGGACTCTGTCCTGGGAATGAGTGATTCTAAAAAAGATTTTGGGGGTCATGGTGGATAATCAGCTGAACAGGAGTTCCCAGTGTGACACTGTGGCCAAAAGAAATAATGCAATCCTGGCATGCATAAACAGGGAAATCTCAAATAAGATTGCGGAGATTATTTTACCTCTGTATTGGGCACTGGTGTGTCCGCTGCTGAAATAATGTGTCCACAAGTCAAAACAGATGTTGATAAATTGGAGAGGGTTTAGAGAACAGCCACCAGAATGATTACAGGATTAGAAAACATGCTTTTATATTGATACTGAAGGAGTTCAATCTATTTAGTTTAGCAGAGAGAAGGTTAAGGGGTGACTTGATTAGTCTATTAGTATTACTTGGGGAACAAATTTTTATTAATGGGCTCTTCAATCTAGTAGAGAAAAATATAACATAATCCAGTGGCTGGAAGTTAAAGGCAGACAAATTCAGACTGGAAATAAGGTGTAAATTTTTAACAGTGAGCATAATTAACAATTGGAACAGTTTACCAACAGCCATGGTGGATTCTCCAAGATTGACAATTTTTAAATCAAGATTGGATGTTTTTCTGAAAGCTAGGAATTATTTTGGGGAGGGTCCATGGCCTGTGCAATACAGGAGATCACACTAGATGATCACAATTGTCCTATCTGGCTGTAGAATCTATGAATCTACAAAAAGCATGTGCTTAAGGGTAAGTGCATGTTTAAGTCCTCTGCTGAATCAGAACCTTTGTGTATACCTTTTTGTTCCTCTGCCATCTGGTTGTTACAGTGACATGACCAAGCAGCTGAGAAAAGAAAGTGCAAACAGTTATTAAATAGAAAAAATTAAATTGCCTGTTTAAACTAAAATCTCTGAACTCAAACTATATTTATTCTTTAAAATTTTGCTATTATTTACTAGTGCAATTTAAAAAATCTTTAAAAAAAGCCTTATATACAGATTTTTGTCACAATTGAATAAAATAATTATAATTTCAGTCCTGATTATGCAAATAGTTGCTTGTGTAATTGTGTATATTTGTTCCTATGTACATTTCTATGAAGACAATGTGATATAATGTTGGAAAAACTAGCCATGGGGGAGTATAATAGCTAGACTGGTGTTTGCAGGAGTTGGCTTTTGCATTGTAAATAATAGTGCAGGACCTGATCTTCCAAACTCTGACTCAAGCAGTGGGACTACTCAGTTGACTAAGGATTATTTACATAGATTTGCAGGTTCAGACAATTACATTATGAGCTCCTCAGGGCAAGGCCCTGTCATTTTGTTGGCCTGTAAAGTAACATTTATACACTGTGTTGTATAAGTAATAATAATTTAATAAACAACAAAGAGCTATTATGTAGATAGTTTTTTACATAACTGCCAAAAATACTATTTCCTGCCCCCACACTTAAAACATGTGGATTTTTTAAATTCACTTTTGGTTAGCTTGTGGCTTGAGGTTTACATTCTATAGTGTCAGGTTTCAGAGTAGCAGCCGTGTTAGTCTGTATTCGCAAAAAGAAAAGGAGTACTTGTGGCACCTTAGAGACTAACAAATTTATTAGAGCATAAGCGAAGTGAGCTGTAGCTCACGAAAGCTTATGCTGTAATAAATTTGTTAGTCTCTAAGGTGCCACAAGTACTCCTATTCTATAGTGTGTGCATTAGTCATATAAAATAAGTCAGGTTAGCTATTTTAAGATATTCGTATTTAATTTCTTATTTGACCTTTTGTACACCAAACCGAATACACAGTGTGTGCTATTAGATTACCACTACTAGTGTACTACCTTACTCCATATTTTTGTTGTAATAACTATAGATAATAAAAAAATAATAGCTTCCTGTATCAATAAGGTCATGGATTCCTCTCTATTACTGTTATCTCTTTCACATTTGCCTGTTTTCTAAAGATTCCCCTCCACACACACACACAATTGTCTGGATTTTTTTACTCCATACGTAATTTTGCAAAATAAATGCTAACATGAGATAATTGCATTAATAATGTGAAATGCATGTATATGGCATGGCATATACTATAGCTAACCAAATAATTCCTTGGGAAGGAATGTATTGAAGTATTACCTCATCTTCCTAAAATGTTTTTAAAAATTTGGAAAATTTTTCTCAAGGGATCCAGCAAGTATATGACAGTGTAATCCAAATAATTAGGCACATTATTATTCACTGAGTAAGCATGCTAACTTACTTGCCTTTTATGGCATTGTCTAGTCTGTAATCTGCCTTTTGAACTGCCGTTTAGTCAATACACACTTTAATGTTGCAGAAATTGTGAAAAAAAAAGTAAGAGGAAAAGGGAATTTGAGGAAATTATTGGTTGAAACTAGTATGGCTAATCATGACTTCTGCAATCCTTTATTCTTAGCCACCTCCTCCTGCTGCAGTAGCTTGAAACACTGATATTTCACAGCAAATATTGCTTTGTTTAAAAAAATCACTTATAGGAATTCTATAAAATTCTCTAAAACCTCTTCAGACATTCTGGTTATTCGTTGCACGCCACAATACTGCCAGCATTCTTTTTTCTTGCTTACTAATGTTTTTTAAAGGTGATATGCAATAATAACTAAAGTAACAGAACCACTATGAAACCGAAGTAGTCAGCAGACTGCTATAGATGGCATATGTGGTTTAAATTAATCTGGTGCATGCCTGTAAGTGCGATGGTAAATATTCAGACAGTGAAACTCCAGCTGCCTCTTTGGATGGTTAGCTTTTCTGCTTCCCTCTCACTCGTTGATTATTGGAGCTCCACAGGAATGCCTCAGAGGTCATGTTACTATAGTTTGGTATTTGATAGGTTAGCAGTCCTTATGTGACTGACTGTACTTTAAAGATCCATTTGCAAGTTAACAAAGAACCACAACGCTTTTGGGATAAAATCAATCGTATTGCTTTTTTAAATCATGTTGCTTTGTTTGTTTGTTTGCTCTTGGGGTCTTAACATCCTTCCTCTTCTCCTCCCCTCCCCCCAAGATATGGGAACATAGTGGTATACATTCAGGAAATTTCTGTGAAAGCAGGGTATCCAGCTGTCAATCAATATGGCACTAAGGATGTCAAGGTCACTGAGAAGAAAAAAGCTTCAAATAATAATTAGATGATGTAATTGTCATGACTTGTCTGAATAACAAAGACACGTTGGCTTGCGTTCTGGAATGCATGCTAGAAAATCTTTCAGCTACAAATGTGTTTTTGTTTCATTGTCAAAAATGCTTGAAGAATTTGTATGTAGGTCATTAAAGAATTTTAAACGTCCTTAAAGATTCATTGCATATCCTACAGAGTAATTCCTAATTTCTCTCCATAAGATATTTGCTATATGTGTAATGTTCTGTGTTTAACTTCCATAATATTTCCTTTTTCTTTTTAAAGGTGGCTTTGGTGAACATGGGACATCAAAAAAACGAGGTGCCCTCTATCAGCTTATAGACAGGATAAGAAGATTTGGCTCTGGTATTTTCACTGTTTGAATTAGCAGACTGCCTGATGTGATGTACAGTTAACATTAATGACAGTACTTTAACACCTTAAACCCAGTCTGTATCAGTAGTACTGTAAACTATTAAAACAAGAGTAATGAAGAGATTAGCTCTTTTCCTATCTATGCTTTGTCAGAGAGCTCATATTTCATATAAGCTAGAAAAGTTCATACTGGAAGCTAAAATCCAAAAATACATTATTTTAAATTTTATTTTAAATTGTTAAAAAATTGCTAGGTGTTCATTACCAAGAGTATTCACAGTAATGAATGCAGTTGGGATGTATTTTCATTAAGATTACAGTACTCTTTGTGTATGTGTTATGCATGAATGGATAGCTGCAATAAATTGCTAATGACCTATGCTGGTTTTGTAGGCAATGGGACACTGTGATGAGTCATACTGCATGTGAAACATTTATGATATGTTTCATCTCATGAAAACATTTTTTAAATGTTGTAAATTTCTGTAGAATTCAGTGGTCAGTATCTATGGCATCTTCATTAATATTGAGTTAAGTTTATTCACTAAGTTTGGTGCAACATGATTTAACTCTGGTGCCATTAAACCCCAGTATCTGCAGGAAAATGTAAAACTCAGTTTTAAACACAATTCAGCATGTGGGAGTTCGTCACTCCATATCTTGCAAAAGTAGCCACAGTGTAGTATCTGACATTACCAATATGTGGTGGTATATAACTGCATGCTTGATCTGAGAACTAGGCACATTAGTTTTGTGTAACTGTCTACCTTCATCTAATCGGAACAAAGCTAGTTGGAAGAATAAGCAAGGGTAAAATGACCATATTGTCATGTAAGCCACCCACACATCATCAAATGATTCAGTACTGAAGAAGTACATATGACTGTCTGGGATTCCAAGTTCGATTTACATTTTAATAGATTACCTGAGTCGTAGATTGCATAATAATTCTCAGTAACAAATTCATTATTTTAATATCAAAAGATTGATGTAAAACTTAAAATTATATTTGCTTAACATAGATATAGGTGTTCTGGACATAGAACATTTTCCTAAGCCCAACAACTTTCTGTGTGGTTGATGATGTTGCTTAACCTGTACAGTGAGTTAATCTATAAGTAATCTTACTTTTCTGCCCAGGCTTCTGAAACTTTTCTCCCCTTTTTCATGGCTCTTGCACCTTTCCTTATTCTTTTTGTATCTTCTTTGCTTCCTTGCTAACATACAGATCTGTACCAAGACCCTTGGCCTCTTACCTTTCATCCACAGTTGCTTCTGTCCTGACCTGACATCCTTCCTGGTCTCTCTGTCATATCCCTCGCTTGTCCGGGATACCAGTTAACAGACTGCCACTTTGTGTTCAGTACATTTTAGTGGGACTGCTCACAGAGAAAGGTACTATTCAGCAGGAATGAAGGTGGCAGAATTGGGCACTATTGAATAAGACAGATCAGCTTTTGCTAAAAGTCCATTTTAACCTGCCACCATGATATTGATACATTTATAAATTGCTCCAGAAAAGGGAAACAAGTAACTATGTTGTATGAAAGTCCTTGCATTCATCTTCATAATAATAGTAAAGATTATAATAATAATTAAATTGGACCAGAGAGAGAGAGATAGAGAGAGACTCTTTAATCTGGGCATTAGGGCACCCATTTGGGAGACCCAGATTCTAGTCCCTTTTGTGCCAATGAATATACAAGTATTTATACATAGTAGACAGTCTAAATAGAAATGACCGAGAAAGACATAGCCTAGTGATTAGGACACTGACCTAGAAGTTGGAGGATCCAAGTCCAAATCCTTGCTCCACATTAGTCAGAGTAGGGAATTGAATCCAGGTCTCCTACAGAATTTACAGTTTTATAAATGGGCAGCAGCTGCAAGCTTATCACTACATAAGCTTTCGTGAGCTACAGCTCACTTCATCGGACGCATTTGGTGGAAAAAACAGAGGAGAGATTTATATACACACACACACACACACACACACACACACACACACAGAGAGAACATGAAACAATGGGTTTATCATACACACTGTAAGGAGAGTGATCACTTAAGATAAGCCATCACCAGCAGCAGGGGGGGAAAAGGAGGAAAACCTTTCATGGTGACAAGCAAGGTAGGCTAATTCCAGCAGTTAACAAGAATATCAGAGGAACAGTGGGGGGTGGGGTGGGAGGGAGAAATACCATGGGGAAATAGTTTTACTTTGTGTAATGACTCATCCATTCCCAGTCTCTATTCAAGCCTAAGTTAATTGTATCCAGTTTGAAAATTAATTCCAATTCAGCAGTCTCTCCTTGGAGTCTGTTTTTGAAGCTTTTTGTTGAAGTATAGCCACTCTTAGGTCTGTGATCGAGTGACCAGAGAGATTGAAGTGTTCTCCAACTGGTTTTTGAATGTTATAATTCTTGACGTCTGATTTGTGCCCATTCATTCTTTTACGTAGAGACTGTCCAGTTTGGCCAATGTACATGGCAGAGGGGCATTATTGGCACATGATGGCATATATCACATTGGTAGATGCGCAGGTGAACGAGCCTCTGATAGTGTGGCTGATGTGATTAGACCCTATGATGGTATCCCCTGAATAGATATGTGGACAGAGTTGGCAACGGGCTTTGTTGCAAGGATAGGTTTCTGGGTTAGTGGTTCTGTTGTGTGGTGTGTGGTTGCTAGTGAGTATTTGCTTCAGATTGGGGGGCTGTCTGTAAGCAAGGACTGGTCTGTCTCCCAAGATCTGTGAGAGTGATGGGTCGTCCTTCAGGATAGGTTGTAGATCCTTGATGATGCGTTGGAGAGGTTTTAGTTGGGGGCTGAAGGTGATGGCTAGTGGCGTTCTGTTGTTTTCTTTGTTGGGCCTGTCCTGTAGTAGGTGACTTCTAGGTACTCTTCTGGCTCTGTCAATCTGTTTCTTCACTTCAGCAGGTGGGTATTGTAGTTGTAGGAATGCATGATAGAGATCTTGTAGGTGTTTGTCTCTGTCTGAGGGGTTGGAGCAAATGCGGTTATATCGTAGCGCTTGGCTGTAGACAATGGATCGAGTGGTATGATCTGGATGAAAGCTAGAGGCATGTAGGTAGGAATAGCGGTCAGTAGGTTTCCGATATAGGGTGGTGTTTATGTGACCATCGCTTATTAGCACCGTAGTGTCCAGGAAGTGGATCTCTTGTGTGGACTGGTCCAAGCTGAGGTTGATGGTGGGATGGAAATTGTTGAAATCATGATGGAATTCCTCAAGAGCTTCTTTTCCATGGGTCCAGATGATGAAGATGTCATCAATGTAGCGCAAGTAGAGTAGGGGCATTAGGGGACGAGAGCTGAGGAAGCGTTGTTCTAAGTCAGCCATAAAAATGTTGGCATACTGTGGGGCCATGCGGGTACCCATCGCAGTGCCGCTGATTTGAAGGTATACATTGTCACCAAATGTGAAATAGTTATGGGTCAGGACAAAGTCACAAAGTTCTGCCACCAGATTAGCCGTGACAGTATCGGGGATACTGTTCCTGATGGCTTGTAGCCCATCTTTGTGTGGAATGTTGGTGTAGAGGGCTCCTACATCCATAGTGGCTAGGATGGTGTTTTTAGGAAGATCACCAATGGACTGTAGTTTCCTCAGGAAGTCAGTGGTGTCTCGAAGATAGCTGGGAGTGCTGGTAACGAAGGGCCTGAGGAGGGAGTCTACATAGCCAGACAATCCTGCTGTCAGGGTGCCAATGCCTGAGATGATGGGGCGTCCAGGATTTCCAGGTTTATGGATCTTGGGTAGCAGATAGAATACCCCAGGTCGGGGCTCCAGGGTTGTGTCTGTGCGGATTTGTTCTTGTGCTTTTTCAGGGAGTTTCTTGAGCAAATGCTGTAGTTTCTTTTGGTAACTCTCAGTGGGATCAGAGGGTAATGGCTTGTAGAAAGTGGTGTTGGAGAGCTGCCTAGTAGCCTCTTGTTCATACTCCGACCTATTCATGATGACGACAGCACCTCCTTTGTCAGCCTTTTTGATTATGATGTCAGAGTTGTTTCTGAGGCTGTGGATGGCACTGTGTTCTGCATGGCTGAGGTTATGGGGTAAGCGATGCTGCTTTTCCACAATTTCAGCTCGTGCACGTCGGCGGAAGCACTCTATGTAGAAATCCAGGCTGCTGTTTCGACCTTCAGGAGGAGTCCACCCAGAATCCTTCTTTTTGTAGTGTTGGCAGGAAGGTCTCTGTGGGTTAATATGTTGGTCAGAGGTGTGTTGGAAATATTCCTTGAGTCTGAGACGTCGAAAATAGGATTCTAGGTCACCACAGAACTGTATCATGTTCGTGGGGGTGGAGGGGCAAAAGGAGAGGCCCCGAGATAGGACAGATTCTTCTGCTGGTCTAAGAGTATAGTTGGATAGATTAACAATATTGCTGGGTGGGTTACGGGAACCATTGTTGTGGCCCCTTGTGGCATATAGTAGTTTAGATAGCTTAGTGTCCTTTTTCTTTTGTAGAGAATCAAAGTGTGTTTTGTAAATGGCTTGTCTACTTTTTGTAAAGTCCAGCCACGAGGAAGTTTATGTGGAAGGTTGGTTCTTTATGAGAGTATCCAGTTTTGAGAGCTCATTCTTAATGTTTCCCTGTTTGCTGTAGAGGATGTTGATCAGGTGGTTCCGCAGTTTCTTTGAGAGTGTGTGGCACAAGCTGTCAGCATAGTCTGTGTGGTATGTAGATTGTAATGGATTTTTTACCTTCAGTCCTTTCGGTATGATGTCCATCTGTTTGCATTTGGAGAGGAAGATGATGTCTGTCTGTATCTGTGCGAGTTTTTTCATGAAGTTGACTGATTTCCACTCTATACGGCTAAATTCATTGCCTTGCATAATGACAGGTTTCAGAGTAGCAGCCGTGTTAGTCTGTATTCGCAAAAAGAAAAGGAGTACCCGTGGCACCTTAGAGACTAACAAATTTATTAGAGCATAAGCTTGTCATTACACAAAGTAAAACTATTTCCCCATGGTATTTCTCCCTCCCACCCCACCCCCCACTGTTCCTCTGATATTCTTGTTAACTGCTAGAATTAGCCTACCTTGCTTGTCACCATGAAAGGTTTTCCTCCTTTTCCCCCCCCTGCTGCTGGTGATGGCTTATCTTAAGTGATCACTCTCCTTACAGTGTGTATGATAAACCCATTGTTTCATGTTCTGTGTGTGTGTGTGTGTGTGTGTGTGTGTGTGTATATAAATCTCTCCTCTGTTTTTTCCACCAAATGCATCCGATGAAGTGAGCTGTAGCTCACGAAAGCTTATGCTCTAATAAATTTGTTAGTCTCTAAGGTGCCACGGGTACTCCTTTTCTTTTTGCGAATACAGACTAACACGGCTGCTACTCTGAAGCTTATCACTGATTACTCTTCTTCTTGTTTCCTTATCTGTTAACTACTTGTTATTTACAAGGCCACTTGTGAGTTTATGCTTTGTCCATTCTTAACCTCTGTTTCCTTATTTCTAGTTTCTTTTATTGTATGTATTGCAAGACTACATTTTTTGTTTGTTTGTTTTTCGTTTTTGATGAAGGACTGACCTGGCTTTAGTGTCTAACTCCTGGAGTGGAGATAAGATTCCTCCATCGCGTCCTGAACCTAAATGCCTAAATCCCCTTGAGGGGCAGAGCTTAGACAGCTCCTCACTCAGCTTGCTGGCTTCTGTGAATCCTATTTTTGGGCAACAATTTCTGTCCATGCAGTGTACAAGGAGTGTGGGTGCCTAACTCAGGTTTTTGGATTTCACAAATGGCAGGGCGCCTAAAAGTTAGGTGCTGCAATGCTGAGCATTTCAGTGCCTAAATCTCCCTTTTGAATCCCACCCTAACTTTCTAACTATTTGAGAGAGATTACTGTTGGCTCTGGTAATCTCTCTCAAAACAATAGACATTTTTTAAAAAATGTGGGGACAATGTATACCTTCAAGTCAGCGGCACTGCGTTGGGTACCCGCATGGCCCCACAGTATGCCAATATTTTTATGGCTGACTTAGAACAACGCTTCCTCAGCTCTCGTCCCCTAATGCCCCTACTCTATTTGCGCTACATTGATGACATCTTCATCATCTGGACCCATGGAAAAGAAGCCCTTGAGGAATTCCACCAGGATTTCAACAATTTCCATCTCACCATCAACCTCAGCCTGGACCAGTCCACACAAGAGATCCACTTCCTGGACACTACGGTGCTAATAAGCGATGGTCACATAAACACCACCCTATATCGGAAACCTACTGACCACTATTCCTACCTACATGCCTCTAGCTTTCATCCTGATCATACCACACGATCCATTGTCTACAGCCAAGCTCTACGATATAACCGCATTTGCTCCAACCCCTCAGACAGAGACAAACACCTACAAGATCTCTATCATGCATTCTTACAACTACAATACTCACCTGCTGAAGTTAAGAAACAGATTGACAGAGCCAGAAGAGTACCCAGAAGTCACCTACTACAGGACAGGCCCAAGAAAGAAAATAACAGAACGCCACTAGCCATCACCTTCAGCCCCCAACTAAAACCTCTCCAACGCATCATCAAGGATCTACAACCTATCCTGAAGGACGACCCATCACTCTCACAGATCTTGGGAGACAGGCCAGTCCTTGCTTACAGACAGCCCCCCAATCTGAAGCAAATATTCACCAGCAACCACACACCACACAACAGAACCACCAACCCAGGAACTTATCCTTGCAACAAAGCCCGTTGCCAACTCTGTCCACATATCTATTCAGGGGACCCCATCATAGGGCCTAATCACATCAGCCACACTATCAGAGGCTCGTTCACCTGCACATCTACCAATGTGATATATGCCATCATGTGCCAGCAATGCCCCTCTGCCATGTACATTGGTCAAACTGGACAGCCTCTACGTAAAAGAATGAATGGACACAAATCAGACGTCAAGAATTATAACATTCAAAAACCAGTTGGAGAACACTTCAATCTCTCTGGTCACTTGATTACAGACCTAAGAGTGTCTATCCTTCAACAAAAAAGCTTCAAAAACCGACTCCAATGAGAGACTGCTGAATTGGAATTAATTTGCAAACTGGATATAATTAACTTAGGCTTGAATAGAGACTGGGAATGGATGAGTCATTACACAAAGTAAAACTATTTCCCCATGTTATTTCTCCCCCCCACCCCACCCCACCCCACCCCCCACTGTTCCCCAGATATTCTTGTTAACTGCTGGAAATAGCCTACCTTGCTTGTCACCATGAAAGGTTTTCCTCCTTTCCTCCGCCTGCTGCTGGTGATGGCTTATCTTAAGTGATCACTCTCCTTACAGTGTGTATGATAAACCCATTGTTTCATGTTCTCTGTATGTGTATATCAATCTCCCCTCTGTTTTTTCC
The DNA here is from genome assembly GCF_009764565.3 of Dermochelys coriacea. Taxonomy (NCBI): domain Eukaryota; kingdom Metazoa; phylum Chordata; order Testudines; family Dermochelyidae; genus Dermochelys; species Dermochelys coriacea. Next base: position 69,332,187 of record NC_050071.1, read on the forward strand.
ACCAAATGCATCCGATGAAGTGAGCTGTAGCTCACGAAAGCTTATGCTCTAATAAATTTGTTAGTCTCTAAGGTGCCACAAGTACTCCTTTTCTTTTTGCAAATACAGACTAACAGGGCTGCTACTCTGAAACTAGACATTTTTTATATCACCATACCTTTCAAGGTGTAGGGATCTTTTTCTCAAGACAATTTAAGGCATATATAGTGTATGTCCATAGAATCCCAAACAGTTAGTTTCCGAAGAATATAATTTCTAAGTCCTCGAGTACTTGACAATCCTATTTCCATCTGAAAATTTTATGTCCATTGCTATTACAATTAGCTCCTAAGATAACTAACTACAACTGAAAGAGTTCATCTTCCAGTGTGACTGGCCATCAGTAAAAAAGTTAAGTGGACCATGCACAAAGTGCCGCAAAAGACATGAAGTCAACTAACAGTGCTTCACTACAGCAATGCATGCAGTTGCTCTTTCCCAGGCCCTGCAATAATATGGTTATCTCTGAAAGTAGCTAAAACTAAAAGCAGACCTTTGCCCGGATAGAAGTGAAACAGAGCCTGAATACATTTGGTGGTATTGCCTCTGCCAAACAGAATCTTCTAAACATCATCAATGGGAAAGAAACCCCCCTCTAATTTTTAAAAGGTATTTTAAAAAAAAGTCAAGGCATATTACTTAGAGGAAGCAGTTTTAGAAAAATGATATATTTTTTAATTGGAGAGTCTAAAAGTAATCATGTTAGTAATGTCTCTTTAAGGTGTTAAAGTGCCTCTTGACCCCATTGCATGTAAATTATGATACTGAAGATGGAGTCTTTCCATTTCAAGCACTTCTAACAAATAAATTATTGTTTGTACATCTCATTGAAAAGCTGAAATGCTGTGTAAAAAGCTATGTTCTGTTATTAAAGTGCATAACGAAAACATGGAGCTTTGGTCTTGCAGAAAACAAATGTTTTCATTTGTGAATTCTTTTGTCTCATATGGTGTTTTTTAAAATATCATTACAGGTTTTGAACAAAACAATTCTTCTAAAGGAAGATCAACTGTAAAATTCTCAGGGAAAAATGAGAAAAACAGATTTCCCAGAGCTGCTACGTCACGAACAGAAAGAATATGGCCAGGGGGCGTCATTCCGTATTTTATAGGTGGAAATTTCACTGGTAAGACAAAAGGAGAAGAAGGATGAATGTCTTTTTTTAAAAAAAAAACAGGTTCATGAAGAGCCTAATGTAAAGCCAATTGGAATCAATGGGAAGACTCTTATTAATGTCTTTTGGCTTTGGGTGAGGCCCTAAGTAAATCTTTTTTTGTAAATGTTTATCGATATATTAAAAAATTGTTCCCAAAGGCAATCTGGCAATTTATATATAAAATTAGGCTATGATGTTTCAGAGGAGGTGAGAATGTTTGTTTGTTTGTTTTCATTGTCTAATTTCTTGCTATTTATTTGTAGCAGGATACAATTAAATCTGGCTCAAAACTATTGTGGCATATTCAGTACAAGGCTATAAGTGGCTTGACTGGTAGTAAGGTGAATCCCGTTCAACTGACTTCATTGAACAAATTGGGCTCAATTCATCTGCTCTGTAGTTCTTCAATGTACTTCGTAGATGAGCACATAAAATGTTATTTGAAATAACCATGGAACTTTAAAATATACGAAAGAAGATTGTAACGGCTTAATAGAAATAATTTTAAAATAATTTAATAATTTTAAATACAGTATTATAAAAGCCTAAAATAAATATCACCCTATAAAGCTGCAAACAGATAAATACTAATGGGGAGGAAGAAGGACATTTAAAAAAAAAGGAGTGGGGAAAAAAGGATTGAAAAAGATAGAGATAAATATAGAGCCAGCAGTGCTGTGCAGTAACATCTTGCTAATTATGCCTCAAGAGGATACAGAAAACTGAAAGAGCTTGGGAAAAGAAATGTAGTCAAGAAAGATTAAAAAAATATTCAAAAATATTTCCCCAAAGCTCACAGCTGAAGGTCAGACTTGCAGTTTGGATATTTACACTACATTATACTGAACATGACCTTTATTTTAGGAATGGCATTTATTAAAGAGTGCTGAACAACTAAGTGTAATAAGTAAAGTGAAATGTTACACACATTATAAATTTTTTACACTGAAAGGTAAATTCCAAAATGCTTGTGTGTGTTTAAGAAAAAAAAAGGGGCAGGGATGGTAGGTGGGAGGATGGAGAGACAGGGGAATCAGTGATCTTTCATCTTTAGGTCACTGACTTGAATCAAACCCAGTGTGGTAGTGGCCAACTATTATTACCATATGATGGGTCTTCAGTTTTTATGTTAGTCTCAAAAATCTTCCCATTGGATAAGTCTCTGTATCACAAAAACTACTACCACAACCAACACTAATTTGCAACCTTGTTGTCAGTTTTGTATGTAATGGTATAGCTAAGTATGTAATGGTATAAAGAATGAATTGCCACCTCTCGCCCTTGAGATGATTCCTTCAGGTCAGGATTTGAACACATTGGCAGAGTACAAGGAAACTAGCACAGCTGCTGCCCAGGTGGTTTCTGTTCTCTGGTCTGGTCCTAGAGACAAAGGGTGGGATTTTCAGAAGCTGGCCTAACTGTGTCTCTAATGAACTCAATGGTAAAACTTCCATTGATTTCAATAAGAGTGAAGATAAACTGGTGCTGAAAGCTTTTGATAATCCCACTCATCAAGTGTCCCTCTCCAGGCATATTAGTCTGGTATTTTTCATGATCACTAAATTTTCTCTCTCTCTCGCACACACATGGACGCAAAGGAAAAAAAGAGAACATATTTCAAGATTCCAAATTGTTATCACAGGCTGTGGACAAACCGTTAGAAAACAGTCTAAATTCCATCCACATAAAGATTAAAAAATGGGCTCATAGACCCACATTTAAAGGTACAGATCTCTCAGGTGCACACTTTGTTTCCCTGTGTAAAAAGAAAAGGAGTACTTGTGGCACCTTAGCGACTAACAAATTTATTTGAGCATAAGCTTTCGTGAGCTACAGCTCACTTCATCAGATCACTTCATCGGATACATCCAATGAAGTGAGCTGTAGCTCATGAAAGCTTATGCTCAAATAAATTTGTTAGTCTCTAAGGTGCCACAAGTACTCCTTTTCTTTTTGCGAATACAGATTAACATGGCTGCTATTCTGAAACCTGTTTCCCTGTATAGTTAATTAAACACACTTGTCTGGTTTTGGACATATAACTTTGCTTCTGATTTTTAAAAATGTGGCCCTTTGTGCACGGACTTTGAAATTGCAGATATGTTTACAGAACAAATTATTTGAAAACCAGTGCCTTCTTCACTTACCTTTCAAAACCTGAGGTAAGCATTTTCTCCCATTTTAAAACAACTGAATTTCTAGATTTTTGCAGCACTGTGTCATACTAAGATTAAAATTAATGCTGAGAAGAAGGATGCAATTTTGAAAACCTTGTTTATTTCATGTTATACAATTCTTCCAGGCAGCCAGCGAGCAATGTTCAAACAGGCTATGCGGCACTGGGAAAAGTACACATGTGTTACATTCATTGAACGAAGTGATGAAGAAAGTTATATTGTATTTACATACAGACCTTGTGGGTAAGTAGGTACATGTGTTAATGGGTATTTGTACTGTATATCTTTGAGTACCAAGAAGTAAACAGCAATTTGTTAAAGTTCTTTATCAGCTTTTTCTCAATTTAACATCTACAGGAAAAGTTATGCATTTAATGTCTGAATCCTGCACACATTCTAATTGGCTCTCTAATAACTATCAGTCTATAGTTTTGGCTCTTGAAAAAATCTATATGGTGCGCAGGAAGAATTTTAAGTTTATGCCTCTTTTATTGTATGTGACACTAGATAAAATTAGAGAGACAAGATAGGTGAGGTGGTCTCTTTCATCAACAGAAGTTGGTCCAATAAAAGATATTATCTCAACCACCTTGTCTCTCTAATATCCTGGGACCGACACAGATACAACAGCACTAGGTAAACTTGACTTATACTGAGATATAAAGAATACGCTGTACAATATATGTGTGCATGTGTGAGCGCATAATGTATATTAGCGATACATAGGATATATAATAAAATGGAGAAAAATGCAGATATAGGTCGATATTTCTCATACTTTTAGTGTATAGGGTTTATTTATTTATTCTTAGCTCTATTAATTTCACTTGTCTCTATGGTGAGTTACATAATACACTTACTTTGCCACTCTCCTAGTCTAGCTTAATCATCCAAAATATTAACTCTTTCTTTGTATTGACTAAAAGAAAAGGAGTACTTGTGGCACCTTAGAGACTAACAAATTTATTTGAGCATAAGCTTTCGTGAGCTACAGCTCACTTCATCGGATCACTTCATCGGATGCATCCGATGAAGTGAGCTGTAGCTCATGAAAGCTTATGCTCAAATAAATTTGTTAGTCTCTAAGGTACCACAAGTACTCCTTTTCTTTTTGCGAATACAGACTAACACGGCTGCTACTCTGAAACCTTTGTGTTGACTGTCCTTACTTTAGTTTTAGTTTTGTTTGAACAGCAAACCTCATGACTTTTCAGCACATTCTTTCTTCCAGGTCACTGAAGTAATACAGTGAACAAAACAGGTCTTATTACTGATCGTTGTGACCAATTACCTCATTCCATCCTGAAATGCTTCTCACAAATGCCGTTGATAATTATTCCAGTTGTTTTCTGAACAAGAATTCTGGATTTTACAAATCAGTCAATGACCTTACTGCATATGCCATATTAATGTCACCCGGGGCTGATTTCCCCTGTAAACACCTGCAAATTAACTCATTATCATCCTTAAAATGATCCTTTGATGTGGTGCCTACAAAAAAGAAGAAGAAGAAGAAGAAAATAACAGTAAGGCTGCTGGTGTGCTGAAACACAACCTATCAGGCTGACCAATATTGTCTTATTGTTTCCTTGTAATCTCCATCTGTCCTTATCCATCTGTTGTCTCTTGTCTTATACTTAGGGCTTGTCTACATGGTGCCTTAGTCTGCACCATCTGGGGTGTAAATTCTAATGCACGCTAGCTTGTTGTCCACTAACTGATCATGTAGATCCTGGTGGTGTGCACTGAAAGTTCCCCAGTGCATGTTAACGTAGTACCGTTGGAAATGGAGCTAAGAGCTAATCAGCAGATATTTATAAAGCAGGTATCCGCAGATAATTATAAAGACTGCTGGGAGAGTGTTACATGCCTACAATTATTTAAATGAATGAGCAAAAGTGCTGCTGCATTCTGAGCTATCTAAAAGTGCTGAAGAAGCTCTGTTAGGAGGAAATGACAATTAATGATTCTTATGTTCCTGAAACATAAGTTAGTTTAGTATGGTTGTCACCGCGCCAGATAAATAAGAGTATAGACTCTTTGGATAAATAAGGACTGGTATGTACAAACAACTTTGGTACTATGTCTGGCACAGGATTTTCTATGGAAAGGATCAAGTCAAAAGAGACAACAAGCCATTTGTATTAACTCTCCACTCCACGACTGACACATCAGAAACTTACCTTGGTTTTTCCCCATGGCACTCTGCTGTGTTGATTTGTCAGCAAATTGTTATCACTATTTATTTTTTGTATTACTGAAGCATCTAGAAAGCCCTAGTCATCGACCAGGACCCCGTTGTGTGATGTGCTGTACAAACACAGAATAGAGAGCTTCCCCAGAGAGCTTATAATGCAAGGGCTCGTCTACACAGCGATTTAGTGCATGACAGACTAATACGCCTCAGATTCACACCCTGGCTTGTCACACACTAAATCACCATGCAGACAAACCCCAAAATAAGACAAAAGACAACAGATAGGTACAAATAGACAGGGGAGTACAAGGAAACAATGAAACAGTATTGGTCAGTGTCCTAGGCAGTGGCAACACGCCAGTGATCTGTTGTCAAAATTTTTGTAGGCAAAGGAGAATATTAAGACTTTTTTTCCCCTTGGAATGAATATTTGCAGATGATTACAGGGTGCTCCTCCCAGCATGAGGGGCAGCAGGAGACAAAGCTCAAAAGTGCTTGTTTGGAAATTTAACAAGTGGATGATGGATGTTATTATCATGGGCTGATCAGAGGTGATGGTTGATATCTTACAGTGAATGAAAGATGATAGGTAGGATGTGGATAGGCCATGAAGGACCTTGAAAGTGAAGACAAGTAGTTAATGTTTGATGCAATAGAGGAGCGTGAGCCAACAGAAGATGGTCAAAGCAAGGGGCTAGGAAAATACTCTTTGCAGCAGTATTCTGAATGAGTGGGGCAAGATGGCATTTTTGAAGGCCAGAGAGAAGGATATTGCAGTAATCAAAATGAGAGAGGATGGGAGCCTGAATGAGTTTTTGCTGTGTGGATGGATAGGAAAGGCTGTATTTTAGAGATGTTATGCAGGAATAATTGGCAAGATTTAGACTTAGCTTGGATATGAGGATCTAGAGAGAGAGGTCTGAGTCAAAGAAAATACCCAGGTGATAGCCCTAGTGACAGGCGAGATGGTGCTGTTGTCCACAGTAATCAAGAAGGGAGGTGGTAGTGGGATCTTGGGGGAAGGGAAAATTAAGAGCTCTGTTTTAGCATGTTGATCTTGAACTGGTGGTTAGACATCCATGAAGAGTTGTCAAAGAGGCAGGCTGAGATTTTGGTTTGGATGGAAGGAGACAGGTCTGGAGTAGACACATAGATCTGTATGTCATCTCCATAAAGATGGTAGTTGAATTTATTTTTGCATATATTTTTACAGAGATTTCTTACAGCATATCTGAACACATTCCTTCTTATTTCTCAAAAGGCAGTCTTTGGGCTGAAGTGCTGAGCTATTTCTGAGTCTGAGCCTTTCTGTTTAGAAAATGTGTAGTATCTTCCCAAAATGGCATGATAATGAATTTCATGAGGAAACAAACTGAAAAATATTAACTTATATATTGAAGTATAGCACTCTGCTATGCTAATCTTAAACTTATCTACACATCAACTGATCCATTGCTTCTCTAATCTCTGTTTAATCATAAATGGCCTGGTTTTCAGAAGTAGTGAGCACATATAATGCACATTGATTTCTGTGGGAACTGCAGTTCCTCAGAATCTCTGAAATTCAGCTCAGAATTTTTTGAGATGGCATATCATTCTGAACAATACGATCACTAACATAGATGGTACACTTACCAAGTAAGAGATTGTATCAAAGGAAAGAAAACTGCATGGTTTCATTTCCCATTTTCATTTCCCACTCTTTGCATCTTCTGCTTCTCCATATTGGCCTTTGTTTGTTTCTGTTGTAATTAAAGCTAATAGTGTGTGGTCATATATGAATTTGTTAATACATGCAATTTTCCTTTTAGTCCTTTCCCTTTATCCCACTTATCATCCACCACTTTCCACCATTCTTTCACTTACTTCAAAATGTACTTTGTGGATAGTCATCATCCATATTCTTTTTTTGCTCACTTATATTAAAATAAAATAAAATTGTACTCTTGTCATTATTACTTAGAAGCTCCTCCACTTCATCTCCATTTATGTTCTCTATTTTTTAATATCTGGGTAATTCAAAGCTTCCATTACTGTTTGCCCATTCAGAACCTTTTTGGTTTTGATAACCTACAGATCAGGGATCTCCTCATCAGAAGGCTTGTAGCAATTTCCTCTACTCATATTATCCATTTTATTAGCTTCAGTTTTGAACTGTGGTTCATCCTCATCATGTCTCATTTAATTAACACAGTGTTTGAGATGGGACCCAGGTATTGTTTCATCATCTATTACAGTTGAAAAGGCAAACATTGGTGAGTTGAAATTCCATAGTTAGTGGATGGTGGTCATTTGTACTGCAGTATGAGCATTGGAAAATAACGATTTATAGAATAGGGTTTATGATTGTTACCAAAGCAATGTACTTTGTTATTCTTGGCCATTGGATAAATAATAAATATGAATGTAGTTATTGGGTTGTGGTATGTAACATTTGTATCTCTAAACAGGTTGAAAGAGTGCCATGTTGTGTAAACCGCTAGTTGGTAATTACAATCTGTAATAGTCTTTAAAGAATTGCTGTTTATAGTTCCTGGGTGGTATGTGGAAACTGCTTGGAGATTCAGTCACTATATTATGCTGTATGGGAAGCCAAAAAAGGGCTCAGCTGTCCCAAGTGGCACAATAAATATCACTGAGAAAAAGAGCAAGTCTGTTTTGTATGTGGTAGTCTCTAAGGTGCCACGGGTACTCCTTTTCTTTTTGAAAAGGAACAATAAGTCACATTGTTTTCACGCTGCAACATGCCTTTGATCTTTGTGGCAATTTTTGTTATTTACCTGCACACTTAACTACTTTCTTATTGCAAACTTCATGTGATTTAGAGCAGTCACTGTTGATTTTCTTCAGTATGGGTATTTGACAAAGTTGTTTGAAGTAAAGAAAACTCATATCTTTCATGTCATGTTTCTATGCTCTAATCTGTACAGCTTCTAAATGGTCAAAAGCTGTTTGAACCAAATGCCATGTTTACATGCTAGACATTACAGACTGGATTTTTTAAAAAATGGATAAAGGTTATATGCTGTCTTTAAAAATATACTTATGCTTTAATGTTTTGTTTTAATAGCTGTATTTCTTGCATGTAGAAATGACTGGCTATTTAAACAGGTGATACAGTTCTTTCATGGAGTTCAAAAAAGTAATATTTATATTAAAATAATCATATTAAAAGGTCTCTAAATGTTAATAATGGCTACCACAGTCATGCATGAAGAAGCTAGGTCATAGTGAAGCTCTGGCCGTTCACCCTTCATAACCCTTCAAGTCATAAGCATGAGTAGAACTGGGTAAGTGGGGGGGGGGGGGAGGAGGAGGAGTGTTACTGAAGGTTTTTGTGAGCTGTGAATCACATTCTAATTCAGTCATGTTTGTACCACTTTTTGTTTGCTTCTTGGAAGTTTGTGTGAGAGTACAAAGTTTTGTTGGTATAGTCTGAATATTAACAGGAAATCAAATTTTGAACCCGTTGCAAAGATTTGTCTAATCAAGAAATGAAATTAACTTCTGGTTAAAGCAGAAGTAGTTTATAAAATTTAAATCATCCTGTCCAGGAAGAGAAACAACAGCATATGACTTACTGAAGGTGACTAGTCATACAGCTTAAGTAGCAAATTGATGTAGACTTAGTGGTGAAATGAGGACAGACACATTGATGGACTTTACCTGGCAGGTTGTAACCTTTGTTAAAGCTAAACAGAGGGAAGGGGCTCTACCCACCCATCACCCATATGCTCCTATACCTGGCAGGTGTTACAGAACTCCTACTCTAGGGTCCATAACTCGGGGTAGTCTCTCCTCAGCCAACCTCCCAGGACTCAGCTCACTCTGTGGGGGACAGAGGGTGCAGAAGGGTGAGGACCTCAACCCTCAAGGGCCACAAAGTCTGACCATATCCTGTAAGACAAAGGCCCTTCACCAAAATCCCAGGTTTTTACCTTTAGGAACTGTTCATTTTATCCTTTAACCCTACTGGGAACAGGGAGTGCCATCTTGATCACCATCTCTCCTCCCCCAACCCCCACAACTCCTGCCCAATCTAGGCCCTCACATTCCACAACCATTTGTCAGTGCTTCCGTCTGACAGATGTGCCCATAATCCCTGAAAAATTCAGGCTTTTTGTAATAGATATCCCTGTGTTGTATCACTGAACTCCCATCTCCAGGAACATGCTAGTGACCTCTCTATTCACTTCTTCCTTGCCTTGTCCACGCAGGCTGCATCTGCAGCTCCCTGCCAAACCCGTCTTGTGGGCTTCTCTGATCATACTAACATAACCACTGGCCAAAATTGCTTAACCAAGCTAACATCCTTCTGGATTCTATCCCTTAAATTGACTGCTGTGCAGCCCTTGAGATTATTCTTCGAAGTGAATAGCCAGGATGAGCGGGTCTGCTTTGTTCAACAATGAGAGTAGAAGTGGCATGAGCTGATCCCACTGCATGCCTCTTCTGCTGAACCACTGGATGCAAAAAGCTTCAAACCTGAAGCCTAGCTGAGATCTGCCTGCCATCCTGGCTGCCCTCTTCCACAGAGTGCTTCAGATCTGAATATTGAGTATGCTCTGGGTATCCTCTGAAACAAAAAAGCTCATGGGATTAGTTGCTTTTTACTGTTCCCTGCGATCTTTTCCTTGGTGCAGACATTCGTCCTGTAACACCTTGATTTCCTGTGCCCTTTCACCTCTACTTTCCATGGACCAAAGCCCCTGCAGACATTGATGTCACTCTCCCAATCCTGAAAGAATGAGTACCAAATATACCTAGGTCAAGAACATAGTAGCGCAAGGTTTTTCCTCAGTACTGCAGGAAATTGGTATTTTGTTAGGAAGCTGTCCATGTGTGGACAGCAGGCCTGGCTGCAGGCTCTGGATTTTTAGTAAGGCTTTCACTGCCTTTACAGGGCATAAGTGTTCGTCTGCACATTCCTTCAGCACCACGTATGTCCTTCTATTCTTTTTGAGGACCTTAACTGCCAGGACATTGTTCCTGTCAATTGTCTTATTCTGTTAAAAGTTCAATGCTCACTGGAACCTTCCCGCAGTTGCTAAAGGCGCCAATTCCCTCACTCTAAAAGTGCCAAAGAAGGCAAAAATGAATACCCCCCTAAATAAAATGGTCTCCCTCTCACAACTGCAGACCCATCCTAAAGCCTTTAATAAGACTGGGTTTTCACTGTTATAGGTAATGTTGTCCCTCTAGTGCCAACCCCTCCTGTACCACCCTTCTAAGAGCTTCAGTGGTAAAACAATGCCTGCCTGGGTCTGGGAAACCTGCCAGCCTACTTGAGTAGGACAGGCCTGCTAGTTCTCCAGATATAGTGGAGAGAGCCAACCTGCAGTGGGTCAAAGACACCCCATATTGCACCCATCTGGTGTGTAGGTATGGCCTACCCATGATGAAGCCCTTCCTGAGCCCTAAATGTCATGAATTCTCTAAGGCTGGCTCACAGGCCCTGCGGGTATGTCTACATTGCAGTTAGACAACCACAGTTTGCTCATGACAGCTGATGAGGGCTCACGAACCTTGGGCTAAGGGGCTGTTTAATGGCAGTGTAGACATTCAGGCTCAGGTATAAAATGAAGGCTCTCACCAGCTTCATTACCTGAGCAATCTTAGCCAACTGTATATTTACAATATGGACCACAGATTGGTTTTTGCACCAGAAATGCACTTTCTGTTTTAAAAGCTTTCTCCCCAAATAGTGACTGCCAGCATTATAGGAAAAAACCTTGAGGAAGTTAATGTCTCTTGTAATGGCCAGAGCCACCCATCTTTCTGGCCACTTCTGTGCATACCACCTTCCTTGAAAGTATACCTGTGCTTCCCAAGATGTCAGATTGTAGCTGCAGTTCAGTCTTGAGCAACCAGTCCAAATGTCGTATTGAAATCCCATTAAACTCCTCCAGAAATCTTTCGCACACTTTAAAATCTCCTTTCATTTCCTTGTCATTCTGACAATGGTGGGAGTTGTACACTCCAGAAGTACCTGATGCCAGATGGGTGCAGAATGCCTAACTAGGAGCCACCACCCATAGACCTTCCTGAGGCTTGGACCCTCACTGTCCCCAAACTTGGACCCATGGACCTCCCGTATAAAGAATTCAGGATCCTATCCGGGAGGAATGCACTCCTCTGACCTACCACCACCGAAGTCCTGCTCACCTGTTCTCCTTGTCCCCTGACTCATTATCTGTGTCAGTTATCTGCAGGCCATTGGTCTTACCTGTCTTCCTTTGCATACTATTGGAAGTGGCTGCTGCTGCTGGAATGGTAAATAACCCTTTCTCTGCTGGAATGAAGCTGAAGTGCAGGCACCTGTTCCAAGTTAAATTTTATGAGCTTGGCAATGCTGGCCAATTAGCACTCTTCCCACCCCCCACCTATCTGCCCAATGGGTGCCAGAGACTCCAAGGATGGTGAGGAGGAATTACCTGGTGTCCCTCAGTGAGTGACTCCCTCCCTCACTGTTGAGGCTGTCGTCCTTCTCTGCCAGGCCATCAAGTTCCCCCACCAGTTGAGGATGGTGGGTGCCATTTCTGAATACTGAGTAATCGAATGAATGCCCACTCTAAACAGTTTGCAAACATTTAGGAAGTTGAAATTATTTCTAGTAAACTATTCACAGAATAGTTTTGAATATCAAACAAATCAGTAAAAATCATGATCTATTTCTGGACAATTTGTGGAAAGGACCAAAAAGGATAAATTCATCAGATTAGAACAAATATTGGCCTTCTGTATTCATGTGCCATTTTAGAGCCTAGTCTGGGAATAAATGAGTAAGCTACTACAAATGGAACAAAATATTGTGTATAAATATAGTCCAAAATTAGAAAGTAAGGAAAATAATGTGGTTTTGACTACAAGCTTTTTACCAAAATTATATATGAAGGTGGAAGAAAACTGCTAACAATAATTTTCCTAACAATTTCAATCCTGGTGAAAATTTCCAAGGCAGACCACTATTGCTAACTTTATTTCTGTATGAGTGCCAATCCAATTTTCACTTTACCTAGAGGCATTTTGGATTGTGAATAGAAGGGGTGTGCTTTCACCAGTAAAGTGATTAACAAAATTGCTTCATATTGAGTTCTCTTGTGAATTACAGATTGTTTTCCTCTCTATGTAACCAGAGTAAAGGGTGTAATCCGAGTGGGTTTGTGGAGTTCTGCATCATTTTCATCCACAGCACCATGCAGTTAATGTCATGGTGAACTGCTATTATCATTCAATAGGGTGCTTTAAAGTATCGCATTCTGTAATGTGCAGCTGTTTAACCCGCCAAAAAACTGAGACTATGATCCCAGAGGTTTCCCCTTCCCACTCATCAATTTTAAGACACATTTTATGGCAGCTCTGTGAGGCTCAAAGGGCCCTTATTTTTCAAAGAATAGCAGTAGTGATCACTGCACTTTCTCTCTGCCAGTTGTTTCTCTTTGCTCACCATTATTGATCAGCTAGACTGATTACATGGAATTAGAGATTCATAAATAGTTACCATCTTCAACTGCTGTCTGGTGTAATAAAGATTAAAGAGATCAGGAGCTTTAAAGTCTGTCCGTTGACTGAGTTTGAGAAGGATGACAAGTGCTCATACTGTAGAGAGATGCCTGGGCCTTGTGCAAAGCGCACCTAAAAATGTGGTCACAACAAAGGTCTTGCAAATCAGTGCCTTTTGATTATAACTTTATAATATTCTTGACCCCTTGACTCCATTTTGTTGTCCGAGTGATCAGAATGTTGTAACTTAATTGGATAAATCTGATGTGTGCATGGCAGGGCACTCAGTGCAGTAAATCCTAATGACCCCCCCCCCACTCCCCAAGGATTCTATACTACCACTGTTATTTTAAGACTCAGTGTTTACTGTTGATTGCTGTTCTTCTTTGAAGTAGAAAAAGATAATCAAAGAACTTGTCTGCAATCTGTGTGAAGTGCTTGAACTCCATTTAGTAATTAAAGTTAAGAAATTGCCATAATCAGCCAATTTTTTAAAAATAGGCTGATACTCTGTTTTTAACATAATTTGGCTGCTCAACTTGAGACACCCGAGGGTGCCTGATTTTCAGAAAGACCTGTCCATTCACCTTCTGAAACTTTAAAGTATCTCAAGTTGAGCACCCAAAATTGCTGTTTACTTTTGAAATTCTTGGCCACATTGTCTCGCTTTAATGAGAATAGCAGTAAAATTTCACAAAATCAAGGAATATACTGTAAAAAGCTACCTCATTTTGTGATATAAAACCCAAAGCTCCCTAGGACAATATTTTATACTACTGTTATTCAAAGGCAAATAATTAGTATTTGTTTACATATCAAACATTTTATGTGATTTTATGTGCTGTGATGGATGCTTTAGGTTTTTTCAAATCACATTGCCTAGCTTTCGTAACTAATAGAGCAGAATCTTGAAAGTTTCTATGTTTCTGTTTGAGACAGTCAGAATAAAGAAGAAGAAGCAGAAGAAAAACAGTGAAGGGTACTGCCTGTGGTTGAACTTTCTAGGACTATGCTATTGCCTCATAATTTGAAAAAGTAATTGACAGTGGGATATAAGACACAAAATAGGCTGGTATAATACTGACTGAAGGTGCTATTGCCTTCTTTGTAAATACAAGGGAATTGGCTCAAACTAAAATAGCTAACCCATATGTTTTATTATATTTAAAAATGTTTTCCCCCTAAATATGCAGTCTCAGTTACTCATTGTTGAGGCTCGTCTGCAACTGAGTTAACAGAGTCATCTAACCCTCCAGTAACAGAGCTTTGGCAGTAATATGGTACCATCTTGGATAAATTATTAATTATTTTTAGTTTATTTTTTCCTTAGATTGCATTTTGAAAACTGTGGTGTATAGATCACTTGAGGGTTACAGAAAGGAGTTGCTCACATTATACTGTTACCTCTTCTCTCTTCTTGTTTCTAGCTATCAGAGGGGTAGCCATATTAATCTGTATATGATGATCAGGTGGTTATCTTCTCCGATTTGCTGTACAGGAGCCACAGTTTGGTGGCACCTTAAAGACTAACAGATTTATTTGGGCATAAGCTTTTGTGGGTAAAACCCCCACTTCTTCAGATGCATGGAGTGAAAATTACAGATACAGGCAAAATATCTGTCTGTATCTGTGCGAGTTTTTTCATACAGCTAAATTCAGTACTTGGTACCATGCAAGGCACTGAATTTAGCAGTATGAAAAAACAGGCATAAATATCTGTCTATATCTGTGCGAGTGCCCGTAATTTTCACTCCATGCATCTGAAGATGTGGGTTTTTTACCCACAAAAATCTTATGCCCAAATAAATCTGTTAGTCTTTAAGGTGCCACTGGACTGTGGCTCCTGTACAGCAAACAGGAGAAGATAACTACCTGATTTGCTTCCAGCTGTTTCTATAGGTTTCCAGACCTCAAAGAGGGCCTGCAGGATTAGAATAATAGAATTGTGGGGCTGGGAGTGACCTCAAGAGGTTATTTAGTCAGCTCCCCACAAAGAGGCAGGACCAAGTGTACCTAGACCATCCCTGACAGGTGTTTGTCTAAGATGTTCTTAAAAACCTCCAGTGACTGGGATTCCACAATCTCCCTTGGACATGTATTCCAGTGTTTAACTACTCTTATAGTTAGAAATTTTTCCCTAATATCTTATTTACATCTCTCTTGGCCCATTATTTCTTATCCTATCTTCAGTGGACATGGAGAACAATGGATCACTGTCGTCTTTATAACAGCCCTTAATATATTTGGAGACTATTATCAGGTCCCGCTTCAGTCTTTTTTTCTCAAAACTAACCATGCCCAGTTTTTAACCTCTCTTTATAGGTCAGGTTTTCTAAACTTTTTATCATTTTTGTTGCTGTCTTCTGGACTCTCTCCAATGTGTCCACATCTTTCCTAATGTGCAGTGCACAGAATTGGATAGAGTACTCTAACTGAGGCCTTACCAGTGCCGATTAGAGCAAAACAGTTACATCCCATATCTTACAAATGACACTCCTGTTAATACACTCCAGAATGATATTAACCTTTTATGAAATTCTGTCACATTCGGCTGCTACTCTGAAACCTGTCACATTGTTGACTCTCATTGAATTTGTGATCTACTAGAACTCCAAATCCTTTTCAGTAGTAGCCTAGCCTAGCCAGTTATTTCCAATTTTCTAGTTGTGCATTTGATTTTTCCTTCCTCAGTGTAGTACTTTGCATTTGTCTATACTGAATTTCATCTTGTTCATTTCAGACTATTTCTCCAATTTGTCAAGTTCCTTTCCAATTCTAATCCTGTCCTCCAAAGTGCTCGCAGCCCCTCCCTGCTTGGTGTCAGCCACTAATGTCAGCATATTCTCCACTCCATTATCCAAGTTATTAATGAAATATTGACAAGACAGACTCCTTCAGGACCCCACTAGATATGCCTTCCCAGTTTGACGGTGAATCATTGATAACTATTCTTGGAGTGCAGTCTTTCAATAAGTTGTGCCTCCACCTTATAATAATTCCATTTAGATCACATTTTCCTAGTTTGCTTATGAGAATGTTATGTGGGACATTGTCAAAAGATTTACTAAAATCAAGATATATCTACTGCATTAAAGAAGGAAATTAGGTTAGTTTTACAGATTTGTTCTTGACAAATCCATGCTGGCTATTCCTTGTAACTCTATTATCCTCTAGGTGATTACAAATTGATAATTTAATAATTGGTTCCAGTATCTTTCCAGGTATTCAAGTTAAGTGGAGTGGCCTCTAATTTCCCAGGTCCTCTTTCTTCTCCTTTGTAAAGATAGGTACTTTGTTTGCCCTTCCCTTGTCCTTTGCGACCTTACCCATCTTCCATGAGTTTTCAAACATAATTGCTAACAGTTCTGAGATTGTTTCAGGTAGTTCCTTAAGTACCCTTGGATGAATTTCATCGGATCCCTTTTTGTTAATATTAATTGTGTCGGGTATCTGGTCACCATTAACCTTTTTAATGAAGACTGAAGCAAAATAGGCCTTAAACATCTCAGCCTTCTTCATGTCATCAGTTATTAGCTCTCCTTCCCCACTAAGTAGAAGACGTACACTTTCTTTCATCTTTCTTTTGTTCCTAATGCATTTGAAGAACCTCTTCTTATTGCCTTTTATGTCCCTTGCTAGGTGTAATTCATTTTGTGCCTTAGCCTTTCTGTTTTTTTCTCTACATCCTTGTGCTATTCCTCTGAATTGCTCCTTAGCAATTCATCCATGTTTTCACTTTTTGTAAGATACTTTTTTTTATTTGAAGGTCATAAAAGAGCTTGTGATAGAGTCATATTCACCTCTTACTATTCTTGCTATATTGTACACGGTAGATAAAGTGATAGAGACAGATGTGTGTCAGAAATCTCAGCCAACCATTTATCCCAAGTATCTCCCATCCCTATAGGTTTTGCTTTAGTCTCCAGTCTTTCCTTTTCCTGTCATAGTGAGCAGACTACATTTTTCCAGCCCTTCCAAAAGAGCAGACATCTCAGAAAAATGCTGAGTATGGATGCTGAAAAGGGCATATCAGCTCCATTAGTTTACACTGGAATCATGAAAGCACAGAAAAACACGAATGAAAAATGAGAGCAGTTGTGAAGCTGGCTTTTTTTTTTTCTTTTACCACTCCTCAGAAAAATATGATTCTTCAGGATGAAGACTCTTATCCAAGAAGAAGGGAGAGGGAGAACAAGTAGACCATTTATTTCTGGACTACAGTCTCCCAATATTGAAAGATTACTTTTGTGGGCCACATTATCTGTCATATATATATACCCAAAAAAATCTTGGGGAGGGGGAGAGATGGCATTCCTGTTTACTCAAGCACAGGAGTATCATGGGATTCTAAACCTCATTTCACTCCATTTCAGGATTATCTACAAAGTATTCATCTCTCTTCTGTGTTTTGTTCTGTGAGTTAACAGATGTTAGGTAAATCTTCAAAGGGTTATGGTATCATTAACATTTAATATTTCTAAAACCCTGCAACCATAATTAACGAAGTAGCTTGAATTTTCAGATTAAAAATGAAAGATTTACTTAGTAGCCAACCAGAGTTGAGTGACTATGAAATCTGGATGAGTGTTGGTACGAAGTGCAACAGAGATAGACACAGCAGGAATCTACCCCTGCTCCCTGCTGCTTCTTCTCCACTCTCCCCTGTTCCTCGCCCCCACAGCTATATAAGTCTGGTTGAAAGGTTGAGATATTAGAACCAAACTCATAGCTTTTGTGTTCTTATTAGAAACAAAATTTTGTTTGGCCTCAGACCCTTTGGTGGTTCTGAACTGAGTCAGAAATACAACAGGAATGCTATAGAGGGGGAATTGTTGTGTATTTTTAGAGATGAGGGATTTTATGGAGACACAAGTCTGTTGGGCCCGGTGAAATGTTTGGGAAAATAGATGTGGACACAATAGTTTTCTAATTCAGTTTCTGATGTGATTTAGGCACCAATCACCAAAGCACTTAGGTACATGATTAACTTTAAGCATATGAATAGTTCCAATGAAATCAATGGAGTTACAATGGTATGAAAACTAGTGTTTTACTATTGAGAAAAGACTACATGAGAGAAGATTCAAGTCCAGTATGGTTAGTCATGGAGACTTTATTTTTGTTCTTTTTTATTTTTTATTTATTTGTCATAGAAAGCATTTTTAGATTTTAAAATAGGTTTTGCTCTTTGCGTACTGAAGTGGAACATTCCCCATCCATTAGTTCTTGAGTGAGGGCAACCTCTCTCTCCAAACCAGAAAGCATGAAGATGTGGAGGGTTTTTGGTGTGGACTGTCTTCTCTACTGGGGGAAAAAAAAAGATGTTTCTTAATGGATCCTTATTCAGGGAATGTGGGAGAGGAATTTGAAAAAGATGATGGCAGCACTTACTAATGATCCAGAGATGACTGCAGTAGGTGCTCCATTCCCAAGCAGAGCAGTAGAGGGCCAATCACATCCCCAGCACATCTGGTGGTGTTATATGTGCTATTCTCATATGAAAGACAGCACAGAAGCAGCACAACACTGCAAAAAGATGGATTTTCATAGATTCATAGATACTAAGGTCAGAAGGGACCATTCTGATCATCTAGTCTGACCTCCTGCACAATGCAGGCTACAGAATCTCACCCACCCACTCTTATGAAAAACCTCACCTATGTCTGAGCTATTGAAGTCCTCAAATCGTGGTTTAAAGACTTCAAGGAGCAGAGATTCCTCCCTCAAGTGACCCGTGCCCCATTCTACAGAGGAAGGTGAAAAACCTCCAGGGCCTCTTCCAATCTGCCCTGGAGGAAAATTCCTTCCCGACCCCAAATATGGCAATCAGCTGAACCCTGAGCATATGGGCAAGATTCACCAGCCAGACACTACAGAAAATTCTTTCCTAGGTAACTCAGATCCCATCCATCTAATATCCCATCTCAGGGGATTAGGCCTATTTACCATGAATATTTAAAGATCAATTAATTACCAAAATCACATTATCCCATCTCCTCCATAAACTTATCGAGTTTAATCTTAAAGCCAGATAGATCTTTTGCCCCCACTGCTTCCCTTGGAAGACTATTCCAAAACTTCACTCCTCTGATGGTTAGAAACCTTCGTCTAATTTCAAGTCTAAACTTCCTGGTGGCCAGTTTATATCCATTTGTTCTTGTGTCCACATTGGTACTGAGCTTAAATAATTCCTCTCCCTCTCTGGTATTTATCCCTCTGATATATTTATATAGAGAGCAATCATATCTCCCCTCAACCTTCTTTTAATTAGGCTAACCAAGCCAAGCTCCTTGAGTCTTCTTTCATAAGACAAGTTTTCCATTCCTCGGATCATCCTAGTAGCCCTTCACAGCCATTTTATTTTATTTGTTTGTTTTGGTGTACAAATCTCCTTTGTTTTTCAGAATGACTCCAGTTCCAAATAACAGTTCCATTGGGTCACAAGTGGCACCTTGGATAAAGAAATTCATTCTAATAGTTATATATAATAATACTCTGTATTAACTACTATAAATACTAACTTCAACTTGTTGTACAATTGTCATGTAATGTACTGTATTGATTTTTTTTTTAAATTACCCTCTAGAAAAATTTTATTTTTAAGTTGTTTTCTTGAAAGTTTTAATATCTATTGATATTTTTATTACAGGTGCTGTTCTTATGTGGGTCGAAGGGGGAATGGTCCTCAGGCTATATCTATTGGCAAGAACTGTGATAAATTTGGAATTGTTGTTCATGAACTAGGGCATGTAATAGGCTTTTGGCATGAACACACACGGCCAGACCGAGATGACCATGTAACCATCATTAGAGAAAACATCCAGCCAGGTGAGACAATTTGCTAAGGGTTCTTAGGTTATATTATTTCACTGTTTATTTTTGTTTTATTGAAGATTGTAACATTTTTTACACTTTTAAAATGAGTCTTTTCAATTCAAATAATTGCAATTGAAATTTTGAGTGTTCTTAGAAAATTCAACATTCTAATAAACTAGCCAAAATTAACATTTTTACATTTACATTTTCCATTCTTTTTATCTGGAGGGATCCCAAAATGATTCAAACTATATACTGTGTATACAGTACCACTAAAGTATACCACTGGAGTGGAGAGAAACAGCCAAATAGACAGCCAGTTAAGCAACCTGGAGGGACTTCAGGGAAAACCACTAGTCTTATGAAAAGAGCCATGGGACCTTTCATGTTCATACAGTGGAGGCAGGATTATGGTTTCATGTTAAAGATAAGTACAATTGTGACAAGGCTGGAAAATGAACTAAATATTAACAGATATTATTTTTTGACAGAAAATTTAGTTTTTGTCTAAATAACATTTTTTGTGACAAGTTTCTGCTTTATATGGAAACATTTGAGTTTTCATCAAAAATCAAAAGTTTTCTGTTTTCAGTCAGGAAATGTTTGGTTTTTCAATGAAAAATCAAAATTTCCATGGAGGAGAACCTTTCCAGCCAGCTCCATCCAATGCTTACTTGCCCTGGGTCTAAGCCTATTCACCATGCTGAACTATACTGGTGCCTAACCCTCACCTGCACCAAGCCACACTCCCTACTATATGTTCTCCTACTGATTGTATACTACTGGGAGTGGGTCTGTTGGGTGAACTCAGTTCTTCTAATTAATGCTGCCCACTCAAATAACTTAATTCATGCTGCCTCCAATAAATGAGTGCTGGGCCACTTCCCATACTCCTAAATAAAATAGTTAAGGCTGTTTTGCTCAACAATAAAGTCATGCTGGACAGCATTCTCCCTACCCATTCATTAAATAAATATATGATCTCATCCCTATCACACACATGTACAAGTCCACAAACCCTCTGCTGCAGTGGCACATACATGACTATGTACCATGATCATCCTACAAAACCTTCTACCCAGGTGGAAGAAGTAGGCTTCTGCTTGACGACCCTGCTTCTGAAAAGTGGTAACAGCTGCCTCCCATAACAGCTTCAGGTGCCTGATAACACTTCCAAGCAGTAGCAGCACTGAAACTGTCTATGTAGACTAAGGAAGACATCACTTCATTGGTTTACACTTGGTTCACAATTGGAAGGTTTTCTTCATAACCATAAAGGCTAGAAATTTAGTTTTTAATAAGAAGCTAATGACACTCACCCAGGAAGTCCTGACTTGTTTGATACTCAATTTATCTAACTGTGAAGTAGGCAGGTTGAGATTATCTTGTCAAGATATAAACCTATGATTCCAGAGACTCTGTATTTCAAAGTTGACGTTTTAGATGCTAAAGGCGTGATTTTCAAAACTTCAGAAGCCCATGTTGACATGGAAATATGCCTTTGCAATTTTGCATCAAATTTGCATGCATGATGATTGATTACATAAAACCAATATTGGTATGCAAATTGATATGTGGTTATCTGACTAGCCATTTATACACCCATATTTAAATGCATAAACAAATCAGGTTTACAATCTGGTCCATACAATTGACAGTTTTATTCTTATCAAACATTCTTTGCAATGCTTGTCTGACCTGTTCTTGTTGGAACCAGAGTTGGGCTACAGAAGCTGATTTTGGCCCACAGAGACAAGGACAGAGGAGCATCTCTGAGAAAAATAAAAATTGCTTCTTCTGCTAGCATGCAAATACTGTGCTTGATTCTAGAAGCCTAGACCTTATGTTGCTGCAGATGCATTTATTCTTACAAATTACTCATATTTAGTTCAGGTGAGTTCTTCATGGCACAGTAACAATTTTGAAATACAAAATTATGTTTAAACTTATGGGAGATAAAAATGGCTTTTGGTAAAATATAGATTATAGTTAACAAGCAATTTGAATTGGTTTATCAGCAATTTTCATTTTTATTATCTAATGTGGACTATCATGCTGAGCATAAGAAGCAATGTAATCTAAAGGCTAGGGCCCATGCCTTGGAATCAGGATGCCTGTGGTTTATTCCTGGTTTTGTCTCTTACCTGGGTGACTTTGGCCAAGTTACTTCATCTCACTCTGCCTAAGTATCGTCATTTGTAAAATGGAAGTAATGATACTTAGCTACTTTGGAAAGCATGTGGAGATCTACAGATGAAAAATACTATGTAAGAGCAAAGGGTTATATTTATTTATTAGCTATTTGTCACAACAGCAGAGCATTCTGCAAGAGACAACAGATGACAGCTATGATCTAATCTAATTTTGTTGTCACTTCTTTTATGCCTAATACATAATATTTTAGCAATATTTCTTCCTTTAATTTGCCTTATAGCAAGATCAGATTGTTAGTTTCCCTCTCCTGACAACAGGTTGGGGCAGAACAAACTTGCATTGTCAGTTTCTTTCTCGCTCTCCCTCCCCCGACACTGTCTATCCCCTTTTATAATATAGGTTGACAATCGCTAATCAGATTGTGCCAGTCAGCAAAACCTGCCTACTAAAATCATTGGCACTACTCACAGTAATAAGCATATAGGTATATAGGCATCTAACTCTCATTGATTTGAGTGGGCATTAGGCACATAATTATCTTTGAGGATCTGGGCCATATTCCTTAAGCAAAGGTTTGTACTAGAAGTACAAATGTTGGCTTGCTCAAGGAAGGTCCATACCTTACCTAACTTTGTCCTGATTGCTCTTGCACTGATGACTTGATAACTTATGATTACTCCCTAACTTTTTCACACATGCACATAATTTTTAATTACATTTGAATAATAATACATATGTAATAAACACAAATAATAAATAAATCCTCAGCAACTTTTTAACATATTCAGGATTGACAATGTGCAATGTGTTACATGCTTGTAAGGGAAGTATGAGGTTGTAATTAAAGTTTTGCATTGTACTGTGAGGGAGATGTGTAGTCTTTAGAGTGTTTCCTTAACAATTGGAGTTGAGTTTCTTTTGATGATAGAAACAGTCTGTTGCTGTCAGTGGAAACATCCTGTGTGGTCTAAGAAGGGTGCTATAACTTGGCAATCCTAGATTTTTAGCATTTTCACTGGGGGAGAGGGTGTCACACTTAACCAACTTAAATCCCTTTTAAACATTTCCAGAATGGAATTATAATAACGGCTCAAGTCTCAAAAGAAATATGAAGGTACAGATTAAACAGATATAGGATATTTTAGAGTCCTACAAAATAAATAGCCTAACAGGATAAAATAAAGAGAACTTATTTTTCAGTATATGGGGTTTTTCTGCTTTCATCTTAACAGTGCTTTTGTTTTATTTGTTAACCAATCGCTCAGTGTTTGTGCAGCAATGTTTTATTTTGCTTTTAGTGCCTTATTTTACCAGATGGCTTGGGTAAAACAAGAAACTAAATTACACAGCTCTTAAACACACACAACATAATATGCAGTTTTGAAAATCTTTTTAAACTAAGTCAGTCTTGTTATGTTTTAAGTGTTACACTACATGCAACTGATGTAGGCTAAAAGTTAAAGTTTGTATCCTGAAAAAGCCATTGTATGATTTCTTGGTCTTAAAGTAATATTTAAATTTTTTAATTTGTGGTGCAATAAAGCTGTTAAGATTCCCACCATACTCCTTAGAATGGGACTTTGAGCAGGACTGGCAGGGAACAGACACTTCTCATGGATCTTATTCTGAAGGATTGAGAGAGGTTCAGACTCCTCCCGCTACCCTTTGAGTCCACACATTGCACATGTGCTCTTCCCTACTTCCTTGTGCTGCATCCTGAACTCCTATGTGTGCTTAAAGGGGTTGGGTGCAGTAACTGCTCCTTGTCCTCCTTCGGGCTTTGCCTGTGATTAGTGGATTCATGTCACAGGGAGAACTTGTTGCCACCTGGACCTGCATGTGAATGGGTACGGTATTTACCTTCCTCCTGGGTTGGGACTGCCATTCTCAGGCCACCCATCTTTTGCGTTGCAAGCTTCCACCTTCCTCCTTAGTTCCTAGCTGAAGCTTCTAATGTCCCTTCTTGTCAGACACTTTGGGCTTAGTCATCGGTAATTGGAGTCAGGAAGGCATTTCCATCAAGAGGAAATTGGCATGTGCAGTGAGGGTGTTTTTGATTTTTTGTTAGTATCCAGGAAGTTTGGCCAGTATTGTTTGTTAATGTAGGTCATAACTTGTGGCAGGAGTCCAGTGGATCTGGGTTTGAGCAAAAGCCAGTTTGCATACTTGTATACTGACAAGGACCAGTGACTTTGGGCCGGGACCGGTGGTTGCTTGAAGGACTGGAAGTGAACCTTTGTTTCTTACACAGATCCGGGCATCCCTCACATGTGCCCCTAACTGTTGCATGAGGTTAGGGTGGGAGGGATAGTTGGAAGTTGGCCCAAATAGCTGTTGTGGTAGATGGGGACTGAAAGGGTAGCCTCTACTTAAGCGAAGTCACTTTGGTAGCCAGCCTGTGGAATCCCTACTGAACAATTATCTGCTGGACTGTTTGTGGTGGGGTGTA
This sequence comes from Dermochelys coriacea, assembly GCF_009764565.3. Taxonomy (NCBI): domain Eukaryota; kingdom Metazoa; phylum Chordata; order Testudines; family Dermochelyidae; genus Dermochelys; species Dermochelys coriacea. Next base: position 69,356,678 of record NC_050071.1, read on the forward strand.
TTTTTTTCTTCTATCATTGATGGCTAAGTTAATGAATGTTGTGGCCTCCACGTTTATTACAAGTTGGTGTTCTGTGTCTTATTCACTTACAGTGCACAGGTGAATGAAACAGTTAATTTATATGTATAGTAGAATAAAGTTAGTAGTGGGTGTTGTAGATGCATGGATCTTCCTCCATTCATCCAGTTAATAAAAGAAGTTAACTATTACGAAGCGCTAGATTCACTAAGATCCATAAGTTTCTGTGAATGGCATTGTAGCTCTTTTACCCCTTCCCAATTATCAAAAGATTCATCTGAGACTTTGCTTATGACTCATTTGTAGGTCAGGAATACAACTTCCTGAAGATGGAGCCTGGAGAGGTGAACTCCCTTGGGGAACCATATGATTTTGACAGCATTATGCACTATGCCAGGAACACCTTCTCAAGGTTGGAGTCTCAGGTTATACCTTTTGACTTTTAATTCCATTCCTGTGTGTGAAAACTAGGAACCATACATTTAACAATGGCATTTCCAGAACAGCTTTAGAATATTATATTCCTTCAGCAGAGAGTGTTCCAACAGAAGTCAAAACACAGCTTGTTGGTTTTCTTTAAATCCAATTATGTAGGATAATTTGATTATTTTTTTAGAAAGACATTGCTTAATGTCCCCTCATAATATTCAACTGCAAAACAGCCTTTTAATCTTGTTTTAATTTAGATTTAATGTAAAGATAACCTGGAAACCTCATTTCATAATAATTGTCTATTATTTCGTAAAACCTCATATGCTGCAAAAGGTTAAATTTAGAAGAATCAAGCACATGAAATATTTAGGTATGTGTTCCTTTCTCTTAGAGTGAAATTCATGTCAATACATAAAGTCTATGTAATTTGTGTACCTCTGTGGGTGTAGTGAATGAGATGTAAGTCTGGAAAATGTACCCCACAAACCAGAACCATGAGAAAGGGCTGAACTAGACTAGAGACTGCAGCTCATTCCGTGCTGCTCATAGTGTTAGTGACATTAGAGCCACACAATCAAGAATCTCATTTTTCCCACATTGGGAGCTCCCACATTGCTGCTCCACTGCCGGTTATCCTTGCACAGCCCATTTATGAAGTTTGAATGTGGGAAAGGGTCCGACACCCATAGTGCTGATTATATTTCATACCCTATAGCTCAGCTACTAACCACCCTATAAAAAGGTTTTCAGTGTAATGCTAATGGAACCCACAAGGGTAAAGTCTGTGGAGGAGGATTCAGGTTCAAGTCCCTTTTCCATCCCAGACTTTGTGTGATCTTGGGCAAATTGTGTATCCGCTGTATGCCTCAGTTGCCTTCTCTAATATAAGCACATAGCAGCATGTACATTAAAAAAAAACAGCCTAACAAAACAGAACACTTCACACACAATTCTCCTCCAGGAAGAAGATGAGTGTGGGAATCAGATTTCAGAGTAGCAGCTGTGTTAGTCTGTATTCGCAAAAAGAAAAGCAGTACTTGTAGCACCTTAGAGACTAACAAATTTATTAGAGCATAAGCTTTCGTGAGCTACAGCTCACTTCATCAGATGCATCCGATGAAGTGAGCTGTAGCTCACGAAAGCTTATGCTCTAATAAATTTGTTAGTCTCTAAGGTGCCACAAGTACTGCTTTTCTTTTTGAGTGTGGGAATGAAACACACATGATAGATGTTATTTAATGCACTACTAGAAGTGCTAGAACTAGAAGGTGCTCAGCTACTACGTTGAGGAGGGTGGCATAAGAACTTATATAGAATAGAAAAGAATAACCATAGTCTTAGTGCTCTGTAATTACTACCACATGAGGATTTGGTTCCTGATCCTAGTCTCAGATGCTCCAGTCTGGCAGAAACTGAGAGTGCTATAGGGAATCATATTCTACCCCTAGGCAGAAGAGCATGTTTTGTATCACTTACAGAAGTCCTTAAGGCCAATAAGGGTTGCCATTGATTCTGTTCAGAGGGGGAGTCCTATTCAGTGTGGAACTTTACCATCTGTTAGTAACTAGTATTTCCTTTAGTCACCAGGATCAGGTCAACAAAGACCACAAAACTTCATGAAGTAATAGCCACAACATATAGATAAGTATTAAGACTATCAAGGGCTTGTTGTTTCCATAAGCCTTTTTAAGGTGGAGCTGGAGACCGCAAAAGAGGAATGATTTCTTATTGTTAAAATTTTGGTCATTTTGGTTGGTCATTTTCAGGTTATACCAGTGGAAAATAAAATTGTTTCTCGTTAAAGTTGCTGTTTTGTTTTACAAAAATCCTGCTTTGTTCCTAGAAATAGTTATTCAGGTGGTCAGTTAGTACTTTGAACTGTTTCTTCTAGAAATAGAAGTATTTCCTACAGTCTGTCTTTATGGAATAATTCCAGTGATGATATTGGGAGTTTTACGTGTGCAATGACAGCAGGATATAGGCCAAACATTCAAAATGGCCAATCTAGTGTACTTTAAAAAGCAACCACTATTCCTAGGCTCAGATTTCTGCCTTAACACTGATTATTATGAAACCACGTTATGCAGTCAATACTGATAAATGGTAATAAAAGATTTTAGCTTTCGGTGTATGTGCTACAAGTATAAATGAGTATCAAAAATAAGAAAGAAAATCTAGCAAAATGTTTAAGAAGCCCAGTGACATGACATCAGAATTCAAAGGTTTTCAGACTCTGGAGCATGTTAATGGAACATATTTCTTTGTTCATATTGCTGCTAATATTAATTTAATACTACCAAAATTAACTTATGAAAAATCAGGTTTTAAAAAAGTCAGACGTAAACCCATCAAACCAAGGACATTCTGAGAAAAGATTAATACCTAATCTTGTTCTCTGGTACATCGGAGTCATTTGGAATAATTCTGCTGAAGTCAAATGACTTAGCATGGATTTGTAATCGAAGCAGAATTTGGCTCACCATTCATGTCTTAGCAGCAGAAGGATAGCTCAGAGGTCTAACACATAACAGAAGAATGCTCTTACTACATACCCTTATATTGAAATAGCTTAGCACAGTTGCATGAATTAAAGATGCATTGGCAACCTTAATTCTGAATCACTCTGCTTTTCGTGGCTGTAAGTAAGACCTTTAACACCTCCTTGAAACTTCATTCAGAACCGGGACTTCAGAGGAAGAATTTCACAACAAGGCAATGTGTAATTGTTTGTGTTTTTTAAATATGGAACACTTCTTGAATTTGCGTGTCCTCCTTGCCAGGCAGACAAAACAGACTAAGCAAACAACAGATCCTGTCTTCAATGTGACAAGTGCTAAGTCCCAACAATCTTTTTCATTGAATTTAAATTTGAATAGGAAATTTCTGGTCTGTTATTATCTATTCGAAATACAAAAGTAGTTGCCAGTTTGCATTAAAGCAAGACTATTTTCTAATATCATTGCTACTGTTTAAGCCATTTTTTAAACTTGGGGAATTTTTCTCTTCCATTCACTTTTTCTTTTTTTTTTTGTTTCATATTTTGCATTTTACCTTTTTAATTATGCCAAATATGTTTATTATTTATAAAATAAATATTATATAATATAAAAACAAGGACAGTTTTATTAAAAATTGCTAAGGTTTTATGAGTCTATTTTTGTTGTTTTTTTTTTTTTTAGGGGTATGTTTCTGGATACCATTCTTCCTTCCCGTGATGATAATGGTATACGACCTGCCATTGGTCAGCGTACTCGTCTAAGTAAAGGAGATATTGCACAGGCAAGAAAGCTGTACAGATGTCCAGGTATTTCACCATAAAAATACACACACACACAAGCATGCTTTACTATGTTGTTTAAAAGAAATAATAAATCTTTTCAGTAGGCTGTTTACTAAACCATTTCCATGCTGGCAAGTGATGTGTACAGTTCAAGAATCAGATCATAAAAATGTTGTAGGTGAGGACTGTGGAATGCAAAGCTTTTATGTGTAGATAAACTGCCTTAAACTGAATTTACTCAGGTGACAGTTCCATTCTTGCTTGCTTTAGTTTTTCAGTGACTAGAAAAAATAACATAATATTTTGTCAGTTCTTATTTACATTTTGTAATTTAAAACCCGAACTATACTTAGATAGATTATGGTGATTTGTAGTGTAACACTACATTGGAATCTGAGTGTCCTCCAGAGGATCATTCTCAACATTTTTGTGTGCACATAAGTATGAATGGAGTGCAGAAATGACATTTTTAATCAATAAACATATTACACCCCTGCAGTGAGTTATATCTTATAGACACATTTTTTCTATTCAGAATATGAAAATGTGCAATTTAAAACTACAAATTAAGTGAATTATAAGTGCACTGATAAGATCAGATACAGTTGCATGTCTATTACAGTCAATGTTTGAATATCATCAGCCTAGTTATAGCAATTCTTTTAAAACAGTTTTGAAGTAGAGTTATAGTCTGATCTCTCAGACACTGATGTAAATCTGAGCAACTCAGTTTAAGCCAAGGGGCTCAGTCCTTTACCACTCTGGTGCATGTCAGAGATGGGAGAGCAGGCTGTGATTTCCCAATTATGGGTTTGGCTGGGGCCAGTTCAAAATTTAGTGTAATTTAGAGCAGCCTCAGGGTTACTACAATGGCCATCTACTAGCCAGAATTTGCCAGAGTGCAGCATGCTCTCACTATGCCCCATATGGTGGACTAGGAAGGACATGATGGCTGGGAGAATTCCCACCTGATTGTTGAAGCCAGTTATATGGCCACTTTGTACTACTTGAGCCACAAAAGGACTCAGGATTGAGCTAATGGATTGCTTGAGATTTACATTAGTGTTAGTGGGATCTGAATCGGGCAAAAGATTTGTGTATGCACACAACACAAAGTAAGCGGCATGAGAGTTATCAGATGGCTAACAGTTATACATTGATTTGGTGAATTAAAAAGTTCTTCCATGTACACTGAACTTGTACAGAGTTGTAGGGTGATCAAGGAAACCATCTTCTATAATTTCCTTTTAAAATCATTTCAACAGCCTGAAAAACCCTTTAGGAGCAATTTTTAAAATGTTATTTGTAATTTTTTTACAATATAAATAGATTTCAATAAATAAGATACTTGAATTAATACATTATGCACTACTCAATAGATTGTCAAAAAGTAAAATATGCACGGGGGGAGACAGTCTTTTTGTCTTACAAGCACTTAGGAATTATATACACCTACAGGCACCAGATGTAGAGAATCTGAAGATGAAGAGAATCAGTAGAGTCAAGAACGCTGTGCGTTCAGTCAGTATTTGTGTGATCAAAATGAATGAAGTAAACACCTCATTATATTCTGACAATATGTAATACATCTGAATGACACCCCAGGCATGCATTTGTTTTTTTCAATCTATTTGGAAAATAGATTGAAAACTTCAACTAAGCTCAAAACAAATGTTCAGGGAAAAGATGTTTTTATGTTCACCATGATAATTATTCATAACTGGCCATAGATATTGTCAGTGTTTTGTTCTGCAGTGATCTTTGGGTCTGCAGGAGTCTGGCTTTACAATATCATAGAATGCTTCTGTTTTCAATATGCTTTGAAAAATAGTAGGTATTATTTGCAGTACTGATAGACTAATACACTCATTGGAATGAATGGGACTATTTGAATGAGTAAGAGATGCAGGAGTATGTCCCTTTTTTGTGAAACACTTTGGCAAATTTTGGGATGAAGGGTGTTGTATAAGGATCTGATTTACTTGCATGAGTTAGTCCTATCACAATGAGTAAGAATGCTCATGTGAGTAAAACCACAGGATTAGCTCTAAATGTAAAATATTATTATTTAATATAAAATGGTAAATGTTCTCCATTAGTAAAATATTGAAAATGAAAAAATGCTTAAATTGCAAAACATACAGCAAAGATTTCAAAAATTAACATCCAATAATAAACAAAATAACTTTCAGAAACTGGTACACTATTGTGATTAAAATATATTTCACTGCAGACGGTAAGGAACATTAAGAGTTAATAGAGACATATTAAGCTTTCTGTTTCATGTGAAACAACATGGGATCATGTTAATATATCAGGCTGTGAAACTTCTGATGTTTGTTGTATTTTATAGCTATGCTATATTACCTGTGTGGGTTGGAAAATACTAATCACAATGTTTGTTTGTGGTAGAATAACAGTGTTATTAATAGTATGAATATTTGCATAGTTTTCTACTTCTATGTTTTAATTACATTAATTTTAATAATATAAAATATAGACACAGAAGATAATCATTTAAATGACATAATTTTTATGGAATATATTCAATTTGGGGGCTTTTTAAAGGAATTCTTATGTACTTGACTGTATTCATCCTGATATTTCAACTTCCAAATCTCCAATTAGTCCTATAAACAGAGGCTATCCAGGAAGCCATCTATTGCTTCTGAGGGCTAACAAATACTTGTATGGAATCCTGACCATGATCAGTACTCTGTACTGACGGTTATTTAGAATAAAGCACCTGAAGAGTTGCTGGGTGAATGCTCCTGTTTCTCCAGCTTCTCTAGCCTGTGGGAAAACAGCCTCACTGGTGTTTACTTAGTGTCATTACCCTAGAAAGTGTTTACAGGATGAGAGACATATTTCAACTTTGGAGAGACTGGGTGATAAAATGATATGTCGTGTTTTCACCAGGTGTGAAGGCGCCAGGACTATAAGATTTATAAGATAGGAGTTTGATCTGTTTGTACTTTTTAATTTGGATTGTGGTTTTTGTGACCTGTGTCAAGGAGAAAACAGCTACTGATTTGGCACGGTTACTTCTTAATATTAAGTAAACAGAAAATACTCTTCCAGCATTTTGGCCCAGATGTGTGGACTCTGAGTCTTTGAAATTTTACACATATATGATTAAGAAAAAAAGGAGTAGGAAAAGTAAATGGAGAAGATGGACATTGATAGGTACAGAGCAAAAGAGAGATGAGTAGGAAAAAAGGGGGAAAGGAAGGAGGGGGAATTATGGAGAGGAACAGGTGGAGCAAGGCTGGCAGCAGAGTGTTTAGGAAGGAAAGAGGTAGGAGGAGAGAAATTTTGCCAAACAACCAGAGTTTAAATTATGAAAAGCAGTCTCATCACATCATTGGTGTACTGGGACTGTGAAGTTCTTGAGGGGGAGGTCCAGTTTCTTTCCTGTCCTGCTGCTGCTGAAGTGGTCTCTGCTGTTTCTAGATTTAATCCATGGAAAGTCCAGCTTCGCTTCTTCTACACTGTATAATTGGTCCAGGGAGGGGGAAGAGAGGCTTCTGAGGCTTCGGAGAGAGGGTGGGCCTCAACTTCTCCCTTTCCCATTCCTGCTGTTGCTGAGGAAAACCCTGCTGCTCCTGGGGCCTGGCCCAGTCCTCCCTGTTTGGTCAGAAATAGTTGGCCACTAATTCTATGTTCCTTATTTTCTTCGTGCCCAACTTGAGACACCTGGAGTCTGATTTGCAAAAGTGCTGAGCACTCACAGGTGCAACTGATGTCAATAGGAGCTGTGTTTTGAACATATAAAATGTTAAGTACTCAGAAAAATCGTACCATAGGCATATCAGGTTGCAGCTCAAAATTAGTGGATTCTTGACAATTGTAGCCTTAATCTCATGTGCTTCAGATCCACACCCATAAAATGGTGATACTTAATACCACTTTACCTCACAGGGATGTTGTAAAGATAAATTCATTACTGTTTGAACCACTCATATACTGTGATGATAAATACCATAGAAAAACCCACAAGGAAACTAATAATTCTGTATTCAGTGCATTGTTTAAACAGTGTGTGCCAAATAAATCCATGGGGGCCACACACAGAATGATAAAAGGATAAAAAGAAATATTGAATAGCTACCCGTTCAGTAAAAACCGTCCATCTTACGAACTGAATGAGGCAGTCGTCCTGTGGAAAAAATATTATGTGATCATGTAATTAAAGGCTGTATCATAATGCATGCACTTGAATTAATTTAAGCATTTCCCAATTTTTGAGTTTTTGGTTTTGCAACCTGAAATACATATGTACAGTACCAATACTATTCTCCAGTCCAGCTTCAGTGCAGGAAACTAAAATACTTCCTTAACATCTTTATACAAGTAAGCCACCATTAAATCAGAGTAGAGTCACCATTAAATCAGTTATCATTTACACACATTTACCACACAGTGGTACTGAGACTCTTTTTAGTATTTCCCCCATAACTGTAAAAGGAGATACCTGCAGCATGTCAAACACTTGTATGTAGCAAATACTGATTATGGTTTGGGTTTTTTTAGTTTAAAGATATAGTATTTATCTGTTTCAGGTATTTTAAAGGCATCTTTTATTGTGGTGATATGCTTCACGTATTGTAAATATTAGGGGCCTTGTAACTTTCAAATTTCAGTTTGACTCTTAATCAGGGAGGGAGCAGGTCAGGTCAGCAAAATATTGCAGACATGCTGGGGTTTGCTAACCCATGCTATATAGTTAATGAAATGTTGACAAATTTCACTGCTTTGTATGTGTGTATGGTGTGACACACATGACTGTTTCCATATCCTTTTATCTGTTTGCTATCTGTAAAAATTGCTGATCTTCATAAGGAAGAGGCAGAAATAATTTCCCTCTCTTCACCCCGCACCCCACAGAACTCCCTTGGTTTCTCTAGGGGTGTTAGAAATGCAAACTACTTGAGCTGTAAAATAAACAGATTGCCATTCCATACTGGAAGGACTGCAGTTTTGTTTCTACTACATGCCTAAACTAATAAAATTGAAATAGGGCATAACATTTAGAGAAGCCAGGCAATAGAGGAAATACCAGCTATGTTAACCTTTAATAAGGGAGTAAAAGTGATCTTTCTAAAAACAGAGGTGTGTAGCATAAAGGTAGTAATTAGTTTATTCTGGCATGAAAAATACCAAAATTGGTTCTTAGGAAATATAAATAAGTCACCATACATTTAATTGTATTATATGGTCACATTTCTTTTTAATAGTGGAGCCCATTACTCATGGACTGCAATGGTCAGTGAAATAGTTTATAGTGAAGCATTTCATAAGCCTAATCACAAATAATGTAATTGTTGGCAGTCCAATTATGGAAAGAAACCCTCTGAAATCTCTTGTGATGGAATTTTAACTAACTGCTTCAAGAATCACTGAACCATTGAAAAGAAATATGCTTTTAAACAAGGGGGGGTCCCCAAATATTGCCCAGTCAAAGGCAGCATTGGAAACTGTCCAGAGATTCAAAGGCTGTGTCTGATTTGTGTGACATATGGAGTAGATTCTATCTGCCCTTATTTTTAATACGGAGTATGTCATCCTATTCTAGTTTAATCTGAGTGAACATTGTCTTTAGAGATGAAAGTTGCCGTTGGCCACTTTGTTCTTCTTGGGGCTCAGTTTGTTCATGTTAAATAGCAAATTTACAAATAGATCATTAAACTAATTCAGCTTTCAGAATAAAGTAAAGCAAAATGATCAAATCACATGAATACATGACTTTGATTAACAAGTAGAAGAGGTTAATCTACAATCTTTTTTTCTAGGCTGACAAGGGATGTTTAACTTAAACAGTAAATATTGTCAAATATTATGATGCAGAAGAGTATTTTAAAACATCAATTATATAAAATGTTATTAGAAAAGATCTGATTTTAAACTGTCCCCTCACTCTATCGAAAGTTTTGGAATTTTTGGTTTGTCCCGTTATAGGACTCCGTGATTGTCAGGCACCTGGCCTGGGTGTAATTTAAAGCTACAGGAGAAATTCTTCAGGAGCAAACTTGAGCCACTTTGAGATCACTTTGATCCATTTACATTCAGCTGAAGTGACTTCACCACACTGGAGAATCAACCATCAAATCTGGGATCTGAAATTTTACTATTAGCTCTTTTCAGAGAGGTGGTTTAAAAAAACCGAAACCTATTTCATAGCTCAGCCAGGTAGATGCTGAAATTCTTTAAATGAAATTTTAGGAGCTGTGGTGTTTAACTGGATGAGGTTGATTTTATAACAATGTAATTTAAGGATCTGAACAGAGTAAATCTCCATATCTTAGCTCTGTGTGCTTTACTGGGCATATTTTACTTAAACTCTTATTAATTATGGTAGAGAATTTTCTCTAAAAAGGACTTGTACAGAAGTAATTATTTAACATTTAAGTAGCTTTTCTGTGTATGTAATTTTACATAACTGTAAATTTTTTAAAAAAGAAAGAAACATATTTTTAAAATAAAAGCAGTAAGAGATTTTTCTCTATTTGGTTCCTAAAGGACACAATATTATGCCACTTTGACCTTGAAGATTTTTGATGGAATGAGAGTCCTTCCCCCTCCCCCCATCACAATCACTATTAAATGTTCAAAAGTCATGCTTAGTACTTTGAATGGAGTTTAAACCTGCTGTTACAATGCAGTTGTCAGATTAAACCTTGGACACATTTTAACAAGGCAGCATCTAACTTTATAGCTGCATTGTCTGTCTTCAAAATAGAGTCTCCTTTGTACCCTCTTATCTAAAGGTTTTTCCAGATCATTTATAATTCATTGAGATTTTGATGATACAGTGGTTCACCTGCTGGCAGCTATAGCCCTGTAATTTAAAAGTATTGCAGATCTGATTACACTGTCAGTCACGGGGCAATATTCTCAAGTTCACATCTCTCTGATCACACCTACAAAATCAGTAGGTGAACCAACTTGTTGATTGAAGGTCACAAAGATGGCTGAGTGTAGGAATCTTACTTGAATCACCTTTAATGGTAGAGAAGGCAGCAGCTTGTGATGATATAGCTCAGTGGGAAGAAAGAATTATTAATCAGTCACCCAGCAGCTAGCAGCATGATTGACAGATAAGATAAAGGCTTTTGTAATATAGAATATCAAAGCTTTTGGTATTATGGGTCTTTACATTTGTTTCTCTTTATTACTACTCTCCACAAATCATTGTTGTGCAAGAGATTTTGTTGAATTTAGGATTTAGGTTTTCTGTTCTAATATGAATGAATGACATCAGTTCATATTTAGCCTTAATGCCGGACAATATAAATTATTAAATGAAACTGCTGATTAATTTCTCATATGTCAATCACTTAAGCACTGTGTTTTTCTTTTAGTTCTTCTTAGTTAATGTTGGTATGGGTGTGGATACTGCATGTAAATTCAGAAAGTTGTACCAAAATAAAGTCAGAGGTATAATTTTGCCATGTGATTGTCAGCCATAACATTTTTTAAGACTCTTGCAATTTTGGTTTTGTCAGCTGCACAGCGCATAAGTGAAAGGGTGAATGGAAAGAAAAAACTGTGTATAAAACCAAAATGCATAGCAGACTGGTTTAAATCATTGCTTTTGACTAAATCAAAGCATCACTAGACTACTTTTCATTCTGCCTCTGTACTGAATCAAATCAATTCTAAATAAATATTGTAAAGGAGACACTTCTTCCTGTGTGCCTTATATTTATAAGACACATGAACTTCTCTATTTTTACTATGTTCTGTTCCTTTTCAGCATGTGGAGAAACACTGCAAGAATCTACAGGCAACTTTTCCTCTCCAGGATTTCCAAATGGTTATCCTTCCTACACACACTGTATATGGCGAATCTCTGTTACCCCAGGGGAGAAGGTACTTAACCATTATTTCACCACCTCTGTCCCTCAAAATAAATACAAGCATTCCTTTTCTAAAAGACACTCTTCCCTGATTATTTAGCCTTTCTTTTTACTTTTTTTAAAAGTTTGCATAATATCAGGAACTGATTAAGTCCCTTGAGCCAATATGTTACAGATTTTGAACTGTAGGCAATTGATTTGACTTTGACCCACGTTATTAGACGCTCAAAGTTGTTGCCATCTGATGCTTGTATAAGTGAAATAAGTTCATAGCTTTAGTCTACTTCTTAGTAGGTAGATGTTCATATCACAAAAACGCATCAAAACTTGTGCCCCCATTGACAGCTTCAGCCTAGAGGCAGATGGGTTTAATGGGCAGTTTCAAATACCTTCTCATCTGCATGGATGATCCTTCCAGGATGGGGCTGTACTGGTTGTACAGCATGGGAAAACCTAGACTGGCTGTGCGGCCTACCCAATACCAGCATTTTTAATGCAGTCAGTGGGCTTATATTTGTAAATTGAATATAATACAATATAAAGTAAGAAGAAACTACAAGAGTTTTAAATGTATCATTGTAAGCGTTCTCTGGTGTTGTTTTAGTGGAGAATTTGTATACCTTGATTTTGGAAGCTTAAGTTTCATGGTGAAAGTTTGTTGAAGAGGCTGAAGCAGAGTCCAAGTTCTCAGCCTGGGTGTAAATTTTAGAAAAAAATGGACCGAGACAATTGTTGGACTGGTACTAAGTAGGGGAAGGAAATGAAGCTTCCTTTCACAGAGGTTCTGTGATATTGAAGGCACAAGCCTGCTCGTCTTTTCTAGGGTATTCCAGCTTTTACCATATTTTGTTCTCATTTATTTACTAGGATATTGACCTCCTTCCAAGTAAACAGATTCAGTGGGATGAAGGGAGAGTTTCCCCACAGACAAAATGTGCAGAAAGAAATACACAAGTACATTTTAAAGAGATGGAAAGGGTATTAGGAGGGTAATATTAAGCAAACTGTTACAGTTTTGAAGAGAGAGTTATAAGAACCAAGAAGCACCCTTCATACTAGAGTCAGAAACCCCCAAAAGCTACCATATTCCACCTGATATTGCATTCAGACCATGCTGTGCTCTCCTACTCAGTACTAGGCTTCCTTCTCTCAAAACAAAATTATTATATTCTTAGTTCTCTCCAGGTCTGTGGCTCTGCAGCCTAATGAACATGTTTGTTTTCTGATGCACGGATAGATCTCAGAGGGCTGTGAGAGCTATTGCCATTGTTATGAATAAAAGCAAAGCCTTTTGGAATGTGTTAGTCCTACTGTTGGCAGGCATATGAAACAGGATGAAAAATAAGTGCCTCAAATGCTTGGAGGATGTTGGTGGCACTGCAGGCTGGTAGGGAGTGGCAAATAAAAACGGCTGAATAGGAGAAGGTTTGCACAAAGAAAGCAAATACATCTGGAGGGATAATTTTACATCCCCACTACCTGCACTGCAGCACAGTTAATGCTACTGTCACAAAAATTTAATGTCCTATGTTCTTTTCTTTTCTCCAGTAAAATAAATAAATATATACAGTTTTAGGGTTTAATTGTTGCTGTTTTGTTTACCTTAGAAAGTGGTTCTTCCTGAGGATTTCTAGCACATATGCAATTTCATATGAATGGATCTAAGGATCGAAGGTTTATTATAATATATTTATAATGTTGTTGCTGTGCCCTAAGGCCCCAACTAGGATTGGGGCCCATTATACAAACTATATTACAGACATTGTACAAACTACAAAATACAAACATTGTACGCTGTACAAAATACAGACATTGTACAAACTCATAGTAAGAGAGAGCCCCTGTCCTGAAGATCTTACAGTGTAAGAAGACAAAAAACAGATGAAGAACAGAGAATGATTCCCTAAATATACTTTGATATGACATATAGTATTTATCAGTCTCAACTCCACCCTGAGGCTCTGAAACAATATCCATTGATTTCTGTAGCAGCTGAGAGCAGAATATACACATTTTGTGTAAGTGTTCCATGTATTAAAATCAAAGGATTCATTTCTGTCTCATTTCACTCCGTTGTACCTTACTTGAAATAAATGGGAATATTTATAGAGTAAGGTATTTAACGTGAGCAAGGGTTGGCAGAATCAGGGTCTAAGAATTAATTAACAACTCAATGCCTCAGAAACAGATATTTAGGTCCATTTCATGAAAAATCTATGGATGATGGTAGAATATCGGTCTCTTATTCCTTGCATTTCCTATGAAGGAACAATTGAGACATAATTGTGTTTGTATTTTACTTCCTTTGCTTTTAAACACTGAAATAAACGGCACAATAATGTTAAGTGTCATTTGTTTTGGGATTTTGCATGCATACTCATTTGCCCCTAAAATAAGATGTGACCTAATGATGGACTGAGAAGTCTTAATTCCAAACTTCCTGGCTTCTCGCACTCTGGTTTCTTTGGATTGAACAGTATATTGTTTCAACATAGTTTGGTGGGAGTTTTGGTGAGGTGTTACTTTTTCCCTATCTTCATTTCAGAATCCACACGGATTTATGCTAGCACAAACCGTCTATGAGGTCATTGGTGGTAGAAAATTATGAGGGATGAGGTTGCAAGTGTGGTATCGGTAACAAACACTGCCACCTGAAGGGTGAATCCCTGCTTTCTGGCTCTGAGGATTTAGTTAGCATAGGGGGCTAAACTGTATCAATGTTTTCTGGATCTGGCCCTTTGAATATGTAATATTACTCTCTATTTTTCCTCTAGCCTTTATATGGATGCTTAAATAGGACAACTAATCGTCAGTTATTACAAAAGTAATATTCAATTTAAAAAATCCTTGGAGAAATATATAGAATAGCCCTGTTTCCACAATGTATTTTGTTCTTTCTTGTCCCAGCAAGTACGAGGTGTGATATATTTTATTCTATTTGAGTCTGCAATGGCATGACTGGCTTTGCTTACGTAACCAATAATTTCTTAATTGTGCTGACAAATGTTCATTGATTGTCTTTCTCTGGAGACTTTCAGTCATTCTGTCCCCTTGAACTGTTGTTCTGCCTTGTCTCCAGCTCTCCAGATTTCTGCAGAGTTGCAAAATGGAACCTTAAATATATTCATGTTGATGTCCCCTGACTGCCCCGACCCCTATCCACCCCTCCCCGACAGGTTCCCCTGAGACTCCCACGCCCTATCCAACCCCCGCTCCCCGACCCCCGTCTCCCCCAGAACTTCTGCCCCATCCAACCGCTCCCTGTCCCCTGACTACCCCCCGGAACCCCCGACCCAACTCTCTCACTGCCGTGCGCACACCACTGCTGCCCCCTTACCAGAGTGGCAGGAGCTCGGAGCCCTGCTGCCCGCGCGGCGGCATGGATGCAGGGAAAGGGGGACAATGGGGGAGAGGCCGGAGTTAGTCTCCCCAGTCCAGAGCTCAAGGGCTGGGCAGAATGGTCCTGAGGGCCAGATGTGGCCTGTGGGCCATAGTTTGCCCACCTCTGACCTAATGGAAAGAGATTGTTAGAACTAGTTTTCCATTAAGACTATATTTACTTTTATTTTTGAAGTTCATGGAAAGGCGATTCAATATATAAAAAATAGATAGATGAAGTATGAAAAAATAAATAAAATATTACCTAAAACTTTATACCTTCCAATGCAAATAATTAATACATTTCTCTAAAAAGATGTTAAGTACTAGAATAATAAAGAAAAACGTACCACAGATTCAGGAACAATTGTGACTGATTTTAAAGTATTCAGTTCTGATCCCTAGGCTCAGGTTTTAAGCCTAACATATAATTTGATTAATATTCCATTATTACAGATCTTAGCTTCTGAAATAACTACAGTAGAACCTCAGAGTTACAAACACCAGAGTTACGAAGTGACAGGTCAGCAACAAAACTCATTTGGAACCAGAAGTACTCAATCAGCCAGCAGCAGAAAATACAGTACAGTACTGTGTTAAATGTAAACTACTAAAAAAACAAAGGGAAAGCAGCATTTTTCTTTTGCATAGTAAAGTTTCAAAGCTGTATTAAGTCATTGTTCATTTGTAAACTTGTGAAAGAACATCCATAACTTTCTGTTCAGAGTTATGGGCATTTCAGAGTTATGAACAACCTCCATTCCTGAAGTGTTTGTAACTCTGAGGTTCTACTGTATGACCCAGAATTCCTACAACTGTTAATTTGCAAGATGATGAAATAAAACCTAAATATTTAATGTTTTCCAATTTATCAAATTTATACTGAAAACATTAATTCTTTGCTTGCAGATTGAGTAATTTAATGCTAGATTCTGTCCCATATAGTAAGGGGAAAGGGACACAAAATCAAGTAAGGACTGATCGGATTTGTTGCAGTCCCTACACTTAAAGGGGTACAGGTCTGTTTTCAAGATGCTTTCCACAGAGCTTATAATATCCCTAAGTGGATAGGGAGCAGGCAGAAGCATTTTCTGTTTTCCCCCTCCATCCCAAACTGCCAGCCAGCAAAGCTGGACAGCTGCGCAAAGCACTGCTGCACTCATTAAGGGGGCATGGCAGTTCATGTTCCCTGTAACACACCAGGGAGCTCTGGGAAAGTGTTTCTGATGCTTACCCTGGTGCTCTGAACACCCCTATGCAGGGCTGTGGTAAAGACACAATCCAGCCATTAAAAGATGGCTAGATTGTGCACCAGTGCACTTAGTTTTGATTTTGTTTAATCCCATTGTTTCATTTTCTTGGGGAGGTTTATCCAGTGTTTTAAATGAGTGTCCGTCTAACTTTTTTCCCAATACTGCCTAACTTTTAAGTTGGGCTATTCAAAATAAGGAAGAAACTATTTTTTTCTTTACTTGAAACTTCTTTCCTTTTCTTGGTATTCAATTGCTCTCAGTCACTATATTTAAGATGTATATTAGTTTACCTACAATATCTAACTGTTTATCTTCTATTACAAGATCAAGGGAAAGATTGTGATTTGTGGATGAATACTGTATTGTATGTTCAAAAAGGGTCATATACAACACCTTGAAGCAATGAAAATAAACCTTTAAGTGACTATTTGGGTCCATTGTTCAGATTAAAATGTTATTTTTTTCTCATCACAGTTGGAGTAAGAAAGATTCCCTGACAGTTTTAAATGACAAATGCAGCTGGTACGTGGCTGCCATGGGAATATATTGTAGTAGTGTGAAATCTAAATTAGTGCACAAATGTTTCCTCTCTAGCAGCATATTTAAAATTTGAGTACTCAGTATTAAAGTCACATGACACATACAAAAATGGTCTGTAGCACAGGGTCTGTAATGACGTTTTCTGTTGTAGTGCAAGTATGCATCGGATCAGTCTTTTTATTGAACATTTGGTAACGTAGAGTGAGGAATTGTTTTTAAAAGACTTCTGATCTCTTAAACAAAATGCTGTTGCAAGAAAATAAAGTGTGCTGCTTTCCCCATTGTCCACTAGGCCCAATTTTACCCTTATTTACCATGTAGTGTAACTTCCACTGAAATCGTGAAGAGTTAACCATATGCAGAACTGTTTCCAGGGTTAGTTTGAATGTTCAGAACCAAACTTCCTAGATTTAAAAAAGGCAAAGAAGGAAAATGAAAGATAATGAAAGCCTATGAATTCTAAAAACTGTTTTACAGACTAAACTTGAAATGAGTGATGCTTTATCTTCTTGTTTTGCTGACCTTCTCTTAAATCTGACCTGGCTGTAAGAATCATTGTTACATGATGGTGCTCTTGCCTTTATCCCCCTTACAAAGTATGTTAATTTCAGGATACAAAAATAAGTTCCAAGTGAAACCAAAATGTATTAACTTTGACCTTAGCAATGGATTACAGTAATATGTATTTTAAAGCTCCTAATGCTTTACATGTTTACAGCCATTATTTCACAGCAATGTCACCACTACAAGAGAGATATACTTAGCTTCACATAGAATGGGACAGATTGCTAAGGCAGTGCTAGTGAGCTAGGAACCAACCTGTGGCCATTGTGAATGTGTGGCCTCAATTAACTCTATTCCAGTTGAAAAGCTACATGCTATGATAGTATCGGCTATAATAAGTCTGGAGAAAATGGGATGCTCTGATGCATTATTCTGAATACTCCTCCAGCAATGCTTGTGCCATTAACTAAAAAAATGTGTGTGTATTTATGTATGTACTCAGTTCTTTTCAGCGTGAGTCAGAGAATGCAAGTTCTGAAGTTTCATACATACACCATATATTCTGATATTGCTATACATTTATTTAGGGTTTGTTCGAAAAGTGACAGTGTATCCAATTTTTTTTAAATGGTGTTGTTTTCAACACAGGGCATGCCATCGCACTGAATGCACACCCCATATTTTTTGGAATGTAGAGCAAGTTCTCAAAGTAGTAAGGGAAAGAGAACAGTAGTGATTTTATGTTCATAAATGACATTTATACCCAGGGACATTAGAAATGACCCAAAGTCCTATTCACTGAATGGAGCACGGCTTGGGATGAAGTAACATCCAATAATGTCATGTGATGATGTTAGAACAACATTTTACTGTATTGTCACTTTCACATTTGGATTTCTTAGTAAAAACACCCTGGAACTGTTAACTAAAGTGGTCAACCTTAAGCCTGCCAGTTTACCTTACATAAAGTTACAGCAGTACCTGTAGGGTTCTCTTATACTTACTATAGGAAATAACTTGGATGCTGCCAAAGGAGTAGCTATGTAACTATCTAGGCAATTGGCGAGACTTTAAGGGTGATCACTATGACTTCGGTTTCACAGCATATTGATTGGGCGGTCTATATTCTAGTGCTAACTACAACCAAGTGAATTATATGGCATGCTATTCTCCTCTGCATTGCAGATTGTTTTAAACTTTACTACAATGGACCTGTACAAGAGCAGTCTCTGCTGGTATGACTATATTGAAGTAAGAGATGGCTACTGGAGAAAATCACCTCTGCTTGGTATGAAACTGTTTCCCCACTCCGCTCTTGTTCAATGTATAGTTTGCATGCAGAAATTGAACTCCTTGTTTGCTATTCACAATAACTTTGCAAGTCTTTGAAAAACTGCAAAATTCTGAGGAAATGTAAATAAATAAAATAAATAAAAATTCCTCCTTCAGAAAACAAACAAATACAAACAAACAAACAAAAAGGAAATAAACTTTCATCTCAGTGGAGCAAGAAGTTATTAAGCAGATGCTTGAATCTGAGCCTGACAAATGAGTATGTGTGTACTTAAAATAACTGCTCATGCAGTATTTCTGTGTTTAAAAAATGAGGTTGCTATAGATTTGATGATAGCACTTTAGTAATAATTTTTTGAGGAAGTAGTCAGTGGCGCATGCACTACCAGTGTGCGTGATTGGTAATTGACTTGCTGTGACTAGAACACCGGCTGTAAAGTTCTGCTCATCAGCTTTGTCTCTAGTTTTTCTGTTGTGGTTACGAGAGGAGAACTTCCAGTTTGAGTAATGGCCATTCAACACACCACTATCTTCTTGCAAGTCAATAATGCAGCCCCTGAGACACACTTTTCTTTAAAAAAGATAGAGGTGTAGCTGGGAAGTTGAAGATGAAACTCCATCATGCAAGAATCATGCTGGGATATGTAGGGTGTATAGCATGAACATCCTTTTTAAAGAAAAGGATGGGCATGGGTATTTATTGCTTCAGGCTGTATTTCAGTAGAATGTAGGCAAACAACAACAGAGTTGTTAAACTGGAAAAAAACTGAGATTATATATTTTTGGCCTATTTCAGGCCAGAGCTATTCGGTGGAATTTGAGAAATATATTGTATGCTACCACAAATACAGTAGTGGTATTCATGTCCATGTGATAAAGTGCAGATCCATATGATAAATTAGATATATTATGTGTCTTTGTCCTCCATACCTGCAGTCTACCTACTAATCCCATCTACTTCAAAAAGCTGTCATTTTTAAATTTTTAAAAAAAAATATATATATATATATACTGAGAAGCATTACTATTTTTTCTCCCACAAAATTGGAATTCTTCCTTGACTTTTGCTGACATTATTCCAGTATGAAGTCCAGGATGCATAATGCTCAATTCTAGATCAGTGACAGGCTTAAAGTATGATATCATTTGACTCATTGTGGTTAGAAAGAGGAACACTCTCTTGCCCCTCAATCCCTCTGAGACTTTTACATGTGGTCTCATAGTACTAAAGGAGCCTGGGAATTGTGAAAAATAGCACCAACAAAATTATAATAAAATCTCTCTATCTCTCTACAATGTATTTTAAAGCATTTTTATTGAATTTAAATTGTCATGGTTGGAAAGTATAGGGGTGGGGTCAGACAATAATTATTTAATGACAGTAGCTGTTGAGATTTAAAAAGTAAAACATTTATAACCATTAAACCTCGTCAACATCACATGTCAAAATGTACAAAGTAAATATTTTTAAATCAAACTCTGATGAGTTCTCAAGGAACATTTTTTCTTACTTTGCCTATCTGTACATATCTATTATTATCAATGGAAATATTTTTGTTGATTTGTGTGTATGGTGAAATCAGCATTTACTGATAAAAATCGAATCCTTCCAAGCCTGTTTATAAAGTTAAACCCACACATAAGTGCTTGTAGCATTTGGGCCTGAAAGATTACATAAAGTATGCTTATTCATTGCTTGTTTTTAGGCAGGTTCTGTGGTGACAAACTGCCAGAAGTACTCACATCGACTGACAGCAGAATGTGGATAGAGTTCCGCAGCAGCAGCAATTGGGTAGGAAAAGGTTTTGCAGCAGTTTATGAAGGCAAGTCACTGTGAATATTAAAGATGACTTAATCATATGGATAAAGATTAACAAGAAACACATTAATATCTTGACAAATGTGGGCATTGATAAATAGTTAAATTAACTTAATCTGAAATTAGTTTCTTACTTTTTAAGAAAACAGTTTTGTTGTTTTGGTATGGGCCATCAACTTCATAGATGTATAATTTTGAAATTGCTGATATCATCACATTACAGACGTCATCCTTTCTAATAACATTAGTAATGGTGATCATAAGTATATCATGCACATTTTTAAATTCTTAATTAAATGGTAGTTGGAAACTCTCTTAAACTTTCTCAATAGATTTTGAGATCTATTCTTTAGCACATACCTACATTTCTGCACAGAGCTTACCAAACACAGGGAAATTTCCATTTTCCTTTAGTTCAGTGTGTTGAGTCCATTTTGTTAATGACACTTTGGAAATTTAATGTGGCTATCTGTTTCTTATGGAAAGTTTCGGGAACGGGGAGTTTTGCACATTTCTTGTTTAAGAGGCAGCATTGAAGAGAAAATGTATTTAATGTTTTGTTCTATACTTTTAGTTCTATACTTCCCCACCTTCTTTCGCAAAATCTGGTTCTATTCCTGCATGTATTGTAGTTTACGTAAAGGAGAATGTTAACAGACACCTTCTTGAAAATCAGTGTAGCCCAGTTTAACACTGTTTAGTAGAAAAGAATGTGATTTAAATGGAGCCCACAGATGTTTAATATATGAGGGTAGGCCCCAATCCTGAAAACACTTATGCATTTGAGTAACCTTACTCATGTGAGTTGTGTCAGTGAACTCAAAATGTATGTGTTTCCAGGTTCAGAGCATAGTTTGTAGGTAAAAATTCATAGATGTGAGGATGAAGTTTCTGTCTCAATATTCTGTTTTACTGAGGCTAATAAACTACATATGGACATGGTTATTGATGGGAAATGTATTTTACATAACCCTAAAAGCATATAAAAAGTGATACTATTTTGTGACAATTTTAATGCCTTTTAAAGCAGTCACAAATCATAAATGTCAATGATTCTGGAGTCTTCTCCAGTGTTAAAGGTACTACATTATTAAAAACATTAAATACTCGGTGTAAACTGAAAATGTGCAGTAGTTTATACAACCAAGCTTGATTTCAGCAATTTGACCTTTTTAAAGTGTGTACATTTTTTTCTTGCATAATTTCATCACCACACAAAATATGTCAGCTCAAGAAGAGGGAAAATGTCAGTCTTGAAAATATACTTAGATTGAGTTTTATGCTTTCATCAGCAATCTGTGGAGGTGAGATCCACAAAAATGAAGGCCAGATCCAGTCTCCTAATTATCCTGATGACTACAGACCAATGAAGGAATGTGTGTGGAAAATAACAGTGTCAGAAAACTACAATGTCGGATTAACCTTTCAGGCATTTGAGGTAAAGCCATTTAACTGATTCAGCAAACCATCTAGTGGATAACTGACAGTGCCATTTAAGGAAATCCTCATTAAACCAATGAAGAAACAAAGAATACCCCCCCCACCCCAACAAAAAAAAAAAGAAAAAAAAAGTCTACTGCTGAAGTTTCCTTTCCTTGGGACCTTTCCTGTTGCAGAAATTTTCAAGAAGATTAAAGGGATTTTATGTTATCTGTGCTATTTGAATTGGAATGTTTTAAATACTGACAATAGTTTCTTTTGACAAATGCATAATCCTGTTTTGCAAGACTGCTTTAGGATTCTATTAAATAATAGAGCTGTTATTTCTTTTCTCAATCTAATTGCTACAAAAAAGGAATGCCTTCCTGGAAAGAAACCACTATTTTCTGTTTTTATTATGCAGAAACAAGTCCTGTATTTTTTAAAAAGCCAAATTCTTAAAATGGTCTCAAAGCCCATATTTTTCAAATTTAACATATCTATAGTCGATCTCTATAAACATTTTTATTGAATGGTACAGGTCAGCAAACTTGTCCCTAGCACAGGCAATTGATATTTCGTACAACCCATTATATATACTAAATGTGCTGGTTTGAAGTTCACAGCTAAGTTTAGTAATACTCATTCTGTCTACAATTTTTGTTTAAATATTTCACTAGAGTATGAATTTAGGAACCATGACTCAGATTAACAAAGGTACTTAGGTGCCTAAGACTTGCATTTAGGTGACTACATTCCAGTTTTGGTTCCACTGCAATCTACATTTCCCATGGGCTATTTTAGACGGCTCCCAGCCCATTGTGCTGGCTTTTGTGGACTGCATTCTTCGGTCCCTATCTCTCTCCATTTATTTTATAGGGAGCTTAGGTGCCTAACTCAGGTTTTGTGGATCTCAGTGGTATTCCTTTGATTTCCTATTTGCCTAAAAGTGACTCTTAGCATTGCAATGCCCAAGTCCCTTGTGCATCTGTCTCTTTCATCTCTGTTGTTCCTGGTCTTGCAACCGTTAAGTGATGTCTGACCCTTGAAAATCAATGGGAGTTCTGGCATGGAATTATCAAAAGATCAGGCCTCAGTGGCAACATTTACCATCAGTAATGACCATATATTATAAACATTAGAAAAGACTTTCAAAGGTGTTACCTGCAGTCTCGTGTCATTTTGTCAGTCCTAAATTAATGTCCCATACCACATAAGGCAGGAGCTCTTCCCCTGCCCAAGGATCATTTTGAATGCTAATTAGGCTTTCACTGTCCTGGCTCAGAGTTGAAAATTGTTTTAAATGGACAGTATTTTTAGTAATTCTGTAGTTCTTAATAATACCTTTCTGTATCAAAATTCAGAGCGTCTGTTATAATGGATCAGGATTAATTAGGACAGCTCTATGAAATCTGACGTTAAACAAGATTACTTTGTTTAAAGGACAAGGAACGCCTTTCCTGCAATAGCTATACTAACAAAAATATAGAACAGTGGTTCTGATTTTTATTACTACCTATGAGGAATCAGTTTGTCTTCTCTGAAATAGCAAAACATTAGATTATCTCTTTGCTGCATATAAATGAAACAAGCAATGTCCAACTTTAAGCTTACATTGGCACCATAGTTTACTAAGCCACTGATAACTTGGTGTCACTCCTTCTTTCAAGAACTTTTGCTTTACCTCCTCTTGTGCTGAAAACTCAAGAGATAAGTGTTTGGAAAAGATTTCAAAGAAATAGATAAAATAAAAAAAATGCAATCAATATTGGATATACTTATGACTGAGCTGTAATCCACTCCCCCCAGATGTATTAATTCATGAGTGTTAAGGGTTTATTGTAGTCAACATATGTAAAAGAAAAATTTGGAATGTTCTGTTGTTAATGACAAAAGGTATCAAATATCCTTAAATAGTTAGCAATACGATCGCAAAATGATCTCAAATATGAGTTCAAATGTGTCACTTTATTTCTATATACTTGGTGCATTGCCCAGCAAAACAGAAAAGTGATTTAAAAATCAGAAGTCCCTGTGTCCAAAAATAGTAAAGGGCAGACAGAAGTTACTTCAGTGTGTTTGTGAGAAAATTATTTGTTTGTCCTTTGAAACGTGCTTTTATGTTTCATAAATTCTGATTGCACACAATACAATGAAATAATTTTATAAATAACCTCCAGTCTATAATTAAATCCCCAGAAAAGCCAAGAACTTCAGACTTTATCACTGAGTCATCTTGTTTTGCCTACAGTGGGCAATGCAGCTTCTGCAGAGTGTAGGATTACCTGCTCTTCTTTAGCTCACTGATAGAGGAATTGTACTATGTGATGTTTAGGCTGAGCAGCATAAATATTAGCATCCTTAACTCCACTTAATCATCTCTATCTCAATCTCTCTGTGTCTCTCCAGCTGGAGATATTCTATTTTGTATAAATAATTATTCATTGGGTCAGAAGAGAGAGAGAGACTTTATAGTCCAGTGGTAGGGCACTCACTTGCAATGTGGGAGTCCCACGTTGCTAGTCCAAATCATGCAGAACAAAGATTTGGACCTGAATTTTTGACATCCAAGGTGAGAGCCTTACTACTAGGTTTTTGACTATTCTGGGACTGAAAAATAAATTCTGAGAAACTGTCTGACAGTAAACATTTTGAAAATAAGAATCTAGACTGCTCTGCCAGTCGTGTTACCTCCAGATGGGGAAGGAAAGTTGGAGTTCTGTGCATCCCTAAATGTGAGAGAGGTGAATTGGACTTGAGCTGTGGCTCATAAAGATGAGGCCTGCTTGTCTCACCAGACCATTAGATCTGGTAAGAACCCTTCTCTAAGTCATCTTGTGAGACACTATTTGGGCATGAAAGGAAGAGATAATATAGAATAGGTTGGTTTGGGAGGATGGGTCAGTGTCCTGCCAAGTTCCCACCTATCGTAACCTCTTTTGGACCATATCCAACCACTTTCTCTGGGTCCCTATGGCCACTTCAAGCAATCTCACCCTAACCTGGAGACCCCATTCTGGCCACTGCCTCCATCGAGGGGGTTTCTCTGGCTTTCCTTCATCCTCGTTCTATCATGCTGCCCTGACTTTCTTCAGGAGCCTTCAGCTGCTGATGCTACCAACACAGCTACATTTTTTTGCTGTAAAAATTAAAATATGTTTTATTTATTTACTAACAATTTGCATGTTTTTCACCCACGTGTAATCTGAAAGAATGACATCTGAACCCTCCAATAAACAAGGTTTATGGGCCCAATCTGAACTCAGTGGGAGTCATTCCATTACTTTAAATAGGTGTTGGATCTAACTCTATACTGGGAAGCATAGCAGACTTTTTTTTGTAGTTTAGCATAGCAGGTCTTTGCACAGCAGCGCTGCCAGATAATATAACACCATAATGTCCTAAAATATGAGACTCAGATAAGGAAAACACAATTCAAATCAGTTCTTTTTATTTGTTGCCAAAGGGTTTTAAAGTTACTTATTGCTTGTCCAAAAACAGTATATTTATCTTCTGATTTATATTTCAGGTTAATCTCTGAAGATTATTAGTATTGGAGCCACTTGCAGTGGTATTGAACTAAAAATAAATTAGTCAAATGATCACCTTACTTGAATGTTTGGTGTAAATCAATAACACTTTATAAGTTGGTTGATTTTTATGATCTTAGATGTTTAGCAACTTACCACTGCCCAAAATAGATTTTTATCTTTCTTCCTCTGCCAAAAATGAAAGGTGATGCTCCGAAAGGAAATTCTTGTGTTTAACTTCAATGAGAGTTGGGCACATGTAATTTAGACCTGAATTTGGCCTATAAAAATATTTTCCAAACTCCCCTATAGAGTGGCATAATGTTCTTCTATCATAGAAAAAAAAATTGAATTTTTGAATGACCTTATGTTCCTGTAAAAATGAACTGTGGACAAAAAATAGTACAGTTAGACCCTTTATTGATTGTAATGGGCTTTGAAACAGGCCAATAGTCCCTACGTCTGAATGCAATAGATTTTTACTCTATTACTGTTAATACAATAATGCTAACATAATTGCATATTATAATTGTTAACATTAAAATATTCTCAATTTAATAACTAACAAAAAATTGGAAAGTGAAATATATTTAAAATTTACCCTCTAAACCTCTGAAAAACTGGTACTCAGATAGACACATGCATGACCACAACATTAGTTGTGCACTTGAAACTTCTATTGAAGTCAGTACAGCGATAATTGTGCCCCAGGTTGTTATGCTATTTCTTACTCACCATCCTAATTCTTGTTCTGATGCTACTCATGATCAAAATGCTTAGCTGGATCTTGTAATTAATTAAGGCCCTGAGCTTGGAAACACAAAAGCCTCTGTAGCATTACTCATGTGAGTAATTCCACTCATTTCTATGGGACTGCTTGCACTGGGAAAGTTACATTATGTTTAAGTGTATGCAGTATTGGAGCCTTAGATAAGAAAATGGACAAGTTTTGTACAAGAGGGACAATTTTTTTTCTTTACAAAAAATGAAATAAAACTGAGCATAAAAGAATCAGAAATCCTAATGTAGTAAGCAAAAGCTTCTTAGTTCTGCTCATAATACAAAGTAGGTATAGTATTTTAGCAACCAAATGAATGAACAGCAAAACTGTCATAGAATATATTAATAGGTTTAATTCCATATTACAAAAAGTTCCATTTGAGGATGAGATTTAGTTTGCTTGTATTTTTTTAAAAGGGTGGTTCTGTTAACAGATTTGATTTCAGCCTTCTCCTTATCTAAGAAATTTCCTTTTAAAACAGAAATCCTGCCATCTATTTGTATAACAGGTTTTCTTAGAGATATAATTTTATTCTCCTGGTTTTAGTTAATTTATTTATAGACAGGATTCCATGTATTCCATAATTCTAAAACCATGGGGTAATCTAAGGTAAAGCAGCCGTCAGCATTCTGGTTGCATTAGGGGGAAGATTGTCTCTCTTTCTCTCTCTTTGGGAGTCTATCTGAGATCTAATAACTGCAGTTCCTGAGATATAAGATCGTAAGGTTCATCTCCAGGTCCTGCTGATGCTTTACCTTCTGCTGCAACTCACACTCTGACTGGTGCTCCGCACACTATTAGGTAGGGAATGTGAAGCATTCTAACCTAAGACCTACACAAAATAGTCTCTATGCTCTGAGGTCTTCTGGCAGGATGTGTGGATGAGATGCTTTACCCACGTATTTCTAGTCCAGCTAGGATTCTCCTGTTATATGGCAAAGGTTCAGTCAGCTGCCTGGAATAGTCCAGAGATGTCACCTGGAATCAGGAGTCTCCCAAGTGAAACAGGAAACTTAACAGCTTCAGAGATGTAATGATGACATTTTAAGTGCCATTACTATTAATTATTTCACTGCTCACCCTTTTAGCAGCAAATGTGGTAATTCCAGTCTGCCTCCCACACCCTCTAGGTTCCTAAAACTCTATTCACTGCTAGTACGTCTAGCTTCCCACATCAAACTCTATACTGTAGTTATGCAGGGTGAATGCAGTAATGCAGAACTTTGTACCACAGTGAAAATGAAGAGACAGCATAAAATAAATTGAATTTAACATCAAATTAAATAACACAAAAATAATACTTTCCTGATTATTATTCATTTTTATATTCAGTTCAATAAAATTTAAACTTCTTTATTTGTCAAAAACTGACACTGAATCACTAGTCTTCTGCACTAGATTGTGCAGAAACCAGGTCTTTCATAGAGTTTAGTTCAAGTTTACTGTGGAGTACATGGGGCCTTGTTTTGTAGCTATTTAGACAGAATTTTTTTTTGCAATTAAGCTATTGTATCTTTTCAACATCTCAACAGATTTTGCTTCTGCTCATGAAAGTGAGTGTAGTAACACGCAGACCTATAAAGAACCTTTCTTTTTTCTCCCATCAGTTGTTATACTCTTTTTGACAATAGGTATGGCCTTCCAAAGGAAAGATCATTTTCTATTCCATTTAACACAAAGGAATTTTATTTAGCTATGTGTTAGTTCATGGTTAAACAGAGCACTGTTGTATATTTACAGATCGAAAGACATGACAACTGTGCCTATGACTACTTAGAAGTCCGAGATGGAACCAGTGAAAACAGTAATTTGATTGGCCATTTCTGTGGCTATGATAAGCCAGAAGATATTAGATCTACCTCTAATACCCTGTGGATGAAGTTTGTTTCTGATGGAACAGTTAACAAAGCAGGGTTTGCTGCTAACTTTTTTAAAGGTATGTATTATATGGGGATTGACTCTCATATAGTATTGAAATATAGAAGAATTACAATGTTTGTCTGCTCTGTTACAAAGAACATTAAGGATGTAATATTGATAGAATAAAAATTAATATTATTTTAGTTTCTGTTCTGATTAGAGTCGAGGGGCCTGATTTTCCACTACCTTTTACTACCTCTTTCTTATTCAGTCATCAGTACCTAGGCAAACTGGGTGTAAAATGTTCACCAATCAAAATGGCAGTGTTTTTACACTCATTTTGCACACATGTAAATGACTACTCAAGGCACAAGGGGGTGAAAAATCAAACCCGGTCTGTCTTTCTAATTTCTTCAATTAGAATTGAATTCAATTATTGGTTGCATTTTGATAGAGATGTAATCACTCCTGTTAAACATGTTTAGAGGAATATTATGTTGGCAGGTCTATAAAAATAATGGAAAGTATAAAATTCTAATAGGAATGGTATTGTCTGAGAGGTTCATTATTATGAACTGTTGTACTTTCTCTTAAATAGAAAATATATCATTCTTTCTAATCGCTTAAGGCTACATTGTCACTTTATTATCCACCACCAGCAAGGGCAAGGGTATACTGGAGTTGCCCCGGACAGAGCTCAGGAAGTGTATTTTGACTTTGAGAGTCACAATTTGCCTTTCATTCTCCTTATTTGTCCAGGGAGGAAATAAACTGTAGTGGGGCTAGTCCCTGGTGTAGTATTGTCACTTGCCATGCCAGTACTTTCACAGTCACTACATTAATGTGGTGGGAGCATGGAGCCAAGGCTTCATCCAGTCCTCCCTGTATTTATTAATATTATAATAATGATGATGCTGATGCCTGTGTGCACAGGGTGTGGATGTAGAAGCTGTGTGGACATGGATTCCCCTCTGGAACCCATGGTACAGGTAACCTACTCCCCCTTATTCCCTTGCCCAGCCACAAAGGACTAGTGATGATCTGCCCTTACCATCAGTTTTTACTCTGTACAGATATGGGGGAGGAGAAGATAGTTGTCGGTGTTTCAAATGAGAATATTCTTCATATTTGCCACTGTGCAAGGAAATGCTATATACTACATCTCAGGCATATTTGAGCATGAATATTATGAGCATGTGTCACGGCTAGCAAAGATAATGCCGTATTCCATTTTTTCTGATGCATCTTGTTTCCTTTAATATCAGTAGAATGAAAACTGGGATTTGAGGATTCTGATAATCTGGGTTTTGAATATGAATTCAGGATAACATACAAATTCATTCTGTTGGAGATAAAAGTGCCCTTCAAGTGACCCTGCTGAGGATTTCCAATCATTCTCTCAGTACTTTCCACAACCTTTAGATTGCTGCTGCCTAAATCATTGTATGCTGGCCACAAAGTGCTTATAAATTAGGTCTGTAGCTGTCAGTTGCTATTGTAGTGAAAAAAAAAGAACATAACGTTTTATTGACCCAGTTTCAGGTCTTTACGATTTTAAAAATGCTCCAGTCAGTAGAGATGATGTGCTATACAGACAAATTCAATGGCATGCACACCACTTGCTGCAGATAATATCAATCTGTTCAACAGTTAGAGATGAGGAAGATAGAGACTTTTAGTTAATGCCTTTTCCATTCTTTTATGTCTTCATAGAGGAAGATGAATGTGCCAAACCTGACAAGGGGGGCTGTGAACAGCGGTGCGTGAATACCTTGGGCAGTTATCAGTGTGCTTGTGATCCTGGCTATGAACTTGGGCCTGACAAAAAGAGTTGTGAAGGTACAGTATGCTGCTAATTTAAAGAAGTCCTAAAATTATAAGGTATGTCATTTTATAAAGCCATGTTTTGTGTACGAAAGCTTATGCATTAGTGAGTATATGTATTGGCATATAGCTTGAAAAATATCCTCCACTGTACAATGTCTGTCTATAATAGTCTTTATTCATTTTGGTATTAATTACTAATTTATCCTGTTCAAGTTTTATTGTTAGTCAACTGGAAAATTATATACAGTAGAATCTTGTTAATTCACACTTCACTGATCCATACACTACATAATTTGCCTTCAGAAAAGAGCATTTTCTCTGTGTGTATTAGGAAGGATTTAACAGCATAGCAACACAGTGAGATCTCATATTTCAAAGACTTCATTATTCTTATAAAATTATCTGACATAAATTTACTACATACATAAATATACATCGCTACAATGTATTGTAATTAAAAATAAGCTTCACTTGTTAAATGAATGAAATACTGGTTTGTGATATGTTATCCTTGCTTTTATAACTACATTTGTTCACTTGCTCTCTCATTTGCCAAAATTTAATGTTTGCAATGGGTTTCTACTGTTATTTTAAAGTGTCCTTTTACTTATCATTTCATTTAAAAAAGTCATATTTGAAATATAATCGGATATCAAAGCTTTTTATTAAAAACAAAGAAACTAGATTTAATAATCATTTGAAGAAATCAAAAAGGCCCTTACATGGAAGATATTGCAAAACTAGGATTGGATTAAGATATCTCATTGCCCATAACACTGAATATATGCTTACTAAATGAAGCTCAGTACTACGGTCATTAAAATAGAGATAATCATATGCTAATTCACAAATACCAGTAAATTCAGACATGAGACATTTTAAACCATCCTTATTTTATCTATTTTGCCTAAGTATTGTAAGCGGTATGAGAACATTGCCCAGTGGCGTGGTTCTGTTTAGATATAGTTAGTAGGTATTATCTCTGAATTCTACGATATGTGGGATTAAACCAGAATTATGACAGTAACATTCATTATGTATTTTATATTTAGTTTCCTTGAGCTTTATGTTAAAGATAGTATTAGAAATGCATGAGACATTCTCAGTATGCATAGCTCATTGACATGACGAGTACTACGGCTCATAAGATGTCATCATGGTTTTTTGTTTCAAATTCCTCAACATACACATGAAAAATACCCTATATTCCAAATACTCATCATGACATGGGATGTCTGGTTCCAGGATCCAGCATGGAGATGCAGGGCTTGTCTGCTGACTCATACTGGAAGCCAGAATAGGTGTATCCCAATCCAATTGTAAAAAAAAAGTTGTTGTTTTTTTTGTCTGGATGCCTATCTCAATCAGTAAAGACTAGGGAAGAGAGGAGGGTCTTGCAGGCAACCCCCTAAAACAGACAGTTCAGGAGAAACTACATCTCAGTGCTCCCGTACAGAGCCAAGAGCAGCTCTGATGAGAGCTGCTGTCCTTTCTGTGATGTACTTGCTCAACAACTTCCCCTCTGACTATATTTCAGAGAAGGTAGGAGACTAACTCTGGTTACTCCATTGCCTCCTTCCTGACACAGCCAAGCAGGGTAATCCAGGAGAGGGAAAAGAAAGGAGAACTTGAGGATGAACAGCCACTTACAGCTCCCTCATTCTTGTTAGAGCAGCTTAGGGATCTGTATCACTTGTGCCAACTGGCCATGATCCCCAAGGCTCTGTAAACCAGATGGAAATAACCATAGTGCAGTCTGTTCCAGCCAACATCCAGCTTTCAAATCACCTTCTGCACCATTAGGAGCTGATATGCTGGTTCTATACCCCCATGCTGGGTTGTGGGGTGGGGGTACATATAGGTGATTTCAGGTCCCTTAGCAATGCCTGAGTTTCACAAATGGAGTGAAGCAGGGTAAAGAATCTGCCTCCAAAATATTGCCTGTGCCCTTTGACTTGACTTTTTTGAAATAGGAGTTTGGCCCTCAGGCTGAACATTTAGTAACTCCTTGCTATTTGTGGTGTATCTTTGGTCATATGGTAAAGTTCTGCAGCCTGGTTGGGTGATTGATTTTTTTTAACAGGAGAATAATGAATGACTAATGAGATTAGCAGAAATTCTTCTGAAAAAAGGTGAAGCAATGAAACTTCCTGTACTAACTATATTGCCATGAATGAGAGAGTGTAGAACAGAATTTGGATAATTTATTCCCAAATATATTCTGAATTTTTCACCATATTATTTGGACAGCTGCATTTTTAACAAAAGTAACCTTTGTACATGAGTAATACCTGGGCACCATAGAATCATAGATTAGGGTTGGAAGAGACCTCAGGAGGTCATCTATTCCAACCCCATGCTCACAGCAGGACCAACCCCAACTAAATCATCCCAGCCAGGGCTTTGTCAAGCCTGACCTTAAAAACCTCTAAGGATGGAGATTCCACCACTTCCCTAGCATTCCAGTGCCTTACCACCCTCCTAGCTAAATAGTTTTTCCTAATATCCAACTTAGTCTTCCCCCACTGCAACTTGAGACCATTGCTCCTTGTTCTGTCATCTGCCACCACTGAGAACAGCCTAGCTCCATCCTCTTTGGAAGCCCCCTTCAGGTAATTGAAGGCTGCTATCAAATCACCCCTCACTCTTCTTTTCTTCAGACTAAATAAGCCCAGTTTCCTCAGTCTCTCCTCATAAATCCCCCTAATCGTTGTTGCCCCATCCCCCTAATCATTGTTGCCCTCTGCTGAACTCTCTCCA
This sequence comes from Dermochelys coriacea, assembly GCF_009764565.3. Classification (NCBI taxonomy): domain Eukaryota; kingdom Metazoa; phylum Chordata; order Testudines; family Dermochelyidae; genus Dermochelys; species Dermochelys coriacea. The sequence goes on from NC_050071.1 coordinate 69,389,231, forward strand.
ATTTGTCCTCATACTTTCTATAGCAAGGGGCCCAAAACTCCATGCGATACTCCAGATGTGGCCATACCATTGCTGAATAGAGGGGAATAATCACTTTCTTTGATCTGCTGGCATTACTCCTACTTTAACACATCCCAATATGCCATTAGCATTCTTGGCAACAAGGATACACTGTTGACTCACATCTAGCTTCTCGTCCACTGTAATTCCCAGGTTCTTTTGTGCAGAAAAAACTTAGCCAGTTGGTCCCCAGCCTGTAGCAGTGCTTGGGATTCTTCCGTCCGAAGTGCAGGACTCTGCACCTGTCCTTGTTGAACCTCATCAGATTTCTTTTGGCCCAATCCTCCAATTTGTCTAGGTCACTCTGGACCCTATCCCTACCCTCCAGTGTATCTACCTCTCCCCCCAGCTTAGTGTCATCTGCGAACATCCTGAGGGTACAATCCATCCCATCATTCAGATCATTAATATCATGGGGGAAGAGACCCTTTGGTAAGGAGAAGGCACATTTATAGAACGTATGCTGAAAGGACAGCTGAAATCTTTCACCCTTACAGATTCTGCATCAGGGATAAAATGTGTTCAGGAGAAGGGGTGAGGGAAGCAGAGAGTGATGCATCCCATGGAGCCTGGGAAATACAGATGAAGAGACAGGAGCTGGGAGGATTGTGGGGGTGTATGGAACTGGGTGAGAGAAAAAAGGGTGAATGTGATAAAGTGTTGTGAAGGGTTTCAATGCACTCAAATGTCTTAAATTAGATTGTAAGATTTTGAAGTCAAGGATTATTCTTTCTTTGTGTTCGTATCATAGTACAATGGAGCCCTGATCGTGATTGGTATTTCTGGGTGCTACTGTAATACAAATAACATCTGAGAGGGCTGAATCTCTTACTTAATATGTTTCTGTTAATAACAAAATGTGGTTTCAGGGGAGTCTGCAAATAAGTGAGGCTCTTCCTTTTCATTTTACATTACAGCGGCTTGCGGGGGACTTCTGACAAAGCTAAATGGGACTATAACCACACCAGGATGGCCCAAAGAATATCCTCCAAACAAAAACTGTGTGTGGCAGGTGGTTGCTCCCACTCAATACAGAATTTCAATGAAGTTTGAGTTTTTTGAATTAGAAGGGAATGAAGTAAGTAACCATGAACTGAGAATTATACAAACTAGTCAACCGTTGCAGGATTATTCAAAAATAGCAATTGTCTCCTACAACACCACTGCTTCAAATACTGGCAATTTCCATGGAACTTCTTGTTTTCATTGACTTTGAGTTTGGGACTGTCTCTGGAGTCTTTCAAAACATATATAGCATGGCTTGCTCTCTTTTAAAGGTATGAGTACCATAATGTATATGTATTAAAAGAAATGCCTTTGCTGAGCTTCAGCTGAGTTTTTTGTAAACAAACTAAAACAAAACAAATGGGTGAGCCATTAATTGGAAAGAATTCAAGACGACAAAAATCTGGAGGAACTGAATTATGTGTAGAGAGTAAAAGTATTGAGTATATATAACTTGGTTAAATGAGAAGTAATGGAGCATTATAGCCTTCTATAACCATTTCAAGGTGAGAATCCTAAGAAAGGAAAGTAATTTTTAGAGTAGAACAGGAAGTATAATAACGAGCAATGGAATGAAATAAGTAAAGAAAAAGCATGTAGACTGAATATCAAAATAAACTTCCTACTTGGATTATGGAATGAACTCTATGATTTTTTGTTTTTATTTTTTAAGTTCCTTGGCTTCAGATAGTTAATTATACAGCATCTCAGTCTTAGGTAGTCTAGTTTACAGACATAAAGAAAAGGAGTACTTGTGGCACCTTAGAGACTAACAAATTTATTTGAGCATAAGCTTTCGTGAGCTACAGCTCACTTCATCGGATGCATTTCTCTATGAAATAAAGCAATGTCATTATTAGAAGAAAAATAAATGAAGGAAACTTTTTTCCTCACGAAAGCTTATGCTCAAATAAATTTGTTAGTCTCTAAGGTGCCACAAGTACTCCTTTTCTTTTTGCGAATACAGACTAACACGGCTGCTACTCTGAAACTTTACAGACATAGAATCATTGAAATGTAGGACTGGAAGGGACCTCAATAGGTTATCTAGTCTGCACTGAGGTAGGACTAGTTATTGTCTAGATCATCTCTAAATGGTCTTGATAATACCCATAGAACATGGCATTTGTCTAATCTGTTTTTAAAACCCTTTGACGATGGAGATTCCACAGTCTCTCTATGTAATTTGTTTGAGTGCTTAACTACTCTGACAGGAAGTTTTTCCTAATGTCCATCCTAACCCTCCCTTGCTGCAATTTAAGCCCATTATTTCTCATCTGGTCCTCCGTGGATAAGGAGAAAAAATTATCTTCCTCCATTTTAAAACAACCTTCTACTTACTTGAAGACTTTTATCATGTCCACCCCACATTAATAACTAAAACCTCACAAATCTCTATGAAATAAAGCAATGTCATTATTAGAAGAAAAATAAATGAAGGAAACTTTTTTCCTCAAAAACTTTTTTGTTTTCTAGCCAGCTCTAATTTTTGTCTCCATTTTGCAGATGGGGAAACTGAGTCAGTTGTCCAAGGTCACACAGGATATATGACTGGCAGATTGTGGGGAAAAATTGTTGATCTAACTCTCAGCTCTGTGTTTTGATCATAAGCCCATTCTCCTCTCTTGTGTTGATAAAAATAGATGTTAGATAGTATTAACAGAAGTTGTGAATTTCAATACTTTTGTTATCCAGAAGAAACTGTTATAGTATATCAGGCCACTAATACATTTTATATAGTGTCTAAAAATACAGACATAAAATAGGTACTAAAAGTCCACATGTTAGAAATGATTTAAATACTTATTTATTATGAGACTTAGTTAATTATGAAATTGTTTTTGCTGAATAAATAATTTTAAATTAGCTGGATATATTTGTATACATCTTTGCTAATCAATACAATTTTAATATACTTGTACTTCTATTAAAGTTTTATATACTGCCATATCATGGAAATTATATCACTAAGCCTACATTCAAATAATATTACATGTCTAATTTCAACCCACAAAAGCATTAAAATTCACCTTAAGGCATGCTGATAGGCTTAGCATGTGAAAATCCCAGATATCAAGATCAGAATTTAACACAGGTGAGTTAAAGTAGATGTCCAGTTGTAACTCAGTATTTCCTTGTGCCTGTTATATTAAACAAGACTCTTAATATTATTTAAGTGGAGTTATTATGAATTAGCTGCATTCCACAGCGGTAACATGTGAAAGTGATTCCAGTAGTTATAAGCACTTTAAACCTTTCCCTCCATTATGGCAAAACATTGGAAATCATTTTTATAGTCCATAAAAAGATAGCAACAAAAGCCAAAATAATCTTTTTGTGTAGTTTAAAAAAATAAAGATTGTGATTTATAAAACTCGTGCTTTCATTTCATGCACAAGCTAAGCCTTGTATGAATCCCCCAGCCACTGTTTTCTCTTAAACTATTAATTGCATACAACTGGAACATTTTTGATTAAATGGTTGATAGTTGAGCCTAAGAAGCTTAGAAGTTTTTGGGGTGGAAGGTTTTATATAGACATGGGATTATGCACTGAAAGTATTATCCTGGGTTGTAGGCCTTGCATAAGGGGTGATTTTTTTAAACCTCCTAATGAAAATGACACAAATTAGTCCTCTAATTTATATCAGTGCCACTGTTGAGAAGGAAGTGACACTATTAACAGTGCAGATTTATACTTTCATAAGAAAATAATGTGGTCTTAAATTTAGAATGGGAAAGACTTGGCTTGCAGAATTTCTGTATTCAAGGTAATATATTTTAGGTTATAGGGTGTTAAAAACAAGCCCCAAAACATACATAACCCATAAATTTATGATTTATGTTATATGGTTTATGTTTATATATATGGTTATGATTCAGAGATGGCTTTAGTCTTCAAAGTGAATATTGTCTAATGTCTTCAGAGTTTTTCCTTTTTAATTTAAATGGCTGAGCTATTAAACACTTTAAAATGTAGAAAATGTAGATACTACATATTCATGCTTGAACTTTGTCTTAAAACATATCATTTAAGAACTTAAATATGTTGTTGGGTTTAAAATTATATTAAAACAAAATCAACAAACATTTATAAAGGAGTATCAGAAAAGATGCAAAAATATTAAATATTGAAAAGTCAATAAAATATTAACTTTGTAACATAAATCAACAGAAGATATTACATTTTAAGTGTAGAGGCATTTATATGGAATTTTTATCTATTTTTGGCTAATACAAAAATCTTTCACTTTCCTAGGTTTGCAAATATGATTACGTGGAGCTTCGTAGTGGCCTTTCTTCTGATTCCAAACTGCATGGTAAATTTTGTGGTACAGAAGTGCCTGAAGTTATCACATCACAATATAACAATATGAGAATTGAGTTCAGATCTGACAACACAGTCTCAAAGAAAGGCTTCAAGGCTCACTTCTTTTCAGGTATTAAAAATCACTCCTGTACTATGGATACTTCTGAGTATAGAATGTCTAGATGCAGTGAATCTTTTTCACAGGTTGTGTTCTTCATTGCACAGGTGATGAATGTGAAAGGCCTCTCTCCTTTTGATTACAGTTTTAATTTTTGGTTCAATTTAATAAGTTAATAAAATATAACAATAGTTATCTTGAATTGAAATATATGTATATTGTGGGAAATCTGTGAAATAGGAGGGGGTTTTTCCCTAACAATCCATATTCTACAGATATACACAGGCTGGTAGGTAAAAGATAAGGGAAACCTCACAGTGTGCCCAAAATTTACCGTAACAGACTTCTGTTACTCCAGTTTCTTTCTTTCTCTCTTTGTTTACATTCCCAGTCATAATGTAATGTAAATAATATGTTACAAAATATAGGTACATTTGTGTTTTGCTTTCGCTATCTCTTTTTCTTATTAAATTGCATTATTTATGACTTGTGTCTTGCTAGGTATATGTTAAATACTGTAGACTCTTTCTTGCCTGATTTTGAATGTTTTAAAAGTTTGTGGAAGAACAGGCCCTGATTCTGCATACATCTAGGAACACGTTTATCTTTAAGTACATTGGTAGCTTCCATGTGGCAAATCAGAATTGATATAAATTGTCATAGTTCCATTGACTTCTATGGAGCTATGACATTTTACACCAGCTGAGGATGTGCATAGTTGACTTTAATGGGACTATTCATATGAGTAAAGCATGTACATGAATGTTTTGAGGATCACAACCCTAGTAATCACCCACTTAGGACCTGTTATAACCATGTTTCCATGTGAAAGGATACATTCTGTTAATAGTACTAGAATTCTTCTTGTGCAATCTTGTGTAATTAAAAATATCAGTTACTATACCTAGGAGTTGAATTTTACCCTCTCATTTTCTGATAAGAATTTAAAGTTCTTGAGAACTAGAAATATACTTAAGTTTAGTATGTAACAAATGTTTTACTAGCTTTCTTAATTATTGTGCTTTTGGCTAAATGTTATATTGTAAAAGCCTAAGTAAATGCAGTTTCTGCTCTGGATAGTTTCAGTAACTGACGCATGCATGATACATTTTGTAGCAAAGTTAAACAGCATGGTCCAGCATATTATGTACGTGATGTTGCTTAGATCTTTTACAAAGTGGAAAAAATATCTGTCAGAAGCTGTAATGTATGTAGACAAGAAGTTTAAAGTTTAGCAGCCCCGAAAGAAAGTCTGATGTTTTCTTTTATGGCTTCTCAGATGGTTTATTCTAGCAGTTAGGAAAGAGCAAAGTAAATGATATTTCCCATACATCAGACAAAGATATTAACACGTTTTCCCTCCTGAAACCTTTAAACAAATTGTATTTGCTGATAATCACATTTCTGCAGGCAGAGACATTGAGATCAGTTTCTGGTTTATGTAAATGACATTTTTAAGGTCACAGAAGGTTACTTTTCCTTGTAAAATGCCATTTTAGATTATTGTCATAAAGCTTTAAAGGTTAACTATGTATTTGTACCTAAATATCTATGCACATGAAACGTATGGGTCCCATCCGGCGAACCCTTGAGTGAATGGTCCTTATTTACATGCTTAAGGGTTACCCATTAAAGGCAGTGTGTATTATCCTGTAAATAAGGGCTAGTGGCTAGCATGATCTAGTTCTACATTTTCAGATCACTGTTAGTATACAGTATACATATTTCTGAGTTAACCCCTATTATTTTGATACCTTTATAGTGGTGCTATATAGCAAAAATAGCCCTGGTATTCACTGTAATCTGCTTATTAGCTGTAGCCCAAAAGTTGTGGATGATGAACATATTGAATACAGAGTTGGTTTAACAAGTAATCTCTTTCTGCATTTTAAGTGTTGATGAATTGTTTAAAGAATGTTAACCCTATTCGTAGTCATAGTTTGTACTAAAAAGAACTCAGAACTACTGTGTGTGTTGGGGAGGGACCAGTGTTGTTGTTCATGGGGTTCAAAGGATGGATTTGTCAACTTCTGTGACAATTTATTTATTTATTATTTTTCTTTGGTCTCTGTTTTGAAAACTAACTTAGTTCACAAACCAATTTTCCTGGTAATTTAAAATCACAATTTTTTTAAAGGGCTAAATTTATCTCTGGATTAAATTCACTAAAGTCAGGGAATTCATACTAGGGATGAACCTGAACCAAAATGTTTTTCTGGTTAAAGGGAAACCTGTTTTGCATAGTGGGGATAGAAAACTCTCTCTTTCTCTGACCCTTCAAAAGAACTGGATGGCCCACATGGGTATTCCATATTCGCTCTATAGTGTGCGTTTATTCTTCATTGGAATTCTTTTCCATTCTGCTCTCTGCTCATTTTTCACAGTCTGTCTGTATTTACTTTTCATCCTGTTTCCCATTCTGTTCCATTTTCACCATCCTTTTTCATTTAGTTGTTTTCTTCTATGTGACTTGCTTTTATTCCTTTTATCACAGAACACCCACCTCCTAATCTCTTAGTCTAAGTCAAACTTTTGAATCCAAGATGCTCAAATGAGTTTGAAAGTAGATAAAAGAAGCTTGTTTTTTTCTTTATCAGCACACTAGCAGTTAGTCACCCTGTTCTCTCATTACTGCTAAAAAAAAGGAGTAAGATTTAGAAATTCGTCATTGTTCTGGGCCACGGTGCTCAAAGCACCACAGGTCCAGCAGGAGTACTCTGAGAAAAATGAGGCTTACACACAGCTGTGAGTTATTGGCTTTACTGAAGGTTACTGACCCACCCGCAATGGGAACTCCAAGCGTTGCAGTCACGAAAGCGGGGAACCCAGCACACCGGAGCCCTGCCTGGGACAGAGTCCAGTGGAGGGGCAGACAGTCAGCATTAATAAGCACTACACAAAAGCAGCTCATGAATATAGGATTAGGTATTTCCCAAAGAGGGGGGCTTTCCGCTACTTGGTGAAGAGCCATGCAAAGCAGCTATGTCCTTCAATAACTATCTATATCACACAATAACAAAGCAGCTGTGTCCTTCGGCTCGAGAAAGCAGAAATTCCCTAGCTAGGCCGTAACAAAGTCTTCCACAGTCCCTTAAAATCATTATAGACAACATGTGCTCCTGATCCAGGCATTGAGGGCAGTATATGTATTGAAATCTTCAGCACATATATTTTGACTTCTGAAAGTTGACATTAGATCATCATTTGGCCTGACCCTATGTTCTTCATTAATTCCTCATTTAATTATGCCTTATGAAAAATACAAGACTATCTTTAGCAAAGTTTACAATTAAACAATGTATAGATTAGAGAATTTAGGTGTGTATTTATTATTATTTTTCAGTTTAAAAGTTGTATTGGAAGGCCTTTAAGCATTGCACTAAAATCATAATAGAATCAATATAACCTCTTAAAAACTTCACCATTCTAATTATACAGCCAGTCATCATCACAAAAATCTAAAAAAGGGCAAACCCAATATCTATATGGCAATCCACCCACCAGCAAAAGGTACATACAATGCTAAGCAAGAGTATAATAGATTAACAAATTGGGGGCGAGAGCCAAGACATTTAAAAAAGAAAAAGGGTACCATCCTATATAACATTCTTACAGACATCCAAGGGATTATTTTGGGACTCCTTTGCGAGGGAATTCCACAACCAAGATACAGTACCGAAAGTAAAATCCCTGCAAGCTACGTGGAAACTTTTTAAAGACACCATATAGAGGCTCTACTTAAATGTATACCCCAATTTCAAAAACATACTAAGAGAACCAAAAAACAGCCACTGTGGTTAAACAACAAAGTAAAAGAAGCAGTGAGAGGTAAAAAGGCATCCTTTAAAAAGTGGAAGATAAATCCTAATGAGGAAAATGGAAAAGAGCATAAACTCTGGCAAATTAAGTGTAAAAATATAATTAGAAAGACCAAAAAAGAATTTGAAGAACAGCTAGCCAAAGACGGTGCAGCTGCAGTTAAAAAAGCAAACTGAATGTTGGGAATCATCAAGAAAAGAATAGATAATCAGACAGAAAATATCATATTGCCTCTATATAAATCCATGGTACAGCCACACCTTGAATACTGCATGTAGATGTGGTCGCCCCATCTCAAAAAAGATAAATTGGAATTGGAAGAAGTTCAGAAAAGGGCAACAAAAATGATTAGGGGCATGGCTTCCATATGAGGAGAGATTAATAAGATTAGGACTTTTCAGCTTGGAAAAGAGGCAACTAAGAGGGGATATGATAGAGGTCTATAAAATCATGAGTGGTATAGAGAAAGTAAATAAGAAAGTGTTATTTACTCCTTCTCATAATACAAGAACTAGGGGCCACCAAATGAAATTAATAGATAGCAGGTTTAAAACAAACGCAAGAAAGTATTTTTTCACGGAACACACTGTTAATCTCTGGAACTCCTTGCCAGAGGGTGTTGTGAAGGCCAATACTATAACGAGGTTCAAAAGGGAGCTAGATAGATTCATGGAAGATAGGTCCATCAATGGCTATTAGCCAGGATAGGCAGGAATGGTGTCCCTAGCCTCTGTTTGCCAGAAGCTGGGATTGGGTGACAAGGCATGGATCAGTTGATGATAACCTGTCTGTTCATTCCCTTTGGGGCACCTGCCATTGGCCACTGTCAGAGGACAGGATACTGGGCTTGATGGACCTTTGGTCTGACCCAGTATGGCCGTTCTTATGTTCTTATAACCAGGAGTCCTCAGCCATGAAAATTTTGCCTACCTTCTATCTCATTACTGGCTGAGCTTAAATTCTGAGAGTGGACCCCACCCCAATGGATTGTAAATGTTGTGTACAGGGCAAGAGACAACCTAAATTATGAAGGTTTTTATATTCTAATATTACAACTTTAATTGTGTCCTTTTGCTAGAAGTTGGGTGTAAGAGACTCCCAGGTGCTAATTGAAGGAACAAACAAGCAACTGTATTCTGTAACATTTCCTGTCAATGGAACAAATTTGAAGGAAGTCCAATTAGAAGCACATTACAGTAGTCTACCTTAGAGTTGACAAAGTCTAGTATGACTGGGGTAGGTTTATGTCTGAGGAAACTTTCCATACAAGCTGGAAACACTGAGCTCCATCAGAAATATTTGAGTGTGACCCTCCGCATGTGCACACACCCACACACACACACTTTTGTATATGTCTGACAGGTATTAATCATTCTGTCAGAATAACAGGCATGCACATACTGCCAATAAGTTCCGCGGAACACTTAGTCTTACCCAGGAACACCACCTCATTTGTGCCTGGAATAGTTTCAACAGTCTTAGCTGAACAATACTACATAATGGGCAGATACACAGCATTATGCCTTCTTTTCTATCATAAGCATTCCAGTGATACCACCATTCCGTTTGTTCTCACCAAGCACTTCACAAATATATGGGATCTAATGGAATGCTTAGGTGAAGATGTGTAAGTATCCACAGCCACCTTCTTTGAGCTCTTCCCCTCCAGGAATGAGCAAAGTGGAAAAGCAACACTGCACAACATCTTCTAGGACTGAAAAGATTGGGACAGGTTACCTTAAAGAGGAGATGAATGAGAAGGATCATGATGAAGGTGCACAAAATAATGAATTGTTTGGGGAAAGTAGATCAGGAGCTTCTATTCCCTTTTTAAAATGCAAGAACAAGGGGACATTCAATGAATCTGAAAGATGGAAAATTCAAAGCAAATTAAAACAAAAACTTGTTTGCACAATGAGTAATTAGATGATGGAACTCATTGCCATGGCATATTAACTGATAACTGAAAGCTGAGCAGAGTTAAAAAAATTAGACATTTATGTGGAGTTATCCAGAGTTAGACTAGTAAATATATTTTTTAAAAAGTTTTGGAAGGGATATAAATGCTCATTATTTAAGGTATAAACCCATTTCTAACTATTTGACCTTAGCAGGAAAATTTCCTTGGGGGCAGCTTATCCCACAGCTGACTACTATGGGGTTTTGATGTACCTTCCTCTTTAGCAGCTGATCCTGGACAATGGTGGAGACAGAATACAGGACTACATGGCCTATTAGTCTGATCCAGTAGGCTGTTCCTATGAATTGCCAAGCATTAAATTGTCTGTTTCTGTATAAGACATTTCATGTAGTCAAATTTGGTGGACAAAATTATGACAATCCCATCCCACAAACAATTCTTGCTAAGCCGATACTGATCCAAAAACCCAGGCATAGTGATTTGTGCCAGTACAAGCCTTTCAGCATCTTATAGTCAGATCTCAACTGCCAGTTTTAAAAAAGGGTAAATGGGATGATAGGTAATTATAGGCATGCCAGCCTGACATCAATTGTGGGTAAGATAATGGAGTGGCTAATTTGGGACTCAATTAATGAAGAATTAAGGGAAGGTAATGTAATTAATGAAATCAACATGGGTTTATGGAAAATCAGTCCTGTCAACCTGACTTGGTATCTTTTGTTTATAAGATTATCAGTTTGGCCGATAAAAGTAATAATATATTTAGATTTCTCTAAGGCGTTTGACTTGGTACCATGTGACATTTTGATTTTAAAAATTAAAACAATATCAAATTAATATGGCACAGATTAAATGGATTAAAAACTGGCTGATAGGTCACAAAATATAATTGTAAATGGGCAATTATCATTGAGTGGGTATGTTTCCAGTGGTCCTGCAGTGATTGGTTGTTCGCCATATGCTATTTAACATTTGTATCAATGACTTGGAAGAAAATATAAAACCATCACTGATAAAGTTTGCAGATGACATAAAAATTGGGGACATGGTAAATAAATAAGAGGACAGGTCACTGATTCAGAGCAATCCAGATTGCTTGGTAAATTGGGCTCAAGCAAACAAGTCTTTGATTATGGCTAAATGTAAGTGTAGGCATCTAGGAACAAAGAATGTAGGCCATACTTACAGGATGGGGCACTCTATCCTGGGAAGCAGTGACTCCGAAAAAGATTTGGAGGTCATGGTGGATAATCAGCTGAACATGAACTTCCAGTGTCACGCTGTGGCCAAAAGAGGTAATGCAATCCTAGGATGCATAAACAGGAACTCTAGTAGGGGCAGGTTTCAGAGTAGCAGCCCTGTTAGTCTGTATTCACAAAAAGAAAAGGAGTACTTGTGGCACCTTAGAGACTAACAAATTTATTTGAGCATAAGCTTTCGTGAGCTACAGCTCACTTCATCAGATGCATCCGATGAAGTGAGCTGTAGCTCACGAAAGCTTATGCTCAAATAAATTTGTTAGTCTCTAAGGTGTCACAAGTACTCCTTTTCTTTTTGCTAGTAGGGGCAGAGAGTTTATTTTACCCCTATATTTGGCACTGTTGTGACTGCTGCTGGAATAGTGTATCCATTTCTGGTGCCCACAATACAAGAAGAATGCTGATAAATTGGAGAGGGTTCAGAGAAGAGCTACATGAATGATTAAAGGATTAGAAAACATACCTTATATTGACAGAATCAAAGAGCTCAATCTATTTAGCTTAATAAAAAAGAGAATGTTAAGGGTGACTTGATTACTGTTTGTAAGTATCTAAATGGGGAACAAATATTTAATAATTGGCTCTTCAATCTAGCCCAGAAGGGTATAGAATGAGCCAATGGCTGGAAGTTGAAGCTACTCAAATTCAGACTGGAAATAAAGTGTAAATTTTTAACAGTGAGAATAATTAACCATTTAATGGAATCTCCATCACTGACAATTTTTAAATCAAGATTGAATGTTTTTCTGAAAGATATTCTCTAGGAATTATTTGGGGAAGTTCTTTGTCCTGTGCCATGTAGGAGATCAGACTATATGATTACAATGGTCCCTTCTGGCTTTGGAATCTGGGAATCTCAGAAACACAAGATAAAAGGATAATCTTGCATAATTGCCATGGTTAATAAGTATTTGTAGATGCATAACAAAATGTGAGTGGAGAGTTCTGAAAACAAAGGTTTATGCACCAAGTTTAACATGGTCATAGAAAAACATACATTTTAGGGGATCAGAGAGACTGAGTCAATAACTGAATTCCATTCATACATCTATTTTTTCTAATAATAAATTCTTATCTCTTCACTAGCCAATCAGCATCCAAATTTTCCTAGTGTTCCAGGGCGCACAAATTTAGCTTGGAATGCTTGTGTGTGAGTGTATTCATGTGCTGTGACTTGAGGGATGTTTCAAGGTGATTTTCTATAAGTAGCAGAACAGATGTTGTATAGATGTAATCTAGTGTCTTGAGGAGGGGGAAGGGATAATTTAAAACCATCTTGGGGCTACAGATAACTGATATTTTTTGGAAATATTTTTTTTAAATTAAATATTAAGTTTTTAAGCATAAAACGTCCTATTACAAGTTTTGTGCCCTTCATGTCAATAATTGGGCAACCTATTGCAAGCTGCTGTGGGCACACAAGGAAAAGTAGGCTACTGAATTATTCAACATGGCCTTGCTTCAGAAAAAAACAATGTTTGATTTTCTGTGTAGGAAAGGTGATGGTCATGGGAGCTGCTATAATCATTTCTTTGAATAAGGCTCTTAAACAATAGTTTGATTAATCACTGGTAGCAACCTGTTGTTAAACTGCTTCCATTTATCATGTGCTCTAGAGTTATTTTTGTGGTTTTAAATAAATATGATGTTTTGCATGCTCATTTAAAACAGTCACTGTGTCTGATGCATGATAAGAATGAATATTATAGGGGTCTTTTTTTTGGTGGGTTATGATTCAGTGAGCAGTTAAAAAGAAAAGCTTAAATGTTTCTAACCTTGAGCAGATTCATGTTGGAGCACACACTCACCTCTGGCACTATCCTGGTACATTTTTTTCCACAGACAAGAAAACTGCCTGCAAAGAGAAAATTTTTGTTTTTGAATCATGCAAGGACTTGATACAGGTTCCCCCCTCAGGCCGAGTAGGTATTATTCACAGACTGGTGGCCTCTGGGGGTCTCAGAGGTACGACCACATGTCCTCTAAATTGTTAAAATCTAACATTTTGTTGAGAATGGATCTTTCCCTATGCTGAGTATTGAAACAAACAAAAAGGAAGAAAGCATCCATTCAAAATTGGGAGACTGATTTCAGTCTGTCAGCACAACAAATGATTTTGTTTTTACTAAGCAAAATATTTGTTTCTGTAACTAATACAGACTAATTTTGAAACTGAGCTACAGATATGATGGAAAAATCCATACTGATTTATTCAACATCTGTAAGGTTTGTTCAACAACTGCATCCTTCTTTAAGTGTGCAATTAATTATTTCCATGCTAGTATCACTAGGCTTATCTCTTCTACCTTTTGATTATTGTTTTATACAAAGCTGATTTTTGAAGGGATCCATCGTAGGCCCATTTATTTATGCACACGTCTCTTTTGAGATTATTCTTCAGAATAATACCTATTTATTTAATGTGAGAGTAGACTTTTCTGTTTCAGATAATTTGGTAGATGGGGAACTGGAAAGGTCCTTTATTTTATTTATTACAGAACTTTACTAGAATGTCCCTGTTTGTTACCTTTGATGAAAGCATTTGAGTTTACCTTCCATTCTTTTTGCTAGGTTATATAGGAGAGGAAATGCTAATGAGTTTTGTTATTGTCAGTTGCATTCTAATTTCTCATTGGCTTGTCACCCTTCTAAGTTTGCAGTAGGGAGTATGTGCTAGTGCTTGCTTTTGAAAAGATGAGAGATTAAAACTTTTGCTTGAAATTAAATAATGCATGATGTTGACTTTGTGTTCCTATTAGAAAGCCTGCAAGAAGTATCCTTCTGAGTTTTTATGCTTTCCTAAATGATCACAAATATAAACCGCTTCTGTGAAGTGTGTTTACTTTTAAACTGTTCCTCCAAATTCAAATCTGTTCACATCTGCAGGAAGCTCCCACGTATTCACAATGCAAACAGATTTGAGATTTATAGTACCAATGAAAATGCAGTGGAAACTTGGTTTTGACTTGCAGGATTTTGCTATCAATATATATCATCATGATGTTGCTGTACAGCAATGTATTGTAAGTACAAATAGAATTTACTGAAGAGCCTGCAAGTCAACAAGTCAAGCTTCACATACATTTTGGCAGGTAAAGCTCAGGTATGTGTAAGTACTTAGACAATAAAGATTCATTTTTGCTGTATTACTATATATGTGCATCAACAAAGGTAGGGAGAAGTAATACAATATGAGTAAAACAGTAACAAGAAGCTTAAATTATATATGACACTTGTGTTTTTGTAGAAATTCCTACTGAACCAAACACAGTCTGAAATACTGCATATTAATTTTGTTAAGAAATAACACCCCTTTCATATATCTTAGGAAATCTGAGGGTAAATGAGATGCATGCTCTGCATCCCAGTTCTGAAACAATCTGACTTCTGATATGACCATAATTTTTTTGCGTGTTGAAACGACAGAGGTCGGTGTGATATGGCTTTATAAATGTATGTCAGGAACACTCTGCCAGTTTTGATTTAATGGACCAGCCCCACCTAAAATGACAACAGCCAAATGACACAGAATGGTGGCAGCTGATGCCTTCTGCTGTAATGACTGCCTGTTAATCTAGTTTGGCTTTTTTCCCTGCAGTGAATTTGGTGGCTGTGTAATGTAGCTCATATTTTCTCCCCTACAGTCTGGTTGATTTCTAACACACTAAAAGCTCTTTTAGAGAGGATTACTTGTTAATAAACAGGACTGCATGCTATATGGCAGATCTCCCTGAAATAATTAACATCTGTTTATTTTCTGTGGTTTTTAACAATGTATTTTCCTTTTTGAGATGTTTTGTAATGTCCAGATTCATTAAAATCAAAGCACATTTTTTGCTCCGCTGGAACAAAACAACTAATTGATAATGTTTATGCTGAGTAAATTATTTTTAATATCAACATGTGCAAAGCTTGAAACCTTGTTTGGCCGGAACATCCAATCTGCATACGTTGTAGAACTGGTGTGAGGTGGGAATACCTTATGTGTTTGTCCAGATAGTAAAACTCCTTGTTGTGCATGGAACTGTAGCCACTGAAGAGATACTTTATGAAATCTATATCAATAAAACTAGCTGAAAAAGTAGTATTAGCCATTTGTTCTATATCCTTTATTTTCTTGAAACTTTTTTCTCTCTCTTGAGAAATAGACCTCACTTTCCATGGGAATTTACTAAAAGAATAGTGCCATGGTGCAAGGTTGCAGGCTGAACAATGAATGGGTAGAACTAAGGTACAATTAAATTGCTATACTGAGAAGAATAAGGTCTGTGCCTTAGTTTACCTTTTTCTGGACTTAAACATTAATATAAAAATGTTGTCTACATTCTACAAGCTATAGATGTGATGCTCACAGAACTATGTTGTGTATCCCTTAGACAAGGATGAGTGTTCTAAGGACAACGGTGGTTGCCAGCATGAATGCATCAACACTATAGGAAGCTATGTCTGTCAGTGCCGCAATGGATTTGTGCTACATGAAAATAAACATGACTGCAAGGAAGGTAAGGGTTAGGGCATTTGAACAGCGGATAGTAGAGGTAACCCGGCTGTCCTTTAGAAAGTTTTCTTCATTCTGTGTAGAAAGTTATCATCATGTAGAAAAGGGAGATACCTTTTAATGCAAACCACCAGGGTCTACATGGGACAGTTAGAGCACTCTACAAATCACATCCCTCTAGTCTGTACTGTGGCACCATTTAGACAAGCCCTTACCTTCCTTCAGAGAGTGTTGTGAGGTTTAATTCTCTGATGTTTATAAAGTCTTTTTTCAGAGTAGCAGCCGTGTTAGTCTGTATTCGCAAAAAGAAAAGGAGTACTTGTGGCACCTTAGAGACTAACAAATTTGTTAGTCTCTAAGGTGCCACAAGTACTCCTTTTCTTTTTATAAAGTCTTTTGAGATTCTTGAAGGGAAAGTACTTAAAAAGGTGGAGTAGTTTTATCATTTTATCCTTGCTCTTTTTAGATTTAAATGTTAGTTTTTATTTAATGAGAGGAACTTATACTAATTCCATTAGGACAAAGAAGACCTTGTATAGTCAGACATTTCTCTGTAGATATTCACAATTCATTCTCAGTCTTTTGCCAACAACAGTATCTCTCTCTTTCTATTAATCGTGGTTTACCAACCAGAATCAAGGTTCAATACCTTTAATGCCTGCTTTAATGGGAGGGCAGAAAAGCAAAATTATGAAATTTTCAGGCAGGAATTCCATTCTGGGTTTTTTTACTTAATTTTATTTGTGAAGAAGGCTTAGTAGAGGGAATAGCAAAATATTGACTTCATTTAGATAAATGGTTTAGGCATATCATTCATGTATATAGTTTGTTTATAGAAGGTTTATGTGATCCATTGTAAACAACACTGTAAATGTAATGGTCAATCAGTAAACAAGCAGTGCTAGATTAATCTCCATGATGTATTTGCCAAAGGTGATGAACATGATACAGGATACTGAGGAGGTAATTAGCTAGCTTCCTGAAAATCCTTTCCTTTCAATGAATCAAATAAATAAAAAAGTCTGCTTTTCAGACTACATCTTAACATAGATTTCCAAACTAATTGATACTATCATTATTGGCACAGCTGAGTGTGAACAGAAGATCCATAGTCCGACTGGAGTCATCACAAGTCCTAACTGGCCAGACAAATACCCAAGTAGGAAGGAATGCACATGGGAAATCAGTGCCACTCCTGGTCACAGAGTCAAATTAGTAAGTTATTTAAAGTTTTTTTTTTAACCAAATTTCCTCCTGAGCTGACCAGCTACTTTCACCGGCCATTATATGAAAATAAGATTGATCTATGTTCACTGATCAATTGGCAGCCAAAAAGTATGCCCTTTATGTTACACTGGTTAGTAAGACTCCACTGACTTTTAAAATAAAAATAATTATTTTTAAAATAATGAATATTTACTAAAATGTGTTGTAAAGATATCAGCATTTTAAAACAAAGATTAATATGAAGTTTAACCTTCTGTGAAGAATTATTTTAAGAGTGTTAAGTAAGTGTTCCATAATACTTAAATGAAAATTCAAAAAGTCTGATTTCTTTTATCTCAAATATTGGTTTGGAGTATTATTTTTGTCTGATTATATATAATTGGTTCAGGGGCTTGGGATACTTTCATGTACATAATTCACATGGACATTCCAGATTCACTATACAAGGTTTCTGCACTTTGGTTCTCAGCTTTTTTTAGATTTCACCACATTATTGTGGTACAGCACTGAGCTTGAGAGATGGGATGCGTTTAAGGCTGTGTCTACACTGCAATTTGAGGTCTGATTGCAGCTCAGATAGACATACTTGCTCTAGCATTACCCCATTTTAGCATGGCTAAAAATAACAGTGAAGACATGGCAGCACATGCTTCAGAGTGGCTATATAAATACATGGGTACATATCCCTTTGGCACATACTCGTGCTGCTAGTCTGTGCTAAAGCCCATGCCCTTGTGTCTACATTGCTATTTTTAGCTTTGCTAGTGCAGGTTGAGCTAGTGTGGGTCTACTTGTGCTGCAGTCATACCTCAGAATCCAATGTAGACATAGCCTAAGCCAACTTTGTGCCCTCCTGACCCTAGGCTGCTCCAGGCGCTGGAGAGGACTCTGGTGAAACAGCCCTGGGGCCTGTTTAAGTTATGGCAGATTCCCTGGACTGCCCTCTGGGAATAGCACTGCCCAGCATCTCCTTAGCTCTGCATGCTGTGGCCCCACCCCAACATGCCCTTCCAACCCTTGGCATATCCCTATATGTAAGGCTTGTGAAACGATACTCAGGTACTTACAGCCATCTTCTGCAGTGTTAGTGCCAGGAGAATTGTTCTTCAGTCTGTTACTGAATTTAGGGCCTCTTTATGCTGCTCCAACCCTTTTCCCTGGCATAAAGAAGCAATGCCTCTGTCCCTTTGCGGATCTGGCTCTAAATGCTTAAACCGTACATGCAAAGAGGGGATGAATGCTTGGCCCATTCACTGGGTTTAGTGAGTGTTCAAGCTGAGTGGAGAGGGAGGGTGGGCCTGTGCTGGCTCATTCCCAACAAGTGAACTTCTCCCATATGAGCAACTTTTATTTTGTGTATATCTTATCTAGCCAGAGGCATAGACGGATTTTTATAAAAGCACTTTGAGTGCCTGTAAACTCAGCAGGAAAACACTTGCATTTGGATTTCCTTGCTGAATTTTAGTTTTCTCTCTTCCAGAAGAAACCATTTTAAAATCTTTATCAACTGTTCCTTTTTCATTTGAAATAGAATCTGGGTAAACATTTTCAAAAGCACTCCAGAGGCCCAGTTTCAAAAGTGGAAGTCAGTGGAAGAGAGAGTTGAATGTCAATGAGAGTTATGTGTCTAACCTGCCTAGGAGCTTTTGAGAATCCCACTAGGCTGTACTACTGTCATCTTTGGGTGCCTAAATACTATTGAAAATCTGGTCCTAATCACTTTTGAAAATGGGGTTTAGGCCCCTAAATCACTTAGCTGTTTTCAAAAATGTTGTCCTCCATCCTTGAAAAAATCACAGAGCTAAAGGGTTAACAGCCATTCTGATCTGCATAGTAAAACACTGTTAATCAAACAAAACAGGATTCTTTATTTACCTAATGAAGTGTTCAGCAACCACTGAAAGTTAATGAGAGCAGAGTACCTAACTCCCTTAAGCTCTTTTGAAAATCTCACCATCAAGTATAGTGGACAAGTATAACACTCATTAGCAAAACATTTCACAGCTAGAAATTCCCAGCTGTGCTAAATGTTTGTATGGGAAGATAACACACTACATTATTTTGTTCACAGTCTTGTTAGCTGCTTATCACTCATTTTTTATTTGACCCGTATACCAACAAGACTAATGCAACACTTCCATTTTATAAATATTTCCTATTTTGCTTCCAAACTAAGTTCAAGTTCATTCCTACTTTTACTATGCCCTAATGAACAGAAAAGATATGAGTCCTGAAGCTGTGCATTATTTCTGAAGTTCAGTGTACCTAATCTTTTCCTGTGAGTGCTCTTAGTTTTGATAAATCATTGCAAAGTCTTTTCCTGGTAACAGTGAAGTGCAGCATTTTGTGTAATCAAGGGTTCCAGGAAACAATGGACGTGCACTGTGGAATTTTTAAACTAGATGTCCAGATGAAAAAAAATGCTTTTGAAACTCTCTACATACAGCACAGAGAGAGAGAGAGAGATTTTAAAAGCTCACTTGACACTTGTAAATTAGTCTAAGTGAAGCTTAATTTGAGGAACACCCAATTGCATATATAAAGATGATTTTTGAACAAATGCCTGGAAATACATATAGATAACATAAAAATAATGAGATAAAGAAAACTGCAATAATTTTGCTCAGCCTATTCCCTTAAAAGTTCCCAAGTTCATAAGAATGGCCATACTGGATCAGACCAAAGGTCTGTCTAGCCCAGTATCCTGTCTTCCAATAGTGGCCAATTCAAGGTGCCCCAGAGGGAATGAACAGAACATGTAATCATCAAGTGATCCATCACCGTTGCTCATTCCCAGCTTCTAGCAAACAGAGGCTAGGGACATCATCCCTGTCCATCCTGGCTAATAGCCATTGATGGACCTATCCACCATGAATATATCTAGTTCTTTTTTGAACTAGGCCTTCACAACATCCTGTGGCAAAGAGTTCCAGAGGTTGACTGTGCATTGTGTGAAGAAGTACTTCCTTTTGTTTGTTTTAAACCTGCTGCCTATTAATTTCATTTGGTGACCCCTAGTTCTTGTGTTATGAGGAGTAAATAACACTTCCATATCTACTTTCTCCATACCAGTCATGATTTTATAGACCTCTATCATATCCATTCTTAGTCATCTCTTTTCCAGGCTGAAAAGTCCCAGTTATATTAATCTCTCCTTATACGGAAGCCATTCCATACCCCTAATAATTTTTGTTGTCCTTTTCTGAACTTTTTCCAATTCCAATATATCTTTTTTGAGATGGGGCAACCACATCTGCACGCAATATTCAAGATGTGAGCGTACCATGGATTTATATAGAGGCAATATGATATTTTCTGTCTTATTATCTATCCCTTTCTTAATGATTCCCAACATTCTGTTTGCTTTTTTGACTGCTGCTGCACATTGAGTGGATATTTTCAGAAAATTATCCACAATGACTCCAAGATCTCTTTCTTGAGTGGTAACAGTTAATTTAGACGCCATTATTTTATATGTATAGTTGGGATTATGTTTTCCAATGTGCATTACTTTGCATTTATCAACATGGAATTTCATCTGCCATCTTGTTGCCCAGTCACCCAGTTTTGAGAGATCCTTTTGTAGCTCTTTGCAGTCTGCCTGGGACTTAACTATATTGAGTAGGTTTGTATCATCTACAAATTTTGCCACCTCACTGTTTACCCCTTTCTCCAGATCATTTATTAATATGTTGAATAGGACTGGTCCCAGTACAGACCCCTGGGGGACACAATATTTACCTCTCTCCACTCTGAAAACTGACTATTTATTCCTATCCTTTGTTTCCTATCTTTTAACTAGTTACCAAGCCACAAGAAGACCTTCCCTTTTATCCCATGACAGCTTACTTTGCTTAAGAGCGTTTGGTGAGGGACCTTGTCAAAGGCTTTCTGAAAATCTAAGTACACTATATCCACTGTATCCTCCTTGTCTACATGCTTGTTAATCTCTATTCATCTTGATTTAAATTATGCAAAGTGTATTTAAAGTTTTTTTTATTTCAAAATTTTATTACCAAGCTTAATAATAAAGGCAGCTGAAAAGCAAATTCTTTGTGTCCCTCAAAATGTGGGGATGCTATGGATAAAACTTAAGCCAATTTCTAATTTGCTTATTATTTCTTGAAATGTTTGAATGTTTGAAATAGTTTAATATATATTTGTTTTTTCTTAAATCCTCTATTTCTCATAAACCCTAATTGTAATTCAAACATTTAAAATAATAGCGTTCACAGATTATTGATTATAAGGAGTGCTTCTGAACTACTGACCTTTCAGATTGCAGAACTGAAAAAAATAGTGTGATTTTCCTTTGAAAAATAAAACAAAAAATTAAAAATCAAACTCAGAACTATGACTGCTCTTATAGCACATATAGAACTCCCATTGATATTCACAATGGATTCACTGAATTGTATATTTAACCAGCTCTTACAGCCTCTCAGTGTTTTTTGTCTGTTTGTTTGTTTTTAATTAACAATTAATTGTAATTGTTTGTAATTAATCAAATATTGTTTGGGGCCCTATGGTAACACATACCTGGCCATCTGAAGATAGGATGGTTGATTGAAATTTTAGAGTGGCAATGGAGATTGCTGCACTACTGTTTTTATTGCATCAATGATTTCCTTCCACTCATATAAATGTCAGCTTTTCCTATAAAATGAATCTGTGTCCGTCCAGTACTATCTTTTCACTCTCCAGTTCTTTGTGAACTAAAACTGATATTCTGAGTATTCTTTCTCATTTGCCAAACATCAGTGCTTTAGCTATATGCAATTCCTTTAGGACAGCTGGTAATATAAAGTGCCATCACATTTTATATTGGCTGACTTCCATCAGGGATTCAGTAGATTAGACTTGCTTTGGTGTACCAGAGAGAATGATCAGTTATTATGTGTGCTCAGAATTAGACTGTTTGCTTTTATTTCTTTTAAATATTGCTGCTTAACCTTTTAGCTTGCTTTGCTGGAAATACACTGCATACAGTTAGGAGCATTAATTCCTAGAGTGCTTTTGTGATATTTTATTGTATTCACAAAACGTAACTTGAGAACCATAAAATTGCTAATTAATAATAATAAATAAATTCCACTGAATGAGCTTTCAATTTAAGGTTAATTGTGAAAATGTTCAGAGAAGCCTAGAAGTATTTCAGCCTTTCAATGCTTATACATAATTCTCTATGACCTTTCATCATTAGGCTTCTCGTTCAAATCTAGCCCAGGTCAGTAGTGACCAGAAGTTATATCTCATGGCTGTTTGATGTCCCATTTGTAATAAGCTTGGTGATCTCAGTCCACTCCTGAATAGAGAAGCATCCATATATCACATAAATAGCACACTTGTCATGAGTTGGAACACTAGGTGGCAGTCTCAGTGGAGAAGACAAGAAGGATCTGGAGACTGAACTATCCCTTGCTCTTGGAAGTGGTCCCTTAAGATTAGGTTCTGATGATATGGTTCAGAAACTCCCACTACCTGTGAGCTACCTGTTCTGTGGACAAATAAGTTTAAGATTGTAAAAAGTGACTTGTGATTTTTGGGTGCCCCTATCTTCAGACAGTTTAAAGGGCCTGATTTTCAGAGGGTAGGGGCCAGACTCAAGGAATCAGACACCTTCAAAGTGTCTTCAGCTGGGTACCCTAAAATTGAGGGACTGAAAATCACTAGTCACTTTTTAAAATCTTGGACAACTGGACTCCACTCTCCAGGGCATTGAGGAGAGTCGAGTCTCTAGGAGCTCAGGTAAACACTAAAATAAATATTGCTGTGTGGAGAAGAAATATACAACAGACCTAAAAGTAAGTAATACTTGTGACCTTTAATATAACTTCTGCAACTTTCCTCTCTCTTTGAGAGTTGGTGACAAGTAAAAGTGAGTTGTGTTAGGATTTATTTACAAATTCACTCAAAAACCTTTTTTGCAGCTTTCTTAGACTGATTTCCTGGAGAAAGATTATTTTAATTTGCTGAGTGAAGCCTTAAATATAATCAATATTGTAGTTATAAAAAATTGGTTTATATGGCATAATTTTCAAAGGACCGTGCTGTATATATTTTACCTGCATGGGTCATGTGGAAATGTCATTTTCATTGGTTTAAACTGCATTGAAGAAGCACATATATAAAAGCACAACATCTCACAGATGTTGCAGGGGCCCAGTTATAAAAGGAACCAAGAGATTTCCTACTTTCTGGCTGGTTTTGGATGTTCTGTGAAATTTGGAATAATCCTAGGAACTAATTGTATGAATTCAACGGAAAGGCTGTGGTATTCCAGATTTGCTCTGTTCTGCCATGGATATTCATTAGACACAAGTGTCCTAATCCCTTTCAGGTGAAGTGGTGCCCTGTCAACGTTAAAATTCACTGTCTTTATTATTACTCTTCTTCCTTAGAGTGCGTCTGTCATTCAAAGGTCCAAGCTTATAACTGCAACAAAATTACATGTGCTGTCTCAATTGCATGCAGGCTGTATGCTGGAAACCTATATAAAGTAAATGTTTGTTATGTATAAGATATACTATGTATTGGAGTCCTTCTTAACATGCTATTTTGCTTTCTTTTCAGACCTTTAATGAGTTTGAGATTGAACAACATCAGGAATGTGCTTATGATCACTTGGAAGTGTTTGATGGAGAAACAGAAAAGTCACCAATTCTGGGACGTTTATGTGGCAATAAGATACCAGATCCTCTTGTTGCTACTGGAAATAAAATGTTCCTCCGGTTTGTTTCTGATGCATCAGTACAAAGAAAAGGCTTCCAAGCCACACACTCTACAGGTTAGGAAATCAGGATGTCATTTACTGATCATTTTCCCTTGATGGAGACATTCAGGATTTTCGTGAGCTCACGAAAGCTTATGTGATGAAGTGAGCTGTAGCTCACGAAGGCTTATGCTCAAATAAATTTGTTAGTCTCTAAGGTGCCACAAGTACTCCTTTTCTTTTTGCAAAACAAAATTGACAGTCTTGCTAAAATAAACAAGGTTTTAAAAAGTCTCCTTCAGGGTTATCAGTTACTTTTGGTCCTTGATAGGAATTATTGTCATTCGAAATATGTTTTGAAATTCCATTAATCAGTTGCTTAGGCCATTTTCCATGTTAAAAACATTATTTTTCTGAAGTTGCTTGGTTTACAATGACCCCTAGTGGTGACTCTAAAAATTTTAATCTCCAAGATGTTATTTGGAAAGGGAATAGAAGCCATTCAAAAATATTAGAGAGCAGCGGTGCTGGAACAATTTATATAGTGGGGGTTCTGAGAGCCACTGAACCAAGCTGTAAATCCTGTATATAATGGAAACCACTTCAAGTCAGGAGTTGTGGCAGTAGCCTTAGTTCCAGCACCTATGTTACAGAGTAAAATAGAATAACATTTCCCCAATCTCTACAGTAGAAATAATATTTCTTCACTTACCACAATCAATTCTTACTCAGGGATTATTTTTCAAACTGCATATTAAAGCGGATATTATATAAATATGAGTTCAAGCATACTGAGGCTTTGCTGACGCACACAAATCCCTAATCTTGATTATAAGAATGAGTAGTCTATATTTTATCCATGTAGTTTAACATTATCTAAAACATCACATGCAACATAAAAGTGTGTGTAACTATCAAATCATTATAAGTTAATATTAAAATTCAAATTAGGTTTTTTCCCCTTGCATTTTTGTAGAGAAATAATCCTTGATACTTTTTGTGATTAATTTCTCTTTTTGGCAGAGTCACCAGACATCAGAACGTGGGCTCTTTCTCACCATTTGTGTTCTGATGCTGGAAAGTGAAAGCGTTGTTTATGCTGACGTTCAGTGTACTTCTCTTTCTTGTTATGAGGCCTGGTTTGCAAACACTTAGTAGTACACACATGATGTATTTGCTGGATCAGGCCCTTCCTTATCTCCCTTTGTATCCGCTGCAATTGTACATCTACAACCACGTGTCACTCTTTTAACTCTTAAGAGGGACTGAAAAAATTATCATGTGTTTTACTTCATCCTTCCCAAATCCTACAAGATCACTTGTATTACCCTCTCCAGTCTTCTCTACTACACAGTGACCATTATGATTTTCACAAAATTATATATAAAGGGTTTGATTGGTAAAAAACGACAATTTTACAGTAAATAATTAAAAAACAAAACTATTGGTAAAGATGGGTGTTGTAATACTACTGATTTATGTAGTTTCTTTCCATTTACACAATTGCAGTAGTCATTACATAAAGGAAATTAAAATCTATGCCCGCAATATTTCTAACTGTTACCAGTTACATTGCTACATAAACTCACAGAATCATAGAAGATTAGGGTTGGAAGAGACTTCAGGAGTTCATCTAGTTCAATCCCCTGCTCAAAGGAGGACCAACCCCAACTAAATCATCCCAGCTAGGGCTTTGTCAAGCCGGACCTTAAAAACCTCTAAGGATGGAGATTCCACCACCTCCCTAGGTAACCCATCCCAGTGCTTCACCACCCTCCTAGTGAAATAGTTTTTTTTTCTAATATCCAACCTAGACCTCCCCACTGCAACTTGAGACCATTACTCCTTGTTCTGTCATCTGCCACCACTGAGAATAGCTGAGCTCCATCCTCTTTGGAACCCCCCTTCAGGTAGTTGAAGGCTGCTATCAAATCCCTCCTCGCTCTTCTCTTCTGCATACTAAATAAGCCCAGTTTCCTGAGCCTCTCCTTATAACTCCTGTGCCCCAGCCCCCTAATCATTTTCATACAGTTAATGGCTTGCTGGTATTTCCCTTATAAATGTCTGTTTGAAGAGGTTTATAACTTCCACTTGATATGGAAACTTTGTGTACGATATCTCAGCACAGGTACACTGTTTTCCTTCAGAATGTGGAAAAACAAAATCTGCTTGATTCTTTTTTAAGAATGAAGGAGAAAAAAGGTACACTTTTGCTCATATATGATTCAAAGTTAATTTTTGAAGGAAAATGTTTCACAAAATGTCCATTAAGGTAACTGATGGCCTAGCAACTGATAGCATAGGGATACAGTTTGTATGTACAGTTTGTTCAGAGTAAGGACTTTATCCTGCAGTCTTGATGAAAGCATAACCATTAATTTTTGAGGGAGTTTTGTGAATGGACACAAATGAATGGACATTGCATTTATGAATATATAATCAAATATATAATCATTGCATATATATTGCATTTTGAATATATAATCAAAGTTTTCAAAGCATATATTATTTTTCTTCATTTTATTGCTTCCATAACATAATAAATAATATGTAATTTAAAAAGGCTAGATTCCGTGAGTGAGATCAGGGGTCGTAGTAAAAAGATTGTGCCTATGTAACCCACACACCTGGTGTTGTGTCCCATCTAGTGCACCAAGACCACTTATAGAGAGAGATAAAATGAGTCTTCTCTACAGCTTTAGCTAACAGCCAGTTGGCTTTTAGCTCATGCGGTAGAAGCTCATGCAATAAGCTCCAGAGGTCCCTCGTTCAGTCTTGCCTGCCGATGACCGGGGTCTGTCAGCATTATACCTAACCCTATGTGACTGCAAGGACAGGCAGAAAGAGCTCAAGGAGTCATTCCCCTCTCTCCTTGTACTGGACACACTCTTCTGGCTTTACAGTTCCCGGCACAAGGCCAGGAGTCATATAGTAATCCCAGAATGAGCAGTCTGATACGGAATCCAAACCTGAATTCGGAATCCAACCTGTTCTTAAAAATCTCCACTGATGGGAATTCCACAGCCCATCTTGGAAACCTGTTCCACAGCTCAACTACCCTTATAGTTAGAAAGTTTTCCCTAATATCTAACAGAGAGAACAACTGATCACTGTACTCTTTATACTAGCACTAAATTAAAGATTGTTATCAGGCCTCCCACTCAGTCTTCATTTCCAAAGACTAAACATGCCCAGTTGTGTTAACCTTTTCTCATAGGTCAGGTTTTCTAAACCTCTTATCATTTTTGTCGCTCTCCTCTGGACTCTCTCTAATTTATCCATATCTTTGCTAAAGTGTGGCACACAGAATAGGACACAGTATTCTGGGTGAAGCCTTACCAGTGCAAAGTAGAGTGGGACAACTACCTCCCATGCCTTATATATAACACTCCTATTAGTATATCTCTGAATGATATTAGTCTTTTTTGAAAGTACATCACATTGCTGACTCATATTCAATTTCCAGTTCCCCAGATCCTGTGAATTGAAGCAAGGTTTCCAATCATAGTTGGGGTTTTTTTGGTGGTTAGTGGGTTTTTTTTGGTTGTGTGGTTTTTTTGTTTGTTTGGGTGATTTTTTGCATTTTATTTTTGTTTGCATTTGTCAGACTTGGGAAGTGATGAGTATTTTGAGATCTGAATATGTTAAATTTCTTAAACAATTCCAGTGGATTTAAAATATTAATTTCCTGAGACTATAAAGCCATGTCTGCAGCACAGATTAAAAAATTAGTATTTAACTAAAATTAATGTACTCATAATGTAAAATTAATGTATTTCTGCCCATAATAAAGGGGTATAACCTATTTTAGAAGCATGTTTTAAAAAGCATGCATCTACCAGGAGATTAAACATTGTTTTTAAATGGTTGTGAATTCCATACTGTAGAACAAACATTAGCCTGAACACATTTTAAACAACTTTTAAAATCAGTTTCTCTACCACAGTTTTGACATAATATAGATGAGTCCTAGAGTAAAGTTTTCAAAAGCACTTAAGTGTCCGAATAGTATAACTCCCATTGTCCTCGATGGCACAGGAAGAAAGACAGGACACCAGGAATGACACTAGGCTGCAGCTTTACTGAATAACACACTTGGGAACTATCCAGCAATAACTCCTTTGGTGCAGGTCATCGTTCTTTCTGTAACCCATACCACCTGGGGGAGGGCTGCAGTCAGCCCTCTACTCTGTGAGCTTGGTCCCAGCACCATTGCTGGGACCCCACCATCTTCTCTCATATAAGTGGGTTGTCTCCTCGCTGTACCAGACATTAGGAGTCCTGGTTCCATTCCCCATCTTTTTTAGGACAAGTCTTCTAGTAGTGCACTTCCAATTCCAGTTTATCGGGAAACTGGACCCTCCATTGAGCAAGTAGCTGCACTGGGCGCCTGCTGAGTTGCAACATGAATTTTGCAGTGCAACCTATCAACTGGTTCCTGGGATGCTGAGAGAAAGGCAAAAAAACCCACATTGCCCAGGCCAATCTGGCTAAAAAGGTGACTAGGTTGTTGCTCACAGTAAATGGAGGGGTATTTTGATCAGTGTGCAGAATTGTGCCCTGGGCAGGGAGAAGGGCTTATAAGCCCTTCGCTTGTGTGCATGGGAGCCAATAGGCTTATGCTGCGGCCTTGCATCCAGGCAGTCAAGGAGCCCCCCTTCCAACCCTCCTCAAGCTCACAAGGCGGCTGAGTGCCCATGGGGAGGGGAGGAAACAAGAAAGGGTCAATCCTTACAGGAGCCAAGTGTTTTCTTTCCCCTAATGGCCCTAACAAAGCCTCCCCATCTCAAAGACTGACCAGGGGATGGTGTGCATTTTCAAAAGTGATATAAGCACTTCAGACCCTAAATCCCATTGATTTCTAATGAGATTTAGGTTCCTAAGTGCTTCAGTCACTTTGGAAAAGTGGACTTAAGATCTTGTGAAAAATTCCTCTCTATTTCTTAAATTGGTTCTCCTTTTATAAATGTGAGAAATTCTTGCTTTAAAATTTTTGCAGCTGCTAATATGGATGGAGATTTCTTTTAAACTCATAGAAACCATAGCATATATGGGGGAAACAGTACATACAATTGATTAAAAGTATTCCTTTTTTACAGCTGTTCTATGTCTTAAATGTGTAAACCCTATTACAACCTACCCTCTTATTCCAGTCAAAAGCAAAAACTTACTGAATTCACAAAAAAGTGAAGTAGCCAGGAAATTAGAATAAACAGTAAACTGAACCCAGGTGAGGCATCTCATCTGTAGCTTTGATAATGCGCAGTTGTGAAGTGCGAAAAATGCACGTACACATGTATGAAACCTCATGAAGGTATCCTGTGAATCAGCTATGGGGGGATTTCTGTTTTTGTCAGAAAATGGCATATGCTTGTCTAGAAGAATTTAAAATTCTATGCTGAGCTATAAATCAAGTTTAATTGAATCATTCCACCTACATATTATATAATATTTTCTATTTTGCTTGTCTTGATTCTTAATAGACACATTTTATGAATACGATAAAGTGCAGTTTTAAGCATCCATGTGTTCCTATTATTATTTCCTACCTGAATTCAGAATCTTCAGCATATGACATCACAATTTGTTGTTGTTAAAGTTGGGCCTGATCCACAGAGTTCATGACCAGCTCCTCCCTCCTCCAGAGCTCAGATGTGTTTGGATTCTGGGATTTGTTTTAGCTCATCATAAAATATAATGCCACTGCAGAGGATCATAACGTAAACAGATTTTGGTATAAAGTATTGGGGTAGCCGTGTTAGTCTGTATCCACAAAAACAACAAGGAATCTCATCTGAAGAAGTGGTTTTTTACCCACAAAAGCTTATGCCCAAATAAATCTGTTAGTCTTTAAGATGCCACTGAACTCCTTGTAGATTTTGGTATAGTTACTATAGAAATGAATGTCATAAGCAAAAGAATTTGGCCTGGTGAGAAATAAGTAGCAGATGAACCCATAAAAATAAGTGATATATTTTAACTGAAATCTCCATAGGTGTTAAAATTAAAAGATCCCAGCCAAACCTCCCCTAGAAATCTAAACAACAATGCAGTGTTTTTTCAAAATATAGTTTTACATGTGTTCTTAGCTGCTTTTAAGTAGTGCCTTTAACTTTAACTCTAACTCACTGATGTAGTATAGAAAGCTAAACACAAATGTAACGAACAAATATTTATTAATTGAAACTAGTTAAAATGTTTAGAACAGAAGAAGTAAAATAGTTATGTTATGATCTTCAAATATACAATAATAGCTGTTTCTGTCAAACAAACTGTTTGTAGCCCAGTTTATGGGTCTAAACATTCTTTTTCATGAAGTGAAATGTAACATTATTCAAAACAGTTTTTCTATAAAATGTTGTTTTAAACTCAGAATTTTTTTTTGACAAGCTACACCTGATTGAATCTGTAAATCTGTAATATAATTAGAAATTTACTAACTCATATAGATAGATATATTATGAAAATATTGGCATACAGTATGTAATGCCCCAGTATAAAGCTTGATTTGGCTGCCCTTATGTGCACCTCAAATGTATATTTTGAAGGATATCACACAGTTTATTTACATTCTCTGCAAATTTGCTGTCCTCTTTTGTTAAAAATTATTTACATAATGGGAAATGATGTGCCTAAGGCTATAAAAAGATGAAAGGAATGAATTCTGCAGCATTTTATTACAATTTAAATTTGTTGG
The DNA here is from genome assembly GCF_009764565.3 of Dermochelys coriacea. Classification (NCBI taxonomy): domain Eukaryota; kingdom Metazoa; phylum Chordata; order Testudines; family Dermochelyidae; genus Dermochelys; species Dermochelys coriacea. Next base: position 69,419,855 of record NC_050071.1, read on the forward strand.
ACTCTCATTTTGATTCTTCACTGCACATTCAGTTCCACATTTGGGCCTTAGCAGGGCACAAGGGTTTCCTTACTCACTTTTAGTACCTTATAGGCAAGAAGTTCCATTAAAGTTATAAATTACTACTTAGGGACAGTAAGCAGAATTAGATCCATATGACTTTTAAAAACAAATTTTAAATTATGGGCCAGGTTCTGCCACCCTTATTCAGAGTATACCTCACTCTACAAAGTAGTCCCATTAACTTCCATAGACCTATCTGTGGGGTAAGGAACTGCTCATCCTGAGCAAGACTAGCCTTACAGGAAAAGGGAATGATGAGCTGTACTGAAGAAAGCTTTTCCTTATTCTTTATTTGTTTCCTTCATGCAGAGTGTGGTGGTCGACTAAAAGCTGAAATGAAGCCCAGAGATCTGTACTCTCATGCTCAGTTTGGTGACAACAACTATCCAGTTCAGATGGACTGTGAGTGGTTGTTAGTATCAGAGCATGCCTACCGAGTAGAGTTAACATTTCAGACATTTGAGGTGGAAGAAGAGGCAGATTGTGGTTATGACTATGTTGAACTCTTTGATGGCCATGATACAACAGGTGTGAGACTTGGTCGATTTTGCGGATCAGGGGTAAGTAATCAGTAACTGAAGCTTATATTTATGCACAGAAAAGCTACAAAATAAAAATTCTTACAGGGTCACTGTCGGGTAGTTTTCTCCAAACTGTAGATTTTGTCAAAAATAAATAAAATATTTTACCAAAATCTTGGAACAATAGACATGTTTCTATGATTTCAAAAAATATTCCATTGAAATATTTTCAGTCATTAAGTATTCTGTAGTCTTTGTAGCCAGATTATTTCATTGTTATGCTAGTGCATATGAAGTTGAAAGTAAAATTGTTTAGTCTGTTCTATATACTGCACTCGTCACTTAAGTATCTGGGCACTTTGTAGTACTGCATTAAGCAATGTGACTAACATCTGTCACGTGGTTTGTTCTCTTGTTCCTTTCTAATTTCTAACCTGATTCTAAAGAAATACAGGCCTAGAATGAGAGAATAATTTTAGCTTAAGTAGGAGGCTTTGCATAGCTGTGCCACCCAAGTAGGATCTCTGAAAAGGAATTTTGGCTCCTTGGAGAAGATAACTTACTGCCACGCTAAAAGGGTGCATCTTATGTCTCCCTTTCAATTGGCCTAGCTCTGCAGGCCCAGTGTGTTGAGGAAAGGGGAGTCAGAGCTTCACCCATTTGCTGACAGGGGAAGAAAGTAAGTATCTGGTGTACAGCTCTTGCTTCTTGTTCTGTTTGTCTCACTGCATGTAGAGCCAATATTTGACAAGATCTGACATGAGGTGGTAGGAAGCATTTACTCCCCTGTATGGCCATGTTGGGACCAAGAATAGTCTAGCCCTAAGAAGTATGAGGATCCAGATGTCTCGCCTCAGACTGACTTGCTCTGAACAGAGCCAAATCAACCCCTTTTAAAGCATATTAGGCTTGAGGGAAAGGAAAGGAGGGAATGATAGAACCCTAACTAACTCTCAAAACAACAAAAATACTACTAGGGGCCCAATTCTGACATTCTACACTGAGCAGTACCTCAGTACCTTTGCCAGTAGACTCAAAATATGAATAAAGGTGGCAGAACAGAGCCCTGTTCCACCCTCCGGATGACACAATTCATAGTTTTATGACATGGGTGAATATTCTGACTGTTTTAGCTTTCTCTAAAGCAATTCACTCATCTCATCCTTCTTGCTATTACCTGCTGTAAAAATGATACTGTCTGATCCATCTGATTCACACATCATAGTGTAGTATATAAGCTCCAGATGTGTTATTGTCCATCATTTGTATAACTGACCTGTCAGTACAAGGAACAACACAGGCTACATTAATAAAAATCTTAAATATTTCTCAAGTGGCATGCTCCAGATTTTATATTTAGTTTATATTAAACTGACCATCCTTTAATAAGGGGAGAGGAGGTTCAGAAAAAAAAATGGCCTAGACCTGTTGACCTAGCTTCAAACCTTTTATGCAGGTTGCAGAGGACTCTAGCTCTTCTTTTGGACTCCCAACACACCTGACGCTCACTTCCCTATGCTGCAATGTTCCTATAGATAATAGAATCCTTCCTAAACTATGACCCTCTAGTAGGTCCCAGCCTTCCGCTCACTTATCTTTATTGTCTGCATTTACAGTTAGACACATGTTGTTGATCTCCTTGCAGTGCTAGTGTGACCACCAATAATTACAAATCTTACACAGTCAAGGGCACTGTAGGCACTCTGGGAGCACAGCTCCAAGCGGGGCAAAATTTGAATTCAGTATAAACCAGATCCCAATAGAGCTGCGGTGCTAAGCAATGGGATCATCAGAAGATAGGGGTGGTCATGAGTAGGAGAGAGGTTAATTGTGGTAAGTAGGAGCCATTGTGGAGATAGAAAGAGTAGGCATATAAAAGTTTGGATCCACTCCAAACAAGCATTCTAACTGCACTGAATATTTTAACCTTTTAAAATTTACCCATGGCTAGTTTTCCTGAGGACAGCTATACTAATTTGTTATGTCTACATTACACAGTTTAGTTGCTATCTGGCTTTTCTAGACTTTACTGTACTAGGATGGATTTTTAGCAGAGCATCCAAATTAGACTATATTTTGCTGTTCATTATGGCAGTATAATTCCAGAGTATCCCCTCTGATTTCAGTGAGGTTACTCTGGATTTGTACCAGAACAGTGGAAAGCAGAATTTAGGCTACTGTGTTTTGGTGTATTGAATTGTTATAATTTCATTATATAGGTTAGTCTATCCAGAGTAGACTTCAGAGAGACCTACTCAAATTAGGTGAATGGGAAACATGATAGATGAAATTCAGTACTGATGCAAAGTAATGGAAAGTAATAACATTGGAGGAAAAAACACAATCTACTAATACCCTTAGTGTTCTATATTACAGGATCATCTTAGGAAAAAGGATCTGAACATCATTGTGGGTAGCTCAACAAAGGCCTCTGATCACAGTGAAACTGCAGTGAGAAAAGCAAACAAAATGTTAGGCTGCCATAAGAATGGAGTAGAGAATAATACTGAAAATTACATAATGTCATTATATAAACCAGTGTTTAATCTTCATGTGGAATACTGTGTACATTACTGGTCACCCCATAGAGGGTGACCAGCAGAATAGAGGGAGTCCAGGAAAGGTGATGAGAATGATTTGGGGCATGGAAAAACTTTTACGTAAAGAGTAATGAAAATGATTGGGATTGTTTACTTTTAAAAAGGAGATGAATAAAGTGAGACGTGATAAAAGTACATAAAATAATCAGTGGTATAGAGAAGATATATTGGGAGCTTCAGTTCTGCCAGCCTCCTAATACTAAATCAAGGAAACGGTCAATAAAATGGAAAGGTGGCAAATTCAAAACTGATAACGGAAATACTTTTTTACACAACACATAGATAGGCTGTGGAACTCATTGCCACATGATGTCATTTATGCCAGGAATTTAAGATTCAAAGAGGGACTGGACGGATAACAAGAATATCCAGTTATAATAGTTAATATTAAAAAAAGGTTAAAACCTCATACTTCAGGGTTATCCTCTTGGGGGCTAGGATGAGTCTTCTTGGAGTGGAGATTATATCACCTCTGCTTACTGTGGGGTTTCTTCCATCTTCCTCTAAAGCATCTGGTTCTGACCACTATTAAAGACAGGCTACTGAACAAGATAGACTATGGGTCTGTTCCAGTATGAATAGTCCTATTACATTTTTCACTGTTTTATTCTGGAAAAATGCTATATGAGTCTCTGAAATGTGTTGCTCCATTGTTTTATAATGTTAGACTAAGACCGAGACTAAGACCAAGTGCTGCCTGTGTAAAGGTGTTGCATCCACTTTGAATGGTGGTATTGGTTCTATCCACCATGAATGGTGCTATTAAATTATACTGCTAAAAGAGGAATAAAAAATCCATGTAAGAAAACATCTTAACTGAAAAAGAACTAATAGAGTCAAAGGTGAAAAAATAACTTTATTTATGTACTTATTTATCCTAGCCACCAGAAGAAATTTATTCAGCTGGGGATGCTGTTTTACTCCATTTTCATACTGATGATACAATCAACAAGAAAGGATTTCATATACGATACAGAAGTATAAAATATCAAGATAGTGTTCACACCAAAAAATAACGCAAGAACCTCTATGCCAGAAAATAAGAAAGAGAGAGAGAGAGTTAGTGTGATGGAGAGGAAGGAAGCTGTATTTTTTTACTGACATTATTAGCGCAAATGTTTTATATAAGAGGTTCAGTTGAAAGCAAAATGTATATGACCAGAAAAATTTAGTTCACAATGAAACTTTCACCCATCACAATGGAATGGACATGGTGATGACATGTGGGCTCCATGCTTGACTGTCTCTGCAAAGCTGGTGAAAAGGCATTGCATGCTTCCAGGGAAACTGTAAAAGCTTTTGTTTCCAGCTTGATGTTTGTATAGATGCTTGCAGATTCAATCACTTAAATTCAGTGGAAGTGACCTTGCAGACTGTTCTTCCTTCTGAAAATTATCTGGTCCAGGAGAAAAAATGCTCCTTCAGGTCACACACTCAGAAAACTGTCCTTATATCTTATTGAAATTGCTTTGGCTTTGTATCAAGGATACAGTGCATGCAAAGACCATAAAAGGAGATATGAAATGAGAAAGTCTTCTGAGGTTGGTCTGTACTAGGGATTCATCACTCCTGTTCGTTTACCAATATTTTGAAACTGGAAAATCACATCTCCTGTAACGTAATTGATTTAATTTTACCAGCATATTGAAAAGTCTGAAACATTTTATTCATCGCCATTATTAGTACACTCAGAATTTGGATAGTAAGTAATTGAAGATGTCAAGTGTATTGGTTAAGTAAGGTATAACTGATGATGTGCTCTTATTTTGCACTGAGCCCGATAAGAAACTGAGTTAATGTTTAATAGATCTGTTGTAAATCAAAATCTTTATCCACTGGGAAACAGAAATAATCATGAAAAGAATCATCTGAAACTCCAATTACTGATTTCATTTTCAGTAGTAAAATCATAACTGCTGCTAACTTGTATTTCCTTGGAACATTTTATGAATGAGCTAATTATCCATTTTAGCTAATCAGAAACAAAGCTGAAAGTAGTATCCAAAAGAAACATTTCCCAACCCATTGAAAGAACAGTATAATTTGTTTTCTTGAAATAAGAATTTCTATAATGGCAAAAAACAAACAGGATTTGTTGTTGAAAGAGAATTTCTTTGGTGCTATTCCATGAACATTAAACACACAATGAAGATGTTTTAGACGTTTGAGCCAACAACCTGCAGATCATGAATGTCTCACTATGCCTGGCTGCATCTGAAGAATAAAGACTTAATACGCATATGACGAGATCATTGCAATGGCAGCACTAGTCCTGTGGAACAACTACTACTATTGCCTTAGAATTCTTGCACATGATCAAACAGATCTTCCTGTAGATACATCTTTAATTTGATAAATAATTTGACAACTTGAACGTTTTAATGTATGTCAACGAAAAGATCTTCAAGCAAAAACCCATCTGCAGAGCTTAGATCATCTGCTGTAAATACAGTGACCTGCTTTTGATGTAGAAATATGTTACTTTTAGAATGAACTATTCTATGTGCTTTAGGCCATACATTGCTTTAGTCATGATGAATATGCATTATGTAAGTATGTATGAATGAATGCTCCAGAAAGGTGAGAGGTGTTGTATGGATGAACAGTTAAATTGTGCCAAGTTCTACCAGAACCCTGTTTTACTGTAGCAACTTTTCTTTAAAGGTTTCATAGGCAGGTAAGTGGGACTTCTAGTCAGCAAGAACAGAATTAAAATGAAATGTTACGTTTCACTTATAAGGAATATTATTTTGATATCCTTTGATGTAAGTTGCTACCCAGATTAGCTTAGTTCCTGTTACCTTACCATGAACATTCACTGGCACTAATAAATCTGGTGGGTTTTTTTGTTTTTTTTACAAAAATAAAAACTAAACAGATGTGTAGGCGTCTTTGGCTGTATTAACCACTGATTTATGTTGCTGTATCTCCCTTTTCCCTTCCAAAAAACTCTCACAAGTTAAGTTCAAAGAATGAATCATTTTAATTCCTCCTTTGGATATAATTGTACTTTTCTAATATTGCATGGCTTTATTTTTCTATGGATCTTTTTCAGAGTGCTTGCACAAGAAGAAATGAACAACATAAACTGGCAGAGTGGAGCAGAGTTGCTCCAAAACCTTTCCATACAAACTCCTGTCATAAAACTTAACGTAGCAGAAAACTATGCTTTAACTTCAATGCACAATATACTGGCATAGTTTGTTCTATTCTGGAATGGCTTAAGAAAACATTTTATTAAAATAACGTATTTAAAGGGGTAGAAAAAGGGTTTGAGGAGGGGGTAAAGGGCAGGGTTGCTGGGCTCTTTTCACACCACATCATTGCATGTAATCTTTTTTCCCTCATTAACTTTTGCCCTCTGGTCCCATCGCAATATTTTCTTACTAAGTTCTGTGTAGTGCAAACTGAACAACATTTGCCCTAGCCACACAGGAGAATTTCAGTCCTTTTTCCTCCCCCAACATGCTACACATTTTTCCACTTGGTGAAGTTTCTTCTGACCATAGAATTTGGCCCACGATGAGGATGATTATTTGGTAGGCTCATCCCAGTTTATCTAGGGAGGGGCTCCTTCATGTCTGAATCTCCAGTGGGCAATTGGGGTGGTCAGGCACCTCCATTCTGAGGAAGACAGCTTAGACTGGGCAAATTGAGGAGAGAAGTAAGCAAACTTGGATGGGTCCATCCAGAAAGCTGCAATATGCAAGGGCTGGGGTACAGTCTTAGAGCAGCCACAGGAGCTATGTTTCCACTTATCCAGTATACTTGGCACAGAGCGTCTGAGACACATACTGGAATAGCAACTGTGTGTTTTGGAGGGGAAAGAGGGCTGCTATGCTTCTTGACATTGGAGTACATTGGATATTGGAGTTAGGGGTGTAATTTCACTTCCCTAGCCCCTCCTTGCTCTTCCTAAATAGAGCCCAAACACTTAGGCTATGGGCCTTGGCCCTGTCCTCCTGTAAAAGAATTATAATTGGTCAAGTTAACACCATATCCCAATAAGCAGGGGGAGTATATCCCTGGAAGGTTTTCACCTCTTAATTTATTATATATATAATACACAACCAGTGGCAATTAAATTCAACCTATTTTATTACATTGGTCTTCAAGATGTCACAGAATCTAACAAAAGTGAGGTTAGTCTGGGGTGAGGTAGTTATTCTGTCCTCAACTTGTCCTTGTATTATTACACGTTTGGTGAATAATTCCACATTTTTCTGAGAACCATGAAATGGCTAACTACTGTATGGTGACCTACGCGTGGGGTGACAGCCAGATCAGATGTTTAACATTACTATAACTTTGGTTTTGTATTTAAAAAAGCTTAAATTTTATAAGCTTATATAATTGAACGCAAACTTTGTTGCACTGGAGGGCTACATTGGCAATTTGTCAGGAGAGCAAGGGCCACGCTTAATTTTTATAAAATGGAGGAAATTGCTGTTGACCTCATAAAATAAAAGCCATGCTAACTCTTGAACTGACCGATTTCTGTTCAGCTCAAGATGAAGCATTTTGGCTCTGTAGTCCCTGTGCCACACTTTCTCATTACAATTTGAGTGTGGCCACAGTTTGAGAGTGGTCACCCAGCCCTTCTGTTGTTGTTGTTATTTATTAATATTTTTGTTGTGGTAAGATTTATGGATCCCATATTGGGGTTAGGATCCCACTATACTTGGCACTGTACAAACAAATAGCATAGGCCCTGCTCCAGAGAGCTGGGTATAGACAATACTGATCAAATGTCCACTGCACTCAATGGTAACTGTTCCATTGACTTCAGTGATGTTGGATCAAGCCCCATGAGTAAGGCAGAGTAAGGTAATGAAGACATATGTGATTTCAAAAGTTAGTAATTGGCTGAAATTAAAGCATCATTGCTGTTTTTCATTTAGATGCTTGTAAAATTAATTAGATATAAATGTGAAGAATGAAATATGAGCATAAAAAAGTTACTGCAATGACAGGAGCAAAAAAACTGAACAGAAGATTAAAAATATAATTACACCAGAATGAAGAGATACATAGTTAATTTATAAAAAGAAAGAGATTTTAGGGCTAAGTTCTTCCTTCTGTTTACCCTGGCAACACCATTGGCTTTTTTCAAAGCCTATGGGGTTGCAGTGATGCAATGATGAATGGAATTTGGCTGAATTACATTATAAGTATTTTATTGCACAGAGGCTGAGTGAAGGCATGTACTGTTTAAAACCCACACTTGTGTAACAGATGTGCTAATCCTCCAATTAATCTTTCATATGCATTAGAATGCTTTGTACTATATTGCTTCCATCTATGCTAAAGAAGGCTTATGGAATTAGCTAGATGTGTAGGGTAGTCACTACTCTTTGTCATACCTGAAACTACATTTGAACTCTAGACAACATAAAAATGCTCGGTTTTCAAGTCAGTGAATTATATGGTGAGCTAAGTTCTTGCAACCCAACCCATGTGCAGAAGAAAAAGAAAAGAAAGACGGCTTATCCTGAGTTACCTTTTGCTTACTAGCATAACTAATGCCATAATGCAATTCTTCAGTTTTTCCCCTTAGAAATCTCAATTTTAGCTCATGGGGCAAATGGAGAGAGAGAGAGAGAGAGAGTTGAAATAACACAAATGTTCTTATGCATGTTGTAATTAAGGTAATCAAAGTCAGTAACCCTGTCGAAGGAAATTAGGTTACTTTGGCGTGATTTGTTCTTGACAAATTCATGTTGGTTGTTACTTGTCATCCTGTTAGCCTGTAGGTGCTTACAAATTGATTGTGTAATTGTGTTCCAGTATCTTTCCAGGTATGCAGGTTAGGCTGACTGATCTATAATTCCCTGTGTCCATTTAGTCTCCCCTTTTAAAGATGCTTAAACTATGTCCTTTTCAAGTCCCCTGGGACATCATTCTCCTCCATGAATTCTCAAAGATTATCTCTTATGGGTCCAAGATTGTTTCAGTTTAGTTCTTACGAATTGTAGGATGAACGTCATCCAACTCTGCTGACCTGAATACATCTAATTTGGCTAAATATTCTTTAACCTGTTCTTTCTGTATTCTGGCTTATGTTCCTTACCCTTTGTTAATATTGTGCTTATGGAGGATAGGTCCACCAATGGCAATTAGTCAGGATGGACAGGGATAGTGTCCCTAGCCTGTGTTTGCCAGAAGCTGGGAACGGGTGACAGGGGATGAATCACTTGATGATTACCTGTTCTGTTCATTCCCTCTGGGGCACCTGGCATTGGCCACTGTCAAAAGACAGGATACTGGGCTAGATGGACCTTTGGTCTGACCAAGTATGGTCATTCTTATGTTCTTATATTCAGCATTTAGTCACAAGTAACTTTTTTAATGAAGACTGAAGCAAAAGGGAAATTAAATACCTTACTCTTTAGCTCTCCTGACCCACTAAGTAAGTTTTGTTCCTAATCATCATGAAACCAGATTTTGAAATAACAAAATCTTCTGGGAATCAGAATTGTCTTTCTCTGCCCAGCTTTAGTTATCAAGCTATTAGCATACTAAATAATGGCAATAGTAATAGTTTGGACTTATAGGGCTCAATCCTGCACCTGATCAATTTAATGGCAAAGCTTCCATTTACTTGAGTGGTACAGGATTAAAGTCATATAACACTTTTCATTTTTGACTCTTCATGTGCAAATTAATTACAAATTACAAATTAATGAATGTAGCTTCAAAAGATCCCCATAAGGAAAATAAGTCTTATTTGCCCCATTTTACAAATGAGAAAACAGGCATAAGGAGGTGAAGTCAAAGGGATATCCAGGTGATCAGCACCTCTGGAAATCAGGGCCTCAGTGTTTCAATTTGGGGATCCAAAACCAGAGGCATTCTAAATTAAAGGACACATTTTTATATTAATTTGGCTCTTAGTGACTTGCTCAAGGCCACATAGTACATTTAAGGTAGAGCCATGAATAGAATTCCCTTCCCCAGTCTCCACCTTAATCATAAAGCCATGTTGAGCTCTCTAGGAAAATTCTGACTCCCGTTAAGAAAAGACTCTTTTGCATAGGGTATTTTAAAGAAAACACAATACAGCTTTTAAGATTTCCACCATCTTAATACTGAGAATAAAAGAACCCCAAATCTTATAGTACAGCAAGTGGTTGCAAGTCACCTCAGCATCGTAGGGTTAAGTTAGGGGCCAAACTTTAAAAGCGATATGATTTTCAGTAGCCACTTCAGGCCAGGAACATTATAGTGTACTATGCCTACCTTAAAAATGACATTCTCCAGCTAAAAGAAAAAAATGGTTAGCCTGCTAAACTTGATTTAAAATTTTTGCTAACCTGTTGAGTGTTTGAGACAGCCGTGCTAAGTTACTGTTTTAAATCACCTTCATTTTCAGTGCTGTGGCTCTGCTAAGAGAGGTGGTGGGTGCTGGAGTGAGGAATGGGTTGCTGAGGCAGCCCTTCTCCCTACTCTCAGCTACTGCCAGTAGTCTGCCTCAGAGTATATAGATGGCTGTACTCTAGCTTACATGATGGTACTTTGAGAACATGGTGCTGTAAGAGTGCTACTGTACTATCAGAGCACTATTTCACCCTGCAACTTCCTTTAAACTGCAACATCATGGGCCCAACTTTCAAATGTGGGGACTTAAAAAGGATGTCCAAATCATGCATTTGATCATCAGATTGACTCTAATGGCACATAAAATGGTCATTAACATACTAATCTGAACTCAGAAATCCTTCAGAAATGGGCTTCAGCTGTGCAGCTAAAAGACCTTTCTGATGATGTGAAGAGAACCTTTATATTGGGGAAATGTTATGAGTACATATTTAGCTTAGTGTGTGGTAACATAACTGCACAATACCTATTAATAATTGGAGGTTGTTGCCTCCCATTATTAGTCACTGAAAATTTACCCTATAAAGTCTCCACATTTTAAGTATACATTTGTATGATATTTATCTGTAAAGCATAGAAAGCCTTGTGAGAAATTTTAACACTGTTTTTATTCTCAAAGAAAAGATCCTGAAATTGCCTGTGAGTAATGTAGTCCAAGGTAAGTGAAATCTTTGGAATGCTTTGTACACATGAAACACTATCAGTTATTTAAACACTTTATATCCGTTCACAGCTCCCACATTGGTCCATCCTTCTGTTCCAGTTCATCAGTTAATGGAACCCTTATTCCCAATGGTACAGATTTTGCCGAAGTTCTGTTACTAGACAACAAATATGCAAGGTGCAGCATCAAATGCTGCCCACTAATAACATATTATAGACCAAATTACTCAGTATAAGGTTATTTTTATTTGTTTCTATTCAAAGTTTATCACACTTTCAATTAACATTTCTTAATTATCAGTGCATTTTTCTGAAAACTGCAGAATCTGCCACCCAGTCTTTAATTTATTTTTAATTCTGTGTTTATTTAACTATCCCCCCCCACATACACACACCCCATTTCTTCAGTTTGCTGTGGCTGTGGGGGTTATAGGTGGATCCAACACTTGGATATCACAGAATTGCCAGAAGCATAAAACTCTGAAATTTGAGCAAGGAATGTTGTACCACACAAAGGCCAATGAGGTTAAACTGGAAACCCTGACTGAGAATTTACATTGAGTAAAAACTAAGAAAAGACTTCAAAATGCATTAGAGAAATTAAGAGTATCTTTGATTTTTTAAAAAATATATGCGAGAAGAATAGAAGAAATGCTAGACGTTGTGAAAGGGACTTCTTCCTTAACTTATTTGTCAGAACTCTTTGGACTAGCATGAGGCATACTAAGGGAAACAGTGTTGTGCTGTAAAGTAGTAGCTAGAAGCAAATTTCAGGAAATATTGTTAATATATAATCTAATGTACTATTAATAACAAAGAAGCTATTCTATGTCTCTTAAGGGTTTTTATTTTTTCTATCCTAGAAGAGTCATTTGTAGAGCAGAGTTATACATTAAAGTGACTTCATAAAGTGCATAATTCTTAGATATGTAGATGTATACCATGAAAGACACAGAATCACACACTTTACATTCACTTTGCGAGTCACTATTATAGTGAAAAGAAAAGGAGTACGTGTGGCACCTTAGAGACTAACAAATTTATTAGAGCATAAGCTTTCGTGAGCTACAGCTCACTTCATCGGATGCTCACGAAAGCTTATGCTCTAATAAATTTGTTAGTCTCTAAGGTGCCACACGTACTCCTTTTCTTTTTGCGAATACAGACTAACACGGCTGCTACTCTGAAACCTACTATTATAGTGTTACTTCTGGAATTAGACATCATTCAGATGCACACTTTTTAAAAAGCATTAGTTTTTCAGATATCCCTGAAGCATATGTCATGACCAATAAAGGTTTGGTGCTTTCTGTTTGTATAATTTTGAATAAATGGCATTCTTACTTATTGATCAAATTTCAAATGATAAGCTGTTCTGGTGACAGTTATCACCTTTTTCATATTGATAATCGACAGTTAGTAAATCTTGCTTTGACTGTCAAAGTGGATCTTTAGTTAAAGTAGCAATCAGATTTATACTTAAAGCAGGAAAACGCATACCCAGATAATAAATAATGACTTGCTTTATTAGTCATATTAGAATGTTTTCTTTACATAATTACAAGATAAAGTGAGATTAATGTTTGATATAATTTAAAATACAGTGAAATCTTTATTAGGCATCATCCTGTCTTAAGAGACAACATCAAAGTTTCCCCTAACATATATTAGGCCAGATCCTCCAATGTGTATTGTTAAGATAGCTTTGTGCCACTCTGCTCATTCTTGGTAGACCAACAGCCACCATAACCAGATGTCAGAGGATCCCCCAGTGGAACCTCCTGTGGTATGCGCACCCTAATGATTACTATCCCCACCCCATTCCCTGTAGCTGCTGCAGGGTTTGTGGATGGGGAGAAAAGAGTCTGGGCAAGGTGTCCCTCTGCTAGGCTGTTGTAATTGCCCTTTTGAGCCTCTGGAAGCCAGCCCAAGTTAGAACAGTTGGGAACGACGGGCATAGAGTGGCACTATGAGCTGGGAGTGCAGTAAGCCACCTTTGTACCACTCCCCCTGACTTGCATTTACTGCTTTTTGGCCAGATCCCAGTATCTTGCTTACTGAGTGACCTGCTGTATTAGAGAAGCAATGTTTTATCTGTCCCTCTTTTGAGTGGTCATTTAAAACAGACCTCAGAGTGTTTGCTATAAAGAGCCTCATTTATTTAAAATGCAATATACAGTGAAAGAATTTGCCAGTATTCCCTTTCTTGAATATGATATATATATATATATATATATTCCATCTACTGAAAGAGGCTGACTAGGGAAGATACAAATTCAGTACTTTTATCTGAAATTTGAAAACAAATGACCTTGTAAAAGAGCAAGTGGCAAGAAAAACAGTTTTCGAGTCTCATATTTTGCTGTTGTAAATTATTTGGATTTGTCTTGATCTATCTTTTAAAAAACCATTTGAGGCTGAAAAAGTCAAAGCAAAATTTGAAAACAAGAAGCACTGTTGAGAGAGAGAGAAAAAGCTGAAGAATGAAAGAGAGGTGATTAAATGTGGTGGTGCCATCAATTCTGGAAGACAAGAGAAAGTCTTTTTTCTTTTTGTTCATGCTTTTCATTGCTGTAAGATCATGGAAAATATCCCCATGGTTGTTCGAAAATCCCTTGTGGTGGTGAAGCTGTTGAATGAAGAACAGCTGTGTGTATCCTAAGCGAGATGGATTGTTTCAAGTGAAATGGTCTCTGGAAATAGTATTCAAATGAAAAATGTTCACTACTGCCATCACCCTTACTGTTTGCTGTACATCCAGAAAGGAGCGATGTATATGCCTCTTATAGACCCATGTTAAATACTCCTGGTTCAAATACTTGTGACTTAGGAATACTTAATATTTGTTGTTTTAGTTTCCTGTTTTCTTTCTTTACATTAAAAAAAAAGTTGTGAAAATCAGACATGAGTTTGCAGTTAAACTCATCACATCAGAGATACTTAATGAAATGAACCTTTGGCACAAATAATACACTTTTGTCAAGAAACTAGAATATTCTCCAAACTACATCTCCACCCTTGCTTGGTTTGTATTTTGTCATATATCTTGCTGAACTACACATGTGCACAGAAAAGCATTTATCATTTTTAACTTAGTTTTATTTTCCTATTAGAAATACCTTTGAGTGAAATGATCTTCTCCATACAGCTGTATTTAATTCTGCAAAAGTGGGCTTGGGGAAATGAGATCTTGTTCATACCAACTAAGTGATTAAATCTTGAACAAAATTATGGTAGGTAGCATGGTGGGGGGGGGGTTGTTTTTGTTTTTGGCTTTGCTGCTTCTGTGTATTGCTTTAATGTCTGAAACAAAGTATCTGTGTTTTGAGGAGGGTATTCTGGGACAGATTCACCAAACATGAGTTAGTTTTAATGCAAAAAGAAAAGGAGTACTTTTGGCACCTTAGAGACTAACAAATTTAAATTTAAATTTTAATAAGGTGCCACAAATACTCCTTTTCTTTTTGCGAATACAGACTAACACGGCTGCTACTCTGAAACCAGTTTTAATGCAATTAGCTGCCTCATCTTATTTCATTAAGATCACATTGAAATTTTGAGAATTGCTTCTGTTCTGGTTTTACATGCCTGGGAACTTTCAGTACAATGGTTTTTATTTAACTTTTTAAAAAAACAACAGCAGCAGCATTTCATTCTCCATTAAAACCCTGCCCTTGCAAACTCTTATTGCACATGTTTCATTTTAAGAAAGAGTACTTCCTGGAGCTACTTACATGCTTATAGTTAAGTATTTGTTTGTAGGATCAGGGCGTAAATCAATAATTCAAGAAGTTGATCTATAAATTTCTTTTATGGTCTGGTTCCAATGCACTTTAAAGACCATCTGCATCTCTCTCTCTTACTCTCTCTCTCTTCATTCCCTTCCTGGACAGTTGAGATTATCTGAGACATCTGATCCGATAGTCCCCAAATATGTTTGTCTTGAAGGGTGAGGCAGGAGGTGGGTCACAACTCTTTATTTTGCTCCTAAGAAACATCAGTTTTCTTGAACTGCAGATCATACCAATCTGTTTACCTGGACTTTTTTTTGGATGGGTGTGTGTGTGTGTGTGTGTGTGTGTGTGTGTGTGTGTGTCTGAAGCAGTAAGGAGTTGGGAAGACCTCTTTGTGCAGTAGTTACTGTAGCACTGGTTCACTGATGCCCTGAACTGTTTTTAACTGTTGTTTTAAATCCACCTGGAGATTATAGATAGATGCATCATATATATGTAAAAACTAAATAATTCTTTTCTGGGCTAACTGGTACAATGTGTTCACAATGTGCCAATCTTTCACTGCTGGCATTCTGGTTTATGGTATGGCTCAAGTAACAAATCAAATGAATATGGAGGGCATTTTAAACCACCACACAGCTTTTGTCCGCATCATCAAGCCTCCTCACAGCTTGAAACAATTTGACAGGACTGATCTTAGACAAGGCAAGTAAAGTCCTGTTGTCAATCCACTCAACCATGTTCCCTCTAGCACACTAATGGGCTCCCTTCCCATATTTCCATAGACATTCAGACAGTGAGAAAATAATTTTGAAGAAGTTTTCTGGGAAATGAGTACATTATTCTTCCCTTTTCTACTCATGAGACATTCATTATCCATTACCTTTTTCTAAATCTTTTAGTCTTTGGTGGATGGATGGCAAAGCCTGCCAGAATTCAAAAGTCAGGCTTTAACATCATATACTTATTTGCTTTTGTTCTAAATCCAATGAATTCAGATTTCCCTAGATGATAATATAGAGACATCAATATATCACAGACACTCATGGTCCATGCCAGGGCACCATTCCATATGTCATCCATTCGAGAGGTGTGTGATTAAGAGCAAGCACTATAGGCCTGGAGTTTTTCCCCCTGATCTCTTTCTCATCTGGATCCAGGACAACAACCCTATCCTGTATACACACAGCACAGCAGAGGTCCTGATGGGTGATAATGGAAGCTCAATGATTACAAATATGGAGTAGAGGTGTAGCTTCAGCTGTTTGCACTGTCACTGGAGAAAACCATTTTAACTATCTTACTCCTCTACATTGTAAACAAATATACATCAAAAATTATTATAGAAAATGTGGTGGACTTAACCCAGGGATCATGCTCAACTTTGATTTTTGGTCTTAGAATCATAGAATCATAGAATATCAGGGTTGGAAGGGACCCCAGAAGGTCATCTAGTCCAACCCCCTGCTCAAAGCAGGACCAAGTCCCAGTTAAATCATCCTAGCCAGGGCTTTGTCAAGCCTGACCTTAAAAACCTCTAAGGAAGGAGATTCTACCACCTCCCTAGGTAACGCATTCCAGTGTTTCACCACCCTCTTAGTGAAAAAGTTTTTCCTAATATCCAATCTAAACCTCCCCCATTGCAACTTGAGACCATTACTCCTCGTTCTGTCATCTGCTACCATTGAGAACAGTCTAGAGCCATCCTCTTTGAAACCCCCTTTCAGGTAGTTGAAAGCAGCTATCAAATCCCCCCTCATTCTTCTCTTCTGCAGACTAAACAATCCCAGCTCCCTCAGCCTCTCCTCATAAGTCATGTGCTCTAGACCCCTAATCATTTTTGTTGCCCTTCGCTGTACTCTTTCCAATTTATCCACATCCTTCTTGTAGTGTGGGGCCCAAAACTGGACACAGTACTCCAGATGAGGCCTCACCAGTGTCGAATAGAGGGGAACGATCACGTCCCTCGATCTGCTCGCTATGCCCCTACTTATACATCCCAAAATGCCATTGGCCTTCTTGGCAACAAGGGCACACTGCTGACTCATATCCAGCTTCTCGTCCACTGTCACCCCTAGGTCCTTTTCCGCAGAACTGCTGCCGAGCCATTCGGTCCCTAGTCTGTAGCGGTGCATTGGATTCTTCCATCCTAAGTGCAGGACCCTGCACTTATCCTTATTGAACCTCATTAGATTTCTTTTGGCCCAATCTTCCAATTTGTCTAGGTCCTTCTGTATCCTATCCCTCCCCTCCAGCGTATCTACCACTCCTCCCAGTTTAGTATCATCCGCAAATTTGCTGAGAGTGCAATCCACACCATCCTCCAGATCATTTATGAAGATATTGAACAAAACGGGCCCCAGGACCGACCCCTGGGGCACTCCACTTGACACCGGCTGCCAACTAGACATGGAGCCATTGATCACTACCCGTTGAGCCCGACAATCTAGCCAGCTTTCTACCCACCTTATAGTGCATTCATCCAGCCCATACTTCCTTAACTTGCTGACAAGAATGCTGTGGGAGACGGTGTCAAAAGCTTTGCTAAAGTCAAGAAACAATACATCCACTGCTTTCCCTTCATCCACAGAACCAGTAATCTCATCATAAAAGGCGATTAGATTAGTCAGGCATGACCTTCCCTTGGTGAATCCATGCTGACTGTTCCTGATCACTTTCCTCTCCTCTAAGTGCTTCAGGATTGATTCTTTGAGGACCTGCTCCATGATTTTTCCAGGGACTGAGGTGAGGCTGACCGGCCTGTAGTTCCCAGGATCCTCCTTCTTCCCTTTTTTAAAGATGGGCACTACATTAGCCTTTTTCCAGTCATCCGGGACTTCCCCCGTTCGCCACGAGTTTTCAAAGATAATGGCCAAGGGCTCTGCAATCACAGCCGCCAATTCCCTCAGCACTCTCGGATGCAATTCGTCCGGCCCCATGGACTTGTGCACGTCCAGCTTTTCTAAATAGTCCCTAACCACCTCTATCTCTACAGAGGGCTGGCCATCTCTTCCCCATTTTGTGATGCCCAGCACAGCAGTCTGGGAGCTGACCTTGTTAGTGAAAACAGAGGCAAAAAAAGCATTGAGTACATTAGCTTTTTCCACATCCTCTGTCACTAGCTTGCCTCCCTCATTCAGTAAGGGGCCCACACTTTCCTTGGCTTTCTTCTTGTTGCCAACATACCTGAAGAAACCCTTCTTGTTACTCTTGACATCTCTTGCTAGCTGCAGCTCCAGGTGCGATTTGGCCCTCCTGATATCTTTCCTACATGCCCGAGCAATATTTTTATACTCTTCCCTGGTCATATGTCCAACCTTCCACTTCTTGTAAGCTTCTTTTTTATGTTTAAGATCCGCTAGGATTTCACCATTAAGCCAAGCTGGTCGCCTGCCATATTTACTATTCTTTCGACTCATCGGGATGGTTTGTCCCTGTAACCTCAACAGGGATTCCTTGAAATACAGCCAGCTCTCCTGGACTCCCTTCCCTTTCATGTTAGTCCCCCAGGGGATCCTGGCCATCTGTTCCCTGAGGGAGTCAAAGTCTGCTTTCCTGAAGTCCAGGGTCCGTATCCTGCTGCTTACCTTTCTTCCCTGCGTCAGGATCCTGAACTCAACCAACTCATGGTCACTGCCTCCCAGATTCCCATCCACTTTTGCTTCCCCCACTAATTCTACCCGGTTTGTGAGCAGCAGGTCAAGAAAAGCGCTCCCCCTAGTTGGCTCCCCTAGCACTTGCACCAGGAAATTGTCCCCTACGCTTTCCAAACACTTCCTGGATTGTCTATGCACCGCTGTATTGCTCTCCCAGCAGATATCAGGAAAATTAAAGTCACCCATGAGAATCAGGGCATGCGATCTAGTAGCTTCCGTGAGTTGCCGGAAGAAAGCCTCATCCACCTCATCCCCCTGGTCCGGTGGTCTATAGCAGACTCCCACCATGACATCACTCTTGTTGCACACACTTCTAAACTTAATCCAGAGACACTCAGGTTTTTCCACAGTTTCGTACCGGAGCTCTGAGCAGTCATACTGCTCCCTTACATACAGTGCTACTCCCCCACCTTTTCTGCCCTGCCTGTCCTTCCTGAACAGTTTATAACCATCCATGACTGTACTCCAGTCATGTGAGTTATCCCACCAAGTCTCTGTTATTCCAATCACGTCATAATTTCTTGACATCACCAGGACCTCCAGTTCTCCCTGCTTGTTTCCAAGGCTTTGTGCATTTGTATATAAGCACTTGAGATAACCTGTTGATCGCCCCTCATTCCCAGTATGAGGCAGGAGCCCTCCCCTCACAGACATTCCTGCCTGTGCTTCCTCCCGGTATCCCGCTTTCCCACTTACCTCAGGGCTTTGGTCTCCTTCCCCCGGTGAACCTAGTTTAAAGCCCTCCTCACTAGGTTAGCCAGCCTGCTGGCAAAGATGTTCTTCCCTCTCTTCGTAAGATGGAGCCCGTCTCTGCCCAGCACTCCTCCTTCATGGAACACCATCCCATGGTCAAAGAATCCAAAGCCTTCTCTCCGACACCACCTGCGTAGCCATTCGTTGACCTCCACGATTCGACGGTCCCTACCCAGGCCTTTTCCTTCCACGGGGAGGATGGACGAGAACACCACTTGCGCCTCCAACTCCTTTATCCTTCTTCCCAGAGCCACGTAGTCCGCAGTGATCCGCTCAAGGTCATTCTTGGCAGTATCATTGGTGCCCACGTGGAGAAGCAGGAAGGGGTAGCGATCCGAGGGCTTGATGAGTCTCGGCAGTCTCTCCGTCACATCACGAATCTTAGCCCCTGGCAAGCAGCAGACTTCTCAGTTTTCCCGGTCAGGGCGGCAGATAGATGACTCAGTCCCCTGGAGGAGAGAGTCCCCGACCACCACCACCCGCCTTCTCCTCTTGGGAGTGGTGGTCGTGGAACCCCCAACCTCAGGACATCGCATCTCATGCCTCCCAACCAGCGGAGTCTCCTTCTGCTTTCTCCCCCCAGACATATCATCTGGTCCACTCTCCGCAATGGTACCTGTGGAGAGAACATGAAAGCGGTTAGTTACCTGTGTCTGTGTTACTGGAACCCGGACATTCCGCTTACCTCTTCTGGAGGTCACATGTTGCCAAGCTTCTTCACTGGCCTCTTGGCTCCTCTGTGCAACCTGCTCTATATCTTTAGAGCTTTGTGCCCCTAGAAGGCTACCCTGAGTTTGGTCCAGAAAATCCTCAGTCTCTCGTATACAACGCAGGGTCGTTACCTGTTGCTCCAGACCTTCAATCTTCTCTTCCAATATGGAGACCAGCTTGCACTTTGTACAGACAAAGTCGCTTCTGTCCTGTGGAAGAAAGACAAACATGGCACATCCAGTGCAGGTCACAGCAGCTGAACCCCCCCCTTCCATATCACCTACCTACTATGAGCTTCCTCAGAGACGTTGGCAAGATGTAAGCCTCACTGGGCTCACTCCAGGCGAACTCCCAGGCAAACTCCTGCTGTGAGCTGCTCTGCTGTCCCCGCTGGTTCGCTGCCGCTCAGCTGGTTCGCGAGGCTCTGGCTATTTTTAAACAGCCAGGCTTCCCTGACGCAAACACACAGACACCCTAATGCCCGCCCCCTGCAGGCTAGCAGCCAATCAGACACTCACTCAGGCTCTCTCCCTGCCCTCCCAGCAAACACACGCTCGGATACTTCCTCAGCAAGCAAACACACACACTCGGATACTTACCAGTCCCAGGCAAACTCCTGCTGTGAGCTGCTCTGCTGTCCCCGCTGGTTCGCTGCCGCTCAGCTGGTTCGCGAGGCTCTTGTTGGGTGTCCCTTAAAAAGAAAATATAATCTACAAATAAGAAATTAAATTTATATTTACTAGAAGTATAGCAGGGTGTTAGTATTAACAATAGAAAATTCAAAAAATAATTACATGAAATGCTTCCATACAACAGTATAGTTATTATTCCTCAAATTTAATGAGGAAAACCAGACATGGTTAAATCAAATTAAAACAAACAAAAGCAAGCAAACAAAATCAGTTGTGAAACATACGGTAGACACCAGAATAGTTAGTCTCTCTTAGAAATCTTTACTTAAAATATAAAACTGCCTTTGGAAATACCATATCTTGGACATTGTGGATTTTTCTACACGCAATCATTATGTCATGACTGAAGTATATGCCAGTAAAAAATGCAGCTGTACCTTCCACAGATGTTCTATGGTCATTGTGATCTCTATTCTATGAAAACTCAATAATAGAATGTTGTTTTATGGTTAATTTTTCTTTGAATATGCTCAAAAAGAAGTCCTTTTATGCCTTTCCCTACTTCACTTCTTAGTCTATGAACAGAAAATATTTTTGTACATATTCAGAGAAATCTAAATGAATTCATAAATACTCATCTAGGGACTGAGGATTTTTTAATGCCCAAGGGGCTTCATTTAAGGAATGTGTCTCAGTACTCTGAGAACATCATCCTTTTTTTCCATGTGCAATTTATTTGTTAGACCACCTTATTTTCTTCAGAACCAAGAAACAAATATTTTTCTCATTGGCAGCCAACCCATCTCTGCTCTAATTTTACTGAAGCCCAATTTTCAGAGAAGATCTGTGCTCTTGCCTGAAGACTACTGGTTCCTAATCAGAGTTTGGTGAACACTATGATTTAGAATAATTTTCTCTTCTTCCTTCCTTCTGATGTTTATTTAATCTAAGGATTTATTACCATTGTTCTCTATATACTTTAATTTGTATTTCAGTCAGGCTAGGAATGGGCCTTCTTCTGTGTTTGTCAGTGCCTGTAATTCAGATAGTCTAGTCCATATTTCTCAGAACTCTAGTTCTTCATTTATCTACCTGTAAATCATTCTATTTGCCTGGGGATCATGAGGAAATCAGTTTTCCTCATCTTTTGGACTGCTGTCAAGATGAGGTGCTGCACAGAAGTCCAAAGGAGTTGTATAGGCCAGAATTTGATCCTTACAGTTTATGTCACCCAATATCCTTCCTGAATTAAAAGGGTTCATTACTGTTCATTGGCTTGTTTTTAACACCACAGATTGACTAATAAGACATCTCTGACATTCAGTGTAATCTTTAACTGTCAAAGGAAATAGATGCCAAGTCATTTAGAGGCTATGAGTAAATTGTAATCTTAATAGAGATACATTTGAATTCTAAGAACATTTTTCTTTTGTTTAAATGAACTAACTCTCCACCACCTCCTATCCCATAACCAAATCTGAAAGAGCCCATCCAATGCGTGTCCTGGAGCAGGATAAGGAGAAGCTATTGGAATATAACAGTTTTCAAATGCAAAGTACACAATCCAGTGCACAAATTACATCATAGCACAACAATTTCTGAACTCTTGCCACCTCGTTGGCAGCATGAATGGTGTCCAGTACTCCTTTCCCACGGATGTTTTCTCCATGACAGTCTGAACCTCCATTGTCTCCTCTTCTGAAAGAGCCCTGGGCCTTAATTTGTGGTCAAAACTGCCTTCCTAGCCACAGCCTTGTTGGCCCCACTCTTCTTGACATCCTGGTGGGAGTGCTCTCCACATCTTCTTAATATCCACCAGCACCTTCCTGTGGCCCCTTAAATATCCTACACTGCCATCTGCTACAAGAATGCCCCTTGTCGAAGTCCCTGATTACCAGTGACCTTTTGTGCACCCACATCATCTGACATTAATATCGCCACTTATCCTTTCAAAGAGCTACAGGGCATATTATACTAGACAACAATTCATTGTATTGTATAAGATCTCTTGTTTGGTAAGATGCTGGTGAAGGCAACAACTAGTGGGTTTCTGTTTTTGCTGGCCTGATTGGTCTGTAAAGAAACATACAGTATTTGTGGATTTAGAGCCTGCATAGCAAACAGCCTTCCAGTGAACCGAGACTCCCCTCCCATCAGCCAGTGATTTCTTTTAGCATGGAGCATACAAACCAGAAAAAAAAAATGTTTTCCCATAGCAATGCTTGATCACACTCCAGAGTCCTTTCTGCATGGCTTCCATTAAAACATTATTGGGAACTTCTGATTAAAAGAATTGATTTTACACAGCAAATAAGAATTCAGATAAATTATCTGAGAACATGTTCCTATACTTGCAGCAGAACGGATGCAAGTTAAGTTAGTGTTACTTTAGTTGTATCAAATAGGACTTCACGAACCAGCTGCATAGAAACAGAAAGATGGAGCAATACTGAGAATGCATTTTGGAAAGGAGACATGATTCCTCACAACCCTCTTGAAAATCCAAGTTAGGTCACCCTCACAGTCCCCAGAAGGCACAGCACTTGACCTGCATGTGTATGTATCTTATCTAATTTTCATTAAAAATATAAACAACAAAGAAAAGTTTTGAAAATGCTCGTGACAAAATGCACAAGAATATATATTGGCATCTACACAAGAAGGAAAGCAGGGCTTTAACATTTTGACCAAAAAAGAAAAGCCATTTCTTCTCTAAAGAACTGACAACCATAAGGTTTCAGATGCAGGCCTAATCCTGCTTTAGCAAAGGAAGATGATGATGACCTCTTGAGATGCTCTTCCAGCCCTGCATTCTTTGACAGAATTACTGTACTAGTGGAAGGGGAGGAAAACTGAAGACATGCTTTATCTTGATTTTAGTAAGGCTTTTGACACAGTCCTGTAGGACATTCTCATAAGCAAACTAGGGAAATGTGGTCTAGATTAAATTACTAGACAATGGGTGCATAACTGGTCTGCTTGAAAGACCATATTCAAAGAGTAGTTATCAATAGTTCACTATTAAACTGGGGGCAAGTATCTAGTGGGGTCCTGCAACGGTCTGTCCTGGTTCCAGTACTATTCAACGTTTTCGTTGATGACATGGATAAAGGAGTGCAGAGTATGCCTATACAATTTGTGGATGACACCAAGTTTAGAAGGGTCTCAAGCACATTGGAGGACAAGTTAAGAATTCAGAACGAACTGGAGAATTGGTCTGAAATCAACAAGATGAAATTCACTAAAGAGAAATACAAAATACTATACTCAGGAAGAAAAAATTAAATACCCAGCTACAAGATGATAGCTAGATAGGCAATAGTCCTGCTGGTTCACAGATTGAATGAAAGTCAGCAATGTGATACAGTTGCAAAAAAGGCTAATATTCTGGGATGTATTAACAGGAGTAGTTACTTAACATGTAAATGGCAATTGCCCTGCTGTACTCTGCAGTGGTGAGGCCTCTGCTGGACTACTGTGGGCACCACGCTTCAAGAAAGATGTAGCTAAACAGCAAGTTCAGAGGAGAGCAACAAAAATGATAAAAGGTTTAGAAAACATGATCTAGAAGGAGAAGGCTGAAAATACTGGGCATATTTAGTCTTATGAAAAGAAGAGTGAGCGGGAGACCTGATAGACTTTAAATATGTTAAGGGCTGTTATAAAGAGGACAGGGAGCAATAGTTCTCTATATCTGCTGAAGGAGGACAAAAAGCAATAGGCTTAAACTGCAGCTAAGGAGATTTAGGTTAGATATTAGGAAAAACTTTCTAACTATAAGGTAGTTAAGCACTTGAATAGGCTTCCAAGGGAGGTTTTGGAATCCCCATCATTGGAGGATTTTAAGAACAGGTTGGACAACCACTTGTCAGATATGATCTAGGTTTAGTTTGTCCTGCCTCAGCTCAGAGCGGTGGCCTAGATGACCTCTCAAGGTCCATTCCAGCCCTACATTTCTATGCTTCTGTATCTTAGTCTCTACAGCTCAACCAAGCACACAATTGTAACTACAGTTTATGTTTCTATAAGATTTTTTCTGAGGATCTGTGTTTTACTATTAGTTCATTAAGCCTAGTGAAACCCCTGAGAAGGGTCTGTCATATGCCCGAGGCACAGAGTAGTTGGGATTATTTCAAGGTGAAGCAGCAAGACAGTGTCAGAGAGAAGTTTCTTGACCTCATGTAACCACTAGCCCACACCCCTTTCTTGTAAAGTGTGTATTTCAAAATTCAAAACAAGGGTCTTGGTTTTTTTAGGTGTCTCTCTTCTCTTTGAACACTTCATTTTTGTTTTAAGAGGTACTTAATGATCTACAGAGCAATCCACAGACATTATATGTATGAGGAATGTGTCTTGCCTGCTTTGCATATAACATATAAGCAAGGATAAGCCCTTCTATTTATTGTGTTGTGTTGTATTTATTGTTAGAGATGTTATTTGTACTTATTCCCAATTTTCTTTCATTTATCCTGACTTTCCAAAAAGCAGGAGGTATACTTAAGAACTTTGAAAGGGACTGAATAGGAAGCTAATGTTTTGCTTTCAGACTCTTGGATGCAGTATAGATTATTGCTGAAGCTCTGTGGGAACTAAAATGTTTGGACATTTTTTCACCACCTGACTCACTCAACTTTTTAAATCACGATGGACTCACCTTGTTTGTCTGTGCTGGGTTTTAGTTTGGAATAGTTTTTAGAGCGCTGATCTGTGTGTACAGAAAGCTTGGATTAAAACACAAACCACAGATATGTAATTCTGCAGGGGTTTCATAATTAGCTGATCGTACTCCAGCAACACAATAGAATAAATTGTAAAAGCCAAATAAGCCAAAACAAACCCACTACTGACTTGTAAACTAATTCCAAGAAATATTTCTTACATCTCCCAAACCCATACTTCTAGTTATTCTTTTAATGCTAATCATTTCCCATTTTATTAAGTGGAGGGGGTTGGAAAGAGAACATCTTTACTGAGATTTGCTTTCATGAAGCACCAGTTTCAATTTTGTTAAGAGTTTAAAGCCATACAACATAGAAAGTGGCAATTAACTCTGCATGAGGGTTTGATCTCATAGGTCACTCTCCTAAATCATCACGCAAGTTAAAGAAAAAAAATCTCTCAGTAAAGGCTTGCAATAGTCTGCAAATAGCATAAAAATGTTAATTGAGATTTGGACTTTTCCTTGTTAGTGATCTGGAGCTCCCTCTTGCTCCCATAGGGTGCCAATGAGAGCTTTGCCATGCATTTCAAGGAGGTGGTTTGGGCTCATGTGTGGAATGAATACCTTTGTGATCAGACTTGAAGGCAGTTTTGAGATGTTTCTACTTGATATTTATACTTGTGCATCAGTGAAACAGGTATGCATGCCGCGATGCGGGTTTATAAACTCAGGGATTTTTAACTGAGTGAGGACTGCAGGTTCAGGTCTGAGGTCGTTTAACACATAAATGCCACTTTGGTGAGTGGTGAAGGAATAGCTGAAATGTTTTTTAACAAAAGTCCTCCCATCAGTTAACTCATAATCCTGTGTGTAATGCTATTACAAATCCATAAATCCATAAATCATTTCAGGCTTAAAATGAATGTGTTTAAATAACTTTGGAATGCATTTCTTCCCCAGTGATGAAAGAATACAGTTTATCCAATCCAAACACACACACAGCCCTCCAATTTCTGTAACCTCCAATTTTTCTTGAAGTCTTCAGCTAAACAAGCATCTTGTTATAATCTTTGAGATAGCTAGTCTTCAGATTAATATCGTGACTGCTTCCCCGTTCTAGATGTGAAGTTGTGCTGGATGATGTCCAAGTGGCCTGAATGCCCTGCTGTTCATGCCTAATTGTTTTCTATAGCTTGCGGCAGGGAGTTAATCAAGGGTATTTCAGGAAAGCAGAGCAAATTGTTAGGGCAGTGGCTCAGCCAGCTTTACACTAGACACATTGGGGATCAATTGGTAAAGCTGGATTAAGAATCGCTAATACAGTGATCATCTCCCTCAGGTGTAGTGGAGAGAGAAGGGGCATTGGGAAAAAGGAATCAAACAGTCTGTTTGAACTAAGTTAATTAAAATGGAGTCTCATAAGTTTCATTAACACTTTCAAATGTTTCTATCTGAGATTATTGGGGATTTGAGGTCACGCAAATTCCTCTCAGCCCAAATACAAGGTAGTAAGAAGAGACTGAAAGAACTGAAAGTGGTTGTACAGATTTCTTTATAGTTCTCTTGGCTGTTTTTTGCCATGGTGGTGTGCACTATGTTAGCTGAGTACAGTACCTGGTGCCATAACAAACAGCAGATGGGTAGAATTAAAAAGGGAATTGTTGTTGTTGATTTCTTATCTGAAATGGTTTAAACCCCATTCCAAAATTCTCTGGGCCCCATTTCAGTTGAACAGTTTTGTAGTAATATTTTCAACATTGCATATTGTAATTGGGGAAATATTAAAGTTGTTGGAGGCTCTTATGTCTGGAGATTATGAAATTTAGATAATCTGCTTGGTATTTATTTAAAAATTATTACTGGCCAAATTTAAATTCCTTTCAACTCAGTTGCATTGTAGTAATGGAGGGCAGAATTCTCCCCCCCAAAAAAAATTTTTTAGGCATCACTTATTTGCAATACAGAAAGAGAAATCTAGCCCCATTTTTCCCCAGCCCCAGATACTGAATGTTCACACAATGAAGGGAACTTCCTCTCCTTGGAATATACTGAAACCAGGTTGGCTTTGCTAGGTCTGTGCAAACCCACTGAAGTCAAAAAGTACTTGGGTATAACTGAAAATGGAATGGGGCCCCCTGATAATTATATTTCAAAAGTAAGCATTGGCTGAAGTGTCAAATCTGAATTTCCCCATGGTGCTAGCCATCTTGCTGAAAAAGTGACATTTTTTCTGAGGGTACAGTATATGGAAGCCTAACATCAGAGACTGTCAATTAGTTTCCATGTTACTTTAATACAGCTTTAGCAGTATTCCATGTTACTTTAATACCAGCTTTAGCAGTATTAATGTAAAGAAGGATTTTTATTATTTTAATATTTAGAGCCAAATAGTGACCCACAAACATGGTGGAAATGGGGCATAAGACACCCACTATACCAGCTACCCTCATTGCAGATAGCAATGCAGGAGAGTCTCAGCAGAGCTCATATTTCCCTCCTTTTTTCACAGATGGGTAGAGTGGGCGGCATCCTGACTCCATTCCGCCTCCATGTCCAGAGTTGGAGCTGTGAGAGCTCCTCAGGCACTATCTGCTGCATTGGGTATGTATCCTGTGCCATTCATACTCTCCCTGGAACAGCCAGGAGACATGGAGGAACGCTGTGATTTGAGCTGTGCAAATAACTTATTTTTCAGTTTAACGGCCAAACTGATTTTTTTTAATTAGTTTTGAATTGACCTGAAACAAAGATTTTGATTTTTTCCAGAAAAAGTTGAAAAAAATGTGTTTGACCCAGAACAAAATATTATGTTTCATTTGGGAGAGTTTAACACTTTTTTTTGGTACAAAACTGCAGTGAAATTACAATAAAAAAGTTATTTGAGATTGAAACATTTAATTTCAAACATGATTTTTTTCAGATTTTTTTTCATTTTTCTCTAAACAATTCAGTGAAGCCTACCCAAATCTGTATTTTTTTTCACTGAAAAAAAGATTTTGCATGAAAAATTTCACCCAGCTCTAATTGTGATGTTCCACATCACAATCTCCTCCTTCAGCTGCTCCAGGGACAGTGTAGCAACACCATGCCCCTTGCTTGTGACAAAGCCATAGTTTAACTCTTAAATATCACAAAAAGACCTTAATGAAGGCACTCCAAGTCAAGGTATGAATACTGCTTTAAAGATAATAAAGGCCTTTAAAAGCTGTGTTCTTTGATGGTGTGAATGCCACTTCAAATGCAGCAACTTAGTTGCAGGAAAGGAAAAAAGATTAGGAAAAATTCCAAAATAATTTGCAATCCAAAGGGAAAACACTGCATAATTCGACAGTGTTGACTAAGATGCATTTTTACTACTGCCCTCTATTGGATAAAATTACAATTTGAGTTGTGTATCATATAACTTACAACATAAAGATTCTCGTTCAGTTATGGTCGTAGAGCGTGTGCTGTTGGAGCAGAAGGTTCAGATTTATATTCCTGCTGTTGCTATGAAATTCCAAATGGATGCGTGGTAACTGTGAAGTCCTAGGTGTCCACAGGTTGTTATGTGTGTGGTCTGTGTAAACCCTACATACATTTCTCACACAATCCTGCAAAGGATCTTAAACCAGCTTTTAAATTGTACTCACAATTTTTCATGTCCAAGTTTTTGCTTATGGAAATTTTTGTCCCATGTTTTGTACTTTACGTGTGTAAAGGAACAAGAGAACAAGATGTGTAAAATTGAAAGCCAAAATTCAAAAACTGCTTTTGAAACGTTCTCTCTCTCTATTTCTCATCCTGTTTCTGCATCGCAGCCACCTTTTCCCTTCAGTGTTAATTAAATGAGTTTTCTTTTTTTATGTTGGAGAATGGGATTATTATAAATGAGCAGGGTTTCTCTGTCTGCATATAAAAGCAGGATAGGGAATGGCGGGGAGCCCAAAGGTTGAATGAATGCATACTGTCATATGTACACACTTTTACATTACTTTAACAAACTATCTTCATTTATGCTGAATGGAAATTTCTCTTCCTTCTTCAGACACAAACAACTTGCTTTTCCCAAGGCTTACTCAGATTCATGACCATGCTCAGATCAGAACTTTAGATTGATTTATAAATGAGAACTAAAAGCAAATAACAGCTCTTAAATAAATAAATATAATACAATGCAATAAATAGAGAAGTTTTCCCTTGCTTATATCCAAAGCATACAAGACACTTTCCTCATATATATAATGACTGTGAATGGCTCTACAGATAATTAAGTCCCTCTTAAAACCAAGAGCCTGATTTTTCCATTGGTGCAAAGCTATCTGAAAGTATAGTATTTGCCCCCCGCCCAGTGTCATGATTAGGGCTACTTTGACTAGGTATTTGTCTAATCAAAGATTAAATGAATTCAGGGTTTATTTTTTCAGCTTTGAATTTGGGCGGTTTGGTCTCTGTTCTTAATGCTAGGCTGCAATGAAAACTCAAGCACACTTGTAAAATAGGGACTTGCACTAACTACTTACCTTAGATGTTGGCTGGATCATTTTAAATACATGCATCATGCCTGTGAATCTAGGATCTTTTAAAATCATCCCCTACCTGCACAATTGCATTAGATATGCAGTAACCTGTAGTAAATGAGCTGGTTGATGTACATACTATTGGTTAGAATCAGAACGGCTTGACTAGGGTTCATAAACCTCAGACAGCTAACGGAGCTTTGCCTTTAGCTTAAGTGGTAAGCTTCTGCAGCAAGAGCATCTGAGGTTTTACCCCCACAACCATAGCAAAGTTCCAAATGGCAAGAGCATGCAGCACTGTGACCACAGCAAGACCACCATCTCTAGGGGGATATGCATTTGTTATAAGAGAAGAGGTAAATATTTTGGAATTTCCAAAAACTCCTAGCTGTAAATTGTTGAAATACACAGCCACATCAAATCCTTCCTGCAAAGTACTGTGAGTAAAAAAAAAATTCAGAAATGCTTACATGATTCAGGAGCCTAAATCCTCTCTACCTGCAGTGAGGCTTTGCCTCCCAGGCCACTTATGCATTTTTTTCAAAATGTTACCCTACGCAGTCAATTCTCTTACACCCCACATTTTATATGAGGGCAGGTCAGAGTAGCAGGCGGAGACTGATGTGTAGTCTAAGGGTATGTCTACACTACGAAATTAGGTCGAATTTATAGAAGTCGGTTTTGTAGAAAGCGCTTTTATACAGTCGAGTGTGTGTGTCCCCACACAAATGCTCGAAGTGCATGTAGTCGGCGGACTGTGTCCACAGTACTGAGGTAACAGTCGACTTCCGGAGCTTTGCACTGTGGGTAGAATCCCACAGTTCCCGCAGTCTCCACCACCCATTTGAATTCTGGGTAGAAATCCCAGTGCCTGATGGGGCTAAAACATTGTCGGGGGTGGTTCTGGGTACATATCGTCAGGCCCCGTTCCCTCCCTCCCTCCGTAAAAACAAGGGCAGACAATCATTTTGCGCCTTTTTTCTTGAGTTACTTGTGCAGACGCCATACCACGGCAAGCATGGAGCCCGCTCAGCTAACCATCACCGTATGTCTCCTGGGTGCTGGCGGACATGGTACTGCATTGCAACAACAGAAGTTTATTGCCTTTTGGCAGCAGACAGTGCAATATGACTGGTAGCCGTCATTGACGTAGTCCTGGGTGCTCTTTTAACCAGGCGTCTGGGCAAACATGGGAGTGACTCAGCCAGGTCATTTCCCTTGTTTTGTCTCATGGCAATTGAGTCCTACCAGCAGTGCACTGTCTTTTAATCTGCAGCTAGCAGATGAAGTGGCTCAAAACAAGAAATAGACCAGATTTGTTTTGTATCATTTTCTCCTCCCTCCCTCCCTCTGTGAAATCGACAGCCTGCTAAATCCAGTTTTGAGTTCTATCCTTGAGGCGGCCATTCAGTTTCTCGCAAAGCCACCCCCTTTGTTGATTTTAATTCCCTGTAAGACAACCCTGTAAGCCATGTCGTCAGTTGCCCCTCCCTCTATCAGGGCAACAGCAGACAGTTGTTCCACGCCTTTTTTCTGTGCAGATGCAATACCACGGCAAGCATGGAGCCCGCTCAGATCACTTTGGCAATTAGGAGCACATTAAACACCACACGCATTATCCAGCAGTATATGTAGCACCAGAACCTGGTAAAGCGAAACTGGGCGAGTAGGAGACATCAGACATCTGATGAGAGTGATGAGTACATGGACACAGACTTCTCTCAAAGCACGGGCCCTGCCAATGTGGGCATCATGATGCTAATGGGGCAGGTTCATGCGATGGAACGCCGATTCTGGGCTCGGGAAACAAGCACGGACTGGTGGGACCACATAGTATTGCAGGTCTGAGACGATTACCAGTGGCTGCGAAACTGTCGCATGTGAAAGGGCACTTTCATGGAACTTTGTGACTTGCTTTCCCCTGCCCTGATGTGCAAAAACACCAAGATGAGAGCAGCCCTCACAGTTGAGAAACGAGTGGCAATAGCCCTGTGGAATCTTGCAACGCCAGACAGCTAACGGTCAGGTGGGAATCAATTTGGAGTGGGCAAATCTACTGCAGGGGCTGCTGTGATGCAAGTAGCCAACGCGATCAAAGATCTGCTGATATCAAGGGTAGTGACCCTGGGAAATGTGCAGGTCATAGTGGATGGCTTTGCTGCAATGGGATTCCCTAACTGTGGTGGGGCCATAGATGGAACCCATATCCCTATCTTGGCACCGGAGCACCAAGCCAGCAAGTACATAACCCGCAAGGGGTACTTTTCAATAGTTGCTGCAAGCACTGGTGGATCACAAGGGACGTTTCACCAACATCAGCGTGGGATGGCCGGGAAAGGTACATGATGCTCGCATCTTCAGGAACTCTGGTCTGTTTCAAAAAGCTGCAGGAAGGGACTTTCTTCCCAGACCAGAAAATAACCATTGGGGATGTTGAAATGCCTATAGTTATCCTTAGGGACTCAGCCTACCCCTTAATGCCATGGCTCATGAAGCCATATACAGGCAGCCTGGAGAGTAGTCCGGAGCTGTTCAACTACAGGCTGAGCAAGTGCAGAATGGTGGTAGAATGTGCATTTGGATGTTTAAAAGTGCGCTGGTGCAGTTTACTGACTCAGTTTGGCCTCAGCGAAACCAATATTCCCACCATTATTACTGTTTGCTGTGTGCTACACAATATCTGTGAGAGTAAGGGGGAGACATTTATGGTGGGGTGGGAGGTTGAGGCAAATCGCCTGGCTGCTGGTTATGCACAGCCAGACACCAGGGCGGTTAGAAGAGCACAGGAGGGTGCGGTGCACATCAGAGAAGCTTTGAAAACCAGTTTCATGACTGGCCAGGCTACTGTGTGAAAGTTCTGTTTGTTTCTCCTTAATGAACCCCCCCCCCCCCCCGCCCCTTGGTTCACTCTAGCTAGCCACTCTTTCCACCTCCCTTTGATCACTGCTTGAAAAGATAATAAAGTCATTGTTGTTTCACATTCATGCATTCTTTATTAATTCATCACACAAATAGGGGGCTAATTACCAAGGTAGCCCAGGAGGGGTGGTGGAGGAGGGAAGGACAAGGCCACACAGCACTTTAAAAGTTTAAAACTTATTGAATGCCAGCCTTATGTTACTTGGGCAATCCTCTGGGGTGGAGTGGCTGGGTGGCCGGAGGCCCCTCCACCGCGTTCTTGGGTGTCTAGGTGAGGAGGTTATGGAACTTGGGGAAGAGGGTGGTTGATTACACAGGGGCTGTAGTGGTGGTCTGTGCTCCTGCTGCCTTTCCTGCAGCTCAACCATATGCTGGAGCATATTAGTTTGATCCTCTAGCAGCCTCAGCATTGAATCCTGCCTCCTCTCATCATGCTGCCGCCACCTTTCAGCTTCAGCCCTCTCTTCGGCCCGCCACTTACTCTCTTCAGCCCGCCACCTCTCCTCCCGGTCATTTTGTGCTTTCCTTCACTCTAACATTGTCTGCCTCCATGCATTCGTCTGTGCTCCATCAGTGTGGGAGGACAGCATGAGCTCAGAGAACATTTCATCACGAGTGCGTTTTTTTCGCCTTCTAATCTTCGCTAGCCTCTGGGAAGGAGAAGATCCTGTGATCCTTGAAACATATGCAGCTGGTGGAGGAAAAAAAAGGGACAGTGGTATTTGAAAAGACACATTTTATAGAACAATGGGTACACTCTTTCACAGTAAACCTTGCTGTTAACATTACATACATAGCACATGTGCTTTCATTACAAGGTCGCATTTTGCCTCCTCCCCACCGCGTGACTAACAGCGGGGAGCATTTCTGTTCAGCCATAGGCAAAGAGCCCAGCAGGAATGGGCACCTCTGAATGTCCCCTTAAGAAAAGCACCCTATTTCAACCAGGTGACCATGAATGATATCACTCTCCTGAGGATAATATAGAGAGATAAAGAACGGATGTTGTTTGAACGCCAGCAAACATACACTGCAATGCTTTGTTCTGCAATGATTCCCGAGTACATGCTACTAGCCTGGAGTGGTAAAGTGTCCTATCATGGTGGATGGAATAAGGCTGCCCTCCCCAGAAACCTTTTGCAAAGGCTTTGGGAGTATATCCAGGAGAGCCACAAATGCCAGGGCAAATTAACCATTAAACATGCTGGCTTTTAAACCTTATATAGTATTTTAAAAGGTACACTCCCCAGCGGTCATTTCTCCGCCTCGCGGGTCTTGGAGGCAGCCTTGGGTGGGTTCGGAGGGTACTGGCTCCAGGTCCAGGGTGAGAAACAGTTCCTGGCTGTCGGGAAAACTGGTTTCTCCGCTTGTTTGCTGTGAGCTATCTACAACCTCCTCATCTTCGTCTTCCTCGTTTCCAAAACCTGCTTCCGTGTTGCCTCCATCTCCATTGAAGGAGTCAAACAACACGGCTGGGGTAGTGGTGGCTGAACCCCCTAAAATGGCATGCAGCTTATCATAGAAGCAGCATGTTTGGGGCTCTGACACAGAGTGGCCGTTCGCCTCTCTGGTTTTCTGGTAGGCTTGCGTCAGCTCCTTAAGTTTCACGTGGCACTGCTTTGGGTCCCTGTTATGGCTTCTGTCCTTCATGCCCTGGGAGATTTTCACAAACGTTTTGGCATTTTGAAAACTGGAACGTAGTTCTGATAGCATGGATTCCTCTCCCCATACAGCGATTAGATCCTGTACCTCCTGTTTGGTCCATGCTGGAGCTCTTTTGCAATTCTGGGACTCCATCATGGTCACCTCTGCTGATGAGCTCTGCATGGTCACCTGCAGCTTGCCACACTGGCCAAACAGGAAACTGAAATTCAAAAGTTTGCGGGCCTTTTCCTGTCTATCTGTTCAGTGCATCTGAGTTGAGAGTGCTGTCCAGAGCGGTCACAATGGAGCACTCTGCGATAGCTCCTGGAGGCCAATACCATCTAATTGCATCCACAGTACCCCAAATTCGACCCAGCAAAACCGATTTCAGCGCTAATCCCCTTGTCGGGGGTGGAGTAAGGAAATCAAATTTAAGAGCCCTTTAAGTTGAAAAAAAGGCTTCGTCATGTGGACAGCTGCAGGGTTACATCAATTTAATGCTGCTAAATTCGACCTCAACGCCTAGTGTAGATCAGGGCTAAGCCAAGATCCTGTATGTCTGAGAATCAGAAAGATAAGAGGAATTGTCTATGCAGAAAAGCCTTTATAAGATTTGATTAGAAATCAGATGGGTACACATGCAGAGTAAAGTACATTTTTAAATGACACAACTTGCATTAATTCAGAGATGCAACTCCTCATTCTAAGCTAATGTCCTGAAAAAATAGCCATTAAAAAAAAAAGACAGTGAGCATGTAAGAAACAGACATTGAAGGTATTAGATATATACTGTCTTTACTATTGTTTAACTCAAAAGGGCCAAAATAGTCTTTTTGAAATTTGGCACAATAATTTAGACCCCAGCCCATAATTTTCATGCCAAGTTCCATTCTGGTACACTACCCATACAATATATTATGTTCCCAATAAATGTGTTTCATAATCGAAGCAACGATAGCACATCCTTAGTTGCAGAAGTGCACTGCATGCAGTTCTTGTATTCAAAGTACCTCCAGTTTGCCTTTGTCAACACAGATATAGCCTTCTTTAGCGTGCAATAGCCTTGAGCAGTTTGCCCAATATCATGTAAGAGAGTTGTCCTGGCAAAATGGGCTTATTCTGGAGTAATGTTTGGGCCTCAGGAAAATAAAATCATGTTGGCATACAGTGGGGCTTGACACTACATCACACCCTGAAGCAGGAAGGCACCTTTCAGCTGTTTAACAGCTAAGAGTCCACAAATAGTAGAACTGTTGATACAGACTGTCATGAAACACTGTTAATTGCTGTATAACACTCAAGTGTAACTCTGAAAGTGTTACAGTCTTAAAAAGAGGTGATTGGGCACAAAGTCCCACACTGCCCCGACATACCTGGACAGTACTGGAAGTGAAGCAACCCCCATCCAAAATTGAGGGAAGTTGAGGGTTT
Organism: Dermochelys coriacea; assembly: GCF_009764565.3. Lineage (NCBI taxonomy): Eukaryota > Metazoa > Chordata > Testudines > Dermochelyidae > Dermochelys > Dermochelys coriacea. Next base: position 69,455,718 of record NC_050071.1, read on the forward strand.
CATTGCATTTTTGCTGTGAGGTGGGACACAGGGTGAAAGGGAAAGGGAAGTTATTGGAAAGAGTTGTACGATCACAGTGATGAGAAAGGAAGATGGAATTTAGCTATGTAAGTCTGTGTGTCTTGTACACTGGAGAGGTTAAAATGAGATGTGAGGAAGCCAGAAAGAGTAAGGAAGTTGTAGTTGTGGCAGGAGATGTCCAAGACGTGGGTAAAGGGTTGGTGGCATCAACCTGACAGATGTAGCAGAAGAATAGAACAGCATATGACAAAAGCCTGGAAGTGGGAGGAAGAAAGTATCTCGTAAAATATGAGCCCAGATTGTGAGCATGGGTGGCAAAGGGGATCGCAGTGACATCAAAGGAAACTGAAAAAAGTATCAAGGAGGAGAAGAGGTTGTGTGAGGCAGTCGTGTGTAACTTGAACCATTAGGTGCATACCACACTCGACAAGAAAAACCTACATTTTAAAAACTGTCACAATCTCAGGCACAGCAGGATTTAAAAGTGAAAGCTTTAAACAATCAATTATAAAAAGGAAAAAAGTGAAAGCTTCACACTCGTTAAACATCGAGGGGCCTGTGCAAAGGTTTCTATGTCTGCCTGCCTTGCTTCCTGCTGTGAGCAGATTTAACGAGTCACGAGCAGTGAAAGGCGGCTGCTATGGTGAAATCAGCGAGAGGATGCTGAGGATTTAATTTGGAATTCCATTAAGCAGTAAGGTTCTGGTTGAGGAGAGAGGTTATTGACCAGCTGGCAAGCATGTGTGCATGGAACCTTGCATACAATTTAGGGAAACACATACCCTGGGTTTGTTATAGCTGTCCTATGATTTACTACTTGTTGTGCTGTTAACAAACAGAGCCTGCTTTTAATTTTGCTTGGGGCACAGATTTTTATAACTAGGGTGACAAACTTGTCAGAATATTAAAAAAATCAGACGGTCACACAATCCCTTTATTTAGCTCTTCAGTCCTATTTACATGGGAGTTTTCAAGGCTAATTCTCCTGAATATCAGCTTGTTCTTGAATTATGAAACAGAATGATTTACCTTCCCATTTATTTGTAGCCTTCTTTCAGTCTTCCATTAATTCATCTTCTCCCTAAGTTAAACACTTCCAATCTTTCCAGTCGTTTTTCAAAATTTCAACTTTCTACCATGTTGTCATTAAAGCACTTAAAAAAATCACAAATATTTCTGTTATAATGGAGCAAGCATGTTCTTCACACTCCTTGCTTTAAAAAATGACTGAACGTTTTTGTTCAAACTTTAATTTAAAAAATCTCATATTTGGGCTGGAAAGTTTCAGCCCCAAAGGTGAATTTTTAGAAATTTTCACAGCCACTCCTATTCTGGCAGCATACAGATTGCAAAGCAGCATGAAAGAGAAATACAGCATTGACCATAAATGCTTTTACATTACATTATTCTTGGCATTAATATACCCATCAGTATTTATCAAGGTCAAAGTCTAGTTCCCTTTCTTCCCCTTCCCGCACGACCCGCAAAATACATCCCCTTTTAATGTGTTTTTATTTATTGCTTTTCAAAGGGGATTTTCTCCTCCTTTTCAGAATCATTTTACACTTTTATTTTCAGCTCAACATTTCCCCTTTGACCTAGGCATGCCTGTCAGAGGTTCCTTGGAAGCAGCCTTTCAGCTCTCTCTGCTTTGCCAGTGAATGCTCTATTGCTCACAACCAGGGCTTTTGGGCCCTCCTTACCCTTTTCTGGCCCTTCATAGCTGTGTACAGGGACTGGAGCCAGGGTGAACATCTCACCATCGGTATATAACATTTCTGAACATTTCAATGTAATATTTTTTGGCATTAAACAATGAGATTTACTATGTCTCCCTTCCTTTTTCACTCCTTGTATCTCTCCTACATTTCTATTCGTTTATTATATTTTCTTATCTTCTACTGTATATTTTGGTGTCTTTTTTTCCTCCTACTTTCTTCGGTGTATATTTTCCCTGTAATATTAAATGATCATTTCCTTTCTCCCCTTCTTTTCCTGTCTTTCTTTACCTGGCTTTTATTTGTTCCTCCCTTCCCTGATTTTCTCACAATCCTTATTTTCTCTTTAATTTGTCATATCACTCCCTCACTCTTTCAGTCTGCTCCGTTCTGTTTTGCTCTTTTCAATCCACACTTTCCACACACCTACAAAGCTTTCAATTCACCCTTTCCCCTTTCAAAGTTTATTGGTTGGAAGCAAATGAGCAATGCTTAAACAACTACTCTGAAACCTTAAACAACTGTGTTGCCCCTGCAAGGATATGTGGTTTGCCAACATGCTTCTCTGTACCTGGCATGTCACAAAACATTAACCCTTAAAGCATCAGTGACAGCTAATTTATTATTATTATTTTCAATATTTTTGTTCCTGAATGCTGTGTGACACTTGTCATGATGGCAGTTGTAGTGCATGTTGAACATGGAGACAGGACCTGCTTGCAATGCCAACAGCAACTGCTTGGAATTTGGACAACCTCTCAGACTTTGCTGGGAGAGGGAGTCACCTCACAGCTAAGGGTGAACAAGGAAGGTCTGTAACTCTTCTAAAAAGTTTTACATTGTCAATCTCAAATTACAAAAAAACCAGATGAAAAAAGGAGGTAATGAATTAGCTAGCATCCTCACTTTGAAAGCAGATCATTTTCTTTTCTAGCTTGTACTTTTGAAATAAAATAATTAACCAAAATAAAACAAATAAAACCCTCTTCCTTAGAGAGTTATAGATAAATACTTAATAGCATACTGGGACTACAACATTTCAGCTAGTTCACAGCATTGGTTCTAGCTCTATCAGTTGTAGGGTGACTATTAAAGCTCCCTATTAAAGTTAGTAGAAATTGTATGACCTTAATATTTAATACCCTCACAAAACATATGGGCTAGAAAACACTCCCTTACATCATGAGACACCTGAGAATCCTAGCTTCCTAGTGGTGTTTGCACACACCAATCCTGGAGGTTAACAAGAGTGTCTTTTCAAATGGTCAGTGACCCAGGGCCAGTGTGCTGCTCTTTTGGGGAGTGACTGGAGGCGGGAAGGTTATGCCTGTGCTCTAAAATTGCCAGGATTATGTATACTGGGTGACTAGGAAGATGGTGCATGAATTGTGGCACTGAAAAGTTTAAATATAGTGGAGACTGAAGGGGGGGGTTGGAAGTGGTGCTCTGCTAATGAAAAGATGACACCTACGGGAATGGGGAGGAGGAGAGGTGAGTGCTGCCTTTTCCTTTCTCCCTCCAGAACCCCAGTGCTAAAGAGAGACTCCCTAAGCTGCATCCCAATCCCCTGAAGTGAAGCACTGCTACCAGTGGCTGCTACAACAACTTCCAGATCTACATGCAGTAGTGCTTTCTAGACTCCAAACCACACTAGCATTGGGTGCTTGACAGGGAATTCTGTCTCCCCTTGGGTGAAACTTCTGTAAATGTTTTCCTGCTCCCCTTGCAGGGGCTGTGAAATTTCTACATTGTTGTTGTTATTTGTATTACAGTTATGCCTAGAGGCCCCAGCTGAGAGCAGGGCTCCACTGTGCTAGATGCTGTAGTAAGAGACAGTCCCTGTCCGAAAGAGCTTCAGGGCTTATCTACATTATAGAAGCTACAGTGACACAGCTACGGTGTTACACTACAGCGCCGTGGTGCAGACACTTGCTGTAGTGACAAGGAGATTTTCTGTCACTGTAGTAAATCCACTCCATTGAGTTGTGGAAGGTAGGTCGATGGAAGAAGTCTTCCATTGACATAGCAGTGTTTATACTTGGGCTGAGGTCAGCTTAAATATGTCTCCAAGGTAGGGTGACCAGATGACAAGCACAAAGTATCAAGACACATGGGGGGGGGGGGCGGCAGCCACAGGCTTGCTCTGCCACCAGGGCCAGCTCTAGACTTTTTGCTGCCCCAGCAAAAAAAAAAAAAAAAAAAAAAGCCGGAGTGCTGCCGAAGCAAAATATCAGGACAAACAACTAAATATCGGGACAATCCCGATTTTATCGGGACGTCTGGTCACCCTACCCCAAGCAGTGTAAATTTTTCACATCCCTGAGCGACATAATTAAGTGAATGGAAGTTTTAGATGTAGAGCAGACCTCAATCTAAATAGACAAGCCAAAAGGCGTTGGAGGAAGCACTCTCCATTTTACAGGTGTGGAATTGAGGTACAGAGAGATTAAGTCACTCACCCAGGGTCATTCAGGGAGCTTGTAGCAGAGCAAGGAATTCAATACAGAACTTCTGACTTTTACACCTGGGCTACACCAGAAAGTTAGGTCAATTTAAGTACATCAGTCAAAATTCACACACCCCCTATTAGTGGTGTAGTTAAACTGACCTAAATCCTCATGTAGACAGCACTAGGTGGATGGAAGAATTCTTCCATAGACTTAGCTGCAGCCTCTTGGGGAGGTCAATTACCTATGCAGACAGATGAACCCCTCCCATCAATGTAAGTAATGTCCACAGTGAAGTGTTAAAATGGCTGTAATCACAAGACAATGCTTCCTCTTCTGCAGGCAGGGTCTGGAGGAAGGGAGAGGGTCCTGAAGACTCCACCACTGCCTGTCCTTTCTGTTGGGATAAAGATGGAGTGTACCTTTCCTTGCTCTTAAAAAACTTGGAGAGCTTTGATACTTTTGTTCCCCCACCCAGGTGGGGTTAACCTCCTGTTAAGGAGGTTTTGATTTAGACCAACACCCTTTTATTACAAAGATACACTTCAGAAAGGGCCATCTTCAATAGTACCATCCAGCTAGGCTTAACAGTTCATTGGAAACTTTACAATTATCACTTGTGGAATTGAGGGCTATCCAGTGAGAGATCTCAGCATCTTTTGTGGAAGAGAACTTATACAGGAGGTCAGACTAGATGATCACAGCAGTCCCTTCTGGCCTTGGAATCTATGAATCTTTTCAGTCTTTGCACCATTGTTAGGAAATAATGACATATACAGGCATAATTTTTTTTAATAGTCACTTCATTCTTCTAATGGAAGAAGAGAGATTTTAAAATCTGGGATAATTTCCCAATTATCACTTAGCAGTTTAATTCTGGATCAGATCCTTTAATCTGCACTGCTGGTGCAGTTTGGATTTTGACAAGTTTCCTGCCCTAACTTTTGCCTCCACTATAGAATAAATAAAAATCTCGAAGAAAATTCCAAACCCTGCCATGCAGCTCTACTGCACTAGATGTCACTATTGCTCTTTCTTCCTAAAAAGAAGTGGCTATCTCATGATGACTGCTAAATCATGCTCTACCCATGCTAGGGTGACCAGACAGCAAGTGTGAAAAATCGGGACAGGGGTTGGGGGCTTATAAGAAAAAGTCCCAAAATTGGGACTGTCCCTATAAAATCGGGACATCTGGTCACCCTAATCCATGATGAGAAACTGTTTTGTATGAAAAGACACTGCTGTGTGAGTATATCATAGAATGATGCATTTTTTCCTTTAAACATTTTTGCATTTAAGCCATTGCATCTGTATTGAAAACAGAAAGGCACAAGGATATCCTTATCTTTGTAGTCTTGAATATTTTCAAAGCTAATCTCACATTAGAAGATTTGTAGTATACAGAGCTGTATAGAAATAGTGGAGTGATGGGGAATCTAGCTGATGGAAGGTAGGAGCTCTGCTTCATGTCTCAACGTGCTGTAAAAGAATATGTATGTTAAAAGAAATAAAAATCATAGTACCAGTGAAGCTACGATTAGGCAAGTAGATGAACACCTATACCTTGGTCTGTCTTAGACTAACCATTCTAAAAGTGTGTGCAAATGAATGGAGGATGACAGAACTGGAATGAAAGGTGCTTCCTTTTATTTGAGAAATAAATTACATTTATGAGATATGCATTAAAAATAGTTACTTTAAGGCTGAAGAGGTTTGGTGGAAATTCCAGAGTCTGCTTTCTTTGTAGGAAAGTGTGTGTTCCAAATGGGCTCTCTTCTCCCTGAGGCAGGGAACTAAGATACAAGAAAACACTTGCTGCTTCATTCCAACTCCCTGTTTTCTCCATGCATATGCTACCGCTGTGGCAAACTGTTCATCCTGATGATAAGTTCAAACTAATGGGCTTACTGCCTTTGAGAAAATCATCTGCTTTTATTTCCCACCTGGCTTCTCAAATAACCCGTTTCCCCCCACTCGTCTCTGGGTTTCTTTGATTTCCACCCCAAATTCTCCCCAGACATCCAACCATCTATCTACTTATGTGGTCTCCATCACTCTAGTTTATAAGCACCTCCCAGGTATTAAAAGCATAAATAACAGTAACAATCTCTTCCTTTCTTTCTTTCTTTCTTTCTTTCTTTCTTTCTTTCTTTCTTTCTTTCTTTCTTTCTTTCTTTCTTTCTTTCTTTCTTTCTTTCTTTCTTTCTTTCTTTCCAGCCTGTAAGAGAAGTGGCTTGAGTAGTTTATCAGGTTGTTTGGAATTAGTCTGTTTGTGTGTGTCTATGTGAAAGGGGAAAGAACTTATTGAGGGGGGCAAGCTATGTCAAAGGTATTAGTTTCGCACTGAGCTCTGCAGGTGGTGAGGTCCTAGACCATCTTGTCTATTCTGTTTATATTGTGCGCTTGACAGAAATCCTGTTTGTCTGAGTCTTCTGGCAGGATAAACAGCATATAAATACTGGATAGATAGATTTGTAGCACCTCTAGTATGTTAATGCAGAAAGGGGAGCTTGGAATGAGAAGAGGTAGTCCCAAAATGTTTCCAGAATTCTGCCGTGAGTTGAGGTTCCTGACTTGAAAAGATGAGAGTCCATTTTGCATACACACCTGCCAAACCTGTATAGTTTTTTACATGACCATCTCTGACATGCCTCCTGTCCTCCTTTAGTACCTTTCCAAATCTACCTAAAGCTTTTGCATTTGCTGTTTCACAGGCATATAACTTAGTTCTTCCTCCAGCTATACCAGGGCACTAGTGGCCATGGCCAGTATGTCTCTCAAAATTCCTCTCTCTTTCACAGGCTGATTTGTTTTCTTCAATTAGCTCAGTAGCCTCCACACTGGGATGTTCTGATCTCACACAGTCACATAAAGTGGATGCCTATACTGCTTAAAAGGGGACGATGTTAGATTACCCACAGAGTCCCTCCATGCTCACTCAGTTGTTACTAATGCACCTACATTACTGTACATTTGAAGCACAGAAAGCTGTTAATAGTATCTCAAGAGCAGCTGCTACGTGGGGCCAAAGGGCAGTCCAGACCATGCTTTTTTTTTTTTTTTTCTCTCACATAATCAGGGAGGCTTGTCTTGAGGAACCATTTGCTTCCAGCTAAACAACAGGTACTAAAGTGTAGGTTCCTTTGCCAACATAGAGACAGTGCCAGGGTAATGTTCAGTGCTGAAAGCTCCACTGCCAAACGGAATACTGAGTTTGCAGGGTTCATGGATGTAGTCATTAGGCAAAATTGTCCTTTGATCTTTTCAAATAAAAACAGAAAATACTGCAGTGCAATGAGTATTAACCAAAACTGTAGTGGAGATCTTGTTTAACAATGTTTGGTTGTTGCTTTCATTCAGAATGATTCTTTTACAATTAAGATTTCATGGATCTGGACTTTTAAGAGCTTTTTCCTCCTCTTACTGTAATATACAAGATGGGAAGTTGCATTCCTAGCGAGGATCAGGCAGCTATCTCCACACACACATCCCAAAGGCACTATTCCATTGCAGCAATTATCCTGAACAATAACTAACTGCAGTGAATTAAACTCGACTTTCTTCTCATACGTTCTGAGCTGAAGGCTTTTCAACATTACAAAACACAAATCACTGCAAGTGGACGGTTTCTTTATTACTTAGCCAGTCAAGTGCACAGGCAAGAGTCAGAGAGCATGCCTTTTAGTTGGTTAGGTCATCTATTTCTTGCTCATCATATGTAGTTTTTATTTCTGTACAAGGAGAAGAGTTTCAAAAATTTTTGAGGATTTCCTAGACACGGTGGTACAAAAGAGCTTTCTATCCAAACTATTTCAGCCCAGTTAAGATCCATGAGCCCCCAGCCATTTCAAATACACAAAGCATCAACTGTGGTCCAAAAGAGGGCACCCTCTTCAGTTGGTAGTTGTACAAATTTGATTTAATATTGTACTTTTTATCATTGTATTTTATAAAGTACAAAATTCAACTTCTATAGGCTTAAAATTACACTGTTTTGTGAATGTATTTTCACTCCACAATCTGTATGGGGTAATGACTCCCAAGACTTATAACTGCCCTGCATCCAGTGCAAGAACTGTCATGGAGGTCAGTGGGAATTGTACACGTGGATGTAGGGCAGTGTGTGTCCCTAAACGTGTATGTTCTTTCTTCATGCACAGAGACCAGATGGCACATGCATCAGGCAATGAATCAGTTCAGTAGTCATAGTCACATTTAAAACAGACTAGGATTGGAAGAATAAACAGAGTATGTTGCTGATGAAGTAAATATGCCACAAGTTTTAATAAAATGATTTACAGTACATCTCTCTCTCTCTCACACACACACACACACACACACACACACACACACACACACACACACACACAGAGTAAAAAAAAATAATAAAGTCCCTAATAAATCTCTTATCATTAGAATTACTTGAAACTTATCTAAAGTGAACAGGTAGGGTGAATCACATGTAGTGTGTGCCAGATCCAATCATTTGATTGGATCAATATATCATAATCAATATATGTAGTGTACTTTTATAATTATTTAGGCTCATTTTTACACTGCATTTAAAGTAGTTCTCAGGAAAGCCAATATAATTTGATGTTTTGTTACAAAATGATGACTTTGGCCAAAATACACATTTTTTACCTTCATATTAGAACTAGTCAAAGGTCAAAAATGGAAGCTTTAATCCAAACCTCTAATCCAAATTCCAACAGAGATTGGAAGGGAGATTTCAAATCTGAATCGCCAAATGGCAGAGTACAGCAATCTCTGCTATTTACTGAGGGATGTGTGTAGAATGTTACATTTTCATTTAATGTTAAAGTTATGACCAGGTTCTAAAACTGTTACTATACTTATAAAATAGCAATATCCCTACATACAGACAGAGAAGGGGAATTCAGGTTCATAGTTAGGGTTGTTGGGGGATAACTACAATCAATGATCTAATAATGTTGCTTTAAATTAATGAATGTGTTTACAACTTTAACTATACCTCTTAAGCAGAGGTGGACCTTTAGAACTTCAATGGGATTCAAGCATGTGCTTAAAGTTATGCATGTATTTAAATGCTTTCCTGAATAGTGATGGACATAAGCTCATGCTTAATGTTAAGGATATTCTTCAGAGTTTTAGTGAAACAAAGCCATTTTTAGATGCTCACATGCCAGGGTGCTGGACATTGTATTATTATCTGGTGTTTTCTAGACCCAAAGCAGTGGGAACTTAACAGTTTCTCTCCATGTGGTGTCAGGAATAAATCAATGGGAGCACAGCTCCTCTGTCTGATAAATGATCAGTACAAACACAGGGCTTTTACCTAAGAACACCTCTTTTATTAGACCTCAAGCGCACACTCACATATATTCTGTAGCAGTAGGTTCAGAGCACCCCAAATATTTATAATTACCCAAAGTCTGAGATGGTTTAGAGTGATCAACAGCCAGGCTTCCTGGAGGCCCTCCTTCTTTCCAGCTGCTGGGGGGTATAAATTTCAGTTTCTTGCCAAAGAAAAGTTCCCTCGGACTGCTTCAAAGCACACTTTCTAATTAAACTCATTATAGAATTTCTCTGAACAAAGCACATAACTCAAAATAGCCCCAATAGGCTAACAATTTCCCTAGCAACAGCCAGTAACAATTCATTATTCTCCTTATCAGCAGAGCGGCTTCAGCAAAAAAACTTATAAACACAGACAACCAGAATCAAGGTCAGTTTTCCACATTTCTCCTCCTTCTCATGAATCTGTCTTTTCACTTTATCTATCCCAGTCAGTAAAACTGCAGTTTGCAGCTGTTTTTTTCTGCCTAAGCAAGGCCAGATTTTTCTCCTGACTCTGTGGTGTCCTCGCTTCCAGTTTAAGTGGGAGGTTAAATGCAGAAGATGGCTGGGGATTATGTCAAATCCAGTTCTTTCTCAACAGTGTAAACATACCTAGGTAGATAGAGATCTCTTCTTGAATACATAGACCTTTCATAGTGTTTATATATTTCTTCACCAATTCAGAGAGCGATTGATTTTTGCCTAGGCAGTCCTGCTGTCTTCTGGAGGGAAGAGAATTTCCCCAAGCTATCAATATGCTGTAAAGCATTTTAAAATGGAACAAATGCAGCAACAAGTATTGCTGCCTCTTATTATTTGACTAGTCTATTTGGCACTTCCTGATTTTTGTTTGATTTTTTTTATCTGAACAATAACCCTTGGTCTTTTTATTCCAGCAAGATAAAACAGCTTAAAGTAGGACAGAATAACAATAACTGACAGAGAAGAATTCTTACCACTAGCTTTTACTTGGGTTTGGTTGGTGAACTAAAAGAGCCTACAAAGCCTGGGAGAATGGAAACCGTTAAGAGAGTCTGTGGCTAATTTTCTCTTTAGTGTTTTTTTTCCCCCTTTTTCATTATGTTTGACATTTTTGATATACAGGGATTTGCTACAAACTAATGTATATGGCAGGAGATTGGGGAGATTAGACTGTATTGAGATACAGAACACACACACACACACACACACACACACTGTATGAAAAATTGAAATGACAAAGCTATACTGATAGCATGGTTCTTTCTAGTAGCTGAGGTAAGTGGCTTGTTGAGTTAGCTGAGCTAGGATAGAAAACAGGGAGTAAGTTATTGCTTTGTCCTGCTAAATGACCCATGATTACCATTTCACTATAGTATGACTGCATATATGCAAGATTGTATTAAAATCATGCTCTAAAATGCCACCTGCTGTTTCCCATTTTACTTGGCAATTTTTTTACTAATGTTGAGGTTGAAGCATTTCAAGAAAGCTAGATGAGGATTAATTACATTTTTATTATTGTATTCTTAATCAAAAGCAAATGTTTTAAGTAATGAAGTGCATGGGTTGTTTTTTAGTTATATAAATTACAATGAGAGATTTTTTTCCAAATATGCTTCTTGGATTCTGCATGGACAGTGTCACTTCCCTGAGCGCTTTTAAGAGGAAAGCAGCCATTCTGCATCTCCAGCTAAGAGAGCAAACATTCTTTTGGCATGCCTCAAATTTTTCACCTTGGATTTGTGTAGTTCAGTAAATGACCCTCCAGTGCTAGGGGATGGAAAAAACCTTCTGTCACTCTGCAGTGACCTTTCTGACTTAACAATGGCACTGATGACTCTGAAAATTGTTCTTTTCAATCTGAAGGGAAGTTTTCTCAGTATAGGACCGGGAGACAGACAGGCATGAAAGTTGGGATGGTAAACTCGGGGGATAAAATGAGCGAGCCCACTAATGTGTGAGAGAAGAGCTTCATAAACGACAAGAGGATGCATTTATTATTATTATTTAATTGGCTTCCAGTGATGATGCCGGATTCTAGAGACTCTTACAGATATTGGGGCTCCATTATGCTAAGTACTGTACAAATGCATAGTAAAAATGGTCCCTGCCTGAGAAGCTTAGAGGCTAAATAGCCATGATGGACAAAGAGTGGTTGCAAGGAAGTTTTATGCTCATTTTACAGATACCGCACTGAGCGCCAAAGAGAGGTGAGTGACATCCCCAGGTGCACACAAGGATCAAGTTCTACTCCAGTGCCTTAACAGTAAGACCTTCCTTCCTTGCATTTACTCTGATCTTTGTAACCTTCATTGAATGCATCTCAATAATTTCCCTTTATGAGAGACATGTATGTGATGCGAATGATCAAAGATGTATTCATGGGACTATCTAGACTTATGCTCTCCCCTCCCCTACTCATTCTTTGTGTTCACTTTAGGCCAGCTAAATTGGTGGAATCATCTAATTATTGTAAAATTTCATCTGAAATTAAAAATTCTAACCACCATACAGGGAAAATGTGGAAGGTTGCATACAAAGTGTTTGCGGATGGGTTCCTTGTCGTAATATTCAGGTTTGTTGCAATCAGAACAGCCCGGTGTAGGATGTGATATGTAGAATGTATATTTTGTGTTTGGGAACATGTGAAAAGATGTGTGCTTCTCTGGCAAGGAAAGAGAACTGCCAGGTGAATTGGGTCAGCAAACTGATCGGGTAAACAACTGGGCCTGCAACCTGATCAGGTAAACAACTGAGTTAGCAAACTAATCTTGGTGTTAGGCAGAAAAGTGTTTATACACTATATACTGAATAACTTTGTCACACTGTATTTAAGGCACACATCTGAATGTGGGTGTGTGCTTGTGTTTAACCTTGTGCTGTGCCCTGTTTCAGTGGACTGATCACTCACTGAAGCAGCAAAAAAACGACATACTTCTTCAGCTCCAGAGTCTGTGAACCTGTGCATTCTGTGTAGCGGGAAAAGAATCGGTCAATACCTGGCAAACCCAGAAGTCTCAGGTTGTACAGAAAACAAAGAAACAAAAATATCCAATAACTCCCTCACTTAGAATGCTAAATTATTTACCTTTATTTTCTCCTTTCCCCCCTTCAAATGCTATTCACCTTGAGTACCTTTTGGCAGGAGTGCCTTCACTACACACAGCCTCCCCTACTTCAAACTTCTCTCAGACTTTCAAAAATCACCTTTAAATGACACTTTCATATTCATTTTGTGATATTCTTCACAAGTTCTGAGGATTGTTTTTCAAGAGGTTTTTTTTTTCCTTTTCCACCCAGCGCTAACATGTGATGCTGCCTCTCCTAAGCACAGACGTAGTGAAATGGCTGCCAGCAGTGCTGAGTGAAATCCTATGACAAAGGGAGTGAACTCAAATGGACCCTGATTGGATTGGCCATTCCTACTTATTTATACCTAAGAGCTGCATCTCGCGTTTGTGAGGAAAAAAAGAGATTGTGCAGTAATTCCCCCTATAATACATATACCTGACCTTCTCTAAAATAAACAATTATTATTATGTCATTATTTGTAATACCAAAGCACCTAGGAGCCCGAGCTATTCTAGGTGCTCTTCAAACATTCAAAGGTGCTCTTGTCCTTACTAACCATTTATGTCTTTAGGATTAAAATGGGCAAAGGCCTTGACAACAAACATCAGCCTGATTCTGTCCAAGGGACCAAAACTAGCTCTACCATAATTGCAGAATATGTGTAGTGTGTGAATGGCACCAAGGTCTTACAGGTACAGATTATGTATATATTTATTTATATATATATAAAAATAAATAAAATGAGGCCTGATTTTCAGTCAGAAAATGTGCACCTACTTTGTGTACACTCCACTATATATATGCATATAGAAACTTGGACTTGCAGGAGCACAGTACTCTAAAGGCCTGCATCTAGCCATGAGTAGATGTAAGGTGGTTTATAAGTCAAACCCAGTGTTTTCTAATTTGCCCAGGGCAGCCTATACCTTGGAGCCAGCCCTGCATCTCAAGAAGTTTGTGGGCTGTCCTGTTTTGTTGTTCCCTGATAGTTTTCCCTTTCAGACTAAGCTTTTCATTACTAAAATCTAATCCATATCTTTGTTTCTATCACTGCTGCCACCGGCATTCTTGGAGTGAATAGCTAATTTATCACTGGGCTGTGGGAAATAGAAAGATTTAATTGAAAGTTTTGCATCAGCTGCTGCAGGGGGCCTGCACCCTGCTCTTGGCTAATTGTCAAAGTGCTAATTAATAAGAGTGATATTGTCTAAACACAAGCCATTCTATGTGTGTGGGGCTCAGCAATGGCACTGAGTACTTTTTGCCTATTAAATTCCATTCTCTGGAGAAAAATGCTGTTTGTGGAGCTTGCACATGGGGTGGGCTGGGGTAAGATGGCGATGGGGAGAGGGAGGGAGGTAGCCTAATAACAAAATAAATGAGAAACAGCATCTCAACCTTTTTCTTATTAAACAGCAGAAATAAGGAAACAAGGAGGTGGAAAATACAATAAAAAACCTGCACTGTATGCTTTTAACCAGAGAGAAATTCTGCTTTTTAAAAAATGACTCCCACAGTAGAAGGTAGGCATAGTTCTTGATGAATCAATAACATGCAGTACATGCTGTTTAGAACACGTAATCTTGTAGTAAGAACATTTATCCAGGATAAGAAATGTTCTTTTTATTTGTGGAAATAGAAATGATACACAGTAGGGAGATGGATTTTCTCTAGCAGAAATGTTCTGTTCAGTGACAGAAAATAATGTCCTAAAGAAAATCATATTTGACCTGTATCAGAAGCTTTCAGTACAAAACACAAAGGTATCTCTTTTACTAATGACAGGCAAGTTATTTAATCAATGCGCAGTCTAAGATGTTTCCTTGTAATGTAGCTTCCTGCTCCAGCTTCTCCCGCTATATATTCTAATCTACTTAAGACGTTCTTATTATAATATTTTCAGTTTTGATAGTGTTTCATCTAAAGAACTTCAAGTGCTTTACCAAAGTTGATATAACTGATGCATAAAGTGATTAGAAGCTTGGACATGCAATGAGATATTGTCAGAGTTGGAACTTTGACTCTGGCTTCCCAGCTTCTAGAGCAGTTAGTGCAACTACCATACCACAGAGAAGCTTGCACAGTTGTTCTGTTTCAAGGCTGGTGCAGGTGAACCCTGTTTATCTGATGGTATCTGGGGTCATCCAAAACTTTTCAGTAAACAGGGGTTCAGCTACATGAGAACTTTACTCCTGCATAACTTAGGTGTCCTGAACAGCTGATAACCTGATATGAAGTAGAGCTTCAGTATCCAGGACAGAGCAAGGTGCTGAGGAGGGAACACCAGATGGGTCCTGGCAAAGAGGAGGGGGAATAGGAATAGGAATAGGGCTAGGTGTACAGTGTTGCCTCTAGAACCAGATGAACCAACTCCATTAGCTGAGTCCTCTCACCTGGAATTCAACATAGACCGGAACTCCATTCCTCCAGAATTTAGGAGCTTAGCTTCAGCCCTGTTTTGCATGTGGAGATTGGAGGCAAGAGAGGATGGAGGAACCAAGGGCCATTGTATGACACACACTCCTCTTGACCAGTTTTGGCATTATCCTAATGCGGCCTGCATTTCTCACTGAGATTATGGCAGGCTAAGAAAATGTGTAGGGGAAGACCCTATAGAATCTTCTTTGCTGACCTTGTACAATCATGCAGGGTTAGACTAGTGTTTTAGATATTTCCCTATCAATTTTTAGGGCTTAAAATATCCAATTGGAGATTCATCACCCAGTACAGAGTTCTCTCAATAAGAGATGTCTAGTCTGAATAATATATTCAGACCTAAAAAGAGATAGGATTATATTCTGGCTTTGGATACATACACGGCTCTCACTGAAGTCGGAGAATGTGATGCACATGTATCTAAAGCCAGAACATGGCTCTGAACATCTCTTTATGTTAAAATTCTACTCTGTTCATGTGCTAAGATGTTATTTAGTGTAAAAACAGCAGTGTATGTCAGAGGGAGAAAACATACTTACGGGACTGAAGAATGTAGACAATTGCTTCAACAAGCACAATGCTTTAATAGGCCTACAGTTTCATCAATACTTTAGTTAGACTTGGTAGAATTTTATTTTTTTATGATTTTTGACTGATAATATTTTAAGCACTTTTGTAGATTTTTTTTAAAATGAAATTTAAATTTTTATAGTTGTGGGAAATTATTGGCGGAACAAATAATGGGAGAGTCAGACAAGTTATTTAATGACAGATGTTGCGATTCAAAAAGTTAAAACTATGCCATTAAAACACGAATTGTCAATATCACATGTCAAAAATATACAAAGTAGATATTCTTACATCAACTCTAATAAGTTCTCATGCAGCATTTTTCTTCATTGCCTATCTGTAAATTTCTCTTATTGTCGATGGAAATATTTTTTTGTTGGTTTGTGTTTGTGGTGAAACTGACCAACATTTACCAACACAAATCTAGTCCTTCCAAGCCTAACTTTAGTGAATGCTGTCCCTGTCACTTATGCTCCTTTTCCCTGTATGTCATCCCTCTAGTGAGCTTTGGTGAATCTAATTGTGTGACTTTTAGCTGAGATCTCTTTTCTGAGCAGTGCCCATGCCGGCCTCACGCTTGTAAGTGCAGACTGTGTAACACAGGGGACCACATGTCTACCAGAAAAAGCTACTGAATAAAATGTTATGCTAACAAGGTATGTTATGTGACACATTCACTTCGACCTAGCATTCGCCTCAATGGCTTTGCTGACAATTCAAGATCATAAATGGAAATGGGCAAGGAATAGTTAATTGTGTTGAAAACTGTGTTATAATTTATGATCTATCACTTTAAATTCTCAGAGTTTTTTCCTGGACCTGCTTGCAGTCAGGGGGCTTTGTATGGAACTGTGTAAACAGCAATCATTTTGCAGACTGACAGCCTACAATAAGGTAGAGTGAATTATACCTCTCTGTTTTAGGGAACAGCCTGATTTGTGTGTCTCTTTGTTTTGGGTGTCTTGTGTCTTATCACTCTGATTTGTAAGAAATAAAGTAGTATTATGCTACAATCTTTCAGCCAGAGCATAGTATATTATCTAACTTCTCTGTGAGAACATAAGAAATAGTAAAAGCTAAAGTAAAATAGAAGAGAGTGTTGGAGTGCTTAAGAGAGGAAGATTATTGTTACTGAATTGCAGCATTCAAACAAATTCAGGTGAACTAGAAAAGCAAGAAAAAAGTCTTTGTTCTAGCTGTGTCAGCCAGAGCATATGTGACAAACTAAAAGCTCTCTGAAGTATTTGCCTTTGATGTTGAAGAGTCTGAATCTTAACTTTCAAGTTAAAGTACTGAATGTATGCTTGATGGTGAGAACTTTGAAACCTAGAAATCTGAGCTGATGTCAGCTGTTAAATTACATATTTCTTGTTGACCTCAGAAAGTTTAATTAAACTCTATGGCAACAAATGACTTAGGCTATGTCTACACTTGCAGAGTTGTTGTGCTGTCAGTTTCAACGGTGATAGTGAACCGGTGAAAGAAAAGCTCTGGTTTGTGTACTCACTTGCTTCCACAGGCATCAGAGGTTGTTTACATTTGCAGCACTTCCATCATGGATGAGAGCAGTGCACTGAGGGCAACTTATCTCACAGTACAGCTCTCTCCATTTTGATGATGGGTGTTGTGGGAAATGGGGGGTGATCCCAGGGCATCCTGGGTCCCTGCACAGCCTCCTCTCCCCCAGCACTGGTCCGCTCCAGTAGCCAGGGGTGACAGTAAGGTGGTACGGGCCAGTACAGTGTACCGGTAAAAAGTGGCCGCCTGTACTGGCCCGTACCGCTGACTTTAAAGTGCTGCCACGGCAGAGCTTTAAAGGACCCTGCTTAAACAGCTGCCATGGCAGCGCTTTAACATCACTGCTCCTTTTGCACCCTCCTATCGTCGGTCTTGCTGGGTCCCTCCTGGCAGGGCTGCTGAAGGGGGGGTGCAAAAGGGACAGTGATGTTAAAGCACTGCTGTGGCAGCGCTTTAAGCAGTGTCCTTTAAAACACTACTGCGGCAAAAGGACCCTGCTTAAAGCACTGCCACAGCAGCGCTTTAACATCCCTGCCACTTTTGCCCCCCCCGGGCCACCAATGGGGGTGAGGGCAAAAGGAGCAGCTACCTTGGGGCCTGCGATTTTAAAGGGCCCAGGCTGGAGTCCCGGGCGGCGCAAGTGGGCTGGCTGGGAGATGCTCACCCCCCCACCCCACCCCTTCCACCCTAGGCCCCCATACCAGTAAGGGACACATTTTACTTTCACCCCTGCCAGTAGCTCAGCATTGCTCCAAGCAGGGGATTGTTTGCTCCATGGAGCAGGCATTGTCACCTGGCTGGATAAGTGAGCACTTGCCAAGAAAACAGGAAGGGGAGTTTCAAAGTTCCTGGGGCTTTACAGGGGAAGTGGGGGGATGTCTGTTTACCTGGCGTCAGAGCAGCAGAGCTGCTGGCCAGAGGTGTCACCTAGGCACTGTGGGGATATCTTCAGGAGGCTAAAAGCTGTGTAAACAGGAAGAACGTGTCTACACTTGCATATCACCAAAAGTATCACCAGTAATAGCTGTACACCTCTCGTTGAGGTGGTTTTCTTGTTGCGGTGAAACTTCTGAGTTTCACCCCAAAAAGTCATTGGCAAGTGTAGATGCTCCCACGGTTTTTGTGCAAAAAAGGGACTTTTTCCACTTTTAAATGGCAAGTGTAGACATTCCTTCAGAATATGTCATAGTTAGAGGTTTTATTAGAAGGAAGGTCATCATGAAGAATTCCAGCTAATAGAACAGAGATTCAGTGATACTTAAATAGTCTAAGCATGGTGATCAATTTTCATGTAAACAAAGGAACACATAATGCATGAATTTCTATTACTATAAACTATACGTAGTAAGATAATTTGTAATGAAAATCTTCATTTGTATTTCTAAAGATAATTTCACGAATTCATGTCTAAATACCAGGATTACACAGGAATTAAACATGATTGAAAGTTTAATTTTAAAAGACACGTATTACACAGTTAATTATTTTCATGACATTTTATCAGGGTCACACTGGAATCCTGAACTGTTTAGTTAGAGACATAACTCCCTCCCATGGACGGAGATCTTCCTGAAAGATTCAGCCTTGTTTTTATACCTTGTCATTTTATGAGGAGCTGAGTGCAAAAGACAGAAGTGTTTCTTGGTGTCAACTACAGGAGCGTCTCCTTTAGTTCAGTGCAAAAACTGAAAGCCTAATTTTTCATGCCTGTAAATCACTCTGACTTAGTATATACTGTGGAGTATTCATGCTGGTATCTGATTACCTCCAGTTGTGAATGTTACTGTAGAAAATACCAAGTCTTCATTCAATGTTGGCTCAAACAAACCCCACAGATCCAAACACCCCGAATTTTGGCAGTTTTCAGAATGTGGAGCTGGCCCTGAATAGCATGCTGATGCCAAATCTCAATAATTGGTCAAGCTAAAATCCCAGACTCATTAACATCCCACAAAGTAACGTTCTGTCCAGACTAATATGAAAGAAAGCATGCTAATAACTTAATATACTGAAAGGTTGTTTTAAAAGGTATCAGCTAAGAAGATACGTGCTCACTATTTCTCTAAAAAAGAAAAGGAGTACTTGTGGCACCTTAGAGACTAACAAATTTATTAGAGCATAAGCTTTCGTGAGCTACAGCTCACTTCATCGGATGCATTTGGTGGAAAAAACAGGAGATATTTATATACACACACACAGAGAACATGAAACAATGGGTTTATCATACACACTGTAAGGAGAGTGATCACTTAAGATAAGCCATCACCCACAGCAGGGGGGGGAAAGGAGGAAAACCTTCCATGGTGACAAGCAGGTAGGCTAATTCCAGCAGTTAACAAGAATATCAGAGGAACAGTGGGGGGTGGGGTGGGGGAGAGAGAAATACCATGGGGAAATAGTTTTACTTTGTGTAATGACTCATCCATTCCCAGTCTCTATTCAAGCCTAAGTTAATTGTATCCAGTTTGCAAATTAATTCCAATTCAGCAGTCTCTCGTTGGAGTCTGTTTTTGAAGCTTTTTTGTTGAAGTATAGCCACTCTTAGGTCTGTGATCGAGTGACCGGAGAGATTGAAGTGTTCTCCAACTCCCTGAAAAAGCACAAGAACAAATCCGCACAGACACACCCCTGGAGCCCCGACCTGGGGTATTCTATCTGCTACCCAAGATCCATAAACCTGGAAATCCTGGACGCCCCATCATCTCAGGCATTGGCACCCTGACAGCAGGATTGTCTGGCTATGTAGACTCCCTCCTCAGGCCCTTCGTTACCAGCACTCCCAGCTATCTTCGAGACACCACCGATTTCCTGAGGAAACTACAGTCCATTGGTGATCTTCCTAAAAACACCATCCTAGCCACTATGGATGTAGAAGCCCTCTACACCAACATTCCACACAAAGATGGACTACAAGCCGTCAGGAACAGTATCCCCGATACTGTCACGGCTAACCTGGTGGCAGAACTTTGTGACTTTGTCCAAACCCATAACTATTTCACATTTGGTGACAATGTATACCTTCAAATCAGCGGCACTGCGATGGGTACCCGCATGGCCCCACAGTATGCCAACATTTTTATGGCTGACTTAGAACAACGCTTCCTCAGCTCTCGTCCCCTAATGCCCCTACTCTACTTGCGCTACATTGATGACATCTTCATCATCTGGACCCATGGAAAAGAAGCTCTTGAGGAATTCCACCATGATTTCAACAATTTCCATCCCACCATCAACCTCAGCCTGGACCAGTCCACACAAGAGGTCCACTTCCTGGACACTACGGTGCTAATAAGCGATGGTCACATAAACACCACCCTATATCGGAAACCTACTGACCGCTATTCCTACCTACATGCCTCTAGCTTTCATCCAGATCATACCACTCGATCCATTGTCTACAGCCAAGCGCTACGATATAACCGCATTTGCTCCAACCCCTCAGACAGAGACAAACACCTACAAGATCTCTATCATGCATTCCTACAACTACAATACCCACCTGCTGAAGTGAAGAAACAGATTGACAGAGCCAGAAGAGTACCCAGAAGTCACCTACTACAGGACAGGCCAACAAAGAAAACAACAGAACGCCACTAGCCATCACCTTCAGCCCCCAACTAAAACCTCTCCAACGCATCATCAAGGATCTACAACCTATCCTGAAGGACGAGCCATCGCTCTCTCAGATCTTGGGAGATAGACCAGTCCTTGCTTACAGACAGCCCCCCAATCTGAAGCAAATACTCGCCAGCAACCACACACCACACAACAGAACCACTAATCCAGGAACCTATCCTTGCAACAAAGCCCGTTGCCAACTCTGTCCACATATCTATTCAGGGGATACCATCATAGGGCCTAATCACATCAGCCACACTATCAGAGGCTCGTTCACCTGCGCATCTACCAATGTGATATATGCCATCATGTGCCAGCAATGCCCCTCTGCCATGTACATTGGCCAAACTGGACAGTCTCTACGTAAAAGAATGAATGGACACAAATCAGACATCAAGAATTATAACATTCAAAAACCAGTTGGAGAACACTTCAATCTCTCCGGTCACTCGATCACAGACCTAAGAGTGGCTATACTTCAACAAAAAAGCTTCAAAAACAGACTCCAACGAGAGACTGCTGAATTGGAATTAATTTGCAAACTGGATACAATTAACTTAGGCTTGAATAGAGACTGGGAATGGATGAGTCATTACACAAAGTAAAACTATTTCCCCATGGTATTTCTCTCCCCCCCACCCCACCCCCCACTGTTCCTCTGATATTCTTGTTAACTGCTGGAATTAGCCTACCTGCTTGTCACCATGGAAGGTTTTCCTCCTTTCCCCCCCCTGCTGTGGGTGATGGCTTATCTTAAGTGATCACTCTCCTTACAGTGTGTATGATAAACCCATTGTTTCATGTTCTCTGTGTGTGTGTATATAAATCTCTCCTGTTTTTTCCACCAAATGCATCCGATGAAGTGAGCTGTAGCTCACGAAAGCTTATGCTCTAATAAATTTGTTAGTCTCTAAGGTGCCACAAGTACTCCTTTTCTTTTTGCGAATACAGACTAACATGGCTGCTACTCTGAAACCTGTCACTATTTCTCTAGATTCTCTCTGTAACCGAATTCATATTTTCTTCTTATTTATTTATTTTTTTTACATTTAGAGCTTGTGACATTAGGAAGAGTGGGCAAAACATTCTGAAAATAAAGGCGGGGGGGGCTGGGCAGCAGTTCCCGGCTGGCTGGAGCAGCCGCAGTTCCTGGCTGGCTGGAGCAGCTGCAGTCCACAACCCCGGGCAGCAGTTCTCAGCCAGCTGGCCAAAGCAGCTGTGGTCCGTGGCCCCAGGCAGCGGTCCCTTGCGAGATCATCCACTGTCCTGGGCAGTGGTCTCCAGCCAGTTGGCCGGATCGTCCATGGCCCTGGGCAGCAATCCCCTGCCAGACAGCTGGAGCAGCTGCAGTCTGTGGGCCCCCAGCTAGAGCTGCTGGCCCCAGGCACCCCTCCTCCAGCATTGCCCCACATGACATGCCCTCCAGCAGAACCCCCCCCACACACATACAGTGCCCCCTTCCATTTAAACACGGGTACTTTTAGTAAAAGTCATGGACAGGTCATGGGCCATGAATTTTTGTTTATTGCACGTGACCCTGTCCATGACTTTTACTAAAAATACCAGTGACTAAAGCATAGCCTTAAACATGGCCTAGTTTCATTTCTTATGTGCAAACAGAATATACTCCAAACCATAATAAAGATACTAGATATTTTAAAAGGGCCAATTTCCCAAATCTGAAAACAATCATTAGTAAAAACTAAATAGGAGGAAATGTTTAAACAAAAATGTGAGTGATAACTGGAAATTGATTAAGGGTGTTTTATTAGATTCCAAGGGAAAATAAAAACACAATTCAGCAATCATATAAGAAGTCATCTATTAAAAATGAATAGAATATTTTGGCTAAGAAGGGAAGTGAATATAGCAATTATTTTATATATATAAAGGCAAAGTTGATAGTGATGAGTAAATTGCCAATTCGGAAATGCAGATAATTGATAAGCTAAAGGCATCAATGAAAGTATATGGCCAGTAAGATTAAGGACAATGAATTATTTTAATATACTGGGAACTAATAAAATACTAATCTACTATAAAAATCCTGTAGGTCTGATACTAGATAAGGATGGTAAAATTGTCAATTATCATGCAGAAAAGGAACAAGAAGTCTATAAATATTTCTATTCTGTATTTGGAAAGAATCAGGATGGTATAATCAGATCATCCAGTGATTAAGAAATACTTTCTTTTCCATCAATAACAACAGGAGGATGCTAAACAGCAACTATTAAACATTTTAATATCATTAGAACCAGATAATGTACACACAAGCGTATTAAAAGAATATCATAGGCTGATATGGGACAGAATGTGTAAAAGATTAAAGGATGGTAGCATAATTAATAGTAGTCCACATAGATTTATGGAGAAATGGGTCTTTTCAAACAAACTTGATATTGTTTTTCAGTGAAATTCCAGTTTGATAAAGATAACTGTGTGACTATAATATACTTAGGCTTCTGTAAGGTATTTGACTTAGCCCTGCATGGGACTGGATGCAATGCATCCGAGGATGCTGAGGGAGTTGGCTGATGTGATTCCAGAGCCATTCGCCATTATCTTTGAAAACTCATGGCGATTGGGGAAGGTCCCAGATGATGGGAAAAAGCAAATATAGTGCCCATCTTTTAAAAAGGGAAGGAGGAGTATCCAGGGAACTACAGACCGGTCAGCCTCACCTCAGTCCCCAGAAAAATCATGGAGCAAGTCCTCAAGGAATCCATTTTGAAGCACTTGGAGGAGAGGAAGGTGATCAGGAAAAGTCAACATGGATTCACCAAGGGTAAGTCATGACTGACACACCTGATTGCCTTCTATGATGAGATAACTGGCTCTGTGGATATGGGGAAAGCGGTGGATGTGATATACCTTGACTTTAGCAAAGCTTTTGATACGGTCTCCCACTGTATTCCTGCCAGCAAGTTTAAGAAGTATGGCTTGGGTGAAAGGACTATAAGGTGGATAGACAGCTGGCTAGATAGTGAGGCTCAACAGATAGTGATCAATGGCTCGATGTCTGGTTGGCAGCCATTATCAAGTGGAATGTCCCGGGATCGGTCCTCGAGCTGGTTTTGTTTAACATCTTCATTAATGATCTGGATGATGGGATGAATTGCACCCTCAGCAAGTTTGCGGATGACACTGTGCTGCGGGGAGAGGTAGATACTCTGGAGGGTAGAGATAGGGTCCAAAGTAACCTAGACAAATTGGAGGATTGGGCCAAAAGAAATCTGATGAGGTTCAACAAGGACAAGTGCAGAGTCCTGCACTTAGGATGGAAGTATCCCATGCACTGTTACAGGCTGGGGACCAACTGGCTAAGTGGCAGTTCTGCAGAAAAGGACCTGGAGATTACAGTGGATGAGAAGCTGGATATGAGTCAACAGTGTCCCCTTGTTGCCAAGAAGTCTAATGGCATATTGGGCAGCATTAGTAGGAGTATTGCCAGCAAATCGAGGGAAGTGATTATTCCCCTCTATTCGGCACTGGTGAGGCCACATCTGGAGTATTGCATCTAGTTTTGGGTCCCTCCTACAGAAAGGATGTAGGCAAATTGGAGAGAGTCTAGCGGAGGGCAACAAAAATGATTAAGGGGAGAAGTCAGCAAACCAGTAAAGTGCTTGAAACCACTATTGCTTATTGCTAAAAGCAGCCAAGTCAGCAGGCTGTAAATTGGCCATGCTGCAGCCTCAACTTGACCAAGGCACGAGGGGAGGGAGTTTTTGGTGCCACAGAAAGGGCAGCTTAACCCTGTGTCCTTCCTGATAAGAATTGTGTTGAAGTCGCTGATACATGCATCTTAAAAGAGCAGGATGTTTCCTAAGAAATGTGTCTAAGAGGATCTCAAGGCTGCAAACCCGGGGAAAAACCCACACCTGGTTAATCAATAATCAGAAGGAACCTCTTGCTTGACCATTGGAACTGCTTGCTTAACAAGTTTTCTTTAAGGGACATGTCATTCTATTACTAATGTACAAATAAGGGGGGAAAGTTTGAGGTAGTTGGACTCTTCTAGACTCTCCCTCTGGATACATCTTGCAGTCCCTGGCAGCAGATGGGCTGCTGCTGTGCCACTCGAGAGCCACACTCAGCTTTGGTAATTATCAAGGGTTGGGGGTGTTTTACTAACCTGTTGCAGACGTGTGTAAGTGCTTGAGACTAAGTAAAGTGCAGCTTTAAGTGAAAGCACCCTTGTGTTGTCCTATTTGTGCCAGCCATCTATCAGTCAGATGGCCGTGTCTCCCCTGATTTATTTCCTGACACCACCTCTCATAGAGTAAAAGTTACCAAGAGCTTTGGGTTGAAAGAACCCCAGGTAACAAGGGGGCTGGGGCACATGACTTACGAGGAGAGGCTTAGGGAACTGGACTTATTTAGTCTGTGGACGAAAGAGTGAGGGGGGATTTGATAGCAGCCTTCAAATACCTGAAAGGGGGATTTCAAAGAGGATGGAGCTAGGCTGTTCTCAGTGGTGACAGATGACAGAATAAGGAGCAATGGTCTCAAGTTTCAGTGGGGGAGGTCTAGGTTGGATATTAGAAAAAACTATTTGACTAGGAGGGTAGTGAAGCACTGGAATGGGTTACCTAGTGAGGTGGTGGAATCTCCATCCTTAATGGTTTTTAAGGCCCAGCTTGAGAAAGCCTTGGCTGGGATGATTTAGTTGCGGTTGATCATGCTTTGAGCAGGGGGTTGGACTAGATGATCTCCTGAGGTCTCTTCCAACCCTGATCTTCTATGATTCTATGCCATTGATTTGTTTTTAGAGTTAACACCATATATAATCAATATAAATCAATATATTAAATCGATTAAAAACTGGCTGACCACTACACTAGCAATATGTGTTTTAATGAATCTAAATGCCAGGTAATATATTTAGGAACAAAGAGTGTAGGTCATTCAAGATGGGATACAGTATCCTGGAAAAGGAGTTTAGGGTCATGGTAGATAACCATCTGAATATGAGCTCTCTGTGCAGTGCTGTAGCTGAAGAGGGCGTGCAATCCTTGGATGCATAAGCAAGAAATATCAAATAGTAGTAAGGAAGTTTGTATCACCTCTGTATGTGGCATTAGTGACACCACCGTTGGAATACTGGGTCTTGTTTCAGTGTCCACACTTCAAAATGGATGTTGAAAAATTGGAAAAGGTTGGAAAAGCGCAATAAGAATGATTTGAGATCGAGAAAACTTGCCTTATAATGTGAGACATTAGAAACTCAATCTATTTAGTTTAAGATTAAGTAAAAACTTGATCACAGCCTGCAAATACCTATGAGAGGAAGAAATTTCTGATAGTAAATGGCTCTTTAATGTAGCAGAAAAAGGCATAATGAGATCCAGTGGTTGGGGATGAAGCTAGTCAAATTCAGACTATAAGTTGGTGCAGATTGTTAACAATGAGCATAATTAAGCATTGGAACAGTTTACCAGGGATGTGGTGGATTCTCCATCACTTTCAGTCTTTAAGATGGTCTGTCTTTCTAAAAGATGCTTGCGCTCAAACAGCAGCTGTCACACTGATGCAGAAATTATTGGATGATCTACTGACCTGTGTTATGCAGGAGGTCAGACTAGATGATCATAATGGTCTCTTCTGGGCTTAAAATCTATGAAAGGTGCCAAACTGGCAGCCCTGGAGACTGAAAGCCTCTATTTACCAGCACAACAGATAGAATATGAAAAGCAGCAGGGCAAGCTTTCCCACTACCATGCTTCAAATTCCTACTGCAGGGACAACCTCTACAGGAGAGATGGTGATTTATTATCAACATCCATTTAGTCCTTGGCCATTCTCTTGAGGTGTCACCTCATACAATGTGGTTTTATTTGTAAAAATCACTAGGAATCAGACAGAGGACCAATTCATTTAGCTACCAGCTGGTAATGACTATTTACTACTGCCAAACAGGGCTCGATAAATCAGTGACCTAAAATGAAAGGCTCCATATTCCATTATCGTGAAATGCAGTCCTCTCACTAGCCACCCACACACCTTCATGAGCAATGGAAAAGGTCCTTCTCCTGCCGGCAGGAAATTTGAACCTTATCTGCTAGCTGACCTTTCTCCACAGGACTGCTCTGAGACCAATGACAGTAGCTCTTCAATCCCAATTTCAGTTTCTGTTGTGTGCCACTTTCCCCATTCTGGTTCCCAGCCTGAGGAAGGCAACAGGAAGCGGTAGAAGGGAGAGGCAAGTTATGATGAGAGAGTGCAGGTTATAGAATTGGTGAGGTACCCACAAGAGGGTAAGCTTTCTCAGA
Source organism: Dermochelys coriacea (assembly GCF_009764565.3). Lineage (NCBI taxonomy): Eukaryota > Metazoa > Chordata > Testudines > Dermochelyidae > Dermochelys > Dermochelys coriacea. Next base: position 69,482,694 of record NC_050071.1, read on the forward strand.
CGTCTCAGTCTCAGGCCTGCAGTTAGGTTTCCTCCCTGCCACAACATCCCCTTCAATGTTATCGTCCAGCCTCTAGGTATTAACCAGTTGTTCGGTGGTATTAATCTTAATGTTAGTTAGTGTACAGTGTTAAAGCATTTAATTGGGTTGGGCTGAGAGCTAACATACAAAGGTCCTGAGCAACAGGACATGTAGGAAATGCAATAAGTGTCTTTATCTATGCAAGTACTTATAAGGCCTTCATTACTGTGGTATATGCATACCCCACACCCACACACATAAAAGAGTGCCCATGACCTGTAGGTTTTCCTTAGCAAATATTACCAGGATAACACAAAATCACTTTTGAAGATTTCAGTTTATTAGAGGAACCTGTAGTGTCGCTCATGGTAGAGATGAGACGAGACTCATTAATTAATACAGAGGGTCTTGTTTACTCGGAGTATGGACAGACCCATAGTTCTTTCTGACTCTTATTAATTTCCTGACTAATAAAACACAACCTATGCTGCCTAGAATCGCACCCCAAACTCTTCAGCAGAAGTCCTGGCCTGGACTGAGCAGACATAGAAGGAAGAGTTGACTACACTGCAGAACCACAACCATAAGTTTACTGTAGCGTCCCTTTTTTGAAAAATTTACAGAAAGATTTCTGAATTATTTACTATATGTCATAGATTTGATTAAGAATTTCCCTAGCAGGCAGTCATATAACTTTTACTGAGCCTACAGAAACAGGGCTTAGTGGGAATCAGCTTTTGCTGAACACTGATTTTGTGAGAAATATGTATTGAATCTTTTCTATAATTAAGTGTCCTCTACATATTACTGTTAAAGAAACACCTAATGAGGCATTGGGTATCTTCAGGATTTCATTGCCTTCCAAGACTGCTGTTATATGAGCTTTTTCATTTTCATTACTGGATTCACTCTGTATCATAAACCTGAAAAGCCTGAGAAAAAGCTTGTTAGCAAATGTTTTATGGCAGCCCAACTGTATTTTGTGGTTTTGCTAGGTAGGCACTGGCCACAGCGTTAATGCTTCCCCATAGCTGTGTAACAGCCGAATAGATGACATAACTTTTTTTTTATTATGGCACTTGTAAAATAATAGCTAAAAAGCCAAATCTCATTTCTGGATAGTGGAAAAAAATAAGCTGCTGCATGAGCTGGTCTTATTTCAAAATCAGGCTGCACATGAATGACGCTAAGAAAACACCCCGTTAATACTAAGTCAGGTTTTGGTGGCGCTAATACACGCGGAAGAGCTAGCAGACTGCAAAATCTGCAGGGTTATCTATGAAGAAACCATCAGCTGGATAACAAACTTTGCCCGCAGAAGTGTACAAACACTATATCATCATAATCACCAGAAGCTACATTGTACAAAGATATATAAGAGCCTAAGGCTGAAAGCAGAATTGTAGCAAATGGTATGTACATAGGTATAAGGTCCTGCACCCAGTGCATCTTCCAAAGAAGACTGCAAAAGTCGATATGCAACCATGCTGTATTTCAGATTGGCCCATCATCATTAGACTGAAAGGGTGAAATTCACCCCATATAGAGAGATAGAAGGAGGCTTATGAGACAATTAAAAATCTCACTTAATAGGCTTTGTGTTGGCTTTCTACACCGGAATAAATTTTACACAGAGTGTATGTCAACCAAGTTTGTCACAACCTATCAGCTATTCATACCTACGGGGGTGTTCAGGACACAGATATGGTTGAACATTTTTACGTCATCCTTTCTTCTGTGTTTCAAGCAATGTATTTCTGCTCAGTTACCAGCTACTAGGATCGAGCTATATTTGTAAGGTTGTTTTGTAACTTCTCAGACTGTTCCCCAATGGTGAGATATCTAGGTTGAAATTTTTCCACCATTGAAATCAATGATAAAAACTCCCACTGATTTCATTGGAGCCAGAATTTCACCTCCAGGAGTTGCCCTCTATTCCATTTAATGATTTTCATTGTACCATGGTGTTCCGCTCTTTGGAGTCTGTCATTCAATACTTAGCTTAAAAAAAGATCTTGCTTGTGCCTTCTTTTGTTGGATGAGAGGAAATGGGATACTTGAACTACTGAATAAAGCTGAATTTGGATTTCAGATTATAGTGTTGCCCTGGGGTTTATCAGGGCAGGAGTAATGTGACATGTTAGCTCTGGAACAATTTTAGTGTATGTGTCAAGTGGGAGGCTGTTAAAACTAAATACACCACACCTCTTCAATACCTCCTATATATCCTTCCTCTGCTGCCACAGATAAGCGTGACTCCTGTCCATCTTCAGTTTTATGAGTGGAAAGTGTATTTTCTGCTATCTGTGGTGTCCCATTTGTTTTCTCTTGTTATAGGATGTCTTGGGGCTATGCCTCTTTATAGTCTCAGGAATGACAGTCGTCAGCAGCCACCATGAGCCAGTAGAGTTAAAGAAAAAGTAAAGTAAAAGATTTAATTCCCTAAAAGAAGCTTAATCATGCAATTGGAGAGAATAGGGTGCTAAGGGGGAAAACAACACAACACACTGAGTGACAGGGAAGAGAAATTACAATACACAAGAGGCTTTTTTTTTTTAGCAAAGCAACATTTTAAAATTAAACCGGTTAATGAGAATGTCAAAGTAATTGTTCTGTATGTATGAGTACCCAAACACAATTCATGTGCAAAAGTCATAGCTGTCAATCAGTGTGACTAAAACACTAACAAATATCATGTCTAATCTTTATGCACTACAGCTAGGTCAAGAGCTTGGGCACAAATGGGTGGTTTGGCAAGTGCTGGATTTCCAGCCCACAACTGATGTCTTAATTCTTCATGCAGACTATGTCTGAAAGATAATTAATTTTCAGTGTGTCAGCTCTTACCAAAGCTACCACGGATTCTGAGAATGAAGGAAGAACAGAGAGAGGAAAGAGGGGAGGAAAATTCATGACTGTTCCAAATATGCAAAAGGTGCTGATTTTAAACTGGACATCCACAGAGGAAAAAGTTTAAATCGAGAATAATTAAAGATGGCATTTTGGGGTTATATCTGGGGAGTGTCTGTTCTAACCAAAATTAAATTAAATTAAAGCTGAAAGAAGCAGCTGCACATGAAGCCCTAACCGCAGTGTGGATTTAAGTGTGCTACAAGGTTTCTGCCTCAGAGTAAAATAAATACAGTTTCTGCTCAGAACCGGAAAGCAATCTTTCTTGTTGTGTATTCCTTCACTATATTTTAAGAAAAGAGATTCATGTTTCCTCTTGAGAAACCTCTAGAATGATGAAAAAAAATCAAAAGTCCTTTGGCAAAAATGGAAGGACACTGCAGAAAATATATATACAATGTTTAATTGGGGAGAATGAATATTTTCCCTCCACACTAAAAGATCCTTCTGATCAAAGTTGCTTCTTTTGACTCATAGAGCAGTTTATTCAAAATATTTACATTAGCTAATCCACTAGACTGGCTTATTTTGAAACAGCATCCTAGTTCAAACTGTCACTAAGTTTGCACAGCACCTAGGTACAAAGGGATGCTGGCCTGACCTTCATTTATTGGAAATCTGATAGCCAGTTTGTTCACAAGTATTATCTTCTTCAGCTAGGTTTCAGAGTAGAAGCCGTGTTAGTCTGTATTCGCAAAAAGAAAAGGAGTACTTGTGGCACCTTAGAGACTAACAAATTTATTAGAGCATAAGCTTTCGTGAGCTACAGCTCACTTCATCGGATGCATTTGAATGCATCCAATGAAGTGAGCTGTAGCTCACGAAAGCTTATGCTCTAATAAATTTGTTAGTCTCTAAGGTGCCACAAGTACTCCTTTTCTTCTTCAGCTAGTCACTCTGAAATGAGTGACACATCTTTAAACCAGGTATTATCACTTATCAGATATCTTCACTTCTTGCCAGGCAGAGGGAAGGAGTGGGGAGAGGGTTGAAACTAATCTGGAACTGGAAGCAAATGAGAAATCTTGCTGCAGAAATAATAGCAGAAGAAGCACCATTGTTTCTCTGGTTACATCTAGATGCTCCAGTACCTGAAATGTCACATTCCTTCGTGCTGCCATTTGATCCTTATTTAAAAGGTAAAATGAAAACCATGTTTCTGTGATGTTTCAACATTGATTGCTGGAAGATCATCCTTTTTGAACAGCAATGTATAAATTTAACCATTCATGATATTCCTCTTTGGCCTTTAGTTATGTAATTTTTTTCACCAGGAAAATTCTAATGGCAGCCTGAATCCAAAAAAGGTAATAATTTAGAATTATAAGGCCAATTATGAAGTTCTTATTCAGTTTTCACTGAGACCCTTTCAGGAAAAGCTCTCTCCGATACTTTTCTCAGAGTAGGAATTTAAAGATTTGTCCATCATGCTTTCATATGAGGATCTGAGTGTGTCAGGGTTCCCTCCACACTCTGAACTCTAGGGTACAGATGTGGGGACCCGCATGAAAGACCCCCTACGCTTATTTCTACAAGCTTAGGTTAAAACTTCTCCAAGGCACAAATTCTTTGCCCTTGAAGGGTACGCTGCCACCACCAAGTGATTTAACAAAGAATCAGGGAAAGGACCACCTGGAGTTCCTATTCTCCCAAAATATCCCCCCAAACCCTTACACCGCCTTTCCTGGGGATGCTTGAGAATAATATCCTAACAATTGGTTACAAAGTGATCACAGACCTAAACCCCTGGGTCTTAGGACAATAGAGAAATCAGTCAGGTTCTTAAAAGAAGGATTTTTTTTAAAGGTAAAAATCGCCTCTGTAAAATCAGGATGGAAAATAGCTTTACAGGGTAACAAAAGATTCAAAAACACAGCAGAACTTCCTGTAGGCTTAGTTTTAAAGTTAAAAAAACAGGAATAAACCTCCTTCCAGCAAAGGAAAAATTCACAAGCGAAACAAAAGATAATCTAACATGCCTTGCCTGGCTTTTACTTACAATTTTTGCAATATGAGAGACTTTTAGGATGGTTTATAGGAGAAGGAGTTTTCTGACCTGATGCTTCTCTGCTTCCCAAGAGAACACACAAAACAAAGCCTCCTCCCACCCTCCAAAAATTGAAAGTATCTTCTTTCCACATTGGTCCTTTTAGTCAGATGCCAACCAGGTTATTTGAGCTTCTTAACCCCTTACAGGTAAGGAGGAATTCTAGGCTATCCTTAGCTGAATGGTTATGACAGAGTGCTTTACAAATAACCTAATAATATATTACAGGTAGGTCAGCTGAGATGCTCAGAGGTTATATGACTTGTCCAAGGTTATACAGCTGCTTGGTGGAGAATCCAGGAAGAGAAAGCAGGAGTAATGACTCAGTCTCCTGCTCTGTCCATTAGACAACACTTCTTCTGATCAGCTGTTTATCTTACATAGGTTTGGTCAAAAATTTTATGTCAGAACTGATTTTGGTTAGAAAATTGTGTTTTGGCCAATGAAATTTTCTGCTGGAGTGTCTGCCTGATGTAGAGAATTATGACTTTACATTGAACAAAGAAAACCCCCAAAATTTTAGTTTTGGGGTTTATAACACAAAGTTGGAATTCTGCTGAAAATGAATTATTTTGTTTAATTTTTGTTAAACTGTCCCCATTTTCCAACCAGATCTAATCTTACCTTTTTCAGAATAAGAGGCATACACTGTGCACTTTATTAATTGCCTGATCACATGATAACAAAACTATAGTATGTGCACTTCCTCCTTCTCTCTCTTTGGGCTGTCAGTCTCCCTTTCTTCTCCTTTACACTTTATCTCTGTGTGGTTTCAACTGCTCACAAGGATTCAACTATCATCTCCATGCTGTGCTGATGTCTCACAAATCTGCTTCTGCACATCTAATCTGCCCTGCTACTAGTCCTGCATCTCTTACTGCTCCATCCTCAAAGGCCCATCATTTGCTCAAGCCTAACATGACAAAATCTGACCTCATCATTTCCTCTCCTAAACTCTCTTCTCTTTCTCCTGTTAGTGTTGACAGAACTACTCTTCTCCATTATTAGGATGTCACCAAATCCTGCTAATTCTTTCTCCACAAAACATTGAAAATCTGACTCTCCTTTAATGTTCTTATATCTACAACTGTTGTTTAGCATGGATGGATAGAGTTTACGCCAAATATTCTTTCCCATATGCTCATTAGTGGTTTGTTTCAAACATCTACCCTTAGCAGTCTCTTCAGCTCAACCTAACTTCTAATGTCCTCCATCCTCTGCTTTTCCCTTCTTTCTCTCTTCTACACTCAATATCCCTTTTATGTCCATTCCTTCAATGTCTCCCTCCCTCCCTTCCTTTTGTTTTTCCATTCAGCCAATCACCCCAGCCCGACAAAACTCCATCAATAATAGAAATGAATAAAACTTCCCCCACCTGAAAAAAACATAGAATTAACTAAACATTTGCCAACCATCACATTCTTTCAGGGCCGGTGCAACCACTAGGCAAACTAGATGGTCGCCTAGGGCGCCAAGTGGTTGGGGGTGGCCAAAAGCGTGCTCCGGGGAGGTGGTGGAGCGGAGGTGAGCTGGGGCAGAGGGGCACCAGAAGGACCACCTGCAGCAAGTAACGGGGGGGAGGAAGGGGTGTGGCACACAGGGGACCCGCTCCCCGCCCCAGCTCACCTCTGCTCCACCTCCTCCTCTGAGCTCGCCGCCCCACTCTGCTTATCTCACTCCCAGGCTTGCGTGCCAAACAGCTGATTGGCGCCGCAAGCCTGTGAGGTGGGAGAAGTGGAGATGTACTCAGGGAGGAGGCAGAGCAGAGGTGAGCTGGGGCGGGGAGTTGCTGCCCGGCTCCCGAGGGGAGAGGGGGCGGCGGGGAGCTGCAAGGTGGAAGTTTTGCCTAGGGCGCAAAACATCCTTGCACCAGCCCTGCATTCTCTTGTATATTTAAATTATAAGCTCTTCAAGGCAAAAGTGGTTTCTCACTCTGTCTGTACAGTGCCTAGCACAATGAGGCCCTGATCCATAGATTCAAAGATACTAAGGTCAGAAGGGACCATTCTGATCATCTAGTCCGACCTCCTGCACAGCGCAGGCCACAGAATCTCACCCACCCACTCCTATGAAAAACCTCACCTATGTCTGAGCTATTGAAGTCCTCAAATCATGGTTTAAAGACTTCAAGGAGCAGAGAAGCCTCTCTCAAGTCACCCATGCCCCATGCTACAGAGGAAGGCGAAAAACCTCCAGGGCCTCTCCAATCTGCCCTGGAGGAAAATTCCTTCCCGATCCCAAATATGGCGATCAGCTAAACCCTGAACATATGGGCAAGATTCATCAGCCAGATACTACAGAAAATTCTTTCCTGGGTAACTCTGATCCCATCCATCTAATATCCCATCTCAGGGGATTAGGCCTATTTACCCTGAATATTTAAAGATCAATTACTTACCAAAATCACATTATCCCATCATACCATCTCCTCCATAAACTTATCGAGTAGAATCTTAAAACCAGATAGATCTTTTGCCCCCAGTGCTTCCCTTGGAAGACTATTCCAAAACTTCACTCTGATGGTTAGAAACCTTCGTCTAATTTCAAATCTAAACTTCCTGGTGGCCAGTTTATACCCATTTGTTCTTGTGTCCACATTGGTGCTGAGCTTAAATGATTCCTCTCCCCCTCCCTCTCCTGTATTTATCCCTCTGATATATTTATAGAGAGCAGTCATATCTCCCCTCAACCTTCTTTTAGTTAGGCTAAACAAGCCAAGCTCCTTAAGTCTCCTTTCATAAGACAAGTTTTCCATTCCTCGGATCATCCTAGTAGCCCTTCTCTGTACCTGCTCCAGTTTGAATTCATCCTTTTTAAACATGGGAGACCAGAACTGCACACAGTATTCTAGGTGAGGTCTCACCAGTGCCTTGTATAATGTACTAAAACCTCCTTATCCCTACTGGAAATGCCTCTCCTGATGCATCCCAAGACCGCATTAGCTTTTTTCACAGCCATATCACATTGGCAGCTCATAGTCATCCTATGATCAACCAATACTTCAAGGTCCTTCTCCTCTTCCGTTACTTCTAATTGATGCGTCCCCAACTTATAACTAAAATTCTTGTTATTAATCCCTAAATGCATAACCTTACACTTCTCACTATTAAATTTCATCCTATTACTATTACTCCAGTTTACAAGGTCATCCAGATCCTCCTGTATAATATCCCGATCCTTCTCTGAATTGGCAATACCTCCCAGCTTTGTATCATCTGCAAACTTTATTAGCACACTCCCACTTTTTGTGCCAAGGTCAGTAATAAAAAGATTAAATAAGATTGGTCCCAAAACCGGTCCCTGAGGAACTCCACTGGTAACCTCCCTCCAACCTGACAGTTCGCCTTTCAGTAGGACCCGTTGCAGTCTCCCCTTTAACCAATTCCTTAGCCACCTTTTGATGTTCATATTGATCCCCATCTTCTCCAATTTAACTAATAATTCCCCATGTGGTACGGTATCAAATGCATTACTTAAATCTAGGTAAATTAGATCCACTGCATTTCCTTTATCTAAAAAATCTGTTACTTTTTCAAAAAAGGAGTTTAGGTTGGTTTGGCACGATCTACCTTTTGTAAAACCATGTTGTATTTTGTCCCATTTACCATTGACTTCAATGTCCTTAACTAATTTCTCCTTCAAAATTTTTTCCAGGACCTTGCATACTACAGATGTCAAACTAACTGGCCTGCAGTTACCCGATCACTTTTTTTTCCTTTCTTAAAAATAGGAACTATATTAGCAATTCTCCAATCATTCGGTACTACTCCTGAGTTTACAGATTCATTAAAAATTCTTGCTAATGGGCTTGCAATTTCGGGTGCCAATTCCTTTAATATTCTTGGATGAAGATTATCTGGGCCCCCCGATTTAGTCCCATTAAGCTGTTTGAGTTTCGCTTCTACCTCAGATATGGTAATATCTACCTCCATATCCTCATTCCCATTTGTCATGCTACCATTATCCCTAAGATCCTCTTTAGCCTTATTAAAGACTGAGGTAAAGTATTTGTTTAGATATTGGGCCATGCCTAGATTATCTTTAACCTCCACTCCAACCTCAGTGTTTAGCGGCCCCACTTTCTGTTACAATACAACTGACTTACAATACAACATTCATTCACAGAATACAAAGAATGAGCATGTTGTTTGATTGAATCAGAGTATCTAGGCACGTATCAGCAATTCAAGCACACCTTTACCATCTGTAACAATCAGGATTCTTGAAAGTTCATGCATGCTATTTTTTCCTCCATTATATTCACCATTTTGTAGGCAAATGCATTAGAATGGGGAAACAAGGTCTACTGAGCACTAGAAGACAAGAACTCCTGAGTTGTGATCCTGGCTCTCCCACTGATTTGTTATGTGGCATTCAACAAGTCACTTAGCCTTGAATTATCCATCCTTAAAATGGAAATAAGAAAACTAAGTCATGGAGGCGTTGTGAGATTGAATTAATTGTTTGTGTAGCACTTTCAAAATAAAAACTGCTCTTTGTATAACTCTAAGGCCTTGTCTACATATGGAGTTATTCAGGAACAACTATATACCCCAAAGTTGATTAAGATAAACAGGAACAAGTCACTCTCATTCCAGAATAAGAGTGTATCCATATGTAGTTATTCAGGAACATCTGCTCCTAAATAATTCCATGAATAGACAAGCCACAAGTTTCTTTAAAATGAATTGTATGCTGTCTAGAATTGCACACTATGACATTTTGAGTGCTTGGATGTAGGGAGTGACCGGAGACTGTTGGATCTGACCATACTTTGCCATCATGTCCAGATTATACTGTCTCTCCTTCTCTAGGGCTTCTTTGTCTTTCAGCTCCATGCCTTGTCAGTGTGCATCTTTCTGCTGCTGCCTTTCTGCTTCCCTCTCCTGTGCTCTCATGTCTGCTTGCCACTTTTGGTGTTCACTCTCCTTGTCTCTCCGTTCTTTCTTCAGCCTGGCCAGCTCTGGCTTTATAGATGTTTCACTAGTCCTCATGTTTGTACTTTACTGTTTCTATTTCCTTTATCTGAAATAAGCAAACAAAAAACAGTAACGTTTCTTTGACTATTCCCAGCCACCACAGCTGAGACTCACTTAAAACTGTTACCCTAGTATATAAAGGGTAAATCTCATTTAAAACAGCATATGGTGTATAAATCTTGCTGACAATGCCACAATGACATGTCGGGATGCAATCCAGACCACTTAGGGGTTGTCACCCCTGCCCTGCAGCCTTGAGTGCCTCACAATGCTTCACTGTTGTGGATCCAAACCTGGGCTCCTCACAAATAGTCAAACAGCATGCAGGTCAAACCCTGAATGTCTGTATATAGGCACAGTCCTGGTCCAGCAATTTTGACCCCAGCAGCCAGTCAGCCATACTCTGGTATCCAGCAGCCTTGGTTACCACATTCAGGATGACCCAGATACACTCCCAGTTCTGGATTCCCTGCATCAAACTGCGTATTCTGTACTGCACTGTCCAACCCTCTCCTGGAGAGTTCAGATAATAAAGGTCCTTTGTCCTTGTAAGAGAACAATACACAACAACTTGCCACCTTAAATGGAGTTTACCCACACTGGCTTAATTTTCATTAAAGAACAAAAAAAGTATTTAACTACAAAGAGAGATTTTAAGTGAGCAGTGTACAGATATTAAGGCATTAAATTCAGAAATGGATATAAGAGAAATAAAGATAAAACAATTCCAAGTACTGAACTTACTTGGACTGAACTTGGTTTAAGGTGACGTTCTTATCACAGGTTGCTGGTATCATTTCTGACCAACGGTCAAGTCAGAATCTGCCCCCAAAGTCCATAGGCTGTTTCTTTTGTTGTCTTAGATGGAAAAGAGAGATGATTAAGGAGATACCACTTAGAGTGTTTTTGCCCCTCACTTTTTAAGTTCAGTCACCCTTTAAAATGTGTTTTCCTGAGAGTGAGCCTTAGATGAAGTTCTTTCCAGCTGAGATCGAGGAGACATAGAATCTGGTGGGGGAAAGGTTTCATACTGTTATTTGCTAAGATCAGATCTGTTTGTTCCTGGCCCCCTTCCTTGCCAAAGAATGGCCACTCAGCTTTGATGACATCGGCTGGGCATCAGCTTGGCCTTTGCCTTGGAGAAATAGGTATATCCACTTACCAGACTTGCCTAGTAAACACACTTCAGTCATATTTCAGCTTATGTTTATAAGTTTACTTATAATATTGCTACATACATTTCACCACTATATTATTGACCAGTGAGTTATTAGTTTTCAAATGATACTTTACAATGCATATCTTGTACAAAGATTACAATAGTGTGTAGGGGTAAGTATAGCAGTGTATTTTGTCATACACCGCAGAACTGACTATGATGCTTGTTAAAGGAAACTGCTATACTTCTCAGTTTTATAAGTATATATGACTGTAAGATAAATCTATATTTATTAATTAATTTGTTATTTGAACCACAAACACATTCCTAGTAATACTAGAAAGTCATATGCAGACCAAATAACATCTGGACATGCACCCATATTGTTTGCCAAACCACCTAGTGCTTACAGGATGCAATCTTGCTCTGTCATGTCAGTGTAAATCCACTAAATTTGGTGGAATTGACTGGGGTGTAACTAAGAACAGAATTTAGTCCTCTTCCTTAACTAATTAATCCTCCCAACAATTTTGTGTGGCAGATAATTATATAGGCTGTTTCTGACTACTGAACACTTCTATTCAAAATATTTGTGTCATCTATCTTTAAATTTATTGTTATTATTAACTATTTATATTATTATTAACTATTTATTTAATAGTTCTTTTCCTTGGGGGATGGGTCAGTGGGATTATTAGGATGTTATTTTGATTAAATAATTCCAAAATTTATTCATTACTTGTGTTTTTTAATTTGAATGAGAGGACAGTCGCTCATATGTCACCAGCTTCGTTGATGGGATGAGGCTGTTTTAGCTATGTCTGTTGACCTGTTGGGTATTCAGAGAGATAGGAGTCATGAACAGCTCTTCACCCGGGGTCTTCTGCAGATGAATAACTGCAGACTTGAATATTAATTTCCTCATGTGATATTTTGTGCAGTCATCTGAACTAGAATGTCATGAACATCAGACATTTAATATTACCCTTCCAGTTTCCATAGTCATTGTAGAATCCTGGTATGAATACAGTAAAGGGTGCCTTCATTATTATACTGAATTGACCACAAAATCCATTATTCTAGATACACCAGAAGAAGGAAACTGAGACTAAAGTTTAATGAAAGAGTAATTAAGTAACTACTTGATTTTTCATGAATGCTCTCTGTCAGAGTTAATACAAAGCTCAAGTGAACCTTTATACAGATAGAGAGGAAGGAGGACATTGCCATCTTCTAAGAGTTCAATTTTGCAACAGGTTTCCTAGGATGCTGCAGTAGTGGCTGAATCAAATCTGTAACAGACTTTGTTTGGCTTGTATCAGCTTTAGTAGTTCTCAGAATAGACTTCTGAGCTATTTCAATTTAAATGAGATAAGTGAACAAGAGGTATAAATGAAACATGAACAAGCTACCTACCTAGCCATTATCACTAAGCAGGTTATGGTGGAAGCATGGTAGGGGCAAGAAGGCAACATTCCAACATGTTATTTGAGCCATCAGATCAGGATTGTAGTGGCCCGAGACTCACCTGGCGGCACCTCCTGCTGGTCATCCAGTGAATTAGCTCACCAGCCTCTGGAGCGCCCTCTGTCAGCCCGTGTCTCGCCTGTCGCTGGCCCCCCCATGTCCCTCTTGGACTCTGGTGCCCCTTTCCCTTGGATCCTGCCCCCTGGCAGTACCCCCACAGTCTTGGGGTCTCCCACCCCGGGGAACCCCCTATCCCCGGGTTAAAAACTGTCCCAAGGCACAAATTCCACCTTGTCTTTGAACAGTATGCTGCCACCACCAAGTAATTTAGACAAAGAATCAGGGAAAGGACCACTTGGAGTCCTATTCCCGCAAAATATTCCCCCAAGTCCTATAGTCCCTTTCCTGGGGAAGACTTGAGAATAATATCCTTACCAATTGGTACAGGTGAACACGGACCCAAACCCTTGGATCTTAAGAACAATGAAAAAAATCAATCAGAAGAATTTTATTTAAAGAAAAGGTAAAAGAATCATCTCTGTAAAGTCAGGATGGTAAATACTTTACAGAATAACAACAGATTCAAAAACACAGAGGAACCCCCTCTAGCTTTAGTTTCAAAGTTAGAGAGAGAGAGAGAGAGAGAGAGAGAGAGAGAAACAGATATAAACCTCCCTCCAGCAAAGGGAAAATTCTCAAGTTGAAAACAAAAGGTAATCTAACGCGCCTTGCCTTATTTACTTATTCTTTTTGTAATATCAGAGACCTGTACAGGATGGTTTATAGGAGAAGGAGTTTTTTGACCTGATGCTTCTCTGCTTTCCCCAGAGAACACACACACGAAGAGCACAAACAAAGCCTCTCCCCCCGCAGATTTGAAAGTATCTTTTGTCCCCATTGGTTCTTTTGGTCAGGTGCCAACCAGGTTATTTGAGCTTCTTAACCCCTTACAGGTAAGGAGGAATTCTAGGCTACCCTTAGCTGTACGGTTATGACACAGTCTTTTTATAAGGGCCAGCTGAGGTCTGTTTGGGGCATGGCCCCAGCTCTGCCTACTTCCCCAATCAGCCCTGGGAGCTACTTGCCCCCCAGCCACAGCCCTCTCCTGGGCTGTTTTCAGCCCCTCCGGGCAGAAGCAGGTGACCAGCCCGTTACAAGGATGTTAAAGTGTCCTCATCTGAAACTTGGGCCCACAGTATGCTCATCTTATAGAGAGATGATCTTTTGCAGGTGAGACAGGAACATTCTTATTTGCACTGACATCTGGTACCATAGGGACTGTGTTACTCAGTAGTAGCTGCTGCTGTACCCTGAACAAAAGAAATTCATGTAACAGAATGGATTTTTTTTTGCATCAATGTTTTGAATTTTAAGAGCTTTTGCATGCTAGAAACTTTCTTTAGTTAACCGCACTATGGATTTAAGGGTGGATTCTCTGCTGCACTTAGTTGAGCACAGACCGGAGGATGGGGCGGAGGAATACTAGGGAACTGTTTACACTGTTTGTTCTCTTCCTACGCTCTGTCCTAGAAAAGGCTCAAGAAGCTCCAAGTCTATTGTACCAGCAGACAGCAGTTCCTAAGGGACAGTCCGCTAGCTGCCACATCCCTTCCCTGTCATCTCCTTTTGCTGTAGGAGGATGAAGTGGGCTAGAGGATGTCACAGTCTGTCTTTCTTTTTTCAATTAATGTTTGTGTAGGAATTTAGTTAGCATAATAATTATACTTGAAGTAGGGATCTGTATCTTGAAAGTACAGCATAATATGGCTTAGATTAATGTCCCCTTTACATTTCACAATAATACTTCCTGCATATGTGGTGAGGTGGGTATGATTACTCACCTATTTATGTCTGATTGTACCAATAGCATGCAGTAGAATGTAGGCCATACAATGATTAATTTTAGGTTGATGAAACACTGCCTTACTGCATCTGTTTTGCATATAAAAATGTCTCCACAGTGCCTGTTTTGTGATCTGGCCTCCTCCCATACAGCACTGTATGCCCAAGGTTACCATCACTTTGCCAGAGGGGTTGGAATACTTGCAGTGTGGTAACAAATCATCAATGTTAATGATGGCCCACTGGGAGTGCAGTAACAAATCATTTACATTAATGGATTACCCTGTGCTACATGAGCAAATCTTTACATTAAATGACTCCATTTTTCTTGAAATTTTTTTTTAAAAAATGCGGACAAAATGGAGCCAGGGTGCTTAATATCATTCAGGATGGAATTTGTGTAGGCTAAAGTAACATGACAAATAAATTAGAGGGGCATGCTTTGATGTGGTAATCTAATCTGAACAATGGCTCTTCATGATATGAAGTCTCTAGTTGAAAATTCTGCAGGGTAGCTTTATTGGGAAGTGGATGGTAGGGGATAGTTTCCAATTGTAAGCAACTTGGCATTCATTGGACAGTCTTCTGCCAGAGGAGAAACAAATGTCTGCTGTCAAATCATACAGAAATGAAAGGAAACAAACATAAGATACAAAGACTTTTTGGCATCTATCACTCTTTTAAAAAAAATCATCCCTTCTTTTCTCTTTGCTATATAGTGCATATTTGTTTCATTATATGACCTGGAACTATTTTGGCCAGAGCTATTCTTTATTAGGAACTTTTAGGAAAGTTTTAGAAAAACCTGTTAGTTTCCTTGTCTCCGGACTCCTTGTTGTTTTTTAGAAAAGTTGTTTCCTTCAATTGTCAATTCTTTTCAAATAGCTCTGAAAATTTCTTTCACATCTAGCTCATGGCCAACGAAAGAATCACAGTGAATGATTTCAAAAGGTATTTCTTTCTGTCTTTCTCCTGTGTCTTTACTCCAGTAAAGCAATTTAAGCACATGCTGAAGTCCATCCCTTTGAAGCAAAACACTTATGCAGGTGCTTAACTTCAGACATGTGTTTTCCTGAAAAGAATGTACTGCTGAAGTGTGTGTGGGTTGGGGAGTGGGAAGGGGATTAGTAGCTGAATATTTTTACATCTGAAGGCTAGAAATAACACTAGGAAATATTCAGTAAGGACCATCATCCATGGGTTAGTAAGTGGATTAGATGACACTGAGTGTATAAGATGTAATACAATCTACAGAAAATGGAAGTTTACATAGTACAGTTTTTTCCTCCTCAGAATGATGATGTGGGAAGAAAACTGCAGGAACACATGACAAATTGTATAGATCTGGTTGAATAATAAGTGATTTAAAATATTTTCATAAATAGAAGCAAAATTTTTGCTTCACTCCTATTTGTGGGATCATATGTTTCATATTTAGATGCTGCTACATATATGTGTAAATGTCCAAAATTATCATGAGTTTTAGCATGCATGAAAAATTCATACCAGAAATGCATTGTTTGTTATTTGGTAGGGAGCAGAAACAAATATTGTGGAATTTAGCTGACCAGTCACATATAACTAATTACAAATACCAAATAGCCAATGCTTAATTTATGCCAGGTCTTGCCAGGCTAGGCTTAGCAGTTCATAGCCCCAGCATCTCTGCACTTACTGCATCAGTTATGAATGTAAAAAATACCTTGAGTCCTGGCATCTAATTGCTTGAGGACATGGCATCTCTTTCATTACAAATTAAACACTGCAAATAGCTGAAGAGTATTGTTGGGGGTCTGTTCCTGCATTCTCATTGACTTCCATGGTAGTATTCCTATTGATTCAGAGGGTGCAGATCAAATCCTTGGTGAACAAAGGAGAATCTGAAATTCTTCACATAAACTAGTTGATGACTGCTTGGGAATAACAAACAAAATGTAATATTCACAGAAATTGGGATTTGTTTGTGAATGGAAAATAACTGAGGTTACAACAAATAGTATTCATGATTATTTGCAAATAATAATTTGACCAGCTCTAATCACATCACCATACCAATACCTTCTGTTCATATTCAGTAAATGAACTCCTTCAGCTTGATACTTTCTTCAGCTCCATCATGGATTCACTTTCACGACCTAATTAATATACATACTTAACGCTGTCCACAATATTGAATGCATGTGTGTTTGTGCATGAAAAGTACCACATATACGTGTGTATATATCAGGTAGCTGGAGCTAAAGGTGCTCACTCAGGGTTCACATAGAAGTGGTAGTTTGCTTACACAAAAATGAAGTTTTGCATACACAATGAACTCAAACATTGCAGATACAATTAAGGAGGCCGACTGAAAATGTTTCTCTTATTGTAAGCACCAGCTAATGAATAGAAATGATTTATTGTTTAAATAACAGAAGTGAGATTTTCACAGGGTTTGATTCCCCGATTCCAGTAGTAAAAGTGGCAAAGTCACAGTTATCCAGGAGTGAACAGTATTTCCAGTCCATGATTATTTCACAAATGATGACCATGACCAAGGACTAATTGACTCTGAAAATAATTTAGTGGGAAACCATTACCATAATTGTTCTGGACATAATGTAGCAGTTCCATATAATTGATAGAGACAGATAATTTCTGCATAATTTCTCAGCTTTTATATTGGAAGATTAAATACTGAAAGAAATATAGATGTGACACAAGTATATCTCTCTAACAAATGTTTCAGACTTGTACATCTTTTTATTACTTTGCCAAGCTTCTGCCAAGCATTTACTCAAATCTCATCTGTGCAACTGTGTGAAAATATATGTACTATTTCTTTCAATCTGTTACAGTAAGCCAGGCAGTAGATACTTGGGAGAAAGAGAATGTTCTCAGGTTGCTTTTCTTATTCCAATAAACTTCACTGTTCAGTGTTAGAAGAAAGTGACTGTAATTCTTTACCATTGTCATATGACATATATCAAAACTCAAACATGAAACACTGATAATGGCAAATGACTGCTGTTTTTGCTGGGATTCCCTGGGCAGCCCATCTAAACACGGTGCCCCAGGATTCATGAGTATTTATTGTTCATTTTAATACTGAGTTGCCTATTCCAGGCTCTAGGTTTCTTACAAACCTAATATTCACATTAAAAAGGTTTCTTCTCCCTACAGGAGGCTTCTTTACCTTTCTGAGGGAGGACATCAGGGTCCTGATACTGTATGGATTGAAAGCAAGGCACACAGGATCAGCCACAGGTATTCAAGGCTCAGTCAGGTGCATGGTAAAAATTAGTTTATGGAAATTTGAGAATAATGCTTTAGCTATGCACCATAAATTACTGTCAATATTAGAAATACTGGGGTGACCTGCTGCCTCCTTGCTATTGTATTGTCCCTATTTCATCAAGAAGGATAGAATGCACTAAATACAAGTTTCTAAAGGCTTGTTTTTGTTGTTATATAATGTGGCAGGAGTTCTACGATAGGAGGTATCTATTGAAATGGTCCTCTTTGTAAAATCACTATGGATATTTATTCCATTTTAACAGGGGTTTTTCAAATGATAATTAGATAAGGCGGCCAGAACTATAGTGACCCATTGGCAGCATGACCTACTCACATGGCCATAACTTAGATTGTCAGTGAGTTAGCTATGTGCAATATCACGTCTGTAGCTTAATAATGAAAAAGTCAGCCAAACAATAAGAACCCATGATTGATCATCTGTGATCTTTTCACTGTCACCTTGAAATTAATCATGATTATTCATGGTACAATTGACTTAATGCAGGGCATACAGTGTCAGATTAAGTCATTACCAGCCGATGTGACAGTTACTAACGTTAATTATCAGCTTTACAACAATAAGCAGAAATTACACAAATGCAATTTTACATCCATATATTTATTTGTTTGCATCCCTGCCCTTATTAGCGGTGACTTACCTAGTACATTTTTACTTGTCATTCACCTGTTCAGACAGGCTACAAAACAGTACACATCCAGTTTCTCCAAGGGCTCATCATTATTCTGTCTATAAAATCATGAAGCCATTGAATTCTGACACTTGCGTAGTTAACTATGTGAACAATGAAAATACAATTTCCTAATATAGGAAAATAAATGATGACCCTTTATTTCAGTGTTTGTGCCAGACCATTGCACCTTACTGTAAAACAGACAAACTGTAAAAGCTAGTGGATCATGTAATTAGAGCTGAAAAAACTGAACATACCTAAATGCCCTTGTTCAGTTGAATAGTTCAGCAATGAAGACAATATAGGTAATAATTGTGCTGAATGCAGTGAATTCTATGTAGTGCTAAAACAAATGATTCAAATAACAAGGGTTGTGAGAAACATTTTAACACAGTATATGAGCTGCTAAATTCACAGAAAATAGCCTTAAGAACTAGTAAATTATAAAACTAATGCAAAGCTTTAGAAGCTATTATGCAGAACCATAGCTCAGTATACTACCTATTGTTTCATCCTAAAAAAAGATCTTTGTAGCCAAGAATCATTGACTGTTGCCACAAAATCATCCTATGAGAAGAACTGTATATTAACTGGATTGCAATGCAGATAACCATGCCAAATTATTAGAATGCATCCCATGAAGTGAGCTGTAGCTCACGAAAGCTTATGCTCAAATAAATTTGTTAATCTCTAAGGTGCCACAAGTCCTCCTTTTCTTTTTGCAGATACAGACTAACATGGCTGCTACTCTGAAACCTAGAATACTTGAGGTGTTTAGTAGGATTCCATATTCAGTGATCAATGTTGGACATTTAACACAACAAATTGCAAATATGTTTCCTGGCTTTTACCAAATAAATAAATAAATAAAT
This sequence comes from Dermochelys coriacea, assembly GCF_009764565.3. Taxonomy (NCBI): domain Eukaryota; kingdom Metazoa; phylum Chordata; order Testudines; family Dermochelyidae; genus Dermochelys; species Dermochelys coriacea. The sequence continues at coordinate 69,501,959 of NC_050071.1, forward strand.
AAATAAATTTTTAAAAATGCATCCAGTTATCTGCAGGAAGAAGGAAATACTCTTCTTTTCATGTTTTGCATCTATGATCAAGATCTTCCCAGGGAAATGCGAACATGCAATATTTATCCTCTCTACACTACATGTTGTTTTGAGATTTTGAATAATGTGTACAATATATATAAACTACACAGGCTTTTGAAACTTGAATGAAGTTGTGAGCAGCACAAACCACCTGCTGGTCTTCATTAACAGTAGCTGATGGAAATACAAAAGCACCTTTTACTCTCCTTTTGGGGCAAGTGAATGAAGCCATCCAAGATTGTTAGCTGTCACATACTGTAAAGTTCTCTCCTTCCCAAAATGACTATCTTCTAGAGCTGAAACAAGATTGGGATCTTAAATTCTGAGGAATTCAGATTCATGTGAGGTTTCTGGATCTAAATGGGTCCCAATGGTTTTAATTTCAAAACAGATTGCATATGGGAGGAGGTCTATTTCCAAGTTCTGGTGTAGAGGTAGTCACCATTTCTTGAGAATGGCCATTATTACAAGAGGTCAGAACAATAGGGCATAAATCTCACTTAAAACATCTTATCTCATATGACTGCAATTTTCATATTTTGTCTTCATCAAATATGAATGCAATCCTTAGTCCTGGTTTGGCATCATACTCGAACCTTAGCCTAACCCAATCCATATCCAATCTGACTCATTGGCCAATCCTGTCTTCTCTATATATGTCTAACTGTTTCCAAAGGGTATATTCATCTGGCCTCTAGTTCCTACCACAATACAAATTATGACTACAAATAATAAAAATAGGACTGAGCCACAATCTGGCATACTTTGAAATTATTTGAAACTCCTGGGGAATGCCCTTATGACTCAATTAAAAACAACGAGGAGTCCTTGTGGCACCTTACAGACTAACAAATTTATTTGGGCATAAGCTTTTTTGGGCTACAATCCACTTCATCAGATGCATGGATTGGAAAATACAGGAGCAGGTATAAATATATGAAGAGATGGGAGTTGCCTTACCAAGTGTGAGGTTAGTCTAACGAGACAATTCAATTGACAGCAGAATACTAAGGGAGGAAAAATTACTTTTGAAGTGGTAATCAGAGTGTCCCATTTCAGGCAGTTGACTAGAAGGTGTGAGGTAACAGTAGGGGGAAATTAGTATTGGGGAAATTAGGTTTAGGTTTTATAATGACCCAACCACTCCCAGTCTTTATTCAGGCCTAATCTGATGGTGCCCAGTTTGCAAATTAATTCCAGTTCTGCTGTTTCACATTGGAGTCAGTTTTTGAAGGTTTTTTTGTTGAAAAATTGCCACTTTTAGTTCTGTTATTGAGTGACCAGGGAGATTGAAGTGTTCTCTTACTAGTTTTTGAATGTTATAATTCCTGATGTCAGATTTGTGTCCATTTATTCTTTTGCATAGAGACTGACCAATTTGATTCAAGTATATCTTTTATGAGAAAAGGATCTAGTGAACATTTTAATGGAAACTACAAACAAATTACATCTTGTAACTGTCTTCTGTGGAACTTAATACTGAACCACACTCAGCTTGAGTTGACACTAGTGCACGGTTTGCACTGGATTTATTTTTCTTGGTGAATAACATTAGTGCAGGATCCTAGCAGGGAAAAGTCTACTGGAGGAAATTACAGGGTTAGAAAGCAACTGAAATCTTTTCTTCAGGTGAGCCAGGGGAAGCCAATCTACACTGGCCAGTAAGGATTTATAGGCAGAGCGGCGAAGGGGATGTACTGACTCAGTGCATTCTTTCACCAGCCTCTGTTAAGGCAGACACAGCTACTAATGAGAACAATGGAAAAACTCCCATTGTCTTAGAGGGAGGTGGATCGGGTTCCTGTTGGTCTCTGGAAGAAAATTAAAGCTACTTTTCTTTTTGATGAATCCTCCCTAGAGTTCAAAGGGTCATGCTGGGGCAGAAAGGTTTAATTAGCACTACTTTGTACCACCACTAGCACATCCGGTCCATTGCTTTATGCTTGCTGGAACAGGGCTAGTACTGTGAGCAGGAGTAGAAAAGAAAGCCTAGATCTGTGCTTTGCTGAAGAAAGAAGGAAGCAAACAAGGGACCAGCATATTGACTTGTAATTCAGATAATAAAGAAAGTAATGGCTCTCTACTTCATAGAACAGACAAAATTTAGCATAACAAGACAAGATTGGTTTTGGAGAATGGAGAGTAAATTATATATATAAGCATTGACCTGAACCCTCTCCAACTTCATTGAGTTTAAGCCCAGAAGAAATAGCAACTGCAAAATGGGAATTATCTTTTCAAATCTGTCCCTAAGACTCCTGCTTTGAAATCAGATGCTCACATTAAAAATCGGTGGCATTTATTCCAATATGTAGCTTCAGGCACGAAATTGCACCCACAAAACTGAACAAGACTTTTCATTATCTGGACCTTTATGTTTCAAAGCTTCCAAGAGAGCGTTAGAGTGGAGAATAGAAAATAATCAAAACTAAAAAGTACTTTAGTGTCAGTTTGCATATGCATTTGCTGAAGAACAGACTTTCATGTTTTTTGTTTTGATTACCTTATTTATGTGCTTTGTCTCATTTCTTGAGCTTTCTAGAATTGCTTCTGGAGCACAAGCAGGCAAAGTATTTTTTTTTCTAGTTTCCTGATAATGGCCATGATTTAAGTAACTGGAATGAAACTGCTCACATTCAAAATATATAATGGACAGAATATATAGCTAATAGCCAATATCATCTGTCAGAATTATTCCTTTGCAGAGCATATGTAAGTTGTCAAGTTGTTGAAGCACTGAAACTAGTAATAACATTTGAAGCATAAAAATTATAACATCCAGCCTTTCATTTCCAATCTGATTTTATGAAGGAGGAGTCTATCACTATCATTAAATCATGTTAGATCATAATCTTTAGGTCTAATTCAATTCAAATTTGTGTGCATTAAGACAGACAACTTCAGAAGTCAGACACTTTCTGTGTACATGGTAAGTGTTTAGTGAACTAACAATATTAATATTAATAGAGAAGATCATCTTCAGCAGCACAACTAATTGGGAAATTTATGATCCAGTGGCACTTAGACACATGATGATAGGCACCTCAGAAATACCTCAGCCAGACAAACAAATATTAGGGGGCCAGATCCTGATTCAGCTACACTGGTGTAAATCCACAGTCATTTTATTTACATAAAATGACAACATTTTACATTTTATTGTAAATGACATACACTGTTGTCACTGAGATCCATAAAACCTCCTTCTGATGGGGCTCACTGTCACTGTGCCTCAGTGGGTCACAGCTGAGAATACCAAATTTAGGACAAACTGATGAGAAATGGGACAGACTCACCTCCAAACTGGTGGTTATTCTATCACTAGATTATACCAAGCCAGTAATGAAATTGAGCTTCTGTCTTACCACACAGGTCAACAAAAAATGAAAACTGCAACCTCCTTAGGCATTCCAGCCCTTGGCTCACCACCCAGCGACTGGACTTCATGATGAATGGTTACTGAACACCAGTTTCACCAGATATAGGGTCCTTCCAGTCCCAAAGGATCAGCCAGTTAGCCAGGTCAATGTATGATCCAGCGCTTACCCAATAAATACGCTCACGCCAATCCTTTAGTAACTAAAAACTAAAGGTTTAATAAGAAAAGAAAAGAAGAGAGATATTAATGGTTAATAGCTCATATACATAGATATGATTTTTCAATGTTCACAGATCAAAATCATATCAGTGATGGAATAAACTGCTAGCTTGCAAAAGTCTCTCTGAAAATTACCCTAGCATATCAGGGGTCATGAATCCTTGTTCAAATCTTCCTTGTTAGAAATACAGTCCAGAGAAATGAAGCAGGATATGAAGACCAGGAGTCAAATGTTTCAGGGGTCTTTTATATCCTCGGTCATGTGCATGAAATGTTACTGTCTCAAACAAAGCTCACAGCTTCTGTTTGTGGAAAATTACTGGCCCAAGATGAATTCCAGGATCACCTGAGCATATCACATGTCCTTACATGCTTTGATGACTCACAGGGGTGGCCATTGGCCCCCGGAATCTGAGGGGTCCGCAGGAAGAAGTATCTGGGCAGGACAAGTTTCTTCTATGGCTCATTGTGAAAGTTAAATTTCCCTAATGGGCCATCAAAGACATGGGTAGCTATCTGGCTTTGATGTAAATCTTATCTGGTGGGTGTTACCCAGGAATACAACGCGTATAGAAGATGCAAGTCCATGGCCAATATTCATAAGCTTATGTACAAAGATGATACATGCACATACACAGGATAATCATACTGAGCATATCATAATTTTCCCATTAACACCTTACATGACATACTTTGTACAAGATTTGTTGCAATTGTATAGCAGTGGTAATAGTAATGATAATAATCACCATATTCAATCATACAGCATCATACTCATTCAACATGCAAACTAGCTGTATCATTTATCTGTTGTATGTTTCTCCTATAATCAGTTCCTAATGGAAGAATGACCTGCTATTTATTCCAGTTTAGGTGAATATTGTCAAATAGTCTGTCTGATTTCATCAATTAGCTTTAGATAGCTAGAATGAAATACATAAATAGGTACAAACCTTATTACTTGCTAGCAGGTTGCCATCTATGTGGACAAGGCAATCAATTAGTGCCTGCAGTGCCTGTGCTCATTTTTGGCAAGCTCTTACTTTTAAATAAGGTGATATTATTTAGCCTTATCATTTTAACAAGGGAGAACAGCCTATGATCAATAAAAGGAGAGTTTAACCTTATTCATTTATTCCTTACTCATAAAATATAGTGTACAACTTTTCAACCTTTTTGTAACACTGCTCCAAGGGATGGTGAAAATGGAAAGAAGTAAAACACTGTAAAAATGGTAGTGAGGTTATTTATTGTCACAAGAATATATTATTGCCCATGCCTCTTTAAAAGTGGTGAAAGGCTACAAATAGCAGTGTCTGGGAGCAGGTCATTTTCTTTATACAGATGTTATGCTACTAACAATCTATCATCAGCCTATGATTGAACGCATCCTAGTACAATGTACAGCTGCCCACATGCAAATATAACATCTTTTAGATGGCAGAAAGTAACACTGAAATTAATGTTCCTTTTGTAATTACCTATCAGTTAAATATGTTTATGGAAATTTTTTTGGCAAAAATCCAGCATAGAATTGGAGACAGAGGGTTTGAGAAGTGCAGATTGCCTTGTGCAGGTTTTCTGCCCTGGGGTGAATTTCATCCCCAAATGATCAAAATAAAGAATGAGTGTGTGCACTTGTGTATGCTTGTGTGTGGTTTTTTTTAAAAAACAAAAATGACTTGGTTCTAGAGGTTTTAATCAAATTATTGAATTAAGTGGAGGAAGTTGAATTACACAGGGCTAGACCCAGGTAGCTTTGCAGAATGTTATGTACCTCCAAATATGTGTGTGTCTGCTGACTGCAAACAGACCAAAATATACATCCTCTTATTATTTGTATGTGAGCATCAGTACTGCTGTGTTTTCTGGTGTCATTTCCAGAATGACAGTTTTCAGCTGACCTCCCTTTCCAGGCAAGAGGTTATATCCAGAGAAACTGTAGCTTGATAGTGAGTAGAATGTCACTCAAAGGGCAGTGCTGCTGTTAAATCATAGTTGGACTCATGTCAGGATCCACAAGAGGGGTTAATGTTGCATATCAATGCCAAACACTTTCTAACTGTTTTCTTTTTTCCTTTAATCTAAAATCATAGAATCATCTATTTCATTTACATTTATTTTCAGCTCAATGAACACAAAACTTTTTTTTTCTTTTTGAAGGGTTATTGCTGAAAGATACTAAAGAAAATGTAAATCTTCTGCTGTCTATTGTTTAAGCTTTCTGGAATATAAGCGCAGAAGCAATTGTTACTCAGGATTGTTGTGCTGGAAATCTAAACTTTACAGCAGTTGTAGTATTTATTTTAGCTAATGAAAGTTGACACAATTTATGGGGAATTATTTAGTAGGGAATAAGATCTGTATGGCTCCTCTGTATACCTACACTTGTCAGTTCTTCTTAGAACTGGTCTCATTTCAAAACCTGTTAAATATAATCAGAGTTTTCTATACTAAGTGATTAAGGATGGATGAATCTGTTCCAGAAAGTAAGCCTCTCAAAGCTTTTCCCAACCTTTGAACCAAGCCAAACCTAAATATTTTTTGCAGTGTAGTTAAATCTCTTCTCCTTTCTACCAGTGTGGCTTTATATTTCTCTTTCCCTTCTCACTGAAGCCCTCCAATAGCCTTTTAACTATACTGGCTTCCCCAAAAATCTCTAAAAGATCCATGGATAATTTTATTAAAGTGCCCATAGGCTGGTCTAAACACAGTTTCTGTACTGCTAACTACATGGTTTAGAAACTGATATAGTTAAAGCAGTATAACCATATAATGTGGAGGCAGTTATGCCAGTATAAAGGTGTTATACCAATGTAGCTTATTATGGAAATTAAGACCAGCTATAAATGACTTTCATTGATTTTGAAAAATTTACCCCCTAGTTATTTCACTCCAACCAATAATCCTCCAATAAGCCCTTGTTCTTTTCCTCAGCCTTTTTCCTTCCAATGTATTAGTTGAAACAATAGTAAAGAATAAAATTGTCAGATACATAGAAGAATATAAATTGTTGTGCAAAAGTCAACATGGTTTCTGTAAAGAGAGATCATGTCTTACTAATCTATTAGAGTTCTTTGAGGGGGTCAACAAACATGTGGACCTGGGGGATCCAGTGGACACAGTGTACTTAGATTTCCAGAAAACCTTTGACAAGGTCCCTCACCAAAGACTCTTACGTAAATTAAGTTGTCATGGGATACAAGGGAAAATCCTTTTATGGACTGAGAACTGGTTAAAAGACAGGGAACAAAGGTTAGGAATAAATGGTGAATTTTCAGAATAGAGAGAGGTAACTAGTTCCCCAAGGGTCAGTCCTAGGACCAATCCTATTCAACCTATTCATAAATGATCTGGAGAAAGGGGTAAACAGTGAGGTGGCAAAGTTTGCAGACTATACTAAACTGCTCAAGATAGTTAAGACCAAAGCGGACTGTGAAGAACTTCAAAAAAGATCTCAGAAAACTAACTGATTAGGCAACAAAATGGCAAATGAAATTTAATGTGGATAAATATAAAGTAATGCACATTGGGAAACAAATAACCCCAACTATACATACAATAGGCTGGGGGGGGGGGCTAATTTATCTACAGCTAATCAGGAAAAAGATCTTGGAGTCATCATGGATAGTTCTCTGAAGATGTCCACACAGTGTGCAGTGACAGTCAAAAAAAGCAAACGGGATGTTAGGAATCATTAAAAAAGGGAGAGAGAATAAGACGGAGAATATCTTAGTGACCTTATATAAATCTATGGTACGCCCACATTTTGAATACTGCGTACAGATGTGGTCCCCTCATCTCAAAAAAGATATAGTGGCATTAGAAAAGGTTCAGAAAAGGGCAACTAAAATGATTAGGGGTTTGGAATGGGTCCCGTATGAGGAGAGATTAAAGAGGCTAGGACTTTTCAGCTTGGGAAAGAGGAGACTAAGGGGGGATATGATAGAGGTATATAAAATCATGAGTGGTGTGGAGAAAGTGAATAAGGAAAAGTTATTTACTTGTTCCCATAATATAAGAACTAGGGGCCACCAAATGAAATTAATGAGTAGCAGGTTTAAAACAAATAAAAGGAAATTCTTCTTCATACAGTCCACAGTCAACCTGTAGAACTCCTTGCCTGAGGAGGTTGTGAAGGCTAGGACTATAACAGGGTTTAAAAGAGAATTGGACAAATTCATGGAGGTTAAGTCCATTAATGGCTATTAGCCAAGATGGATAAGGAATGGGTCCCTAGCCTCCATTTGTCAGAGGGTGGAGATGGATGGCAGGAGAGAGATCACTAGATCATTACCTGTTAGGTTCAGTCCCTCTGGGGCACCTGACATTGGCCACTGTCGGTAGACAGGATACTGGGCTGGATGGACCTTTGGTCTGACCCAGTATGGCCATTCTTATGTTCTTATATTCCTATTCCCTCAAATCCCTTGCCTTTGAAGTTATTATTACAAGACCAAAAACTTCATTGGCCTCTTTGCTGGTTTCCAGTTGCTACAATATTAAAGTATTGCTCACTGGGCACAGAATGACGTGTGAAATCTGAAGTTAATGGCAACAATATATTCAGTGGTAAGGTTGCAAGAAGGGCAGCTATTTTACAGCATGGAATGAGAGTTCTAGGATCAATAGAGAAGCCTACTGAAATGTTTTGAACTGAGGATAGAGAAGTGGAGCCAAGAAGTTACTGGAAGATTTAAAGTCGAAAAGGATGAAGGATTTAAAAGGTTTTGATAAGCTTTAGATATGCATCTGAGCTTGTGACTGTTTATCCAAACAAAAATTTCATTTTTTCCAACTTTCCTATCCAATATACATAAAGAATATAATATCAGCATTTAATTAGTACTTTCCATCTAAGAGTCTCAAAACACTTTATAAGCATTATTGAGTTAAGGGTCACAAATTCCTGAGAGGTAGGAGAGTGTTGCTATCCTAATTTTACAGATGGGGAAACTGGGGCCATGCAATCATTCAGGAACACAGCCAGAAAAATAACCAGCTCCACTGACACTCCCTACTCCTGTAGTTTTCCCATCTAGAACAAGTTTCCTCTCCACATGATGGAGTGGTGTGCTCAGAAGATTTCACTTCAAAGAATTTTGGATGTTTGCTTTGCTCTTCACTGAGAGAACCTCAGGTGAGTTATGCAGATTTTGCTGAACCAGGGACAGAATAAATGATTAGCAGAAGCATACTGTAATGGCCATATTTAATTTATGCCACTTATTTTTTTCAACTGTTGTCCTTTCTTTAGTTTCTCTTTGCTATTTTCCATTTGAAGTACATTAGTTACTATGGAAACAATGAGCCTCGCGAACCAGCTGAGCGGCAGCGAACCAGCGGAGCAGCGGGGACAGCAGAGCAGCTCACAGCAGGAGTTTGCCTGGGACTGGTAAGTATCCGAGTGTGTGTGTTTGCTTGCTGAGGAAGTATCCGAGCGTGTGTTTGCTGGGAGGGCAGGGAGAGAGCCTGAGTGAGTGTCTGATTGGCTGCTAGCCTGCAGGGGGCGGGCATTAGGGTGTCTGTGTGTTTGCGTCAGGGAAGCCTGGCTGTTTGAAAATAGCCAGAGCCTCGCGAACCAGCTGAGCAGCGGGGACAGCAGAGCAGCTCACAGCAGGAGTTTGCCTGGGAGTTCGCCTGGAGTGAGCCCAGTGAGGCTTACATCTTGCCAACGTCTCTGAGGAAGCTCATAGTAGGTAGGTGATATGGAAGGGGGGGGTTCAGCTATTGTGACCTGCACTGGATGTGCCATGTTTGTCTTTCTTCCACAGGACAGAAGCGACTTTGTCTGTACGAAGTGCAAGCTGGTCTCCATATTGGAAGAGAAGATTGAAGGTCTGGAGCAACAGGTAACGACCCTGCGTTGTATACGACAGACTGAGGATTTTCTGGACCAAACTCAGGATAGCCTTCTAGGGGCACAAAGCTCTAAAGATATAGAGCAGGTTGCACAGAGGAGCCAAGAGGCCAGTGAAGAAGCTTGGCAACATGTGACCTCCAGAAGAGGTAAGCGGAATGTCCGGGTTCCAGTAACACAGACACAGGTAACTAACCGCTTTCATGTTCTCTCCACAGGTACCAATGCGGAGAGTGGACCAGATGATATGTCTGGGGGGAGAAAGCGGAAGGAGACTCCGCTGGTTGGGAGGCATGAGATGTGATGTCCTGAGGTTGGGGGTTCCATGACCACCACTCCCAAGAGGAGAAGGCGGGTGGTGGTGGTCGGGGACTCTCTCCTCCGGGGGACTGAGTCATCTATCTGCCGCCCTGACCGGGAAAACCGAGAAGTCTGCTGCTTGCCAGGGGCTAAGATTCGTGATGTGACGGAGAGACTGCCGAGACTATCAAGCCCTCGGATCGCTACCCCTTCCTGCTTCTCCACGTGGGCACCAATGATACTGCCAAGAATGACCTTGAGCGGATCACTGCGGACTACGTGGCTCTGGGAAGAAGGATAAAGGAGTTGGAGGCGCAAGTGGTGTTCTCGTCCATCCTCCCCGTGGAAGGAAAAGGCCTGGGTAGGGACCGTCGAATCGTGGAGGTCAACGAATGGCTACGCAGGTGGTGTCGGAGAGAAGGCTTTGGATTCTTTGACCATGGGATGGTGTTCCATGAAGGAGGAGTGCTGGGCAGAGACGGGCTCCATCTTACGAAGAGAGGGAAGAACATCTTTGCCAGCAGGCTGGCTAACCTAGTGAGGAGGGCTTTAAACTAGGTTCACCGGGGGAAGGAGACCAAAGCCCTGAGGTAAGTGGGAAAGCGGGATACCGGGTGGAAGCACAGGCAGGAATGTCTGAGAGGGGAGGGCTCCTGCCTCATACTGGGAATGAGGGGCGATCAACAGGTTATCTCAAGTGCTTATATACAAATGCACAAAGCCTTGGAAACAAGCAGGGAGAACTGGAGGTCCTGGTGATGTCAAGGAATTATGACGTGATTGGAATAACAGAGACTTGGTGGGATAACTCACATGACTGGAGTACAGTCATGGATGGTTATAAACTGTTCAGGAAGGACAGGCAGGGCAGAAAAGGTGGGGGAGTAGCACTGTATGTAAGGGAGCAGTATGACTGCTCAGAGCTCCGGTACGAAACTGTGGAAAAACCTGAGTGTCTCTGGATTAAGTTTAGAAGTGTGTGCAACAAGAGTGATGTCATGGTGGGAGTCTGCTATAGACCACCGGACCAGGGGGATGAGGTGGATGAGGCTTTCTTCCGGCAACTCACGGAAGCTACTAGATCGCATGCCCTGATTCTCATGGGTGACTTTAATTTTCCTGATATCTGCTGGGAGAGCAATACAGCGGTGCATAGACAATCCAGGAAGTTTTTGGAAAGCGTAGGGGACAATTTCCTGGTGCAAGTGCTAGGGGAGCCAACTAGGGGGAGCGCTTTTCTTGACCTGCTGCTCACAAACCGGGTAGAATTAGTGGGGGAAGCAAAAGTGGATGGGAATCTGGGAGGCAGTGACCATGAGTTGGTTGAGTTCAGGATCCTGACGCAGGGAAGAAAGGTAAGCAGCAGGATACGGACCCTGGACTTCAGGAAAGCAGACTTTGACTCCCTCAGGGAACAGATGGCCAGGATCCCCTGGGGGACTAACATGAAAGGGAAGGGAGTCCAGGAGAGCTGGCTGTATTTCAAGGAATCCCTGTTGAGGTTACAGGGACAAACCATCCCGATGAGTCGAAAGAATAGTAAATATGGCAGGCAACCAGCTTGGCTTAATGGTGAAATCCTAGCGGATCTTAAACATAAAAAAGAAGCTTACAAGAAGTGGAAGCTTGGACATATGACCAGGGAAGAGTATAAAAATATTGCTCGGGCATGTAGGAAAGATATCAGGAGGGCCAAATCGCACCTGGAGCTGCAGCTAGCAAGAGATGTCAAGAGTAACAAGAAGGCTTTCTTCAGGTATGTTGGCAACAAGAAGAAAGCCAAGGAAAGTGTGGGCCCCTTACTGAATGAGGGAGGCAAGCTAGTGACAGAGGATGTGGAAAAAGCTAATGTACTCAATGCTTTTTTTGCCTCTGTTTTCACTAACAAGGTCAGCTCCCAGACTGCTGTGCTGGGCATCACAAAATGGGGAAGAGATGGCCAGCCCTCTGTAGAGATAGAGGTGGTTAGGGACTATTTAGAAAAGCTGGACGTGCACAAGTCCATGGGGCCGGACGAATTGCATCCGAGAGTGCTGAGGGAATTGGCGGCTGTGATTGCAGAGCCCTTGGCCATTATCTTTGAAAACTCGTGGCGAACGGGGGAAGTCCCGGATGACTGGAAAAAGGCTAATGTAGTGCCCATCTTTAAAAAAGGGAAGAAGGAGGATCCTGGGAACTACAGGCCGGTCAGCCTCACCTCAGTCCCTGGAAAAATCATGGAGCAGGTCCTCAAAGAATCAATCCTGAAGCACTTAGAGGAGAGGAAAGTGATCAGGAACAGTCAGCATGGATTCACCAAGGGAAGGTCATGCCTGACTAATCTAATCGCCTTTTATGATGAGATTACTGGTTCTGTGGATGAAGGGAAAGCAGTGGATGTATTGTTTCTTGACTTTAGCAAAGCTTTTGACACCGTCTCCCACAGCATTCTTGTCAGCAAGTTAAGGAAGTATGGGCTGGATGAATGCACTATAAGGTGGGTAGAAAGCTGGCTAGATTGTCGGGCTCAACGGGTAGTGATCAATGGCTCCATGTCTAGTTGGCAGCCGGTGTCAAGTGGAGTGCCCCAGGGGTCGGTCCTGGGGCCCGTTTTGTTCAATATCTTCATAAATGATCTGGAGCATGGTGTGGATTGCACTCTCAGCAAATTTGCGGATGATACTAATCTGGGAGGAGTGGTAGATACGCTGGAGGGGAGGGATAGGATACAGAAGGACCTAGACAAATTGGAGGATTGGGCCAAAAGAAATCTAATGAGGTTCAATAAGGATAAGTGCAGGGTCCTGCACTTAGGATGGAAGAATCCAATGCACCGCTACAGACTAGGGACCGAATGGCTCGGCAGCAGTTCTGCGGAAAAGGACCTAGGGGTGACAGTGGACGAGAAGCTGGATATGAGTCAGCAGTGTGCCCTTGTTGCCAAGAAGGCCAATGGCATTTTGGGATGTATAAGTAGGGGCATAGCGAGCAGATCGAGGGACGTGATCGTTCCCCTCTATTCGACACTGGTGAGGCCTCATCTGGAGTACTGTGTCCAGTTTTGGTCCCCACACTACAGGAAGGAATTGGATAAATTGGAAAGAGTACAACGAAGGGCAACGAAAATGATTAGGGGTCTAGAGCACATGACTTATGAGGAGAGGCTGAGGGAGCTGGGATTGTTTAGTCTGCAGAAGAGAAGAATGAGGGGGGATTTGATAGCTGCTTTCAACTACCTGAAAGGGGGTTTCAAAGAGGATGGCTCTAGACTGTTCTCAATGGTAGCAGATGACAGAACGAGGAGTAATGGTCTCAAGTTGCAATGGGGGAGGTTTAGATTGGATATTAGGAAAAACTTTTTCACTAAGAGGGTGGTGAAACACTGGAATGCGTTACCTAGGGAGGTGGTAGAATCTCCTTCCTTAGAGGTTTTTAAGGTCAGGCTTGACAAAGCCCTGGCTGGGATGATTTAACTGGGACTTGGTCCTGCTTTGAGCAGGGGGTTGGACTAGATGACCTTCTGGGGTCCCTTCCAACCCTGATATTCTATGATTCTATGATTCTATGATTCTATGTCACTGGGATGGAATGACACTTAACAATGTCCACAAGTGCAATAATAAGTCAATTTTTGTTATGGTTTGAAATGTATAACATAGTATGGGAAACATACGTGTTTATGTGGTGGAAGTTTTGTAACACAATGTAAAGATTGCTTGAAAATAAAGATCCTCGTTTTCATCAAGAAAAGGAAAAACTGATGGTGGTTGCCTACTTTGTTCCATGTGTTATAAAATGCTTACTCAAAATCAACTCAGCTGGAAACAAGGGGCCAAATTCATTCCTGTTGCCAAAAGGAATTGCACAAGAAATGAATTTGGCCCAAGTTCCAATTTGTACAGTTACCATTATATTAGGCCACAACACAGAGTAAAGCCTGCAGCTACATATCCGATTGGTTTGCTGTTGTGAGTAAGAAAACATTTGATTTTTATGGCCTTATGCCAAAGGATACTTTGGTCTTGAATATAGCCATGCTTCCACAACAACAGCTCTAGGAAATCTATTCCAATAGCTTCCTCTGGTGGCACAGCTGCGGTTTAAGAGTGAATGGAACATGCTGCCTTCCAGAAGCCATACTCAATTCCAACAGTTGCACTGAAAATTATAAATGAAGAGAGAATGATTTTCTAGATCTCCATGGCTCATTAAATGGACAGGATTGAACAGGGTGAGTTCTCAGAGGAAAGACTTCCAAGTGGCATTTGCTACTGAATGAGTGGCATGTCAGTTGTCACTGGCAGACTTTTAGGTTTAAAAATCTGGCAGTGAATTTGCTAGCTTGTCAGCAGCAGCTGCATATGCACTCATGTTTGGGAAAACAGACTTCTCTGAAGAAGGAAAAAGAGAAGAGGCAGACCAATAGGAGAAGTGATGAAACAGAAAAAATCTTATGAATGGAGATGGGCCCATGCCTCAAAATCTTGAACTAGAGTTTTTGGGGGAGAAAAAAATCTTCCATAATTTGAGGGGAGGGTCTGTGTATCTATAATTTTAGTTGGCCCATTATAGTGATGGGCTGGACTTGGCTCTGGGTTCCAGTGCTAGGTTCCATTGCTGTAATACCTCAAGTCTGGAGGTGTTCAGATCCAGGGTTTGGGCCATGAAATTGTCCAATAAACAAGTTAGAGTGTGGTTGATATTCTACTTCTTTTCAATAAAATGTACTTTCTGCATTTTTACAATATTTGAAAAAATAATTACAGCTATATTGTGACTTTTTGGTGAAATTCCTAAATCCAAACAATGTTGGTGGTGATTTGATGAGGAAAGTCCTACCTATTTGATTGTACTTGGGTGGAGTTTAGCTGCAATTTTTCCAGGGTTGTGGTGGTGGTGGTTGCTATATGTTTTGTTTTTTTGGTTGAATTGTCATTTTAAATCATTTTAAATGTGTCCAGCATAGGAGATGAGTGCCTTTTTAAAATCTCAACATTCACAACAAATAAAGGTTTCAGAGGTGTGCCCTGATAAAAATAGGGGGTTGGAATATGTTCAGCTAGCAAATAAGGCAAATCATTGAAAAACAAAGTGAGGTAGAAGGAAAGGAACAAGACTTTGGGAGGTTATTGAATGGGTCCTTTTGAAGAGAAAATTTTCCGAGCTTTTTCCATCTCCTACCCCATTCTCTACTGCCATCTCAGCAAAACCCCCTTTTTTTTGGGGGGGGGGGGGAGAGGGAGATAGCCTGACCCAAAGCCAATAGAAAGTCCTCCTTTGTTTCCCTGGCTGAATTGTCTGTTTAACAGAATATTTCAGAGACATGAAAAGCCTGAGTTAGGTCCTGTTACACTCCCAAATAGATATCCTTTCACCCTTTGCACATAGATTGGCACGTGGTCAATATTTGAAATGTGCTCTGGGTCTTCAGTAAATTATTATAACCGCTATTTTGTTGCATTCTTCTGTTGCCATAGCACAGATGCACACAATAAATGCATATACTTTGATTATGTGTTTTACCTTTCTCTCTGGGCATTCCTACGTTGATTGTGAACTCTTCCGAGCAGGGCGCTGTTTTCACATTGTGTATGTGAGCAGCACCTAGCACATCATGGGCACTACCAGAATGTAAATAACAGTGAGATATACAGAAAAATGACAGATCACAATATTTGGTCATATCCTTCATTTTCTTGAAAGGTCAAATTCTGCTTGCTGATATGCATGTATAATTGACATTGAAGTAAATAGCGTGTTTCAGAGAGAATTTAGTCCAGGGTTCTCAGAACAACCATAACAGTCACACTGCACATACTGTATCTATAAACATTACAATTAGTGCTGTATTCAAAATATTACATGTAATCAAGAGGCTATGTTACAGTTGCTACTGGGAGCCATACGTGATTTTTCTTTATTTTTTGCATATGAAAGTTTGACAGTGCATGTAATTTTTGGTTGTCTTAATTTTTGTCATCTAAGAAAAATATACATGCATACAAGTACACACACACACACACACACAAACAAATACTCTTAGTAATCTCATGTTTATTAGTGGTGATATGTAAGTGATTCCTAATGAATAACCATTGCAATGAACGTAGGCCAAAATCTTAGCGTGGATAGGTTGCCTGTATTTCAAAAGTTCATCCTCTTCTCTTCTAGAAGTCAAATATGGGCTTAGGTGCCTACCTTTAGGCACTTGCATTTGAAAAGTTATACCATCATTTCTTTTTCTTCCTGTGGATATTCTGTAAGATTTCATCATGATTTGTTATTCTAAAGTATATGACAAACTTTTTAAACCCTGTGGATTAATCATGAAGAGGTTTCTCTGAGTAGTCAGTATTAGAGCTGTGTTGCATAGCTGTGATTTGTCTGATATTATTTCATTCTACAATTTGATGAATGTGCGAGCACATCCAGTGAAAATACTCAGTTTTTATGAATAACCATGTATTGACCTTTGCTTTCCAGTTATGCAGGGAAAAGAAAAGGAACCAACTACTGGTGTACAGTTAAAAGTTCACTTTTGGGGGAAGTAACTGGGGATTTATCAGACATAAAATGACAGATTTAATTCACAAACAGAATGAATTTTCTATTCCCAGAGGAACCTCCAAATATAAACTCATTATGTCTTGTTAAAGAGAAATTGCAGGACTTGTCATTTATATGATGAACTTTGTTCTGATAGCTGTTTCTAGACTTTTAGCAATTAACACTCTGAACTTGAGTCATTTATTTGCATTTCATTTGGGAGGTTACTATTTGATGTCCTGGAAGGTGACACAGTTCTGTTTTCCATGCTGTTTATCACTTTCAAGTACCTTAGCTTCAGATGTTCATATGTCTGTGGGTTATATTCAGTTTATTTTTTGTAGATGTATACACACTGCAACCCCATTAAGCACCAGAGTGTTTGGTTTTGGTTTTTGTTTTTATGACACACTATATGTATTAGGGAAATGTTAAAAATAAAACTGATGTGAAATGAGTATTAACCACAGCCACAAAAGTGGGACATTATAACACATGTTTGACACAACACATATCCAGCCAACATTAAAATGAATCTGAAGATAAATGGCCCCTGGGAATTTTTCTCTTTCACCTCTTCTTCTCAGTTCAGGCTGTTGCTTCTTCCTATACAATATTACAAACAATTTCCCTCTGTTCCTATAGCTAAAACCCTGGTCTGTGCTTTTGTCATCTCACCTTTACTTCCCTCATTGACTTTCCAGCATCTCACCTCTCCCTGTTCTATTCTGCCCTAAATGCTACTGCCACAATCATCCTGTCCTACCATACTCCATTCTATCTTGTCACCCATGAGCAAGATCTAAGACTCTGTTATCTCTTTCGGTCAAGAAGAATATATTCTTACAGAAAGATCAGGGTCTATAATGACCTTTCTATCCACATCATCTATGAATGCATTCTTCAGAACATACTTTAAACTCCCTATAATGGCTGCAGGTGCCTGGAAGCCTGTCACCTCCAATACAGTATGATTTTGCATTTGGATTGCATTCAGATTTTTAGATTATTCTTTTATATCCAGGATAGTTTTCATGTTTTGTCTTGTACAGCAATGAGCACACAGTCAGTGCTTAATAATAATGTCACACATAAATACTGTAGGTTTGGATGCATACCATATGGGGCCCACTTACCATGAAGGGCAGCCATAGCCACAACAGTCTGTAAGGGATGTGACATCTCCATGGTGCTGTCTATAGTCCACTTGGCTGCTGACAGAACTTTTGACAAACATTGCTGAAAACCTTCGGATGTGGAGGTGTGCAGCTTAGCACCTGTAAGTCCCATACGTAGAAAACTGTCATTCCCATCTGAAAAAAACAATAATACATTTTTCCAGGTGAAGGTAAGTGGAAACCTTTCCTTTTTCCTCCTAGCAGGAACCAGGTCTCAGATCAGAAACTGAAAGATAAGGGAAATGTCCTTTGTACTTTTAGTGAACCAACCAAATGTCTCTTCTGTGGATTTGTTTAACATGATACTTTTTTGTACAACCCTTCTGCCCATCAGAGTTGGCAGCAACAAGGGCTGGGTTCAGTATCTAGGGGTTCCATTCCAATAACACAATGCAAAAGCATCTCAAGCCCCCACCCAGTGACCTGGGACAAATATACACCACCTCCGCTGGGCGCCTCCAAGAGGCAATACTTCCCCTCTCGCAAGCACAGAGACTGAGCGTAGCAAAAAGCTTTTTAATAACAGAGAGAAACAATGTGGCACTGTGTTGGGGAAACACCACCAACAGGATTCATAACACAATCCATGAGCAAAAAACCCACCCCAAGCAAATTGGGGTGTGTCCTTTCCCTTTGGTTCTTGAGTCCAACAACCCAAAGTCCCAAAAGTCCAACAACCCAAAAGTCTCTGTCCCTGGTCAGGGCAGCCCCAGAGTTCGAAAGTTTATCTGCAGAGTTTTACCTCCCAACCTGGGTGGAGATTGGAGGGGGGGGCCTAAGGGGCACCTTACGTGGTCCAAAGCTGATTGCCCCATCTCTCCATGGAGCTCCACTCTGCCAACCGCCCCCATGAGCTGCTCCAGGGATCTGACAAACTGCTCTGCTCTGCCAGCCGCCCTGCAAACTGCTCCGCCATATATCTTCAGGCTCCCCCACTACTTAACACAACACTCAGTGATTTCAGCTCTTAGTAAGTTTAGCTTTTTTGTGATTTCAGCTTTTGGCAGGGGAGCCTCAGTGCTGGTGCACCATTAGCCCAAAGTGAATTTAGCTCAGCAGCCTATAACTAGACTCCAAATAGAATCAAAATTAGCTCTGATATTCCTCAGTGGAGAGAGGAGGAAGGGAAATTAGTATGTAAGACCCTCACCAGGGGACCCCTGCCACTAAGTATTAATACCTGTTCCCAGCCCCTCTCCATTCACTGGATTTTGGAACCCATGACCTTGCCTAGTGAGTGCTGCTTTGTTGATGGTGAGTCCCTCCATCATAACAAAAGGCCAAGTACAGCTCCACTGTCCTTGATTCACATAATCAGGATAATAACAGTTTATTCCTGCCTCAATAACAGAGAAACTGGGGCTTCTACAGCAGCCAAAGTGACCATCTAGGTAGGGTGGGTGTGCCTATGCAAATGAGATCAGCCCCTGAAGTTCTTTTCCACAATCCACCATGACTCGCCACCAGATGTCAGGGTAGAACTCATCCTGACTCTGCTTACACTTGGAACATTCACATTTCCTTCTATATTAGCTAATTTCCCAAGTTCCTAGGAAATATGTAATTTTATTGGTTTATACTTTAATACTACTGAAGACTTGTTTTGTTCCTTCATAATTTCTAGTTCTATTATTGCAAATTCTATTTATTGCCTTTTACCATCTTTCTTTAAAAATTTACTCACCTGTAGGGGGTATGAAAAGTCTTGTTTTAGTGGGGTATGAAAAGTCTTGTTTTAGTGGTGTCTTAGTCTTATTTTATGTTTAAGTATGTTTCAAAACCTGGGAAGCTCTATTTGTAAGCAGACAGCCCACAATTGCTTACATGTAGAAATGTTTAGCCTTCACTTAATGTCGTTACTTGGGGCTTGTCTAGACTGGCAAGTTTTGTCAATGAAACTAATGTCGACAAAAAAAATCGACAAAAGCAAAGTCACCAAAGCGAGTCTACATTTGCTCCCTCTGACAGATCATGTCTACATTCGGGGCACCATTGTCGACAGTGTGAGCAATGCACTGTGGGTATGTATCCTACAGGGCCCGGAGACACCATCGGTCACTAGGCATTGTGGGAAGGCGGAAACGGAGCATGGCACATCCTGGAATGTGCAAAATGTCCCATCATGCACTGCTTTGTGTCCCAGCACTCCAGTGGTTTCTGGCTTCCTTTTGCGTCTTTCTGGCTTTCCTTTTGCGCCTTTTTCCCAACTGTCAGTCTTTGTAGTGTGCACCAGCATCTGCAGTGAGAGATGATGGATCTCCTGCACTCTCCTATGTGCTGTTAACTCTTGTGAGGACATCACGCAAAGTTACTGACAGAAGATGAGTTGTAGGCATCTTAGTGTGATATGGACAGCAGTAACTTATCAGTGCTTTTGGCATTCACAGAGCAGCTGCATACAGTAGATTGTCGCTTTTGGGCTCAGGAAACAGGCACTGAATGGTGGGATTGTATTGTCATGCAGGTCTGGAATGAAGACCAGTGGGTACAGAACTTTAGAATGAGTAAAGCAACGTTCCTGGAGCTATGTGCTGAGCTTGCCCCTGACCTGCGGTGCAAGGACAGAAGATTGAGAGCTGCCCTTCTGGTGTGTGGAAGGGCTGTGTGGAAGCTGCTGAATCCAGACTGCTGCCCGTCAGTTGCAAATCAATTTGGAGTGGGGAAGTCCACCATTGGGGATGTATTACTCCAAGTGTGCAGGGCAATAAATTGCATCCTGTGTGGAGGACCGTGTCTCTGGGATATGTGCATGAAATAGTGGATGGCTTTGCAGAGATGGGTTTCCCTAACTATGGTGGGGAGATTGATGGCATACACATTCCAATTTTAGTGCCAGACCACCTTGCCTCAGAATACATCAATAGGAAGGGATACTTCTCCATGGCATTGCAGGTATTTGTGAATCACTATGGGCATTTCATGGACATCAGTGCAGGCTGGTCTGGAAAGGTACATGACATATGCATTTTCAGGAACAGTGGCCTGTACAGAAAGCTGCAGATGGGGACTTTCTTTCCAGACCAGAAGATTGCAGTGGGGGATGTGGAAATGCCCATAGAAATCCTGGGAGACCCAGCTTACTCCTTACAGCCCTGGCTCATGAAACCTTACACAGGGCACCTGGACATCAGCAAGGAGTGTTTTAACAACAGGCTGAGCAGGTGCCGCATGGTAGTCGAATGTACCTTTGGCCATTTGAAAGCTCACTGAAGGTATCTCAATGGCAGGCTAGACCTTGTCAAGGATAATATTCCTGTGGTCATAGACATGTGCTGCACTTTGCATAATCTGTGTGAATCTAAGGGTGAAATATTTGCTCATGTGTGGAGCACTGAGGCAGAGCGCTTGGCTGCACAGTTTGAACTGCTAGATGCTAAGGTTATCAGAGGAGCCCAGAGGGCTGCTATTACCATCAGAGAGGCTTTGAGGAACCACTTTGACAATGAGGGGCACTAACGTATGTCTTTGGAGTTGCTTCCCTGTTGCATCCATGTACAATTTTGGGGCCCAAGATCCGTGCAACTCAATGCTTTAGAAGCCTGTTTCTGAGAGTGAATTGATTGCTATACACTTTTGTAGAACACAGAATGAAAACACAGTACCATTAAATACCTTGGCCTTTATTTATTGTTAAAAAGGGTAAAACCTCACAACTGTGTGTGATGCTCCAGCTATCATTGTGCGAGCTGTGAGAGGGGGTGGAGCGATAGGGAGGCTCAGGAGGGCTGTGGAGTGAAAAGGAACCTCTGGGCATAGAGGAGAGTGAGGTTGGCAAAGAATTGTGCATGTGCTGCAGTGGAGGCCGACCACGGATCTGCTCAGTCTGCAGTTGTATCAAAGACTTGAGCAGCTCTATCTGATCCTCATCACTCTGTCACTTGCCTAGCAAATGCAGCATTCTCTTTTCTTTCCTGACTTTCAGCTTCCCAGCACACTCTGTGTCTCATCGCTCTGCAGCACTTCCCTGAACATGTCTTCTTGGCTGTGTTTTGGCTTCTTGCTTATCTGCTGAAGCTGGTCGGCAGGGGTGCATGGCTGCTGTGGACAATGCACAGAAGAGGGATTGTTACATTCCAGCAAGCGATTGAAACATTTCAGTAACAAGGGCCTTTTGCAACTAGTAGCAATCACTTTCTCACTGACTCTAGGCAGGCACACTGCTCCACGAGCACCCCAAGCATGGGAGTGGGGGAAAGGCGGTTGTGCATATGGACAAAACGGTCATGGCTCGCAGGGCAGATTTGCGGGGAACTCATTCTAAAATTATCACATACTTTTTCACAGTCAGCCAACCTGCTGGCTGACATCTCATTGCTGTGGGTGATCAGGAAAACCAGGGCACAACTAGTGCAGGCTTGCGGCTTTTATCCCAGTCTATATGCAGCTCAACTATGTGCCACTTTGGTCCCAGCTCCAGTGATTGCTAAATGGCATGGTACAGTTTCCTACAGTGGGGAACTAACAAGCTGCAATCCCTTGGAATCTGTGGCAGAGGATTAACATGTACCTCTTGGAAACTTTCCAGAGCCTCTCTCTGGAGGATTCCCTGCAGGTCTCGATGTCCATCGACACCCTGCTTGGCCATGCAGATTAGCTACACAGGGCAATGTCCAGCTCACATAAAACACTACCTGCCTCCCACCTTTTAAATCCCTACATGGCCCACAGCAATTTACCTGGCATATCATCTGCTTCCTGCTCCCTGTTGAGCACTTCTGGAGTGGAGAGAAGTTCCTGGCTGCCTGCCCCTCTGGGCAACCCCACTGGGAGCTCCACATCCTCTTCCAGCTCTACTTCTTCATCCAGAATTTCAGTCTCCGGGTTACCTTCTCTTTCTGCTGCCTGCAAAGTATCCACGGGGCAACTGGCAATGGAGGTGGGGTCACCACCGAGGATAGCATTCAGCTCCTTTATAGAAGCAGCAGGTCTTAGATGCACCACCGGAGCAATGGTTCGCTTCCCACGTTTTATGGTATGCCTGCCTCAGCTCCTTTATCTTCGCTCTGCACTGCTGCATGTCCCAATCATAGCCCTTTTCGCACAAGCCTCGAGAAATTTGCCCATATGTGTCCCAGTGCCTACAGGTCAATCACATCTGTCACTGAACAGACTCCTTTCCCCGTATACTGATCAGATCCAACAGCTCAGCGGTGGTCCAAGCGGGAGCACATTTGGTGTGATAGCCAGCTGTGCTGACCTGGGAAGATCCTGTGGGACGCTCACATGGGAAGCCATCAAGCAGGAAATGAGATTTAAAATTCCCGGGGCTTGCAAGGGGGAGGGGCAGGTTGGCTGCAGGGCAGCGGAGTTCAAACTGCTGACCAGAGCGGCAGCATGGGAATTGTGGGACACTTTCTGGAAGCAAATAAAATTGGGGGAAAAAAGGAGAGGAGTCTACACTGGTTGTTTGTTGACAATAAAGGGACAGAAAAAGACAAAAGTCCCATTGAAGTGTGTACAATATTACTGTTTTGTCACCAAAAGGCAATTTTTGGCAACAAAACTTGCCATTGTAGACAAGCCCTTAGAGGGACAAGTGAACAGCCATTTGTGAAAGTTGTCATCATTCCCTTGAAATAAACAGAATTACCGAATCATAAAAGCTGAAGTAATCAGATATGTTGTTGCCCTTTTCCTAGGCAGAAGCAGAGTTTGGGGTTTAGCAGCATTTCAATTTTCCATGGGAAGAGAAATGTCAAGGTATTTGCTAGTGTAATTTGGTTCTGTACCAAATCTGCACAAGGGTGAACAGAGGTGGTAACAAACTGAATTCAGGACACTGTGTTTTGCAGAAACCTCTGCTAAGGTATCACTGCTCTCTCAGGAAGAAGCATCTCTTTTTTTAGTTTGTCTCTTCTGGACTCTCTTGATAACACACTATTCCCTTTTTCCGCTTAAGCAGCTGTTTACCTAGGGAATGCCCCAGTACAAGGTTGCTTGCTTTATTCTTCATGGTATCAAAAACTTTGCCTGAGAACTTATTCTGCAGTACAAAAGAACCTCAGAAAAGGCTTGAGTCCTCATGCAGAGACGGGAAAATGCTTTAACTCATTCAATTCCCTTATGATTAGGTGTGGCTACTGCATTTGGTAACTTTAATTCTTTTTGTAGTGAGTTACATCCTGAGTGTTGAAACATTAGTAGTATGTATGACATTAGCACCTTTTCACAACAATTAAAGATGACAGTAGCAGAAACAAAGATAATTGAAGGGTCTGGAGAGAGGTTAAGACACTGGGACTTCATGGTTGTTAAATAGAATTTTATGCAGAAAATTAAATCTCTTCTTGTCCTGTTGTTAGTTTTTTGTATTCCAATTCTATTATGTTAAGTATTTTGCAGAAACCCAAAAGGGGATCTATGACTTCTGTCCTTAGGAGAGTGCTGTTAAGATTGCATCTGTAACCAAAATCTCTGCATAAAAGAAAACCGGAGTCTCTGGTGAAACTTGCTGTACTCCACTAATATCAGTCAGGATTCAGTAGGATTCATCCTAGGCAAAGAATCTCTTTCACTAATGTGGTTGAAGCCACAGGATTCACATCCATTAGAGAACTTTGCACTATCTATAACAGGGGTTCTTAAACTGGCTCCCTTAGGGAGTCACGAGGTTATTACGTGGGGGGGGTGTCACGAACTGTCAGCCTCCATCCCAAACCTGCTTTGCCTCCAGCATTTATGATGGTGTTAAATATATAAAAATTTGTTTTTAATGTATAAGGGGTGGAGGTCACACTCAGAGGCTTGCTATGTGAAAGGGGTCACAGTACTAACGTTTGAGAACCACTGATCTGCAACATACATGATTAAGAAACATCCACAAGTACAAACGCTGTACTGTTCTCTATATGGCTAACTATGTAATACTATCACAATTAACATGATTTGTAATTCACATTTATTGTGTGGTTCAGCAATGGATTACTACACTGAGCACATTTAATTAATTAAATAAAGCCTAAACCTTTGGGAAACTCATGTGTTCAACTCTAAAATCTGGCTTGATATTTTTTATCTATCATTTTTCTACTGCACTATGTTATACTGTAACATGGATTTGGGAGCATTATACTACTTGCTCATTTGCAAACAGCTCAGATTCTGTATGCAGCTTTTATTTTTAGGACCATAAACTATGTTATGTTAATCTGAGCCCTTCATACTTGGTTGTGTTTGCCAACGTAGTTCCCTACTCTTTCTCCAGTCACACAGCACGAAGAGGTATTAGTACTATGATTACCAAAGGGCAACGTTTTTTGAATGCGTAGTCCCTGTATCCAACCAGTGACCCCCTACACTGTGTTTTTCATATGTGAGTGTAGGCTGAGGGCTGGTCTATGCTGGGAATTTACACTGGCATGGCAACATCTCTCAGGGATGTGAAAATCCATACCCCTGAGAGACTTAACTATGCAGACATAACCCCTGGTGTAGACCGCATTAAGGTGATGAAAGAATTCTTACGTCAACCTAGCTACCATCTCTCGGGGAGGTGACTTACCTATGCTGATGGGAGAACCCCTACTGTTGGGATAGTGTCTACACTGAAGCACTACAGGAGTTCAGATGCAGTAGCAGTGTAAATGTAGACATAGCTTATGGCAGACAGCAGCTTGTTGCAGAACCCGGGCATCTCCACTTATGCGAATGCTAGTCATATAAAATAGTAATAATATTATAAATAAAATAGGTGCTCAGCACCCCTAACAAAAATGTTTAAGCACTATTAGGAACTTCTCAGCATTCAGTCTTCCGATTTTATTAGATTCCTACCAAGAGAGATTATAGGCTCAAATTTTCAGGCAGAGGCATCTCAAGTTAGGATCCTAAATCCATATTTAGTCAGCTAAAGACATTGCCAGATATTCAAAAGTGATGAGTATCCATAGCTCCTACTGAAGTCAAATATAGATTTAGATGTCTAAATTGAGGGCTAAGTTTGGAAAATTTTTCATACATTTGCCAGCATCATTTGAGACAGAGACTTTTAGTTCAAAAAGGGGTACCAAATTTAGGCAACTGAGTCGAGTTTGTATTGCTGTGAATATGCAGAAACATGGTGGAATAGTAGTCATGACTGGACTACAGGTATTGAAGGGTATGTGCTGTTTAGGAAAGACAGAAATAAAGGTAAAGGTGGTGGAGTAGCATTGTATATCAATGATGAGGTGAATGTAAAGAAATAAGAAGTGATGCAATGGATAAGACAGAGTCCGTCTGGGCAAAAATTACATTGGGGAAGAAAGCTAGTAGAGCCTCCCCTAGGATAGTGCTTGGGAAGTGCTATAGACCGCCGGGATCTAATTTGGATATGGATAGAGCCCTTTTTAATGTTTTTAATAAAGTAAATACTAATGGAAACTGCGTGATCATGGGAGACTTTAACTTCCCAGATATAGACTGGAGGACCAGTGCTAGTAATAATAATAGGGCTCAGATTTTCCTAGATGCGATAGATGATGGATTACTTCATCAAATAGTTGTTGAACCGACTAGAGGGGATGCCATTTTAGATTTGGTTTTGGTGAGTAGTGAGGACCTCATAGAAAAAATGGTTGTAGGGGATAATCTTGGTTCAAGTGATCATGAGCTAATTCAGTTCAAACTGAATGGAAGGATTAACAAAAATAAATCTGCAACTAGGGTTTTTGATTTCAAAAGGGCTGATTTTCAAAAATTAAGGAAATTAGTTAGGGAAGTGGATTGCACTGAAGAATTTATGGATCTAAAGGTAGAGGAGGCCTGGGATTACTTTAAATCAAAGCTGCAGAAGTTATCGGAAGCCTGCATCCCAAGAAGGGGGAAAAAATTCATAGGCAGGAGTTGTAGACCAAGCTGGATGAGCAAGCATCTCAGAGAAAAAAGAAAAGGAGTACTTGTGGCACCTTAGAGACTAACAAATTTATTTGAGCATAAGCTTTCATGAGCTACAGCTCACTTCATCGGATGCATTTGGTGGAAAATACAGTGGGGAGATTTATATACACACAGAGAACATGAAACAATGGGTTTTATCATACACACAGTAAGGAGAGTGATCACTTAAGATGAGCCATCACCAGCAGCGGGGGGGGGGGGGGGGGGAAGGAGGAAAACCTTTCATGGTGACAAGCAAGGTAGGCCATTTCCAGCAGTTAACAAGAACATCTGAGGAACAGTGGGGGGTGGGGTAGAGGGGAGAAATACCATGGGGAAATAGTTTTACTTTGTGTAATGACTCAGCCATTCCCAGTCTCTATTCAAGCCTAAGTTAATTGTATCCAGTTTGCAAATTAATTCCAATTCAGCAGTCTCTCGTTGGAGTCTGTTTTTGAAGTTTTTTTGTTGAAGGATAGCCACCCTCAGGTCTGTAATTAAGTGACCGGAGAGACTGAAGTGTTCTCCGACTGGTTGGTCTCAGAGAGGTGATTAAGAAAAAGCAGAAAGCATACAAGGAGTGGAAGATGGGAGGGATCAGCAAGGAAAGCTACCTTATTCAGGTCAGAACATCTAGGGATAAAGTGAGACAGGCTAAAAGTCAAGTAGAGTTGGACCTTGCAAAGGGAATTAAAACCAATAGTAAAAGGTTCTATAGCCATATAAATAAGATGAAAACAAAGAAGGAAGAAGTGGGATCGCTAAACACTGAGGATGGGGTGGAGGTTAAGGATAATCTAGGCATGGCCCAATATCTAAACAAATACTTTGCCTCAGTCTTTAATAAGGCTAAAGAGGATCTTAGGGATAATGGTAGCATGACAAATGGGAATGAGGATATGGAGGTAGATATTACCATATCTGAGGTAAAAGCGAAATTCAAACAGCTTAATGGGACTAAATCAGGGGGCCCAGATAATCTTCATCCAAGAATATTAAAGGAAATGGCACATGAAATTGCAAGCCCATTAGCAAGAATTTTTAACGAATCTGTAAACTCAGGGGTTGTACCGTATGATTGGAGACTTGCTAACATAGTTCCTATTTTTAAGAAAGGGAAAAAAGGTGATCTGGGTAACTACAGGCCTGTTAGTTTGACATCTGTAGTATGCTGGGTCTTGGAAAACAATTTTAAAGGAGAAAGTAGTTAAGGACATTGAAGTCAATGGTAAATGGGACAAAACACAACATGGTTTTACAAAAAGGTAGATCGTGCCAAACCAACCTGATCTCCTTCTTTGAGAAAGTAACAGATTTTTTAGACAAAGGAAACGCAGTGGATCTAATTTACCTAGAATTCAGTAAGGCGTTTGATACCGTGCCACATGGGGAATTAATAGTTAAATTGGAAAAGATGGGGATCAATATGAACATTGAAAGGTGGATAAGGAATTGGTTAAAGGGGAGACTACAACGGGTCCTACTGAAAGGTGAACTGTCAGGCTGGAGGGAGGTTACCAGTGGAGTTCCTCAGGGATCACTTTTGGGACCAATCTTATTTAATCTTTTTATTACTGACCTTAGCACAAAAAGTGGGAGTGTGCTAATAAAGTTTGCGGATGATACAAAGCTGGGAGGTATTGCCAATTTAGAGAAGGACCGGGATATCATACAGGAGGATCTGGATGACCTTGAAAACTGGAGTAATAGTAATAGGATGAAATTTAATAGTGAGAAGTGTAAGGTTATGCATTTAGGGATTAATAATAAGAATTTTAGTTATAAGCTGGGGACGCATCTTAGAAGTAATGGAGGAGGAGAAGGACCTGGGAGTATTGGTTGATCATAGGATGACTACGAGCCGCCAATGTGATATGGCCGTGAAAAAAGCTAATGCGGTCTTGGGGTGCATCAGGAGAGGTATTTCCAGTAGGGATAAGGAGGTTTTAGTACCGTTATACAAGGCACTAGTGAGACCTCACCTAGAATACTGTGTGCAGTTCTGGTCTCCCATGTTTAAGAAGGATGAATTCAAACTGAAACAGGTACAGAGAAGGGCTACTAGGATGATCCGAGGAATGGAAAACCTGTCTTATGAAAGGAGACTCAAGGAGCTTGGCTTGGTTAGCCTAACTAAAAGAAGGTTGAGGGGAGATATGATTGCTTTCTATAAATATATCAGAGGGATAAATACCGGAGAAGGAGAGGAATTATTTAAGCTCAGTACCAATGTGGACACAAGAAGAAATGGATATAAACTGATCATTGGGAAGTTTAGACTTGAAATTAGATGAAGGTTTCTAACCATCAGAGGAGTGAAGTTTTGGAATAGTCTTCCAAGGGAAGCAGTGGGGGCAAAAGATCTATCTGGCTTTAAGATTAAATTCGATAAGTTTATGGAGGAGATGGAATGATGGGATAACGTGATTTTGGTAATTAATTGATCTTTAAATATTCATGGTAAATAGGACTAATGGCCTGTGATGGGATATTAGATGGGTGGGATCTGAGTTACCTAGGAAAGAATTTTCTGTAGTATCTGGCTGGTGAATCTTGCCCATATGCTCAGGGTTTAGCTGATCGCCATATTTGGGATCGGGAAGGAATTTTCCTCCAGGGCAGATTGGAAGAGGCCCTGAAGGTTTTTTGCCTTCCTCTGTAGCATGGGGCACGGATCACTTGATGGAGGATTCTCTGCTCCTTGAAGTCTTTAAACCACGATTTGAGGACTTCAATAGCTCAGACATAGGTGAAGTTCTTCGCAGGAGTGGGTGGGTGAGATTCTGTGGCCTGCATTGTGCAGGAGGTCAGACTAGATGATCAGAATGGTCCCTTCTGACCTTAGTATCTATGTATCTATGCATCTAACAGGTCAAAAGTGTCCTGTCCTGTTCAGTGTGGTGACACTGGGGTTGGATGGGATGCCAGGGCCATGTGCTAGTTTTGGGAGGGGGTTAGGCCCAGTCTGGCTTTCTCCCCTCAAATCACTATGTGCCTGCTGCAGCTACTCTGGCAGCTCCCAGACATTCCCAATTCACTGTGCAGTGCTGCAGCAGCAGGATGGGTGGAGCCAGCTCTGTAGAATGTTCATGTTCAGTTTTTATTTCGCCAAACTACCAACATTTTCCTGAGAAAGGGGAAAGAATGACTTTCAACACTTTATAGTCCCAGAAGACCTGAACAGAATTTCATGGAACAGTAACAACAGATATTTCTTTAGACTGAAGGCTTTTCCAGTGTTGATTTTCAAAACCCTACTGTAAACGATAGAGGCTTTACAGTTTCTCGTAAAAATTTACAAGAATCTTTTGTAACAATTCAGTGTTACTCATCCTAAATTATAGGGGTTTCTACACCACTCCCTATAATAATAAGCACAGTCTTATGCCACCATACTAGAATGACCAAGATATTATCAACGTATTATTTAAATATCTCTTTGTCTTTTGAATGAAGATATATCTTTTACATATTTGCAGACAACCTGTCTTTAAATTAGAAATATACAGTAAATGTTACAAAAGCAATTTAAAAGCTCAGGCTTTTATACTGTATTTAATATTCAATTCTGAACACAGTGTATCCCAAAGATGGGAATATAAAAAAATCAAATATCAAAAGTAATAAAAATGTAAATAATTGTACAGTTTTATCAACTTTATCAATTAAGTGGTTTGTAAGTTATTCAGTCTACTGCTGATTAGCTTAACTAATTGAAATCTTTACTTTCAAGTTCTCTCCATCATGGGAAAACAAATGTATTGAGGTAATTCTGGTTTCTCTTTGGTAGTACTCAAGGCTGTTTTCTCTGTAAAAGTAAATCAGAGTATTAACAAAATGCATTTCTCCATTCAGTAATTTTATATACAAAGCCTCAACAATAATGTATTTTCCACTTTGGTTCTAATTGAACAGATTGAAAAGTTTCACATATTTACCAAAATCTACACTTTGCCTGAGTTATGAAGTATGTAGTTACACCTGAATGCAATGATCTATCATATGCATTTTCCTGCATTTTGCAATAAGTAACTTTAATTATGTAATGCAATACTATTTACAGTTCATTCCTAAACTATATAAAGGAGAAAAATCTGTTTGAACTATCTATAATAATTCAGGATTTGTGAACAAATAAATGAGAAGATATGTTATTTTATAAGCAATTTCCAGGCAAACTTTAGTGTAGTCCTTCTCAATTTTTCTGGCATATAATGAACAACAGCAAAAAAAAATGTAAAATTGTATAAAAATTGGAGTATTTTTTTAATATTTATTTTACACAGATCCAGGTAAGTCCTTTTTTCCCTGCAGTGGTGGTTGTTTTATAGAACAATCTATCTATGAAGAGAATTACATCAGTTTGTTCCTCCTACACTTCCCTAGCTACTGCAAAGTATGCTCTCTGTAATGTCAAAGAAATGTATATGTATAATGAAGAAGAAAATGAGGGACTTTCTCGTACTTGTGGTTGACATCTAGGCATGAATGGGCAGTATTCTGGGTATAGCACTCTTGTAAATGTTTACTAAATTGTAGCATGTTAAATTAATATTATAACAAATCTATGATCCTGTAGAACATCATAGATGTCAACATGGTTTGCATTCTGGCCACTAGGAACTTCATGGTAGCAATGGGGCTAAAATTCATAACTACCTTTACAAAGACTCTCTCTTAGTAATATAAGGCCTATGATATTTAGTTAATTATGTAGTTCTGATCCCATGTAATAGAGGACGATGATTCTAATTCTAGAGGCCTGCAAGTATTGTGCATGTAGTTCAAGAGTGCTAATTAAGTTCATATTTGAAGATTCCATGCACAGCAATAGTATGGATATGTGTCTGCTTTCCTTAGTCATCCCTTTAAATCAAATATATGTATCAGTAGGAAACCCACAAGAACCTTCTAGATTAATTTTAAATAACACAGCACGTAGGCAGTTGAGGCTTATCTATATGAGGATCTTAAACTGAATCAAATCAATTTAATTCAGTTTGAAAATTCTTGTGTACAAATGATCCAATACATCATTGTGCACTACCTCTGCGTTGGTAGTGAACTCTTGCAAAGTGGACTAGGTTTGTTTCTAATTGAATTAGTTCAGACTATTATTCATGTGGATGCAATTCCTGTGGATCACTTTTTGCATGATTCCAATGGCTCTCTAACAGTGCTTTGCAGGTCAACCGCCTGTCCATTTACCTGGGTGCCCTCCCTGCTCTGCTGTCAAGTTCCCAGGACAACCATTCCCTTCTTTAAAAGCTGGTGTGAAACAAGATTTTGCCCATACATTCTAGGATCTCAGTGTGTCTTGCAATACAACCCAATACCACTCCAGAACAGAACATGCCTCACATAGCCTCTTAGAGCTATATCAAGACCCTAGATCATCTCATTGACATCTGGAAAGAAGCATCTGGTCAGGAAGCTCTTGAGACCAGCCACTGAAATAAAGATTTCTGTGGACATTGCAAAGCAGAAGTGTATGCAAGGTCATGACTGGGATGCTGATCCGTGCCAGATAAAGAGCAAGCTGCTCAGGAAAATCTACACTGAAATGGGAGAGAAAAGGAGACATTCCATCAGGTGACATGTGACTTGTCCAGTTTATTAAAAAAAATGGACAAGATTCTACACATTTATTGCACAATCCATCTGAGACACCAATCAGATGTTGCTGTGCAAACTGGCAAACCCATTGGAGGATGAGTATGAGGATGTAGGGAGAAGCTGTCCCCTGAGAGCCAGGATCTCTTTGGAGGGTCAGCTGGAAAGCCAGCCTTAGTCCTGCTTCACAGGCCCTGATACCTACCCTGCATCAGCTAAGTCTAAGTCCCAGAAACCCAGGCTGAGACCAAAACAACAGACCCCTAGAGGGAACTTCCGCATGCAAGTACCTATCTTTACCATTTATTATTGTGCTATGCTCCCATTCTGGCTTTGGTTCTGGGGGTCTCATGGCCACAGTCCGTGTACACAGAAGTAAACAACAGACCCTTCTGAGGATCCACTCCTCGCCTCCCACCGTTGGCCCACTTTGTCCATTCTGCCCCCACAAACATGTTTCAAAAATGCAGCTGCTTTTCCCAGGCAATCAGTCTCCGCAACAAGCCAAAGCCATGCCTACTGACCATTTATAGAACCATGGCATCTACCTTGCTTCCTTTCCCTTTTTTCACATCTGTCCTGACCAGCAAAGCTTCCCCCCAACACCCTCTGTGATCAGATGCCTGGATGGGCCACACTGAGAATGCTACACTTGGGCAGTCTGCAAGACACTTACCCTCAGTTAATATATATATTTCAGATCTTACCCAAATATCACACTGTCAGCCAATCCTTCGTAAACTAACTAAAGATTTATTAAGAAAAGAAGAGAGGTATTGAATGGTCAAGGACTCATGTACATATAAGTGATTTTCAGTGTTCATAGATCAGGATAATAGCAGTGATGATATATCTGCTGACTTGTAAAGGTCTCTCTGGAAATATCCCAAAAGGTCAGAATCTAAAGGCGGCTTGGATGTAAAATCTGTTAGAGACTTTCCATGCATTTTCTAGAGTATGCCAAATAACTTTTTGAAGAGCTCAGTCCCACAACTTAAACTTTCCCTATTTAAAGTTCAGCAGACTAGAAATGAAAGGATCATGCCCAAGGTCCAGTATTTTTAGCTCTTTAGCAGGCTGACAAGCCTCCTCACAGAAATCACCACAGCAGGGCTTTCCAAGAAAGAATAGGCAAGGCAGATAGTTTGTAGACCTTTGCTTTGAAGTTAATCTTCTATTTCCTATGCATACACAAGTAAACTAGGTTTCAGAGTAGCAGCCGTGTTAGTCTGTATCCACAAAAAGAAAAGGAGTACTTGTGGCACAAATTTGTTAGTCTCTAAGGTGCCACTAATACTCCTTTTCTTTTTAAAAGTAAACTAGTTACTCAGTTACATAAGGCAATTAGCCAGTCCTCCCTTACAACAGAGATAGTTAAGCTGAAGAAAATGGTTGCTAATATTATTAGGTTCCTGCAGTATCTCTCATCTTTGATCTTAAGGTTAACTGAACACAGTCATATATATATATATATATATAATGTGAGGCAATTAAGACAAGAAAAGGAGTTACCTATTAAAAGCTAATTGGGTTACATTGGTAAACTTCTAACAAGATATAGGTCGGGGTGGCCAAACTTACTGACCTTCTGAGCTGCATAAGACAATCTTCAGAAGTTCGAGAGATGGGATGTGCTTGCCCAGGCTCTGGCCAGATATGCATGTCCCATGGGCCTTAAAGCCCCAAGCCCCCCATTCCCCATGGGGCAAAAGCTCCTAGCCCAATCACCCTGCCACAGGGCAAAAGCCCAAAAGCTCCTTGCCCCCAGTCAGGCAGGCAAAAAATAGGGAGGATGTGGGGAGCTCCACAAGCCACACTTTAACTGTAAAAAAGTTGCATGTGGCTCCTGAGCCATGGTTTGCCCACCCCTGATATAGGCAAACACAGACAAATACACTTAGCAGCTGCTCTTTGATTCTTATCAATACAAAGTTGAATGAATTGGGGACTGCTAGCCTAATTAACATTTCTTTGATAGATTGTCTTGATTACAACTGCAATGCCTCTTGCTAAATTGTGATGGGTCATACACCAGTTACTTATTGTCATTCCCCCTCGCCCACCACCTTTCTGCTGCCTCAACATTGTGACTTCAATCATGGCATAGCCACAGCCTGTGCCACTCCCCATGGCATATTTGAATAACAAAAGCATTCAGTTGTGCAAAATGCAACAGTTTATTAAGCCTCTGGTTATAGAAAAGAAAAGTTTGGGGAGGGTTCATAGTTAATATGAGGTATAAATTGGCATTGCCTGCCCTGTAAAGGTAGGAATAATACTGCTCCTAGCTGAGGTACAAATGCCCTGTAACATTCCTTCTAGCTGGCAATCTCTGCAGTGTCTCCATCTTTGCAGAGGAGATATCACAGAATTTAAGACTGAGAAATTGCTCAATTTTGTTTTGCACATTACAGGAAATAGCTGCATGCCCTTTTCCCCACCACAGCTTGCAAACCCCTTCCAATCCTGCAACATTTTTTTGGGGGGGGACATCCTGGTGAATAACATCACAGAATATCTTGCTGATCTGTCCTTTGCCTTTTTGAATAAAACCATTCTCTGCCTCCTAATCACCCACTTCAGCATAACATTACAGACAGTCAGGACAACCTAAAGGGGATATAGAGATGATTGCTATCCAGCTCATCCCCAATGCCCCTCACAACCTCTTCTGGCACCACAGAAGCAACTTTGGAACACAGCCACAAACAGAACTTCAAAATCAAAACAGGAACATCATTCCAACCACCGCATCCCATCTGAACCACATAAACCGTGCATCCAGCACCCTCTTAACATGCAGACCACATACCATTTCTGAGAGTCCCTCAAGAAGGAAAGAGTCTCAAGAAGGAAAAGTCAGATAGATAGATAGAAACTATCTATCTATCATTTCCTGGCTGAAATATGAACAATCAGCCACAACACCTGCAACAGCCAGACCACCAAGAACAGGGCCTCTACATGCTACTGAGAGACTGGCCAACCTGAAGGAGTGAAAAAGGAAGATTCGGAATGAGCTGTTTTCAGAATTCATGGCAAAATCCCAGGGGGAAACCAGATTGGCTGAGAAGTGGAGACTGTACCTCAGATCCCAGAGGGGAAAGAAATGCAGCTGTCCCAGAATATCATGGCAGTCATCAAACAAAGTGTTGCAGTGGCCAGAGACAGTGTGGCTGTGGCCAAGGACAGCATCATCATGGAAAAGGAGAGCAGGAAAAAAGACAGTGAGATGCAGAGGCAACTCACAGATGCCATCCTGGGCAAGAATGCTTTTCTCCAAAACATGTTTCTGCTCCATCAGTGGGCCCTCACATCCTGTAATCTGGGACCCACCTTTGTCCTTCAGCCCCTGGACTATACTGGGTACTGGGACCAGCAGCAACTTCTCCCTGCTATACCTTTGCAACTGCTATCAGCAGACATTCCTGCATCAGAACCAATCTTTGGGCACTGAGAACACTAGCATCTCGGAACCCAGCTCTTCTGAGCCCTGCAATGCCCCTGACAATTTTGAGCCAGGGCACTCAACACCAGAGCTTATGTGGACAAGAAGAGCCAGAAGGAAGTTGCATACATACCTGTTAATTTAACATTGCCTTTCCACCCTCCACAAAAAGTTGTTTATTTTCAATGTTCTTACTGTTGCACTTTCAGTTTTGTTTGCACTGTTTCATTCATTAAAGGTTTGTTTATGGTTGGTTAGTTAATAGATTGCTTAGTTAAACTTATTTGCAAATACAAAAATATTATTTTTGCATTGGTTCCATAATTTGTTTTTGTTTGTTCTTTAAGAATAAAAACCACTTACAAAGCATCCAGTATAATTCATTGCATTTCACTCATAAATTTCTTTAAATAAAAATGAAACAAGACTCAAGATTTTCAGAAGTATACAGGGAATGTTCCCCTTCCAACACCATACACAATACCCCAGTGCTAAAAATAATAGAAATTTAGATAGGTCATCTAGTCCAGTTCCCTGCACTGAAGCAGGACTATTAACTAACAGGTGTTTGTCTAACCTGTTCTTAAAAACCTCCAATGACGGAGATTCCACAACCTCCCTAGGTAACTTGTTCTAGTGCTTAACTATCTCTACAGTTAGGAAGTTTTTTCTAAGGTCTAACCTAAGTTTTTCCTAACGTCTAATTCCCTTGCTGCAATTTAATCCCATTACTACTTGTCCTGTCCTCAGTGGATAAGAAGAACAATTTATCACACACACTCCTCTTTATGACAACCTTTTCATACTTGAAGACCTTTATTATGTCCCTAATCAGTCTTCTCTTCTCCAGACTAAACAGACCAATTGTTTGCAATCTTTCCTCATCTGTCATGTTTTCTAGACTTTGAATCATTTTTGTTGCTCTCCTCTGGACTTTCTCCAATTTGTTCACATCCTTCCTGAAGTGTGGTGAACAGAACTGGAACAGCATTATCATTGCTGAGTAGCCTGGAAGAATTATTTCTTGGGTCTTTCTTACAATGCTCCAGCGAATACATCCCAGAACGATGTTTAGCTTTTTGGAAACAAGTATTACATTGTTGACTCATATTTAATTTGTGATCCACTAGAACTCCAAGATCCTTTTTTGCAGTACTCCTTCCTACAAAATCATTTCTCAACCTGTATTCGTGCAATTTATTATTTGTTCCCAAGTGGAATACTTTGCATTTGTCCTTTTGAATTTCAGACTGTTTCTCCAGTTTGTCATTTTGAATTCTAATCATGTCTTCCAAAGTGCTTGCAACTCCTTTCAGTTTGGTATCTTTTATATATTTCAGCTTGGAAAAGAGACAACTAAGGGGGATATGATAGAGGTCTATAAAATCATGACTGGTGTGGAGAAAGTAAATAAGGAAGTGTTGTTTACTCCTTCTCATAACACAAGAATTGAAAATTGAAATGAAATTAATAGGCAGCAGATTTAAAACAAACAAAAGGAAGTATTTCTTCATACAACACACAGTCAACCTGCGGAACTTTTTGCCAGAGGATGTTGTGAAGCCCAAGACTATAACAGGGTTCAAAAAAGAACTAGAAAAATTCATGGAGGATAGCCATTGATGGACCTATTAGCCAGGATGGGTAGGGATGGTGTCCCTAGCCTCTGTTTGCCAGAAGTTGGGAATGAGTGACAGGGAATGGATCACTTGATGATTACCAGTTCTGTTCATTCCCTCTGGGGCTCCTGGCATTGGCCACCGTCTGAAGACAGAATACGGGGCTAGATGGACCTTTGGTCTGACCCATTATGGCTGTTTTCATTTTCTTAACACTCCCGCACACAGGCTAACATTCAGGCATGAGCCTCAAAATATGAACAATAGGCATCCCTGACAACATTCCCCTGCGTGTTAGCATTTCCCACAGAATGCCTACCTGACTGCTTGAATTGCTGAGCAAGTCTCATCACCTCTGCGTCCCACCCATCATTAAGGCTTTCTCCTTTGCTCTCACAAATATGCAGAACACAACATGTAGTTATAATGGTTGGGACATTTTTTCTGTAACTTCCAGCCTGTTCCAAAAGTAGCACAATTTGCCATTCAAATGGCCAAATGCGCACTTTACCACTATTCTGAAACTATTCAGGCAATGGACAAAGGGAAGGAATATTTTAACTAAGTGGCTTGTGAATAGCTTCATTAGCCAGGGCATCAGGGAATATGCAGGTCTCCCAGAATAACCAGACCAACGTCCACCCCATTAGTGTCCAGGGTGCTCCTGGGAGGCAAACAGTCCTTTCTCCATTCATCTAAATAGTACCAAGTTTCAAAAGGTCCTAGCATCATGAATCCTGCCAGACCACCCTGCATTTATGTCTATAAATCTGCCATGGTGACCAACCAGCCCTTGCAACATCATGGAGAAATACCCCATTTTGTGTATAAATTCAGTGCTCAGGTGGCAGGGAGCAGGGGTGTCAAAAGAGAGGCACAGGGGTTCCATCAGTTGTCCCATTACAGCTTTATGATTCAGTTAGACAGCACCTTATCAATGGCATAGCACACCTGCATGAGAATGGCCCCAGCAGTTGATCTCCTCACACTAAATTGGTTGGCTACAGACTGGGGTTGCCAGCTTCCACATGATGACCCACTTATCCATAGGTATGGGGCACCGCATGTTAGTGTGTTGTTGCTGCAGCTTCATTCTGCACAGCCCTAAAAAAAGGTAGCTCTCCCCCTCGTGAAGTTCTTTTGCCACTGCTGGTCATCCCAGGTTTGCAGAACAATCCTTTCCCACCAACCCATGCTGGTTTCTCATCTTGCTCCCACTGCTGCAGAGTATCTTCCAGCTGCTTGGTGGTGTGACGAGAGAAGTCCAGTGCTGAGTTCATCCAGGTTTGACTGCTGTAATACAGCCCAAGCAGCCTCTGTGTATTTGCACTTGCCACCATAGCAGCACAGACATTGTTGGTCCCTGCTGGCAGACAAGCTGAAAATGGCATGCGCCTGTCCAGAAACAAAATATAGGTCAGAGCCAGCTGAAATATGGGATTTAAAAAAAATATTTGAACCTCGCTTCCCAAAATTCACAGTGAAACAATTCCAGCATGCATGCTGCTCAGCAGTGAAGCAAAGGCCCCATGGAGAACACTATGCCCTCAGTCTGCAGCAAACCAACACCATGTGTTATCATGATGCAAACTGAAAATAGAACAGGCAACTTAGTGGAACAAGTTGTGCACTGCAAGTTACCTGCTGAGCATCAAAATCTTTGGATTAGCCCTATCTCACCCCTCTTCTATGCCTTTGAATTTGAAGAGGAGGTTGCAAGTGCACGAGATCATTGCAGATTAGTAAAGTTAATGGAATTGAAGATACAAACTGTGTATTCATTCTGAGAAACTGAAAGGTAACTAAGGTGGGGTGGATTGGTTAGGACTATGTCAGGAAAATGACTTTTAAGGGGGAAAAAAGATGATGGATGGGGTTTCCAAGAGCAATCAGTATTGACCTAACGGTTCCTGTTGAAGTAAGTTTGCATTTTACTGTTGGCGACTTTTTTTTTTGGTTGGTTTTTTGGTTGGTTTTCAAGTGTTTATTAACAAGAGCAGAACTGCAACACTAGTGCAAGCAGTTACATGTTCTCCTGATCAGAATACATACTGAGCAAGTACAAAAAAAGATAGATATGCCTGATCAAAGAATTCTTTGTGTTGACCTAGAGCTATCATGTAGAAACCCAAGTACATAAAGAAATAAGTTCCATGAGGTCTGCTCTGTACAGATGTGCTTTTCAAGTGTCAGTCAAGGCTGGACTTAGTCAAGCTCTCTTGTAAACCTGTGTGCATACTTGGTCCTCACAGCGGAGCTCCAGATATAGCTGATCTCCTTCAATCCAATGAGTCCAGCCCCTGTTCTTCTTGTCTCCAGTCTGGATACAGACAAGCTTGTCATTGTCCCAGGTAACTATACTCTTGTATTTTCTATGATCAAGGCCTTTATTGTCTTCCTCAAACTCCTATCCAATTTTGAACTGGACAAAGTAACTTCTAAAAGTGCTGGTGGTTTGGATGGAGAATGAATTGCCTTCCTGTTCAATAACCTTCTGTGGCTTCAGTATTTTTGCTATCTTGCGAGTTGCAAAGCCAATACCCAAAAGCATGTAAACTTTGAAGCATGTAACCTTCAAAGTTGTCACTGCTCGTGAGATTCCAGGTGCCATTGAAATCCACAGGCATGGCTAGGCTGCTAGAGCAAGAACCCCAAAGGGAAGTGTGCATTGACCAGAGAGGAAGGACTGTTGATGTCAATGAGAATATAATTAGGCCAATACTAAATTGCTCTTGAAAAAAATCAAACCTCCTCTGCTTTTTGAGCCTTTTGCCTCAGTAAGGAGGGCAGGTGCAATCTTCTTGTCTTTTCACGAAAAGCATCTTGCAACCACTGGAGGCAACAACAAATAAAAGAGCATGTGAAGGAACAAATGAAGAGAAACTGTGCTAAAATGTATTAGCTAAAACTTTTTGCTTGATAATAGGATCACTCCATCTATCAGGTATACACTGTACTCCACATTCACTTTGTAACAGCTAACTTATTTAAAAAGCTGATTCCTGGACTGTTTTCTATTAGCACCCAAAACTGCTTTACAATTACCTATTAAATCTTAGGTTATTTGATCTTTGCTGTGCATTAATGGAGTTGCAAACACAAAATTTGTGTTGGAAAGCAATCCACTTCTGCTTGTCTTTATGTGAGGACATTCTTGAAAATCCCTTGCTTTACCCATATCCCCCTTGAGTAATAAAGCAACAGTTCCTGAGGAATATGCTGATAATTATCGGTTTATTATCTGATGGCCTGAGGCTAGAATGAGAGTAGAGAACATTCTTATAAAGCAGGCAGGAACTGCAGTAATGGTAAATCTCTCTGGGATTATTGCTGTTATGAACCATTTTCAGAAGTTTATGATGCAGATGTGCAAGCTTGAAAGCACCCACATTCACATTAAAGTAGTCACAGATATTTTAGAATTAACAGCTTTTTGTAATGTCACAGCCCTTTCCACCCTGCATTTCAAAACAATTGCTGTACTATTTCATACTCTGTCTGCCCTGGGGCTGCTAATGTTCTGTAGATCACCTCTCTTCTCACCTTTTATGAGAAAGTGGGAGTGTCACATTAGATTTGCCTTCACATGCTTTCCAGAACTCTGTCCTTGGTAGAGTTAAAAGAAAAGGAGTCCTTGTGGGACCTTAGAGACTAACAAATTTATTTTAGCATAAGCTTTCATGAGCTATAGCTCAATGCATCTGATGAAGTGAGCTGTAGCTCACGAAAGTTTATGCTCAAAAATATTTGTTAGTCTCTAAGGTGCCACAAGTACTCCTTTTCTTTTTGCAAATATAGACTAACACGGCTGCTACTCTGAAACCTTGGTAGAGTTAGAAATCTTAAAGCAAATTACAATGATCTAAACAACAGAGTTTCCAGTCCTGCCATGACAACTATTTAATTATGAAGTATTCCACTTCCCAGGAAATGTCCTCTTGGAGAATTTACTTTGAACGTTCCCTACCCCACTGGATTTGCCCACATCAGGTATTAGGAGGTCTGAAGTGTTATATTTTGTAGAAGTTATTTCTTTACAGAAAGGTAGCTCCGGGAAGCAAGGAAGCTGGCTAAACACAACCCCAAGTTTCTCTGTATTTGCATTCCCATAACTGAAAGCCTCTGCACAATCTTTGCATAGCCCTATCTCCAGGTTTGAGCTGCTAAATCAGAAATTAGATGGTTCCACATTAAAGAAGGGGGAGTGCCTAGAGCAGTGTGACTAACAGATTTTTCAGTTCACTAGCAAATTTAAAAAAAAAGGGAAAAATCATTTTGGGTCAAACTAAAATGGAAATGTTTCAAATTTTTTTTGCAAACTGAAAAGGTGGAAAAATGTTCATTTTGGATTGAGTTACATGTGTTTTTAACTTTCAAGTGGTCTTTTTTTACTGGTGTAGAATTGTTTTATATAAAAAATCAGGAAAAAGTGAAACATTTTTGTTCAGAAAATGTCTAAATGAACTGTTTTGACTTCTTGATTTTTGTTTGTTTTGGCAGGGAGGATGCATTGCCACAAACAGAATTTGTCAAAAAAATCCAAATTTGTGAAATGTTTGTGTCAATAAATCTGCATTAATTACCACACAGAGAAAGTTTCATCCAAAAATTTTCTTCCAGCCACCTTAAGACCCTGGTTTTTTCCCCTTGGTCATTAGGCATTCTAATTGATCTGGAAGCCTTGTGGCAGAAGATTCATTTTTGACTGGGAATCCTGGGTAGGGTAGAATAGATCCTAGACAGTTCTATCCCTTCCAAAAGGATTCAAGTTTTACTCTTTTCTGTGACAGTGTGTGTTGAATGCCTTACGAACAGTCTAATATCACAGCAGTTGTAGTAAAACAAGATTTATTCAGAACACAAAGAGAAAAAGTCAGATTAAATAAAATACAATATCTGCACAAGGTATCTAGTTTTAAACGCTGCATAAACTAATTCAGATAAGTCTGTTCTGCATCTTTTCCAGAAAATAATCTTTTTTTTCCTATTTTGTTCCTGTATCCTCTGTTCTGGTGGCCATTCTGCCTGTCAGAAAAACAGCCCTCAGTTTCAAGACAGGTATCTTCTCTCTTCCTTCCTCTTTCAATCACCTGTCTTTGTCCCGATTATAGTCTGTAAATCTTTAGATCTCAAAGGTGTTAGTTTGTTCATTACAATCCCAGGTATACCCCACAAAGGTATTTAGACAAATGTTCTCTCTAATAACTTCTCATGATGCATCTATTGAATAGTTCCCAAATCCATTAAAGGTTATAATCACTCCTTTGTAAAAACAATTTGGACATGTCTAGACTCGGAAAATAAATTGTGTGTAAACATGTGTAAGATAACACATGTTAATGACCATATTTTGAAACACTAGCGTAGACCAGCGTTAGAGCCTTTAAAACTTGTGAGTCTTGAGGAAGGTGTCTAACCAGTAATCATAACCAGTCCAAAAGTTTTAAGATGCTAAACCCTGTCTATACTCATTCTTAGAAACATGTTTGTTAAAATACGTTAGCTACTGTGTTTTTAAATACAACCTATTTTCCTGTTCTAGATATTGCCTTTGTGATTTTCCTGTTCCCTTTTCATAATACATTTTTTTTAATGTTGTAACCACACAGCAGTTGTTCCTCACTCCAAGCGCTCTTTTCTTTCTGTTAAGCCTTATGGTTTGAAAATTTCAGTTCTGGTGGAAGTGTCAGCTTGAATCCAGCTCACTCTCCGTCTCTCTCTCTTACTTTTATCCAGTCTGAATTATTGATAGATTAAAGATGATCTGTCACAGTAAAGAGCACAATTAAGATTCCTCTTATTCCCTAAACCTCTGGGAAATCTTACACAGCAGGGGTACATTTACCGTAGCCTGTAACTGGGAAGGTATTTGCTATGAGGCTGCACTAAGGAAATATGCCGTACGAAGGCTGGTTTCTATTACTAATATGTGTTTGTAAAATTATCTGCATGCATATGACTGTGTACTCCTGCTAGTTGTTTTCATATCTGGCTGGTTCATTTTAGCTTGTGATTTTTAATTTGCAATATGCAAATCAAACAGACAATACATTGCTTTCTGATGTGGGCAGGCTTCCAGCCACCAAGAGTCAAAAGCTATCGCTCCTGTTGCGCAGAGTATCTTCAGCTACATTCTGTCTTCTGCTTGATCTTTCCACATTTCCTGTTCTGTGCCTAATTGAAGCATGTTTATTGAGCTGATTCACAAATTATTAGAGAGAAAATGAACAAAGCTAAAAGTGAAATGGTATACCTGAAGACCAAACTGGTTTTTATCAGAGCTACTATCACAAAAAATTGCATCCATTTCCCATTGGGCTGTGATGTGATCAGACATGCTTACAGAGGCAGGTTGGAGTGTGGTCAGTACTTGATCAGTCTAGGGTCAAGACAGTTTCATATCTGGATGGAAAAATCACCAAGAAAAATACACAGTGCTGACTCACCTCATGGGAACGACCTTGAGTTCTCTGTGATTTTGGTGCCTTTGATATACAATGCCTCAGATTGCCTTTTCAATTTTAAAACAAAGGGATCATTGGGAAAGATCACAGTGGTATGGACATTTTATTCACCCTGAAGAGAAAGGAAAATTGAAGCAGTATTTGGGGGAAAGCTGGCTACTCTGTGACTGTCCCTGAAAAAGACCAAGATCAAGGTCCATCAAATTATTTGTGTCATAGAGAGAAGAGCTACTGCCAGAATGTGAAGCCACCCGTTAACCAAAGGAAGGCCTGTCACTGCATGTAAAGAGACAAATTCTGACATCAGTTATAACAGTGTAAATCCAAAGTATCTAAAACTGAAGTTGTGGTGAGAGATTTATTTCAAATAACAATAGTAAAAGCTTTGATCAACACTTAAAATAAATACCTGGCTATTTTAGGGCCAAATTATACCCAGTCATCAAGGGGTTACATAAAATAGTGAGCAGAAGGTTGCAAGGAGCAATCTGTGAATGGGAACCAGGTCAATATTAACAGGATGCTGGAGTTTAATATTCTCAGGATGGAAAGAATCTATTGAATCAATTTTATGTGAGTTACAATTCTATCAGTATCTAACTAGCACAAGTTGGAATGTACTGTGGGTTATTTTTCCAGGGACCATCATAAAACACTGTATTTTAATCACCCTCTGCATCAGGTGTAATAACATTAGTCAGGTGCTGACAGTATTCAATGGTGATAAAAGAAAGTGCTAACCGAGGAGCTGATTTTTAACGCAGGGAGAAAGATCAATCAATTCAGCACAAAGTGATAAGAAAGAGGAAATGATGGAAGGGTCTTAAGCAATAATATTTTACTGTTAACTATGTTCATTTGCTCTGCTATGATTTATGGTACATCTCTATAAACAAACTTCACTGCAGCAGGATAAGAGCACACAATAGAGAATGTGCAGAATTAAATCAGAAGAGCGAAATGTGGTTGAGGGCTTGTCTACACT
The DNA here is from genome assembly GCF_009764565.3 of Dermochelys coriacea. NCBI lineage: Eukaryota > Metazoa > Chordata > Testudines > Dermochelyidae > Dermochelys > Dermochelys coriacea. The sequence goes on from NC_050071.1 coordinate 69,546,477, forward strand.
ACATAGCTGTATAAATGTTACAGCAGCACAGCTGTGGTGCTTCATTGTAGACACTACCTTCTGCATAGGTAATCCACCTAATCTAAAGGCAGTAGCTTGGTCGAAAGAAGAATTTGTCTGTCGATTTAGTGCTGTCTATACAGGAACAGAGGCTGGCTTAACTATGCCACACAGAGGTGTGGATTTTTCAAACACCTGACCTAATTTTCTATTTTAGACCAAGCCTGTCTCATCCACTCAGAGATAAAAGATTTTAAACCTTAGTGGCTGAAAGCCTATATCCCTTAGAAAGCAACATTGTCAGTTAAGTTTGCATACTGCATATTAAAAAAAAAAAGCTACAATGAGGCAGCTTGATATGAAATCAAATAGCAGGACCATGTCAGAAAGACTCATCCCACAGAATCCATTCATTCACAGAGTCAGAAAGCTGAAGTTATCCTGAAATGAAGTATTAGAAAATTGATAAAAGGAGGTCATGGCAGAGCATAGCTGTCTCATTTCTGTGGTCTGACACATAATAAAATTTAGTACATGTCATAGGTCATTGTGCTACAATGCTACAGGTTCTACAAAATTTTAACAAAGGATCTTACAAACGGCAATGATAACATAAGCAGCAATTGAAAGTTAATTTCGCTGTAAGAGTGAAATTCACTCTGATACAGAGTATACATGCAAGACCCAATGCATCACTTCATTGGAACATGGAGTTTAAAGTCCTGTAAGGGGTCCTCTGGGTTTCCTATATACTATCTTTTGTCTTTCCTGAGTCAGGTACTATTCACTATTTTCATGAATGACTTGTATACTGGATTGGAGAGTGTGATTATAAAATACATGCATGACACCAAGCTGGGAGGGGTTGCAAGCATTTAGGATTAGAAATTAAAATGATCTTGATAAATTGGAGAATTGATCTGAATTCAGCAAGATGAAATTCAATAAAGACAAGTGCAAAGTACTTCACATAGAAAATTAATAATCAAATGCACAACTACAAAATGCCTAGGTGATAGTACTGCTGAAAGGATTGGGGCTTCTAATGGATCACAAATTGAACATGACACAAAAATGTGATGCAGTTGTGAAAAAGACTAATATTCTGGGATTTATTAACAAAAGTGCCATATGGAAGATCATTGTCCTGCTGTACTCACCACTAGTGAGGCCACCACTGGAGTACTGTGGCCTGTTTTGGGAGCCACACTTCTAGAAAGATGTGGACAAATTGGAAAGAGTCCAGAGGAGAGCAACAAAAATGATCAAAGGTTTAGAAAACCTGACCTATGAGTAAAGGCAATAGCGTAGCCAGGGGTTGAGCGGGGGGACCGGCTGCTCCCCCTCTGAGCACAAGTGGTGCCTTTTTAATTTATAGGCGCCTTTTAAAATTTGTACTCACCCGGCGGTGCTCCGGCTTCTCGGCGGCAGGGGCCTTCACTCGCTCCAGGTCCTCAACGGCATTTCAGTGGCAGGGGCCTTCAGTGTCGCTGAAGACCCGGAGCGCCACCCGTTGAGTACAAGCGGGTGGCACCTTTTTTTATGTCCACTGCCCCGTTTGCTCCATCTAGCTACACCACTGAGTAAAGGTTAAAAAAACTGTGCATATTTAGCCTTGAGACTCCAAGACTAGGGGCAACCTGATAAGTCTTTAAACATGTTAAGAGCTGCTGTAAAGAAAATGTGATCATTCGTTCTCCATGTCCACTGAAGGTAGGACAAGAAGTAATAGACTTAATCTTCAGCAAGAGAAATTTAGATTAGATATTATGAAAAACTTTCTAACTATAAGGATAGTTAAGCAATGGAATAGGCTGCCCAGGGAGGTAGTGGAATCCCTGTCACTGGAGATTTTTAAGAACAGGTTGGAGAAACACCTGTCAGATATGGTCCAAGTATACTTCGTCCTGCTTCCGCACAAAGGGCTGGATTAAGATGACCTCTCAAGGTCCCTTTCAGTTCTATATTTCTATGATTCTATGAAAACAAATTTCAAAATCTTTTACATTGCCATGAAACGGAATTGTCAACCTCCATTCAACTCTATTGCTGGATCCATACTTACACAGATTCAGTAAACTAGAATTTCTACACAGAGGGTGCAAAAGGTGTTAGTTGGATTCTGCACACCCACACCAATCTCAGCAAAATTCTGCACTGAATACCTGATTACTCCGGGGAGTCAGTTTTACCAAAAGACATAATTATGCGGGGGGAGGGGCATAATCTAGTCAGTAGAAAGAGAAACATTCATTGTCATGAAGAACGGAGGTCTCAAAGCACACAAAGAGGAGAGCAAAGATTCTGACCTCCAAGAAGTAGGACTCAAGTACAGAATTTATTTCACATCCAGTGGTATAACAGGGCTAACACATTCAAAACCATTATCATGTATCTCAGGTTACAGATCTGGGAAATATTCCAAAATGACTGATGTTAGATGATTTACAACTGCAACACAACAGACAACACATAGGAAGATATTTATAACAATGAGCTTTTCTGAAATATACAGTAATAGGCTTAAGGCAATACCATACAGTAGCATGATAGCCATAATATGGGCTTTTTTTTATTAATATGGTCAAGATACTATTAGAATAACAGAATTCCTGCCATAGTAGAATGGCAACACTATTGCTGTAATTTCTTCATTGAACTAATTCTTTAAAATAAGCCATGCATCAAAAAACACCATTTCCTTAAGCTTATAATTTCAATATTTATGAGTTAATTTGAATCCCAAATCAAAAAAGAGGTTCAGTGTGCAGCTGTAGAAAACAACTTACCCTTATCTTATGCATAACTAATTACTTGGAAATGGTTTATCTGATTTCCCCCTCCTTCTCCCGCTCCTTCCAGTATGCATACAAGTCAGTAGCTTAATGTCTAAAAGAGAACCAATCCTCATAAAGCCTTCTAAATACCCACAAGCCAATTCAATTTTAAGCAACAATATAACATGGGCAAATGGAAAACAATGGGCTATAAATGTGAATTTTTCTCACATTATAATGCTTATCAGTTTTGTAAAAGTTTTGCAGCAAGTAGCCTCTGGCATTACTGTTTGGTATGTGCTCTTTTCCATCTTAGTTCTGAAGGGACAATGTTTGTTTTTTTCACATAGTCATTCTGGCTGCCCTTTTTCCTTCACCATCTCTCTCTTCCCTTCTCTATTCCCTTTCTTCATCTCCCTAGGTCCACAGCTCAACTTTTTTTAAATGATTTTTTAAAAATGCCCCCTTGCGAAATATAGATGCTGTTGTAGCTTGTTAAACTGAAACAAAGCTATCTGAAAGTGGCAGGGAAGGAGAAAAGGCCTGACTTAAACTACTGATGTCAATCTATTGACTTCAACAGGCTTTGGATAGGTCCACTAAAAGAGAAAATTTTAAAAGACAGCGGTGATAAGAGTCAGTGTGTGTGCTACAAGCTAGTAGTGGAAGGACACAGACTAAATGTGCATATACCTTATAGATATTAGAATAATTAAGGTTAAAAACAGTCCTGTTGAAATGTGTTCAATATTAATGGATTTTGAATCAAATTCTGTCCAGGTTACGTAGATATAATTTTTAGGCACTCAGAGAGGACAATGATGAACACATTGTACATTCCTAGCTAGACAGGCAGATTGGATGATTGACAGATTAATTACTAGAAAGTTTCTTGGGGTCATTCCAGATTTACACCAAGCTGACCAAGAACAAAGTTTGTCTATGTGTCTTAAACTTCTACAATTCCTTTTAGTGTATTTTCTTTTTTTAGTCTCTGAAGACAGTAGGAAGGGACTGGACAATTATCGGTAGGGATGAGTGAACAGAATCAGAGTCTACAGTTTTTTAGCTTTGCTAGACTAGTTGAAGTTAGCCAACCTTATTTTCAAAGAATTTTAAACCCAATTCTTCCCCCAAGGTGATTTTATATTTAAATAAATGCTTTTCTAGTTAAAGAGAAACCTGTGATTGTTTTTCTATCCCTATCTCCAAAAGTTAGGCTGGCACAAATGATCTGGCTGTAAACTATATATAGCATTGTGAGGGGTGTACTAGGCCCTTTGAGATCCCCTGCTGGAGGCCTCATGGTCTTACCACACCCTGCTCCAGAAAAAGATCAGTGAAGATGGGTCTTCCAAGCCAGCCTAGAGAGGCTACAGGGAAGCAGCCAATCAGAGTGCAGCAGTCCTAGTTAAAAGGACTGAACCTAGACAGGACTTCTGAGTAATCATGATTGGTACATAGGAGGCTATAGCCTGGAACCCAGTTTAGGAGTGAGAATCATAGGGTTCCACCTTGAGAGAGGTGAAGTTGCAGGGCCTAACAGCGTGCATTCAGTGAGACAGAGTTGCAGCTAGCCCCTAATTGTGAGACCGACCATTACTTTTTATCCAACAATTTGCAAATAGATAAGTTAGGGCTTGAGCACCTCAGTTGCTGGCTGGGACCAGAAGGGTGAGGAAGGAGAGGAGTTGAGATCTTCAACTCTGAGGTAAGGGTGAAGTGGAAGGGACTATGTGAGAAGTAGCCCAGGGAAGAGCAGCAGCAATGATTATAGGAAGCAGCATGTGCTTGGGCCACTTCAATCAGGATAGGCTAGCACAGTTCTACTGCCCTTTACTCATACTGTACAGATGATAACATTTCATTACCACTTCATTCAATACTAAAGTGATTTGTAACCCAGTGTCAGCCACAACTGGTCACTTTAGCACCACAGTTCTATCTGCTTTTACCTAGGCAGAGTGGGTGTGATCATGTACACACAGTCTGGTCCTGAAGCCTTTTACCCTCCCCAGCTCCTCACTAGCTCTCAGGGGAGAGCTCCTTTAGATGCTGCATACACATTCTTCCCTTCTCCTCTGCTTTATGCTTTGTTTTTTCATTCCACCTGCTTCATTTTTTTAGTCTCTCCCTTGCCTAAGTGTCAATCAATATTTCAGTTTAACTCAAACTTTCAAACTAAAAATGTACCCGGGTTTGAAATTGCACAAAACAAGTTTGCCTATTTCTAGCCATATTTATTAGCAGTGTTTGGTTTTGAGGGATTATTCTGTGTATCTTCACTCGAGCAGAAATGTTCCAATGATTAATGGACTGACATATAGAAAAGGTTTAAGAAAGACATTAGCACTGAATTTAGGGAACAAAATATCTTTTGGGCCATGCCTAGCAGATTTGTTTTAGAGATTTGAACTGATGGAGGATAAAATTATTTGATAGTCATACATAATGTATATTCAAAACCCTGATAAATTTGTTTTGGACATTTAAGAAATTGTTAATGCACTTTAATATCAATTTGTGCCTGTTAGAGACAAAGGAAATAATTGAAAACATGACCAGTAACACAGTCTTCACTTATAATCCTCTATCTAGGAGATCTGACATCTGGTGGCATACTGACTACTACGTGGGCCTATCTTCATCCTGTTTAGTCTGGGAGGGATGTGTTGAGATTGAGGGGAATGCATTCAGAGTTGCTGAGGTCCTGCCACCTTGCCTTAGAACATGCTTTAATAACACTGAGCCTTTCCAGTGGAGATGTGCAAGCTACCAGTGCTGGAAGTTGTTGGTGGGAGGGTATTTGCAGTAGCTTGTCAAGGACAGTGGGATTGGATTAGGTGGGGACAGAGGGGCATGGTGGTTGCTTTGAACCTCTATAGCAGTGGTCTCCAACCTTTTTATGCTCAAAATCACTTTTTGAATTTAAGGGCAACCTGGGATCTGCCCTACCCCTTCCACAAAGCCCCACTCCATTCACTCCACCCTCCCCTGACGTTGTTTGCTCTTCTCCCCCACCCACTCACTTTCACCAGGCTGGGGCAAGGCGTTGGGGTTTGGGAGGGGGTGTGGGCTCCAGGCTGAGCGTAGGGCAGGGGGTTAGGTGCAGGAGGGGGCTCTGGGCTGGGGCAGAGTGTTAAGATGTAGGAGGGGTTATGGAGTGCTGGCTCTAGGGTGGGGGGGTCAGGGCTAGTACAGGGTGCTGGCCCCAGGAGGGGGTATGGAGTGCAGCAGAGGGCTTGGGGGGGGCTGGCTCTGGGAGGCTGCAGGTTGGGTAGTGGAAGAGAAATGCTGGTTCACCATAGCTGAGCCTGCTCTACTCATGCTACTCCTGGTCTTAATGCTGCCCATTGAAAGGGGTGGCACTTACCTTGGGCAGCTCTGGCCTTACACTGGGAAGGGGTCAATGAGCCCCTGCAGCCTCTGGGGGAGCACATGGCTCTGCATGCTGCCCCCCTCTGCATAGTTCCCTTTAACCACAGTTCTCCGTTCCCATCCAATGGGAGCTGTGGGGGCAGTACTTGCAGGCAGGAGCAGTGTGCGGAGACCCCTGCACCCCCCAGACCCGCAGGGGTGTGCTGGCCGCTTCCGGGACCAGCATGGGATGGGGGTAGGCAGGGAGCCTGCCTTAGCGGTAGCCCCGCTGCACCACTGGAGATCGCAATCAACTGGGAGAGTCTCCAGGATTGACTGGTTGATGGTGATTAATCGGTTGGTGATCACTCCTCTATAGGTTGGGATAAACATCTGAACTGTGGGACATTATGGAAAATGAACTCCAAACATTCCAAGATTTCCCCCATTTTTGTTGAATGTGGAAGCTCCTGCTTTCTGGCAGAACTGACTCAACCCTAGTATTTTCTGAGTGGATCACTTGACCTGAGGTGATATAACCACTTGGCTGCTCCCCTTGCATTCACTTCCAGGTCTGCTTTTTCCTTACATTAACAGGCAAACTTCAAAGTGTTTCTGACTTTCTGTGGCCACTGTTACCTACCCATTTCTCTTACCACTTATTCATATACTTCTTTACATGTGCTTGACCCTTCATGTGGGCATTCAAGTATTAAAGGACCTAATTCAGTGCTATGCCACCATCTGTCTAAAAGTGGAGTAGGCCCATGTCTGCTAGTGTGCCAGGAACCAGGAAATCCCATCACACCAGCTCACAAGCTCTGGTTTGAATTTCCTTTTATAAAGATGAATGTTTGTTTTAAAATACAGTCAATAACAAAACTCCCAGTGACTTCAATGAGACAGTATCAACCCTTAAGTTTTAGCTCCAATATGGTTTTTCAATTAAGAACACAGCTTTTGAAAGCTCTCAAGTTAGTCTTTGGGATTCATTTATCTGAGGTTGTCTTTGTATTTAGTTCCAGGCAGATGCAGCAGTTTTAAACTGTTACCACTCTATTTGAATCTACTAATCCCTGTTTAATTCTATAGGGAAATCCTAAACAATGATCAATTTTCTGACAGTACAATGATTTCCACAGCAAGGAACTCTGATGTCAGAAACAGCCTAGGACTTTGGAAATTAAGAGGGAGATGAGGGAGAAAATATAACCATTCTTGGAATAAAGCTAATGTTTCTAATGGTGGAAGAAGCCCAGAAAACAAAATGTACATGTCTTTAAATAATTCGTATTCAATTTCCTGATATGCCACGTCTGCAAATCCTTCTTTAAGGCATGTGGTGCAAAACTCAGACTCTCAACACTCTTCTGAGGGAGGTAAGGTTTTGTTTTTTAATATTCATTTTACAGATGATGATACCTAGCTCTTGTATAGCACTTTGCATCAGCAGATCTCAGAACTTTGCAAAGAAGATCAGCATCATTATCCCTTTGCAGATGGGGAAAATGAAGCTCAGAGAGGGAAAGGAACATTTTGAAGGTCTCTAAGCAGCAAAGTCTGAAATAGAACCTATGACTCTCAACTCCTAGTCCAATGCGCTATCTATTAGGCCACACTACCTTGGGTGATTTAGTTCTGACTATCTTAGATGACTTACCAATGATCAAACTTCTGCTCCTGTTTGTGCAAACAAATTGGTACATCCAAATAAATATCAATACAACTTGTCAGCAACATCAACAACATTCTTGATACCATGTTTGGTTTACAGGTATTTGGACACAATGTTATTTAGAACTGTTTGTACTCAAACCTTATAGCAAATTAACAACAATTGGTTCACTGACAGATCTCAGTTCTTGCTGTTGTCTTTTGTTGTAAGGAGGGGATTTATGGGTGCTCAGCAATGCAGAACACTAGACTCCTTGTACTGAAGTTCATACAGGTGGATTTCTAAGTTCACATTTTAGCCACATCAGTTTGAAAATTTTGAAAACAAGTCAATAATTATTACACTATAAATATATGATTAGCCATATCCTATTTCTATGAAAATGAAGTTTATATTCAGGAAAAATATACTTAAAGGAGCATATAGTTCAGCACCGTATATATCCACATTTCAGGGGAAATAAATGTATTGGTTTAACAGATATGCTATATTTATAAAGGGAGAATTCCCCTTATAAAACATTAATCATCAGAGCCCTCGGTATCAAGCATGGTTTCATCTAAGCAAACGTTAGTTTCCACCTTCTGATATTTAATTATCAGACCTTACAAATAGCGAGGTGTTTAGTTTGAAAGGAAGACTTATCCCGTTGAGGTATTTAATTAATATTTAAATAAATACACAATTAAAAAAATCTGAGCCTTATTCTTAACACTGATTCAGTGGGGATTTTATACTTTTGTTTTGTCTAAAAGTAAATATGTACAATCCTACCTTGATAAGAATGTGCTTGTGTGCAAACCAAAGAATGAATCCATTTCAGTTCATAGGTGCTACCTCAGTCTAATTTCTCTTGTTTGGTGTATTAGGATTCTTTGCATGCCCCTGGTTCAAGCACTTAGGCTGGAGAAGATAATGTTTATTGTGAAGAAGCAATATCTAAATCTATTCAAAGCATGTTTGTGAACTAAAGCTGTCTCTAACTCTGAAATCTCAAAAAACAACACACATGCCGGCAGAAAAATGATACATTTTATTACTAGTATTGTATTAAAAATTCCATGCTTCAAGTTTAAATATTTATTTTAGTTTATATTTGCAGCAAGTGCAGATAAAGAACTGTGTGGTTACAAAGCATCCTCATCAATTTCATATTTTAATAAAATCTTCCGGAGCTTTGTTTTTTATCCTTTGTGCTTTCTTTGGAGCTCATGTATCAGCATGTAAAAATTCCTTTTGTTTAACTCAGGGGGCTCATTTATGTTTTTTGTCCTAAAGCTTTTGAATATGATTCCTCTGTTTGTTAGACACTGGAAAGCTCTATTTCACTTGACTACCTCTTTCAGAAAGAAGTGAATACAAGTGTTGTGAGTAGAATCAGCTGAACAAATGTGGGTTTTTAAAAATCTCTCTCAGTGCATATGGCATCTACCAAACAACATTCTATAGATGCTTGTAGGTCCATGAGCCATTTCAAGGCAGCCTCAGTGTTGCGGATATCCCCATTTCACCTCTGAATACATAGTCGGGGTACTGTGTTATGATGTGTTCGAAGGTTTTGATGTTCTCACTACAGTCACATGCAGGGGATACTCATGCATCAAGTAGCTGCATCTTCCATGGTTTGTTCTGATATGGTTCAGTGTGTTCCAAAGTCTGCGTAGCAGATCAATATTGGGAATGCAGCTTTTTGGATTAGTGATAATGTGCTTGTTAGGAATGGTGGATGAGGTCCAGACATACTGTCATTCCCTGGCCAGAGACATGAGAGAGCTGCACATGGTCCATAGTGGTTTTCAGGATTTCAGGCATTGTTGGGGTATGTTGTACATAACCTGCTGGATGAGAAGTTCTTTCTTTTAATTACATTAAAGAACAATTTTACATTTTCTTTTAATTTACCTTGAATAATTATTTGATTTACATTAACCACCTGTATATGCAGAATAAGTACTAGGCTAAGTAATCCCCACTAATGTTAAATCTAGAAATGTCCAAACCCAATTGGAAGACACATGCAATTAAGGTGTCTTTTCCTTTTATTTATTTTTTTTTCCCTCCAGGGTCATCTTCAAAATCAAAAAGCTGACAACTTAAACCTAAACTTCAACTTTAGAAGCTAGTGAATCTTCTCTCAGAGAAAAGAAAGGAAAGAATTTGCTATTTTTCACCAAAGCACTCAGATTAAGTTATTTATCAGCTTCTTATTCAGTGAAACTATGCTCTGGAATGTGAGGTAGGGGCTAAAGCAGAAGACTGAGTCAGGACAGCTGGATTCAATTCTTGAATCAAGTTACTGACAGAACCAAGATTTTAACCTCTGTGGTCCTCCGTTAGCCATAATTAAAATGGATATTATAATATTTATCTATATCATAGAAAGGCTGTGAGGCTTAATAGCTGCATTAGACAAGAGAAGAAATTAAAGGGGCCCCAAAAGGGCAAGATATTCCTGAGCGTTATTCTAAATTGTAGTAGAGCTGTTAAACACTGAGCTGTCAGGGGTAGACAGCGTTACAAGTGTGACATTCTAAACTATTCATTCAGTGTGTGATTTTTTTCTCTTGATGCCTTTTTGTCTTTGGATCCAGTTCTTGTGCAGTGGTGATACATGGAACACCTTGAAAAGAGAAAACAGTTTTGTATGGATACACTGAAGCTATCCCGGCCCTCAGACCTACAGCAGGCCTTACTCTTACCTATGAAGGGAAGTAGGTGAGTACTTAGCTTGTTGGATGAAACGTTCCATACAACTATACAACTACCATTGAGAAGAAATAGGGGGAGGTATTTCATAGGTATAGGTATTTCATAAATACAAAGCACCAAAGATAAAGTTGTAAAGAGGAAGTTGAAAAAGTGGCTGAGTACATGAGGATACTAGCTCCAACAATGCCAAGGACAATCACTGGGATGTCACTTTGTAATTTTTAGCTGTCCTAATTCATTTGTACCCTTGAGAATAATGGTACTGGACAGATCAGTTACACTTGGAAAGCAAAGCAGAAAACTGTTGGTGTGGACCAACTTCTACTGTAGGTGGAGTGTAACAACGAAGAATGGAAATCTACTAGAAAGGTCTGGTCTCTCTCACCATCTGGTCACTTGGCTCCCTAATGAGCTGACTCTCCAGCATCCCAATGAACCAGCCGGCAGGGGATGCCATCCTTCTGTCTGGGAACAAAAGCAGTCTGTTTACAACAGAAAATACTAATCTATCCTATAAAATGGATTAAGATTTGTTAAGACAATTCAGTTCCTTATGACTGAACTATGTAAGGGTTTATAATCACTGACATAAAGAATCCAAGATTTTCCGCAGATATATTCTAAAATCCTTTAATGCAGAGCAATGGTACAAACAAGATAATTTTTATACTGGTTTGAGCACGGGGCTGAGAGTGAGCCCTGAGTTCTTGTCTCAGCTTTGCCACTGACTCACTCTGTGATGTTTTGGGTCATCACTTAGTCCAAAATTCTCCAACACCAGTGCCTAAAATTAGGCACCAATATCCATGGTTAGGCATCTAAATAAGTGACCTGATTTACCCTGCCCTGAGGTATTGAGCTCCTACTGAAGTTCAGATAAGCAGTGAGTACTTCAGTGAGTACTTCTCTACTAATCAGGCCATTTATTTAAGCAGCCGAGCGAAATATTTTGGCCTTTACTTTTCTATGCTCCAAATTTTCCATTAGTAAAAACAAATACTGTCTACTGAGGATATTTGGAGTCTTAATTAAAGCCAGATTTCCTTCTGCATTTCACCTTGTCAACACAACTTGATCTTAATATAAAGTCCTTGGACATTTTCCAGTGAAAAATACATATATTAATATACTTTCTCAACCAAAATTCAGAAAAAGGAATAACGTATCTTTTTTTTTCTGAACTGACAGATGAAAATTTCATGCAATAGCCTCAACTGATCTTACTGTATTACATTTATGTATTGTTAGTTGGGATTGTGTGTAACCTTTCTAACAGGGAGATGTGACAGTTGTGAGACCTGGGAGTTCAAAAACTATATTGAAAATGTGCCATATGAGTATGGACTTTTGGGTCAATAAGTGTTAAGTGAATTTCCTGGGGGACCTTCAAGGAGAAGTTGATGCAAATTTTCCTAACTGTGGTTTTGCAAAATGCAGCGTTTTGAAGCTATGTCATAATAAGAGGGTCATTGTCTGATTACCTCTTACGGAAGACCAAGATCAAAGGCCTGAGCTGTAGTTTAGCTTTTTTTAAAATGTGCCCAGCCATTGTTCCCATTCTGGATCTAAGACCAGATGAACTTGTAACCATGGGGAAAACCCAGTTGTAGGTTTGAAGGACTGAAACCGACCAGAGCCTTAGGCTGGAGTTGGAGATTACCTTTAAGCTTTTTAGCATGCATGTAGGTTTTATTTTATTGAGGCTTTTACCTTAAGAATAAATGTGCTTCCTTAGGAGCTGAACGGTAACTTATAACTGTGGGCAACACACTAATCATAGCCCTCAGAGAAAGCAAAGTGCAGGTTCTGGCCCTGTTAGGCAGTCTGGCTTGTTGGGGATATCCCCAGCAAAAGGCTGGGAGCTGGGTAGCCTTAAAATCCCTGGTCAGAAGGATGTGACATGCAGGTCTCCACCCAGGAGAGGCAACAGTTGGGAACTCAAGGAACCACAGAAGCGGAATACAAGTGCAGTTGCCCTGAACCTGTGACACTAGGAGTATATGCAAACTATAAGGTTGGAGCCAATCCTGCAAACCTCCATGTGTGGAAGAGTATGTACAATTCCTTTTTGTTTTTGCATAAGGTTTTTCCTATGGTTCTTGTCCCTGTAATACCAGAACACCTCACATACACTAAGGATTTTATTCTAAAACCTCAGATGGACGGAAATATTCTCATTTTACAGACAGAACACACAGGTGCAGAGAAAGTGACTTGCCTCAGTCAGCCAGGAAGTCTGTGACTGAGACATCTCTTGAGTTCCCCCCCCTTTTTTTTATCCTTAATCACAAGATTACAATGGGTATTCTGTGTCTGGAGGATTTTCAAGATCAAGCCCTTTATATAAATTTCATAAAACTTTTTGCAAAGGTTCCTAATGTCAATTTTAATAAATGTAATTGATAAACACTGATCCGGTGCTGCAAGAAAACAGACAGCACTAGGAAGCTGGTCATTCTAACACTGTGTAGTACACACTTTCAAGACAGTGTTTCTCTTTACAAATCAATTAAATACATAAAGTGAAAAGCAAAAATTGGTTGAGTATAAGTACTCTTTAACTAAAGGCAAACACAACTATTCTAGTAGGCTTGGCATATAGTAAGGAGATTGCTTGAAAGGGGGCTGTCTATTTGAGGTAGTAATTTGTATAAGTTCCTTTTGTGGAGAATCACTCCCTCCAAGTGCCATGTATGGAGCAAACCCTGAGTGTGCAGATTTCCCCTTGTCTGGATAGGGAAAAGAGTCTTCACAGTAGTGTCTCCTCTCTACCCTCTATGAGCAGAAGATAGCTTGGGCTAGGGGACACTGGTCATCCACTATCACTCCCCTGGCAAGGTTGGTAAAACTGTGAACATGTATTAACGTTTTCTTGTATAGACATCTTTGAAGGCAGTACTGGGGGATAATATGGCTTCCCTGCCACTGCACCTCCAGAAAAGGTAGGGGACTTTAGAACCAGGGAGAGGCATAGGGTGTAAGTTTGGATGGTGCTGTTTCTAGTGGATCACTAATTTTGGTGACTGAACTATAGTCCGTTCTATAAAGGTTCAAATACTCCTTTCCTCCCAGTAAGTCAGTTTGGGGAAAACTGAAGGTAAACTCAGATTTTTTTTCTCTCTTCCTCCCAGTACCCACTCCTGTGCAGTTTTTTTTCCCCCATTGGAAGAGCCAATTTCCACTCCTTCTTCCCCTATCTTTCACAAATAATATATAAGCCTGATATTTTTCTGTTCTGCTCTATACAGATTCTTACTGAGCCTGTCACCATGGCATCTGTTTGCCTTTAAATTTGAACATTTCAAAGATTTGGCTAGAGTTTATAGAATATTTTTAGTCCTTTCCATTCTCATTGACAGTCTTCAGTTGGAAAGACATAACTCAGAAGGAAATCGTTACTCAGCACTCCCCCTTCAGAAGGATGTGCAAAATTGATAAGTGCTTTCCAGACACTTAAAATAATCTGGCTAGAATTTATAGAAAAATGCACAAAAAAATGACTCACCATATTGTGGCATATTTCAGGGAGTTTAAACAGGCTTTATGCCCACCATCTGTGAACAAAAATAAGGGTTTGTCAACATGGTACAGTGATGCGCACAAGAATTCTAAAGCACACCAATGTATTCTGCACTAAGTGCCCTGTGTAGACCTTGCTGGCACCCACTTAAAAGTTCCCTAATGCTGTTTGAAATAGGACTACATTAAGGTACACTAGGGAATTTTTAGTGCACAGGCCACTTAATGCACGACATACTGGTGTGGTTTAGAATTCAAACCCTGCTAATACACTGCTTTGTGCCATGTAGACAAGCCCTTAATTAACCAACATTTTCATTACTACCTTTTAACTCAACACCGAAGTGTAAACCTGGGAGGACACATGAGGAAAATTGAAAATGGTGAGAACTCAACTATAGACGGATCTGTGAACCTCAAACTTGAAAAGGAGGCCTGTCCAACAGTGGAGAGACCAGTAAAACAGAAAGTAATGTGAATTAGGGAACTGGCTACCATGAACCAGTAGAGACAAGAAGCAAGTGTCTTTTATCTCTCTCTGGTCAACAGAGTGGCACTGCTCTTCTGCAGAAGGAAACACATTCGATATGCCAGGCTGGGAGGAAGGGAGGGGCTGCATAATCTGGTGTTTGTGAGGAGTAAAAAGGGGAGAAGGTTTTAAAGATCCCTCAATGAAAGGGACAGTGTCAGACATAAGCCTAAGAGTACTAAACAAAAAAATAGGAGTACTTGTGGCACCTTAGAGACTAACAAATTTATTTGAGCATAAGCTTTCGTGGGCTACAGCCCACTTCATTGGATGTATAGAATGGAACATATAGTAAGAAAGATAGATACAGAGAACATGAAAAGGTGGAGTAAGAGGCTAATTGAGATGAGCTATTATCAGCAGGAGGAAAAAACCCTTTTGTAGTGATAATCAAGATGGCCCATTTAGACAGCTGACAAGAAGGTATGAGGATACTTAACATGGGGAAATAGATTCAATATGTGTAATGACCCAGCCACTGAGAGTGGCTCACACCTTCTTATCAACTGTCTAAATGGGCCATCTTGATTATCACTACAAAAGGGTTTTTCCTCCTGCTGATAATAGCTAATCTTAATTAGCCCTTACTCCACCTTTTCATGTTCTCTGTATATATCTTTCTTACTATAGGTTCCATTCTATGCATCCGATGAAGTGGGCTGTAGCCCACAAAAGCTTATGCTTAAATAAATTTGTTAGTCTCTAAGGTGCCACAAGTACTCCTGTTCTTCTTGCGGATACAGACTAACATGGCTGCTACTCTAAAGGAAAAAAAAATTAAATGAAGAGTTTTTATATTCATGTTTACATTTTAAAATATGTAAAATACCCACAAGATATTTTAAATGAAGAACAACCACCTAGAGGTAAACAAAAATGCTGAAAATGGTTTCTACTCATTGTTTGGAATATGATGTCTAGATTTAAGAGTTGCATGATCTTAACAAAATACTTGAAATGCTGTTCTTTTTGCATTGACCTTCCTCAACCCATGTATAAGATTTCATGTTTCCTTTTTAAGTATTGATAATACTTTAGAATGCTGTTTTGTTGGGTTTTTTTTTCAAGTTGCAAGAGGAAGCTCTTTTGAATTCTGTTCTGTGGCACTCAGACAAGACCAGCACACACAGGCAGTCTTAGAGTATAACTACAGTGCACAAAAGCTCTGTGTATTTTGTTTGTTTTCAGATATTTTTGAAACAATAGAATGGCACTAATATGTAATGGAGATTTTCAATGTACAGCGTCACATGCATAAATTTTTTGATGGTTCATTTCATCCATATAGGATGATCCATCTGGTAGAACATGTCATGGGGTTTATTATTCATCCCTGGATGATGAATCTTTGGATTAGCTCTCAACCAATCAAGTTGAGGCTTCAAAAATTCTGTACGTATCTGTGATGGGGTTTTCTCAGCTTCCTTTGGTTGCTCCCCCCATCATGTGGCACGTGTGTGTGTGTGTGTGTGTGTCTCTGTCTCTCTTTCTCTTCAGGTTACTCCCTTGTTGTGATGTGGGTGATCCCTCTTAATGACCTGGTCAGATGACTAAGCCACAATTAAGGTTATCCAAGTTTCACTGCATGGGATGACTGGATATCATTCCTGGTAGCCCTCCAATTCAAGGCTATGCCACTGGTGGTGGAACCTTCACTAATCCTCTACTCTGGGTTCCAGCCCAGAGTCTCTGCAATCAGTAGCCAAGGTCTGCTCCATCCCTAAACCCTGCTGCTGTTTTCCCTAGGCTGCTTCCTATTCCACCTCCATTAGGCTTCTTTCTCCACTAGCCCTCTGAGTAAACTCTTCCTTCAGGGCTAGGATCCCAGGGCTTCTACTCTCCCCCTGGGTTTTCTCCTTTTTCTCTCTAAGCCAAGAGAATGACCGCAGCCTCCTTCTGCCCTCAGCTCCTGACCTTACACAAGCCCCACCTGTTCCTTCTCAGCTGGGGTGCTTGCCTATCAGGCCACACCTGAGGGAGAGTTAGGCTTATCAGGTTACTTAATGTTTTCTGAGACACATTAACCCTTTCTGGGCTAGTGTGGGATGAACATCTCACCGCAGAACAATAAGAGAAGTAATGTCCTAGTGTAAATACACACAGCAGGTATCACAAACAAAATTCTTGCTTCTCTAGCAATTTTATACTTTAAGGGCTGGAAAAGCCTGAAAGTTTTGACACCTTATTTCTAGGATGTGGATCCAGATTTTATTTTGGAGTTGTCAGAATATTTGCAGTATTATGCAAAGTAATACATAAAAATACAGTGCAAGAGATACAACTTATAGATAGAGCTGGGGGAATAATTGAATGCCAGGTTTGATCAGTAAATGGAAAAATATTTAGAATTCTGTCTTTTCACCCTTGAGCCCAGCGCTTAGTTAAAGTGATGGGGGAGAACTGAGTTCAAGTCTTGCTCAAGAGCATGTAGTGGTAGAAAAGAACTCTTTATGCTGCAATAGCATTCTGGGTATAAATTGAAAGGAAGTTCCATAGCCTTTGGATTTTGAAAGGCTCGGATTAGCAGACTAGCATAGAGGAAGCGTACTAATAGGCTCCTGTGCCACATCCTGTGACATTAGCTACTTGAGGTTCCTATATAAATTGTAGTGGGGAGTATTTTCACTGAGCAGAGACACAGAAGAAGTGGCAGGAAGCTAGTGCTCCCAAGTAAGTAGTTTTGCTACTAAAATTGGAAATAAGCCATCTCGTAGAAGGGAAAGCAAGAATTAATATTAAAAGAAAAAAATCCCAAAATACAGAGCTTTTCATTTTACTGGGAACATCTCCCAAGGCAAACACAATTACTTATTTAATATTTCTCAAGCTATTCAACTATTGTCACTTTTCTAGCTATCCCTAACAATGGTCTCAAATAAGATTAACATGTTGTCTGTGCTGTTAATACATAATACATGTTTGGAACATTATCTAAAGTGTTTTATTAGTGGTTCAGTAAATATCTTTTTTAGGTTTAACAAGTTGCAGTGTTGCCATCTCATAATTTTTATTTTTTTCTTAAAACCCAAGTGACTAACCTCAGTCAAATGACTAGAAGAGAATCTGTTTTCATTTTAAAATACTAAATTTCTAGTTTTTACAGAGGAAAAACTTGAAAATATGCCCTCAAGTGCCTCTTAAAGGATCAAAAATGAGAAGGCAACAAAAGACTTGAGAAGCCAACCAGAAGGCTAACAAAAAGCATTCAAGAAAGTTTATTAATCTTGTGAATTTGGGGCCTGGTTTTAAATTTTTTGAATGCTTAGAAATGGCAACACTGGGATCATGTCACAGGAATGTATTTATGTGGTATGCAGCTGGGAGAAATTGTCTTCCAAATAAAAGTCAGCATGCTACTCAGTCACATGTACAAACAATAATGCACCCAGTGCCCATATGTAATGGCTAGTAATGACATCTTAGCAATAGAAAGGAATTAGTTCATGTAAGGCTCTACAGATCCTTGAATTTTACTACAAGAAAAACAATAGCTATGAATCCTGTTCTCCTTCTCTTCACACCCGCCCACCAGGAAACCAGGTGCTAGAAGCAGGTTACTGGTGTGTTACCTAGTAACTCTGTGTTCTTGGGGAACCAGGGCACAGTACCCAGCCTGTCTGACTCACAAAAGAATGAATGGACACAAATCAGACGTCAAGAATTATAACATTCAAAAACCAGTTGGAGAACACTTCAATCTCTCTGGTCACTCGATCACAGATCTAAGAGTGGCTATACTTCAACAAAAAAGCTTCAAAAACAGACTCCAACGAGAGACTGCTGAATTGGAATTAATTTGCAAACTGGATACAATTAACTTAGGCTTGAATAGAGACTGGGAATGGATGAGTCATTACACAAAGTAAAACTATTTCCCCATGGTATTTCTCCCCCCCACCCCACCCCCCACTGTTCCTCTGATATTCTTGTTAACTGCTGGAATTAGCCTACCTGCTTGTCACCATGGAAGGTTTTCCTCCTTTCCCCCCGCTGCTGTGGGTGATGGCTTATCTTAAGTGATCACTCTCCTTACAGTGTGTATGATAAACCCATTGTTTCATGTTCTCTGTGTGTGTGTATATAAATCTCTCCTCTGTTTTTTCCACCAAATGCATCCGATGAAGTGAGCTGTAGCTCACGAAAGCTTATGCTCTAATAAATTTGTTAGTCTCTAAGGTGCCACAAGTACTCCTTTTCTTTTTGACTCACAAAAGAGTCCCCATGTCCAGCCTCTGCTTGAACCAAATCTGCATCATCAGAAAGACTTACAAAAAACAATGAAAAGGTGGTGGGAGACGCACCTAACCCCCTGGGATAAGGGTGACAGGATTAAGGAAACTCCCCTAGCCTCATGTGCATCGATGATGGGACAAGGAGGCATCTCCATTAGCATATGGAATGGAAAACAGAGATTCCAAGGCAAGAACTACACAGAACTCTGGAAGCAGGGAAGCACTGCATGATGTGGGAATCTCTGCTCCAGATGTTAATGAACCCACACCTGCACACATCCAGCTCAGTAGTTATCAGACCAATTTTAGTAATAAATCCTTTATTGGTATCCAAAATAGTAATGCTCCCTAACTGCATTGTGAGCTCTCTCCCAGGAACACCACCCAAAGCCAGGAATGATCCGATCCCATTGTCTAGCCTGAACAAAACAACTTTGGTATTCTCCTTTGTTTGCGCATAAACAAATCTAGTGTTCTCCCTTGAACCATTGTTGTTTCTCTACAAAAAGCCCTATCTATGCTCAAGTAAGTGTTCTGATATCTGGATCCAAAATCTGCATCAGTTCCATTGGGACTTCATCTTCTCCTGACTGATCATGCTGGGGGCTCTGCCTGACTCCAGCACTCTGGACCTTCAGCTACCACTACCACATGGGACCTCCCCAAATCGATTCAAGCTTCACGGAGTGGTGAGAACCCAGCTCTCTCTAAGTATAGCCGTCTGACTCTGACTCTTGTGATCAGTTATAGTTTTCTAAACCTGACTTTTATAATCAAATTTAAGTTAGATTTAATATAACTGTTTTGTTTGTTTGACTACCCTATTATTATTACCTGGCAATAAATAACTTTCATAATTAAGCTGGTTGCTTCTTGCTCTTTCTCTCTCCCTCCCCACCTCATGGGTGCTTTTTGGTTCCTCATTCGTTCTGCAGCAACGCTTCTCATACCTAAGCTAAAAGATCCCTGCAGCGCCCAAAAATCCTGTGGAGGTTTGTTCATCAAGTGGGTTGCTACCAGAACAATTGTAACATGAAAGTGAGGACAGAGACGTGCTGAACCAGGCACATTTGAGGGTGACAGCTTGGAAATGTTGCTCGACCCAGCCAACTGAGTCCAGGGACATATAAGAGGTCAGCTTGGAGTGCTGATTAATCTGACCCGCTCAGACCCGCTCTGTTAGAATGTGTGTGTGTGTATGTGTTAGTCTGATTCTGGGGCTGGACGAACCCAGCCCTGGGGAACCTAGGTTCTGCAGGATAGTGCCATTGGGAGGGAACTTGCAGAAGGGAAAAGTAGAGCTCCATATGAGAATACAAGTGACACAAGCAGTACAGACCTCTGCCCTCCTTCAGAAGAGTAACCCTAATAAATGAACATACCCCAAAGTAACGGGAAAAGCTGGTAACAGGTGGGAATTGCATCATGGAAAAAGGGATAGTAAAGATTCATTGATTGTTTAGTTGTTAAATTACTCTTCCAAATAAGCTGCTATTTTAGTTAATTCATTCTTGCCAGTATCATCCTATGAATTGAAATATCTGCTCCATTCACAGCATCAAACCAGCTGTATGCAATCCACTTTGTCCACTTTCCATGATTCACTTTGAAAACATAAGTTTACTCCAGAAGCAAGGGGAGGAGACCATGAGATTTGGAGAGAAGGGAGAAAAAGTGGGGCAAGGAAAAGAGAGTGGGTTGTGTGGAGTGCATTATGTTTTGCAGGAGATGGACAGAAGCCTGGAAAAGGGCTGTAGAGAATGAGTGAGAGGGAGCTGGGGGTGGAAGGATCACATGTATAAAAGGGCATAGGAGTAAGGTGTGGGTTTCAGTTGTTAGGGAGAAATTAGAGGAGTATCATGGCAATTATTGCTGGGCACCACCAGGATAGAGGGGAGACTTGGGGTGGGGCAACTTGGGATGAGGATTGGAGGCTTAGGAGTACTTATGAAATGGGGGGATGAATAGGGTAAGGCTAATCTTTGTAAGCTCATGATCTATTTGTATTACCCTTTGACCACCTTGCTTGCCTCCTTCTGTTTGTTGCACTCACTGGTTGCATCTGGTTTCAAATTAGCCTGTAAACTCTTTGTGTTCCTATGTGTTCAACACAACAAGTCCCTGATCTGGAATGGCATCTTTGGAAACTAATGTAATAAAACCATGCCAAAGGCACAAATCCTAATTTTGAGGCCCTCTTCTGGACTGAGTAGCCTTTGTTGACTAAGTTATTGACCATAGGAAGAGTTGCAAATACCCTTTCTGCTGGCCTTCAGAAATAAACCTGCCATCTGAACTGTCTGTGCAATGACTGAGAACTCTGCTTCAAAGCCTAATGGCTGAAGTACCTGTTGAAAGGGGTGAGTTGTGATGCACTTGGCAAGCTACCAAGCTTCTAAAAAGTCTGATATATCATAGCGCTTATTTTACCCCATTGAGTAGGGACTATTACAATATATTAGGATGACATCTTGGTGTCGGCAACATTATGATCAACAGTTTTAACAGTATCACATGCCTCATAGCCATGGGGGGAGCATTTTGGGAAAGATAATACTAAAAAAGTTGAACTTTTGCCATAGATTAAGTCATCTAAGGTGGATAGGAAGAATGTGAATGCGTTTATTGGGATATGGACATGACTCCTGACTTACATTTTTCATACTGAAGTGGGCTGCTGCATATTTGTCTGGTGCACATCTCAATCACTATCTGAAATGGCTTGACTAATTGTACTAAAACTGATCAGAAATCGTTTAAAGGAAGAGATTAGAGCTTCATATAGTTTGACTATGCAACTTGATGTTTATTACTGGAGGATGCTTAAAAAAAATTGAGATGTGGAAAAAATACAAAACAAGCAGCACAGCACCAGAGAACATGATGTCCTAAAGGTACAAAAACAAGGTTCTGGCAGTACTGGAGGAATGAAGGGAACTAAAGCCATACAAATAACTAATATTCACAATAGTTACTGTGACATACCTACAAGTGGTACAGTTGTAATATTACTATGATGGGTATTTTAGAAATGTCTAATATAGACTCAATGGTCAGTCATATCAGTAGTGTACTGAGGCAAGGACACTCACATACTCAGTATGAAACAAAGTACTGCCTGGCTGAATTGATAGACACCTTATATGGCTTCGAAACTGAAGGTTGTTCTTCCTTAGCTACTCTAGATGGCTTTTTCTTTGCAGAGTCATGTGTCTAGGAGTATGTCTACACTACGAAATTAGGTCGAATTTATAGAAGTCGGTTTTGTAGAAAGCGTTTTGTGTGTCCCCACACAAATGCTCGAAGTGCATGTAGTTGGCGGACTGTGTCCACAGTACCGAGGCAACCGTCGACTTCCAGAGCTTTGCACTGTGGGTAGCTATCTCACAATTCCCACAGTCTCCACCACCCATTTGAATTCTGGGTAGAAATCCCAGTGCCTGATGGGGCTAAAACATTGTCACGAGTGGTTCTGGGTACATATCGTCAGGCCCCCGTTCCCTCCCTCCCTCTGTAAAAGCAAGGGCAGACAATCATTTTGCGCCTTTTTTCTTGAGTTACCTGTGCAGATGCCATACCACGGCAAGCATGGAGCCTGCTCAGCTAACCGTCACTGTATGTCTCTTGGGTGCTGGCAGACGTGGTACTGCATTGCTACACAGCAGCAGTTTATTGCCTTTTGGCAGCAGACAGTGCAGTATGACTGGTAGCCATCGTAGACGTAGTCCTGGGTGTTCTTTTAACCGGGTTCCTGGGCAAACATGGGAGTGACTCAGCCAGGTCATATCCCTTGTTTTGTCTCATGGCGATTGAGTCCTACTGGCAGTGCACTGTCTTTTAACCTGCAGCTAGCAGAAGATGATGGCCAGCAGTCATACTGCACCATCTTCTGCCGAGCACCTAGGAGGTGACGATGGCTAGCGGTCGTACTGCACAATCTGCTGCCAGCAAGATGTATAAAGATAGACGAAGTGGCTCAAAACAAGAAATAGACCAGATTTGTTTTGTATTCATTTTCTCCTCCCTCCCTCCTCCGTGAAATCAACGGCCTGCTAAACCCAGTTTTGAGTTCTATCCTTGAGGCGACCATTCAGTTTCTCGCAAAGCCACCCCCTTTGTTGATTTTAATTTCCTGTAAAACAACCCTGTAAGCCATGTCATCAGTCGCCCCTCCCTCCTTCAGGGCAACAGCAGACAATCGTTCTGCACCTTTTTTCTGTGCAGATGAAATACCACAGCAAGCATGGAGCCCGCTCAGATCACTTTGGCAATTAGGAGCACATTAAACACCACAAACGTTATCCAGCAGTATATGCAGCACCTGAACCTGGCAAAGCGAAACCAGGCGAGTAGGCGACGTCAGTGCATTACGAGAGTGATGAGGACATTGACACAGACTTCTCTCAAAGAATCATGGTGCTAATGGGGAGGCTCATGCGGTGGAACACTGATTCTGGGCCCGGGAAACAAGCACAGACTGGTGAGACCACAGCGTGTTGCAGGTCTGGGACGATTACCAGTGGTTGCGAAACTTTCGCATGTGTAAGGGTACTTTCATGGAACTTTGTGACTTGCTTTCCCCTGCCCTGAGGTGCAAGAATACTAAGATGAGAGCCACCCTCACAGTTGAGAAGCGAGTGGCAATAGCTCTGTGGAAGCGTGCAGCGCCAGACAGCTACCGGTCAGTCGGGAATCAACTTGGAGTGGGTAAATCTACTGTGGGGGCTGCTGTGATGCAAGTAGCCAACACAATCAAAGATCTGCTGATATCAAGGGTAGTGACCCTGGGAAATGTGCAGGTCATAGTGGATGGCTTTGCTGCAATGGGATTCCCTAACTGTGGTGGGGCCATAGACGGAACCCATATCCCTATCTTGGCACCAGAGCACCAAGCCAGCGAGTACATAAACCGCAAGGGGTACTTTTCAATAGTGCTGCAAGCACTGGTGGATCACAAGGGACGTTTCACCAACATCAACGTGGGATGGTCAGGAAAGGTACATGATGCTCACATCTTCAGGAACTCTGGTCTGTTTCAAAAGCTGCAGGAAGGGACTTTCTTCCCAGACCAGAAAATAACCATTGGGGATGTTGAAATGCCTATAGTTATCCTTGGGGACCCAGCCTACCCCTTAATGCCATGGCTCATGAAACCATACATAAGCAGCCTGGAGAGTAGTGAGGAGCTGTTCAACTACAGGCTGAGCATGTGCAGAATGGTGGTAGAATGTGCATTTGGATGTTTAAAAGCACTGGCGCAGTTTACTGACTCGGTTAGACCTCAGCGAAACCAATATTCCCACTGTACACATCAGAGAAGTTTGAAAACCAGTTTCATGACTGGCCAGGCTATGGTGTGAAAGTTCTGTTTGTTTCTCCTTGATGAAATCCCCCGCTCCTTGGTTCACTCTACTTCCCTGTAAGCTGACCACCTTCCCCACCTCCCTTTGATCAGCGCTTGCAGAGGTAATAAAGACAGGTTTCAGAGTAGCAGTCAGATTAGTCTGTATTCGCAAAAAGAAAAGGAGTACTTGTGGCACCTTAGAGACTAACAAATTTATTAGAGCATAAGCTTTCGTGAGCTACAGCTCACTTCATCGGATGGATCCGATGAAGTGAGCTGTAGCTCATGAAAGCTTATGCTCTAATAAATTTGTTAGTCTCTAAGGTGCCATTAGAGGCAATAAAGTCATTGTTGCTTCACATTCATGCATTCTTTATCAAGTTATTACACAAATAGGGGGATAATTACCAAGGTAGCCCAGGAGGGGTGGTAGAGGAGGGAAGGACAAGGCCACACAGCACTTTAAAAGTTTAAAACTTATTGAATGCCAGCCTTCTGTTACTTGGGCAATCCTCTGGGGTGGAGTGGCAGGGTGGCTGGAGCCCCCCACCACCACGTTCTTGGGCGTCTGGGTGAGGAGTCTATGGAATTTGGGGAGGAGGGCGGTTGGTTACACAGGGGCTGTAGCGGTGGTCTGTGCTCCTGCTGCCTTTCCTGCAGCTCAACCATATGCTGGAGCATATTAGTTTGATCCTCCAGCAGCCCCAGCATTGAATCCTGCCTCCTCTCATCACGCTGCTGCCACCTTTCAGCTTCAGCCCTCTCTTCAGCCTGCCACCTCTCCTCCCGGTCATTTTGTGCTTTCCTGCGTTCTGACATTGTCTGCCTCCATGCATTCGTCTGTGCTCCATCAGTGTGGGAGGACAGCATGAGCTCAGGGAACATTTCATCACGAGTGCGTTTTTTTCGCCTTCTGATCTTCGCTAGCCTCTGGGAAGGAGAAGATCCTGTGATCGTTGAAACACATGCAGCTGGTGGAGAAAAAAAAGGGACAGTGGTATTTAAAAAGACACATTTGTATAGAGCAATGGGTACACTCTCTTTCACGGTAAACCTTGCTGTTAACATTACATACATAGCACATGTGCTTTCGTTACAAGGTCGCATTTTGGCTCCCTCCAACCGCGTGGATATCAGCGGGGAACATTTCTGTTCAGCCATAGGCAAACAGCCCAGCAGGAATGGGCACCACTGAATGTCCCCTTAAGAAAAGCACCCTATTTCAACCAGGTGATCATAAATGATATCACTCTCCTGAGAATAACACAGAGAGATAAAAAACGGATGTTGTTTGAATGCCAGCAAACATATACTGCAATGCTTTGTTCTACAATGATTCCCGAGTACGTGCTACTGGCCTGGAGTGGTAAAGTGTCCTACTATGGTGGTTGGAATAAGGCTGCCCTCCCCAGAAACCTTTTGCAAAGGCTTTGGGAATATATCCAGGAGAGCCACGAATGCCAGGGCAAATTAATCATTAAACATGCTGGCTTTTAAACCTTTTAGTATTTTAAAAGGTACATTCACCAGAGGTCCCTTCTCCACCTGGCGGGTCTGCCAAGGCAGCCTTCGGTGGGTTCGGGGGGTACTGGCTCCAGGTCCAGCGTGAGAAACAGTTCCGGGAAAACCGGTTTCTCCACTTGTTTGCTGTGAGCTATCTACAACCTCATCATCATCGTGTTCCTCATCCCCAAAATCTGCTTCCGTGTTGCCTCCATCTCATTGAAGGAGTCAAACAACATGGCTGGGGTAGTGGTGGTTGAACCCCCTAAAATGGCATGCAGATCATCATAGAAGCGGCATGTTTGGGGCTCTGATCTGGAGCAGCCATTCACCTCTCTGGTTTTCTGGTATGCTTGCGTCAGCTCCTTAAGTTTCACGTGGCACTGCTTTGGGTCCCTGTTATGGCCTCTGTCCTTCATGCCCTGGGAGATTTTGACAAATGTTTTGGCATTTCGAAAACTGGAACATAGTTCTGATAGCACGGATTCCTCTCCTCATACAGCGATCAGGTCCCGTACCTCCCATTCGGTCCATGCTGGAACTCTTTTGCGATTCTGGGACTCCATCTTGGTCACCTCAGCTGATGAACTTTGCATGGTCACCTGCAGCTTGCCACACTGGCAAACAGGAAATAGAAATTCAAAAATTTGCGGGCCTTTTCCAGTCTACCTGGTCAGTGCATCTGAGTTGAGAGTGCTGTCCACAGCGGTCACAATGGAGCACTCTGGGATAGCTCCTGGAGGCCAATACCATCTAATTGCATCCACAGTACCCCAAATTTGACCCAGCAAAACTGATTTCAGCGTTATTCCCCTTGTCGGGGGTGGAGTAAGGAAATCGATTTTAAGAGCCCTTTAAGTCGAAAAAAGGGCTTCGTCATGTGGACGGGTGCAGGGTTACATTGATTTAACGCTGCTAAATTCAACCTCAATGCCTAGTGTAGACCAGGGCTAGATGCCTTAGGGAATTTCCATCCCTAGCATGGGGACTCTGATAATTCACAGGTACATTCTGTCTGCTTACAGTATTATCTGACAGTTAATGGTTGTAATACTGGAGTCCAATTTTGGTTCATTATGGATTTTCCTTTTTTTCTTCCAGTTTACTTTTGTGCCAGAGAAGAATTCCTTTCAATAGCCTTAATTTTTAGAATTTTATTTTTCTATCTTTTTTTTTATTAAATAGTGCAGTTTCTACACACTTGCTTTAAAAAAGACTGTTGTATTATGCCATTTTTGCCTTTTAGTATTACTATCATGTGATTAAATAGAATATCTTCCATATAACTAGGTACTGTGGTATATACTATTTAAAGAAATTCAGGCCTTTACAGAAGTAACTTAAAAAACTTTCTCCTTATTTTCTTCTGTAGCCTATTTATACGCTTGTTTCTCTGCACTTCCTAAACCCAACATGCTTACTAGGTTGACTAATTATGACAATGCTAAAATTTCACAAAAAGCTTCGCTGATACTCTTACATTTTTTCTGTTATGCCTGGCAAGGATACTACCTGTAGCTCATTAATTTTTGCTGAGCTGTGGAAATGTTACTGGAAACAACATTCTGTTACTACTTGTTTTCTATTAAAACAAAATAAAAAAATAAAAACATTACTTTTTTTGCATAAAAGATTCATAAATTATGTGACAAAACAGTCCACCAGAGTACAGTCTAAGGCCCTGATCCTGCCATGCAATCTGTTAGCACAGACCCCATTGGAACTGCACATGGATGAATGGATAATGGTAATAAATTGTGTTACAAGCTGAGTCCAAATATCAGCAGCAGGCACTATACTAGGAAGCTGATGTCATTCACAGTGATGAGCGGTTGGCAGCAGAGTTATACCCAATGTCAGCTCAGATGAGAATATTTAAAATAAATATATACATTGAGGAATTGCTAGATTGAAGAGAAATGATGCTCAGCCTACAGATGAGTGTAAACACTATATATTTCCTGTACTATAAAATGCCTTTCACCGTTTTACATTCAGAGCTGGAGATTCCCTTGGTGTAGAGGGAGATCACAGAGGAATTAGAACCAGCACAGCCTAGCTTTGAGGCAACAGGATGAGAAGGAGGCACGATCAGAGTGGTGCTCCTCTTAGGTTGCTCTAAATTACACTGTAGCCAGGGTTGATTTAATACTGGCCCAGGACTGAGGAATTGCAGCTGGCTCCCATTTGTCTTGCCGCAGTCTGGCCCAGATCATAAGTAAACTGAATGTCATATGTTGACTTTGTTTTAATATGATATATTTGGAATGATGTTTTGATTTAGTTTAAAAATCAGCTAAACTTAATATTTTTTCTTATTAAAATACTTCCTCTTACATTGATGTTGTATACATTTTCAAATGTAATATAAAAGTGCAGTTAATCACTATGAATACATATATTCAAAGTTATATGGAATATAATTAACCACAGACATTTGATAAGTCTGTCACAAAGTGATTTTTATATATTTTTATATAGAGAGACTGTGTCCCCTTCATTAAAGTGAACAATAAAACTAGTTATAAGGATAATATACAAAAGAGAAACAATAACAGACCATGAACAACTCACTTCTAGTTAGTAATATAACCTCGCACTTCAGGTTTAAAATAATCCTTAATAGTTAGAGACTAAGATGACACCTTGACTGGGTGAGGAGGGGGTGGGTGAGTAGGGGGCAGATTACTCCACAAATTCCTATTATGCGGTGTTTTGCATCTTACTCTGAAGCATCTGGCCTGGGTTGCTCTTGGAGACAGGACATTGAACTAGGGCATGATTTACAATGCATTTAATTCAATGGGAGTCTTTCTATTGACTTCATGGGCCTTTGAATCCAGCCCCCAGCTGGACCACGGGTTTGATGCAATACGGCAATTCCAATACTTACTATAAAATACATAGCGGGGGTACTTGCAACTCAGCTTTTATCCTCAGGTAAGTCAATGTTTTTCCCCCACTTAAAAAATAATCATATTATTACTAGTTCAGAGAAATGCAGTAAGGACCCCCTGAGAGCTCTGATATGATAAGGCTGTTAGTCCAAGATGTTTGTCCTTTTTACTTGCAGCTAAGATTTACTCTGAAAGTCATTCCCATTGTTCAATAGACTGCAGTTTTCACAAGGCCAACAGAAGACTTGAAATAATGATTTAACTGAGATCACAAACTTGCTGAGCCAACACAGTGTAAAAAGTTAATAAAGATAGCAACTGCAAACTTCCTTTCAAGACTTCTGCAGAAGAATAGTTACATAGCTGCTTATTGAGGATGCTATACAATTTACACAACTTAATTGGAAGTTGATGGAAATGAATACAAGGGGATTCATGAACATATTAAAGTTAGGAAGATTTTTAAATGACTACGTTAATGTAAAATGCTTGTTTTCCAACTCACTTTTTCTACCTCACTTTTGTGCATGAGTAGTTCAGCTACTGGATAGTTGCTTAATTTCTCCCTTTGTCTCATTTTAGCCTTCTGCAGTGGGGTGAAATGACCTTGTGTTGACAGTGATGACAAAACAGAAATCTGTGCATGTGAACCGGTGTACACGTGCACACTACTACCCTCTATTGGTTGGAATATGTCACTCCTGCCCAAGGGTTTGTAATGGTCATGTGGTCTGTGACTAAAGGCTTGAGAAGGGGATAAATGATAGGACACAGTTCAGCCATTGAAGGAGATTTTCTTTAGGAAGTCATAAATATGTGGAGGGCTGATAAATAGAGTTAATTATATGAACATGAAAATGGGTTGTTATACTATTTCATGATGATATCTAATCTCCAGAGATGCATCTTCTGACTGTTAAGGAAATGTACTGGTAAATCTTAGAAATGGTAATCTAAAATGTTTCTTTTTGAAGTACAAAACCTATAGAGATTTTCAAAGCCAATGGCTCATCCTACAGGGGAATAGCCAGGCAGATATCTTTATGATGATAAACTGAAGTCTAAGGTCAAGCCATTTCTGTTTGTTTTGGGGGTTTTAGAGAGAGATGATAGCATGATTTTACTTTGTTCTGTTGTAAACGGAAAAAGGAAACACTCTCGAGAGACATAAATACAGAACATGGATAACTTAACGCAGGATTGTGATGCCCTTTTTCACATTGAGTTGTGCTTTATACCGTGAATAGTCCCACTAAAATCAATTGGACTGCTTGTGGAGTAGGGTACTACACAATGTGAGTAAAGGTATCACAACCTGGCATAAGTTTTGCATAGTATGTAGGAAATGAGGTCCACATGAATAGAATTCTTAGGTGTTACAGCAATACAAATAATAAATGTTAACAATATGTGAAATTCAGTTGAGTAGCCTGTTTTGTTTCATGTGTATGCACATTTATTTCATTATCTTCAAATATTTACAGTTTTTTCTAAATGTTAAAACATATTCCTGATTTTGCATAAAATTTCACCTTGAAATTTCACCATCACACACACACTACAGGTCAATCAGCCATTTTAATACATCTGCTCATTGTGCATTAGCATTGCTAGATGGCAGTATATTAACATTTACCATTACATCTCCAAAATAAATATGCATACACCAATTCTGGCTTTTGGGGGAAGAGGGGAAGATTCATTGCAAAATATAGTAGTTATATTACTGTTTAAAAATTATACTTTTTTCACTCAACTCTCTAACCTATCACTACTATTTACTTCCAAGTGCTTTAAGTATTTAGAACAATTGTCATGAACAATCACTTATGTGTGGGGTCTGGATGGCTCAAGGCCTCTCAGTTCTGTAGGACCAATCCTGTAAGGTGTCGAGTGCTGTAAAGTCCCAGTGAAGATGGTGGGAATTGACAGTACTTAGTATCTCCCAGGGCTGAGGCCTTAAATGTCCACTTCAGTCACTATTGATGCAGGCTCAGTTTGAAGGTAGTTTCTATCTATTGGCTGCTCATTATCTATGGGTTTCTTGGAAAAAATTAAGTTCTTCCTCGTGCACAATTGTTCACAACACACAAATCACCAACACAGTTGGTCCTTGCTGCCAGTCTCAGCAGACTGTACCACTCCAGGTCAAGACTATGAAATATTGGGAGGACCATGAGGTGAGGCTTGAACTGTCACAGCTTGGGTTTTCTACTGATTTTGAATGACACTACACAGCAGCTGATTTGGGAAAAGGTGGGCTGGAGCCCAGAACTTTCCCAGCTGAAACCCCTGGGCAGAAAGGGAGACAGTTTTTGAAAGATGGGCACTTCTCTAATCAAGGGACACAGGCAAGAATGGGCTAAGAAAGTTTGCATAGCCTAAGGAACCTAACCCAGGATTCACAAGAGGGGTGAGCTCAGAGTGGGGATGGATGGGGGCATGCATTCAGGAGTTTGTTTTTCAAAGATCTGTAACTCTCAAGTATGCTTTAAGAGTAAAGTGTCTGGGGTTAAGAAATTCTTTTGCTAAACCTGTGTTCATTGCTTGCCTGACAGTGTCCATGAAGGGGATAATCAAGAAGCTCAAAGCCCACAGCGAAGTGGAACTCTAAGATAGTGTGAATACACAGTGGGCTTGGGCGGGCTGTGGAACTGGTTCTAGAGTACAAGGTGGCCAGATGTAGAGTCCCACTGCCCAAGCAGTTGTCAGATAGGGAGTCTGCACCTGGGGATACGCTTCAGAGATCCAGAGCTAGGAACAGTGACTAGTTCTATCCAGATACAGGGGGTTTAGAAGCATGTGGGGTCCACTCATAATAGACTGGTGTCTGTTGAGAGAGGGGATCCTAGCCAGCTTGTGACAGCCACTTCTGCCTGAAATTAATTTATTTTCCTGATAAAGCAAGTTGCAGACTGTTTACAACAAAACTCTGCTCATATTTTCAAACAAAATATATAAAAGTTACACAAATATAGTCAGCCAAATTGTTTGTGAATATTTTATCACTGTTTGTCCATCTCTCCCATCATGAATGGGAAAAAAATACAAACTATAAAAATCTCATCAAATGCATCCTTGGGACACCAAATTTCACTTTGTCCATTTCATCACTCATTTAAAGATATTTTCTACTCCAAAGCTTATTTTCAGTTTGTTATTTTTAACCATTTTGAATACACTGGCATTGTGTATTATATGTTCTGTTACCTGCCGTATAGTTGGCACTGTGCTGATCCGAGGATGTTTGAGACATAAGGTGGGTGAGGTAATGTCTCTTAGTGAACCAACTTCAAATTGGTGAAAGAGACAAACTTTCAGTCAAAAAAAAAATCTGTTGATGATAGACAACCTAGAAGTGAGCTGGCGGTGTGATTCCCAGCTTGCAGAGATATACTCATTTTAGCTCTCATTGAACTAGCATGTGAAAAACTGCCATGTAGTTGTGGTATCATGGGCAATGGCTCAGGCTAGTCACCCCAAGTATGTACCTACCCAGACCTCTTTGGAACATACTAGGGTGGCTAATCCAAGCCCCCAGCTGTGCTAGCCTGAGCAGAGTTAGCACGGTTACATCTCCACAAGCTGTGAATCACATTCCCAGCTCTAAGGGCAAATGTAGCCTTCGTATTTGCTGGAGAAGTTAATTATCTTCCAGTAACAGTAAACATAGTTTTAGATACAGGCTATTCTGATGTGTTTGTAGTTTGTGACAAGAAAATATTGTGGGATTGATTTTATTTATGTATTGGTTGGTGCTATGGTTAGTTATCTCATCTTTAGGTTTAGGTCTGTTTGCCTAATTCTCTTTATGTTAAAGACTTTTTATATCACTCTGGCACTGTAAAAGAGCCTTAAAATAAAAATAAATGTAATTTACACTGACTTTCATATTGATGTAAAATAGTCTTAGTGTAAAGAGAATCAGATTGTTTAATAATTTCAAACAACAAACTCATTTGAGAATATCTCCACCTGTTCAGATATTTCACAAGCAGCCAAAAAAAAAACCAAAAAACAACCCACTCACTCACCCCAACCACATTATTTTAAATGAACTATTCACATCTCTTTACTCCAGACTTTTTCCCGTCCCAGGACATGGAAACACTTGGTACAAAGGGATTTAAATAAAGATGTTGATCTTACAAAGGATTTGTGATATGGATGCAAAGTTCAGGTACTTTGTTCTAATTGCACCTGACTTGTTTGTATGTTTACTTCATTGGCTTTTAAAGGACAGCAATTATGCCATGGAAAGCCTGAACCTTCAACATTTAATTTATTTTGTGAACTAGCTACCTTGTTAAGACGAGAAACACTCTCAAAAAGAGCTGCAGCTATGCTCGACATTATGCCAGAAAATCTGACAAAAGATCTGATTGGACTTCTGAAAATGTTACTAGATGATCCAAGAATTCTTGGAACAGCATGAATGTATAAGTACACTGCTAGTAAGTCTTAATGTTGCTATTATCCTGAGATGAGACACTCTTAACACATTGTAGCATCACATTCTGCATCAGAACCATAATTTCCAGTAAAAAAAAAAAAGCCATATGACACCACAGGAGCTGTGGAATTTTTATGACTGGAATGATAGTTATATTTGCCACTGCCATACTTATGTTGCAAGGAAAACAGATTATGTTTCCATAATCCATAGTTGCTGGAAAACAGAAAATAGCTCAGATGTCTTTCTCTGCCCTGCTGAATAGATGGTTTTCTTGATATTCAGTCCATTTAGTGCCAGAAAAAAGGATCTCTACATCTGCTTGGAAAAAAGTCTTCAGTTTAAAAATCAAAGAATGTAGCAGTCCACTGTAACAGGTTAGGTCCATTGCTGATATTGACAGAACTCAGGATAGTTAGTATTTTGTTATTGTGAGATGTGCTTTTTAAAGAGTGCATTTTCATCACGGTCTAGAGATAAGTCACTGAAAATAGATCTTTTACATCCAATATGTTTTCTACCTTTTTTTTAAAAAAAAAACATCCTGGAGTAGACCAACAAAAATCTTTACTTCATGAGAATGATGAGTCCTGACCAACTCAGAGGAAAACCTTTCATGGTGACAAGCAAGGTAGGCTAATTCCAGCAGTTAACAAGAATATCAGAAAGAAAAGGAGTACTTGTGGCACCTTAGAGACTAACAAATTTATTAGAGCATAAGCTTTCGTGAGCTACAGCTCACTTCATCGGATGCATTTGGTGGAAAAAACAGAGGAGAGATTTATATACACACACACAGAGAACATGAAACAATGGGTTTATCATACACACTGTAAGGAGAGTGATCACTTAAGATAAGCCATCACCAGCAGCAGGGGGGGGAAAGGAGGAAAACCTTTCATGGTGACAAGCAAGGTAGGCTAATTCCAGCAGTTAACAAGAATATCAGATGTTTCAGAGTAGCAGCCGTGTTAGTCTGTATTCTCAAAAAGAAAAGGAGTACTTGTGGCACCTTAGAGACTAACAAATTTATTAGAGCATAAGCTTTCGTGAGCTACAGCTCACTTCATCGGATGCATTTGGTGGAAAAAACAGAGTAGAGATTTATATACACACACACAGAGAACATGAAACAATGGGTTTATCATACACACTGTAAGGAGAGTGATCACTTAAGATAAGCCATCACCAACAGCAGGGGGGGGAAGGAGGAAAACCTTTCATGGTGACAAGCAGGTAGGCTAATTCCAGCAGTTAACAAGAATATCAGAGGAACAGTGGGGGGTGGGGTGGGAGGGAGAAATACCATGGGGAAATAGTTTTACTTTGTGTAATGACTCATCCATTCCCAGTCTCTATTCAAGCCTAAGTTAATTGTATCCAGTTTGCAAATTAATTCCAATTCAGCAGTCTCTCGTTGGAGTCTGTTTTTGAAGCTTTTTTGTTGAAGTATAGCCACTCTTAGGTCTGTGATCGAGTGACCAGAGAGATTGAAGTGTTCTCCAACTGGTTTTTGAATTATAACATTCAAAAACCAGTTGGAGAACACTTCAATCTCTCTGGTCACTCGATCACAGACCTAAGAGTGGCTATACTTCAACAAAAAAGCTTCAAAAACAGACTCCAACGAGAGACTGCTGAATTGGAATTAATTTGCAAACTGGATACAATTAACTTAGGCTTGAATAGAGACTGGGAATGGATGAGTCATTACACAAAGTAAAACTATTTCCCCATGGTATTTCTCCCTCCCACCCCACCCCCCACTGTTCCTCTGATATTCTTGTTAACTGCTGGAATTAGCCTACCTGCTTGTCACCATGAAAGGTTTTCCTCCTTCCCCCCCCTGCTGTTGGTGATGGCTTATCTTAAGTGATCACTCTCCTTACAGTGTGTATGATAAACCCATTGTTTCATGTTCTCTGTGTGTGTGTATATAAATCTCTACTCTGTTTTTTCCACCAAATGCATCCGATGAAGTGAGCTGTAGCTCACGAAAGCTTATGCTCTAATAAATTTGTTAGTCTCTAAGGTGCCACAAGTACTCCTTTTCTTTTTGAGAATACAGACTAACACGGCTGCTACTCTGAAACATCTGATATTCTTGTTAACTGCTGGAATTAGCCTACCTTGCTTGTCACCATGAAAGGTTTTCCTCCTTTCCCCCCCCTGCTGCTGGTGATGGCTTATCTTAAGTGATCACTCTCCTTACAGTGTGTATGATAAACCCATTGTTTCATGTTCTCTGTGTGTGTGTATATAAATCTCTCCTCTGTTTTTTCCACCAAATGCATCCGATGAAGTGAGCTGTAGCTCACGAAAGCTTATGCTCTAATAAATTTGTTAGTCTCTAAGGTGCCACAAGTACTCCTTTTCTTTTTGAGAATACAGACTAACACGGCTGCTACTCTGAAACCTAAGAATATCAGAGGAACAGTGGGGGGTGGGGTGGGGGGGAGAAATACTATGGGGAAATAGTTTTACTTTGTGTAATGACTCATCCATTCCCAGTCTCTATTCAAGCCTAAGTTAATTGTATCCAGTTTGCAAATTAATTCCAATTCAGCAGTCTCTCGTTGGAGTCTGTTTTTGAAGCTTTTTTGTTGAAGGATAGCCACTCTTAGGTCTGTGATCGAGTGACCAGAGAGATTGAAGTGTTCTCCAACTGGTTTTTGAATGTTATAATTCTTGACGTCTGATTTGTGTCCATTCATTCTTTTATGTAGAGACTGTCCAGTTTGGCCAATGTACATGGCAGAGGGGCATTGCTGGCACATGATGGCATATATCACATTGGTAGATGCACAGGTGAACGAGCCTCTGATAGTGTGGCTGATGTGATTAGGCCCTATGATGGTGTCCCCTGAATAGATATGTGGACAGAGTTGGCAACGGGCTTTGTTGCAAGGATAGGTTCCTGGGTTAGTGGTTCTGTTGTGTGGTGGTGGTTGCTGGTGAGTATTTGCTTCAGATTGGGGGGCTGTCTGTAAGCAAGGACTGGCCTGTCTCACAAGATCTGTGAGAGTGATGGGTCGTCCTTCAGGATAGGTTGTAGATCCTTGATGATGCGTTGGAGAGGTTTTAGTTGGGGGCTGAAGGTGATGGCTAGTGGCATTCTGTTATTTTCTTTGTTGGGCCTGTCCTGGTGTAGGTGACTTCTGGGTACTCTTCTGGCTCTGTCAATCTGTTTCTTCACTTTAGCAGGTGGGTATTGTAGTTGTAGGAATGCATGATAGAGATCTTGTAGGTGTTTGTCTCTGTCTGAGGGGTTGGAGCAAATGCGGTTATATTGTAGAGCTTGGCTGTAGACAATGGATCGAGTGGTATGATCTGGATGAAAGTTAGAGGCATGTAGGTAGGAATAGCGGTCAGTAGGTTTCCGATATAGGGTGGTGTTTATGTGACCATCGCTTATTAGCACCGTAGTGTCCAGGAAGTGGATCTCTTGTGTGGACTGGTCCAGGCTGAGGTTGATGGTGGGATGGAAATTGTTGAAATCATGGTGGAATTCCTCAAGAGCTTCTTTTCCATGGGTCCTGATGATGAAGATGTCATCGATGTAGCGCAAGTAGAGTAGGGGCATTAGGGGACGAGAGCTGAGGAAGCGTTGTTCTAAGTCAGCCATAAAAATGTTGGCATACTGTGGGGCCATGCGGGTACCCATCGCAGTGCCGCTGATTTGAAGGTATACATTGTCACCAAATGTGAAATAGTTATGGGTGAGGACAAAGTCACAAAGTTCAGCCACCAGGTTAGCCGTGACAGTATCGGGGATGCTGTTCCTGATGGCTTGTAGCCCATCTTTGTGCGGAATGTTGGTGTAGAGGGCTCCTACATCCATAGTGGCCAGGTTGGTGTTTTTAGGAAGATCACCAAGGGACTGTAGTTTCCTCAGGAAGTCAGTGGTGTCTCGAAGATAGCTGGGAGTGCTGGTAACGAAGGGCCTGAGGAGGGAGTCTACCTAGCCAGACAATCCTGCTGTCAGGGTGCCAATGCCTGAGATGATGGGGCGTCCAGGATTTCCAGGTTTATGGATCTTGGGTAGCAGATAGAATACTCCAGGTTGGGGTTCTGGGGTGTGTCTGTGCGGATTTGTTCTTGTGCTTTTTCAGGGAGTTTCTTGAGCAAACAAGAAAAAAGCTTCAACAAAAAAGCTTCAAAAACAGACTCCAACGAGAGACTGCTGAATTAGAATTAATTTGCAAACTGGATACAATTAACTTAGGCTTGAATAGAGACTGGGAATGGATGAGTCATTACACAAATTAAAACTATTTCCCCATGGTATTTCTCCCCCCCACCCCACCCCCCACTGTTCCTCTGATATTCTTGTTAACTGCTGGAATTAGCCTACCTTGCTTGTCACCATGAAAGGTTTTCCTTCTCACCCCCGCCCCCGCTGCTGGTGATGGCTTATCTTAAGTGATCACTCTCCTTACAGTGTGTATGATAAACCCATTGTTTCATGTTCTTTGTGTGTGTATATAAATCTCTCCTCTGTTTTTTCCACCAAATGCATCCCATGAAGTGAGCTGTAGCTCACGAAAGCTTATGCTCTAATAAATTTGTTAGTCTCTAAGGTGCCACAAGTACTCCTTTTCTTTTTGCGAGTACTATTCCTGGTTTCAGATGCCCTCTTTCTTAAAGGTATAAAGTTGAGAGAGTCCTTCCATGTGGCCTTCAAGTTCCCTTTTTAATTGTCATGGTAATATTTCATTATGGTACTTCACATTTTATGATTGCTAGCATCGGAAAGTGAAGTTCTCCATTTAGAAATGATATCGTATAGGCAGTGGCAATGCAAGTTTTCTCATATTGCTCCTACTTCATCAATATACTTCTATTAAGACTTAGAACAATGACCGCTGGGGAGAGGTTCAGTTTCCATGCTGATTCACTCCCTGAGCTTCCATATGAAACTCCCTGCAATGGTACCTTTTGGCAATTGATCACAAAATTCTTAAAAGAAACAAGATCAAACTCACTTTACCAAAGTTATTAAATGGATGCCAGACAGTCAGGTGCAAAGCAATGGCCTAGAGATGAAGTATTCTGTTACCAAAGTGTGTCATTCTTCCTTGCTTGTTGAAGATGCTTTTTCTCATTATTTTACATTTAATTCTAATGACTCCAAGGAAGAGGAAGAAAAGAATGGAAAGGAAGCAGAAGGTATATAGGATTAATTACGGTTCCTTAAAAATAGGCAGTAAAATAGTCCTATTTCCTCTTGTCATTAATGGGGGTCATTGTGGACCGCTGTAAGGAAAATAATATTTGGGGTTTGTATTTTCATCACTGTAGTAACTGAAGGAATATCACTGCCAAAAGGTAGTACCTATAGAGGGAAAACTGAAAAACCTGATTTTCCCCCAAACATTCCACTTCCCATTTCTCTTCACTAAACTAGAAAGGTAAAAACTACTTTTGGAAGTAGAATACAATACTGAAGTGGGAGATGAGGTAGCTGGAAATGAAGCCAGTTCAGATGCACTGTAACTCTTCCATTTCCCATGATTTCCTCATCTCAATTGTATAAATGTGCTCCAGGAATGTAGTATAGTTATTTCAATACTGCAAGGAACAACCAAAAATCAAATTACAGTGGGAGTGTCTTTCTGCAAAATAGATTGCAGTCATTTACATTCTTACACTGGCACAGAATCTTTGTCAAAAATCCTATTATATCTCTGCTGCATTTGGTACAACAATATCTGTGGCCTATTTATCAGTGTACATCCGATGATACTAATTAGATGCAAGTGCTAGCCAACTATCCTCTCTGCCTATATTATTGGTAACATGGCAAAAGAAGAAACTGAAAAGCCTTAGCTATAACTAAGAGCAATGCTGTTAGAGTCAAGGGGGTTCTGGCCAATGACTCATGCCTGCACAATGCCAAACTCAGTTTGATACCACTGAAATGTGAATTAACATAATGACCATCTGTATGTTAAGTGAACAAAATTACACACAGTACATTAAGTTTCTAGGTCTGCATTCATTGCATAAACTCTCATACTGCAACAACTTGGCCCTTCCTTGTGCATACTAGTTTACATTTTCTATCATGATAATATTTTCACTCCATTATTACTGTTCCTATTATCAGGGTACCATGTTTTCCATAATAATGGAATTTCCCAAAGAATCCACCCCTTTCTTGCTACAGAAGGGCACCATCCAGCAACCTTTTTGAGCTGCATGTGCCTGTTGAATTGTTGCAGTGAATAGAAATCTCAATAAATATCCTGTTGCCTTTGTGGGGGAAAAAATAAAATTATATATATTTGTAATGGTGATAACTGAATCATGTTGGAATTCACTGATGCTTGGAAAAGATCTTAGATTTATCCACCAAATTATGTTAAATGAGGCAGTGATTGTGTGTTTTTTAAATTCCACTGTTTTAAAAAAAATGAAATTTTGGCAAGAAAATTCTTAGAACTGAATATTTTAATTGTTGACTTAAACTGTATTACAACTTTCCACCTCAGTTCCCATTTCATAGTTAAAGAATCCTGTTGGAAGCTTTTTTAGCACAGATAAATGTAACCTGGACAGAAAACTAAATATTTTTTTAGATAAAAATATAAAAATAGTATCTGGATTGTTTCAAATGTTTTCATATTTATTGCATGCACTTCAGCTACCCATCTACTTCATAGATGCCATAACCACCTTTTTTATAGTTGTACCATTTGTTGGATTTCAAAATATTTCAGTAGAAGACACTTTCTCTGTAAAGTAAATACCTATTCTTGTGAAGCAACTGTGGCTGCTATTCTTGTCTGTAAACTTGAACAGTGGATATGGAAGAACTGATCCTGAGAGAAAAATGGGAATGATGCATGCATATGTTACATGACTGCACATATACTAAGCTATTATATACCTTATATAAAATGAGTTAGGCAATTGTTTCAAATAATAAAAAAGGCTCAACTCAACTTTGCAACTGATTATTCCTTCCTAAGTAGAATACTTTGTATTTGTCCTTATATGCATACTTATAACCCTACACAACCTTCTCAACAAGAAATTTTTTATAACAGCACAGCTTCTTTCCCCTGTTTCAGATAACATGAAAGTGATCTGTAGAATTACTACTAGGACAGCTGTTCAATGAATAGATACATTATACAACAGACTCTGCTAATAATTTCTTCTGACATGTTTGCAAAGTTAAGCAGGCTGCCTTTAAGCCAGAGGAGACCAAAGGGCATCCTTTGGCTAAACCTGCATTACTAATTTGCAAGGATGCAAAGGTCTAAGTATTTGCTTTATTCTTTCACATGCTTGAAACCTTTCAGAGTATTTTCTTGATATGAACATTTTAAAACATAGAGTGCACACCTTACATCTAGGTGGATTAAATACTCTTGAAACCATTATGAAAGTGCAGGAGGCTTGTTAATGCCTAAAAACCATCAGTGAAGCATTCAACTGAACATAGACTGTATGGGCATTAACTAATCAACCACTTAAGCCTACATGTTGGTATTTTAAATGTAATTGTTCATTGTAGTACTCATTCCATCACAATAACATTTAATACAAACATACCAGATGATTTTTAGTTGTTTTCGTGGCTTTGAAAATAAGTTACCATCTGTAATAAAATGACAGGAATAGATGCTGGGAAACTCTAGAAGTTTACAGAAACTTTTCAAGATTTTGCAGGAGAAATACATGTACAGTAACCTTCTCATTTAGGCTACTTAAACTCCCTACCTCACTTTCCACTAGCTCCTTTGCAAGATATTCATTCACCTCATGCAACTTGAAAGTGTCCTTGAGCTCCATAAGCTTCTCTGGATGCCAGACTGCCGACTGTGCATACTTTAAAGTGGAGAGTTTTAAACAGCTTTTTTTATTTATCCCAAAAAGCTGAACTGCATGGGGGAATAAGTCTCAGGAAAATAGGGCTTTAAAGGATTTGAAAGAATCAAAATTATCTTTGATTTGACACCAAAGTTATGAAATGAGCTCTGTGTGGTTTAGGGCCCATGCTGAAGGTAGGGGGGTGGAGACTGGGTGGGCTGTGGTAGGGATGGAGGGGTACAGACCCGTTATTCCCCTTCTACTCTCAAGGAAGTTATGTAGTAGGAAAAGGTAATACACCTTGATTTTGTATTACCTCTCCTAAAGAGCTCCACCCTGGGATGCAGTGAGGTGGAAGCCACCACTGGTGTGGCTACAGTGACCTGCCAGTGGACTTGAGGGGCAGATCATTGAGGGAACAGAGCCATTGTGGAGGTTCAAGGCATCAACAAAGATGTGGCCACCACTGGTATCCTCCAGATCTGAGGGTGGGCCCCAGGAACTTTTTGCAGGGGTTCTCACTCCTTTCCTCTTCTCCTGATGCTGGGTGGAGGGCAAATCCATGCCTGGTTCTTCTCAGTGATTGCCTCAATCAGGTTTCCTCCCTCTGGTTTTTATCTAGGATTGATCTGGGCCTTTGTATTTTACTGCAGACTCAAGTAGCTTCATTTGTCATTACAATCCCAGCCCTCTGTGACCTCTGAATCACCTGCATTTCTCCTACAGTAGAGTTTAGTTCAGAAATCAACTGCTAGCACATGGTGGTCAAATTAGTTATGGACAAATCTGAACCTCAGTTCAAAAAGGCCAGACATGGTTTGATTTGACAAAACTCTTTTTATCGTTAGAGACCTAGTTTCATGAGGCTGAACTGCATTAGAGTTCAAAGGATATGATTTCTGGAAGATATTAATGAAAGAAATTGAATTACATCTATGTAGTCAGTTTTCAGACTGAATTTCACAATATGAATTCTGATTCTTTAACATCAGCAAGGTCACTAATGTCTGAAGTCACCCATATAAACGAAGAATCACTCATTCTTTTTTCTTAAAAACATCCTTGTTGTGACTAAGAAAAGCTTTTAAGTTGTTTTAATTCCTAAAAGCTTATGGCAAAAACCTCGTTATCATCATCTGAGATATAGATATAGATATAGACAGAAAGGCCAGATGGTGTTCTTAATGGAGAAAGATAAGAGTTTATTGGAGCTGAAGTGGATTCTTGCACTTTGTTTACAGTGGGAAGGTAAAAGCAGTTTCCAGAAGAAAGAGCTTCTATACAGTGTAAAGAATGCTACCCTCTTCTAAATGTGTCATAAGCCAGTGAGACTGACTGTTAAAATATTCAAATTCCTGTGGTAGCTGGGACAGAGTACATCTTCAAGTCTTAATGATCTCAGAGGATTTGATAAAGAGCTAAATGAATGGGGTCAAATGTAAGTTAAGCACTCTTCCCCTTCAAATTCCTCATCAGGATACATCTTTTAAATAGCCTTCAGAATGATTGCTTTTGTACCATATTTGCCCTGCTATCTCATTTTGCTTCCATCAAACTCGAATATTCTAGCATATTAAAGTTTTGTTTACATTCACACACAGGTCACTATTAAAAAAGTGGTAGTTGCCACCAATTATTACACAGTGGCATCTGAGATTAAGTTTAATCCCACACATACAACAGGAAGAATCTGTTATAATTGTTGGCAAAGCTATCTTTTTAATGGTTTCTATTTTAGATATTTATATGTATGATAGTCCTAGCCATGTGACAAATTGTAGGGTCACATGATGATTTGCAGAACTGTATGCGTGATAAACTTCATTCAGTCTGTTTAGATCACCTTTCTTGCACTGTGCCCTTAATCCATCCCTGCTTTACTTCTAACAATCTAAATCTCTGTACAGCTGTAAACAACCTGCCATTAAAATGAAACAAAAAGCCAGAGAGGTTTTCCTGTTTTTTCCTCTACATGCAGATCATTCATGTTTAAGATGGGCTCTAGGCAATATGCAGTCCATGATTATAAAGGCTAGAAAGCCGAGAACATATAGAAATTGATATTCCATAACCAACTGTTTCCTATATGAAAACTAATTGGGTCCATGTGTTCTTGGTCATATAAATCAGACTTTATTCCTATTCCCTGATTGTTGTTTACTTAATAAGCATCAAATCATTAAAAAAAATCTACTCCAGGAGCATAAATGAACTGGATGCATACAGTCTTGAAAGTGCAAAAAGGGTCTGAAGACTGAAACTGGTAGCAATTGAGGAAGGAATAGTGAAGAAATAGTAGTAGGGAATTTTAGAAACTCTTTAACTGTTCCTTCTCTGGGCCACACAGGATTGGCCAGAAGAACCATTCCTAGAATAATGAGGCCATTATAAGACTATTAGGTCAGTGCAGAGTGTAAATTGAATTTTCTCTTGTCACATTCATACTAAATATTTGAATGTACATACCGGATCCTAACTGTAATGATTGACTTTTAACTGCCCCTCTGCAAAAGACTTTTGGGGACCCCACACCCTGTTATCTCTTAAATTTTACTGTGAATATTCATGTGAAGGAAACTTGATTGCTTGACTATTTGCAGAAAGCAAACACAAAAGATGTGCAAGAATTGTATCACTATGAATGTTAAGGAATGAATGTTAAGGAAGATTGCCCATGACTGCCACATGAAACAATGGGTTTTATCATACACACTGTAAGGAGAGTGATCAGTTAAGATGAGCCATCCCCAGCAGAAGGGGGGGGGGAGTAGGAAAACCTTTCATGGTTACACGCAAGGTAGGCTATTTCCAGCAGTTAACAAGAACATCTGAGGAACAGTGGGGGGTGGGGGGGGGGGGAGAAATAACATGGGGAAATAGTTTTACTTTGTGTAATGATTCATCCATTCCCAGTCTCTATTCAAGCCTAAGTTAATTGTATCCAGTTTGCAAATTAATTCCAATTCAGCAGTCTCTCGTTGGAGTCTGTTTTTGAAGTTTTTTTGTTGAAGGATAGCCACCCTCAGATCTGTAATTGAGTGACCGGAGAGATTGAAGTGTTCTCCGACTGGTTTTTGAATGTTATAATTCTTGACGTCTGATTTGTGTCCATTTATTCTTTTATGTAGAGACTGTCCAGTTTGACCAATGTACATGGCAGAGGGGCATTGCTGGCACATGATAGCATATATCACATTGGTAGATGCGCAGGTGAACGAGCCTCTGATAGTGTGGCTGATGTGATTAGGCCCTATGATGGTGTCCCCTGAATAGATATGTGGACAGAGTTGGCAACGGGCTTTGTTGCAAGGATAGGTTCCTGGGTTAGTGGTTCTGTTGTGTGGTGTGTGGTTGCTGGTGAATATTTGCTTCAGGTTGGGGGGCTGTCTGTAAGCAAGGACTGGCTTGTCTCCCAAGATCTGTGAGAGTGATGGGTCATCCTTCAGGATAGGTTGTAGATCCTTGATGATGCGTTGGAGAGGTTTTATTTGGGGGCTGAAGGTGATGGCTAGTGGTGTTCTGTTATTTTCTTTGTTGGGCCTGTCCAGTAGCAGGTGACTTCTGGCTCTGTCAATCTGTTTCTTCACTTCAGCAGGTGGGTATTGTAGTTGTAGGAATGCATGATAGAGATCTTGTAGGTGTTTGTCTCTGTCTCAGGGGTTGGAGCAAATGTGGTTATATCGTAGAGCTTAGCTGTAGACAATGGATCGTGTGGTATGATCTGGATGAAAGCTAGAGGCATGTAGGTAGGAATAGCGGTCAGTAGGTTTCCGATATAGGGTGGTGTTTATGTGACCATCGCTTATTAGCACCGTAGTGTCCAGGAAGTGGATCTCTTGTGTGGACTGGTCCAGGCTGAGGTTGATGGTGGGATGGAAATTGTTGAAATCATGGTGGAATTCCTCAAGGGCTTCTTTTCCATGGGTCCAGATGATGAAGATGTCATCAATGTAGCGCAAGTAGAGTAGGGGCATTAGGGGACGAGAGCTGAGGAAGCGTTGTTCTAAGTCAGCCATAAAAAATGTTGGCATACTGTGGGGCCATGCGGGTACCCAAATCGCAGTTCTGCTGATTTGAAGGTATACATTGTCCCCAAATGTGAAATAGTTATGGGTGAGGACAAAGTCACAAAGTTCAGCCACCAGGTTAGCTGTGACATTATCGGGGATACTGTTCCT
This sequence comes from Dermochelys coriacea, assembly GCF_009764565.3. Lineage (NCBI taxonomy): Eukaryota > Metazoa > Chordata > Testudines > Dermochelyidae > Dermochelys > Dermochelys coriacea. The sequence goes on from NC_050071.1 coordinate 69,591,471, forward strand.
GACGGCTTGTAGTCCATCTTGTGTGGAATGTTGGTGTAGAGGGCTTCTACATCCATAGTGGCTAAGATGGTGTTTTTAGGAAGATCACCAATGGATTGTAGTTTCCTCAGGAAGTCAGTGGTGTCTTGAAGATAGCTGGGAGTGCTGGTAACTTAGGGCCTGAGGAGGGAGTCTACATAGTCAGACAATCCTGCTGTCAGGGTGCCAATGCCTGAGATGATGGGGCGTCCATGATTTCCAGGTTTATGGATCTGGGTAGCAGATAGAATACCCCAGGTCGGGGTTCTAGGGGTGTGTCTGTGTGGATTTGTTCTTGTGCTTTTTCAGTCAGTTTCTTGATCAAATGCTGTAGTTTCTTTTGGTAACTCTCAGTGGGATCAGAAGGTAATGGCTTGTCGAAAGTGGTGTTGGAGAGCTGCCTAGTAGCCTCTTGTTCATATTCCGACCTATTCATGATGACGACAGCACCTCCTTTGTCAGCCTTTTTGATTATGATGTCAGAGTTGTTTCTGAGGCTGTGGATGGCATTGTGTTCTGCACGGCTGAGGTTATGGGGCAAATGATGCTGCTTTTCCACAATTCAGCTCGTGCACGTTGGCGGAAGTACTCTATGTAGAAGTCCAGTCTGCTGTTTCGAACTTCAGGAGGAGTCCACCCAGAATCCTTCTTTTTGTAGTGTTGGTAGGAAGGTCTCTGTGGGTTAATATGTTGGTCAGAAGTGTGTTGGAAATATTCCTTGAGTTGGAGACGTCGAAAATAGGATTCTAGGTCACCACAGAACTGTATCATGTTCGTGGGGGTGGAAGGGCAAAAGGAGAGGCCCCGAGATAGGACAGATTCTTCTGCTGGGTTAAGAGTATAGTTGGATAGATTAACAATATTGCTGGGTGGCCCCTTGTGGCATGTAGTAGTTTAGATAGCTTAGTGTTCTTTTCTTTTGTAGAGAAGCAAAGTGTGTGTTGTAAATGGCTTGTCTAGTTTTTGTAAAGTCCAGCCACGAGGAAGTTTGTGTGGAAGGTTGGTTCTTTATGAGAGTATTCAGTTTTGAGAGTTCATTCTTAATCTTTCCCTGTTTGCTGTAGAGGATGTTGATCAGGTGGTTCCGCAGTTTCTTTGAGAGTGTGTGGCACAAGCTGTCAGCATAGTCTGTGTGGTATGTAGATTTGCAAACTGGATACAATTAATTTAGGCTTGAATAGAGACTGGGAATGGATGAGTCATTACACAAAGTAAAACTATTTCTCCATGTTATTTCTCCCCCCCCACCCCACCCCCACTGTTCCTCAGATGTTCTTGTTAACTGCTGGAAATAGCCTACCTTGCTTGTAACCATGAAAGGTTTTCCTGCTTCCCCCCCCTTCCGCTGGTGATGGCTCATCTTAACTGATCACTCTCCTTACAGTGTGTATGATAAAACCCATTGTTTCATGTTTTCTGTGTGTGTGTATATAAATCTCCCCACTGTATTTTCCACCAAATGCATCCGATGAAATGAGCTGTAGCTCACGAAAGCTTATGCTCAAATAAATTTGTTAGTCTCTAAGGTGCCACAAGTACTCCTTTTCTTTTTGCAAATACAGACTAACACGGCTGCTACTCTGAAAACTATCTTAAGGCTGATCCTGTGCCTCTTTCTCATATGACTAGCTCCACTGAAGTACATAATGGACAAACGATTAGAAAATTAGATTGTAAGAACCTGTGTGTGTGTGTGGTTTTTTAAAAAAATATTTTATTTTTTTTTTGCAAAGTGTCAGGGACCCTTTTTGGTACTGTAGACATAGTTAACAGATGGAATTCAGAAGTGCATCTGGAGCTGCTCAATTCTAATATTTCCTTTCTCACATCCTTTTTATGTCTTGTCCAGTTAGATTGTGAACTCTTCAAGGTAAGTATTGTCTCTTCTACAGGGCCAGACACACTGGGTTCTGCATCTCAGTTGTGACCTTCTATTACAAATAAATAGTACTTCTAAAATAAATAAATAACTTTTTGAAAACTTGCATTATTACTGGAATTTTTGATAGATGGGGAAGTAAGGAACTCACTACAGATGGCAAATATCCTTTCAGATTAGGATATAAATTATTATGCTTTAGTCACTCATGCCCTAAAACAATGTACAAGGACAGATGTGCAGCAAAATTTTAAATGTGCATTGTTATTTTAGAATTATATATAATTAGGGTCACATTCTCTTCTGCAAAAATATCCACTAGCACAGGGACAGGCCATCAGGGAGCCAGTTACAGCTCTGATTCTCCAACCTGCAGAACTCTAAACCTGACACTTATCTCAGCATGGGTTAGGGGAGTTATGCTAGCTGGCAATGGTCCCTAAATGACTATTCACCAACTGGGAATTGCTGGACCATGTTAGTGCTCTAGCCACACCTCCTGCTCCAGCAAGCCCCTTATGCTGGTGCTGAGATAGGGGCATAGTATACTTATGCCAGCTTTATGCCACTAAAGGACTTCTTGGCTGTCTAGAGATGGGCTTTTGCGGCTCCTTTGTGCTGGATTGGAGGAGAAAAATCTGACTGCATACTGTGCAAACACTAAGGTTGCTATTTCCTCTCTGTAGAACCAGCACGTCATTGTCTATTAGGTGCAGAAATTGTTTTTGAAAAGATAGCAGCAACTGGAGTTCCAGGACTGAGTGACCTTAGTTATCATTTTTGGTCCATTTCATTACATTCATTAATGGGTATTAATTCATTGTTGCAAATGGTGCAAAATTACACTATGCTTTTTAATATTAAAGTCCCTTCATACAATGTTTATAGATTTATGGTAAATAAAACCATTAATGTATACAGTTACTGTGGATTTTTATTACTGCATTATTTTAGTTGAAAAGGAAAAGGTGAACACTTGAATCTGTTTCAGAGTAGCAGCCATGTTAGTCTGTATTCACAAAAAGAAAAGGAATATTTGTGGCACCTTAGAGACTAACAAATTTATTTGAGCATAAGCTTTTGTGAGCTACAGCTCACTTCAATGCATTGAAGTGAGCTGTAGCGCACGAAAGCTTATTCTCAAATAAATTTGTTAGTCTCTAAGGTGCCACAAGTACTCCTTACTTGAATCTGTATCATAGTTAGAGATGTGCTGAATAATCACAAAAGGAATGAACAAGCTAAAAACTACTTAGACAAGTTAGGTGTCGTCAAGTCGGCAGGGTCTGAGGAAATATAACCTAGAATACTCGAGGAGGAGATATCTGAGCCATTAGCTATTATTTTCAAAACTCATGGAAGAGGGCCAATAGTGCCAATCTATAAAAGGGGAACAAGGATAACTTGGGGAATTAAAGACTAGTCAATTTAACTTCTGTACTGGGAAAGATAATGAAGCAAATATTCAAGCAATCAGTTTGCAAACATCTAAAAGATAAGGTGATAAGTAACAGTCAATATGGATTTGTCAAGAACAAATACTGTCAAGCCAACTTAATAGCTTTCTTTGACAGAGTAACAAGCCTTGTGGATAGTGGGAAAGTGATAGATGTGGTATATCTTGGCTTCAGTAAGGTTTCTGATACTGTTTCATATGACCTTCTCATAAATAAACTAGAGGAATATAGCCTAGATGGAGATACTATGAGGTGGGTGCATAACTAGTTGGAAAACCATTCCTAGAGAGGAGTTATCAGGGTGCACAATCAAGCTGGAAGGGCACATTGAGTGGGGTCCCACAGAGACTGGTCCTGGGTCTGGTTCTGTTCAATAGCTCATCAATGATCTAGATAATGTCAGAGAGCACACTTATAAAGTTTGCAGAAGATACTAAACTAGGAGGAATTGCAAGTGTCTTTGAGGATAGGATTAAAATTCAAAATGATAATTGCTCCAGTTTGTCCTGGTTTGAAGTAAATAGGATGAAACTAAATACAGACAAATGCAAAGTACTCCACTTAGGAAGGAACAATCTATTGTACACACACAAAAAAGGGAAATGACTGCCTAGGAAGGAGTACTGTGTAAAGGGTGCTGGGGGTTATAATGAATCACAAGCTAAATATGAACAACAAGGAGTCCAGTGGACTCCTCCTTGTTTTTGTGGATACAGACTAGCACAGCTACCCCACTGATACTAAGCTAAATATGAGTGAACAGTGTAACACTGTTGCAAAAAAGCAAACATCATTATGAGCTGTATTGGCAGGAGTGTTGTAAGCAAGACACGAGAAGTAATTCTTCTGCTCTACTCTGCACTGATAGGGCCTCAGCTGGAATATTGTGTCCAGTTCTGGGTGCCACATTTCAGGAAAGATGTGGACAAACAGGAGCAAGTCCAGAGGAGAGCAACAAAAATGATTAAAGGTCTGGAAAACATGACCTATGAGGGAAGATAAGACTGAGGGGAGAACAATAGTTTTCAAGTACATAAAAGTTGTTACAAGGAGGAGGGTGGAAACATTGTTCTTCTTAACCTCTGCAAATAGGTCAAGAAGCAATGTGTTTAAATTGCAGCAAGGGATTTAGATTGGACATTAGGAAAAATTTCCGAACTGTCAGGGTAGTTAAGCACTGGAGCAAGTTGCCTACGGAGGCTGTGGAATCTCCATCATTGGAGATTTAAGAAGAGGTTAGACAAAATGCCTGTCAGGAATGGTCTAGTTATTAGATAGTTTCTGCCTTGAGTGCAGCAGAGTGGACTAAATGACCTATTGAGGTCCCTTCCAGCCCTACATTTCTGATTCTATAAGCTAGAAAGAGTACTGATCATGGGCAGAATTTTTCTCTAAGCCATAAGGAAAGATGAGTATTGGGTTTGTTCTACATGACCCTGACAATGTGATTAATAGTTACTGAAAAGGATCGGAAAAGTGTCATTATCCATGGTCCTTGGCATGACAAAATACTGTATTTTTGTTACTGTGGAAACATGACTGGAGGTTCTTTAAACTTATTTTCATTTGAATGCTTTCTTGTGAGCATGTCTCTGCTGTTAGGGACATTAACAGGATGGGAAAAATAGCTATCTTAAATATTCATCTAGATGAATCTTATCCCCTCCAAAATCAATTACTGTATTCCCTATAGTCTACTGAATAATACATAACTGCACCAAATGTAATTCTAGTAATGTCTTCTGACTTCTTTATTCCAGTGAAAGATTTTATTTTTTACTTTAACAAATCATGATTTATATTAGTGAATATATTGTCTCAATCCCCAAGGAGTCTGTATAAAGAACTCTGGCCTCTCTGACCATATGTTTCTATGCTTATCTGTTTCCACAGTAGCACATTAACATTCCCATTCAATAGTTCATAGACACCAATGTCTCAGCAGAAGTGCTTTTATATGGGTAGTTTTGAAAGCTTTTCTCTGAGGGATAATCAGTAAACATTTAATGAATCTAGATTCAAACAAAATGGTTGGTCAAGATGGCAGATGTTCATTTCCAATCTTCTATAAAATCCACTGAGCTTTTTCTTTTCATTCCCATGAAATATTATCCTGTGCATATTCACATTGTTACTCTTATAATGTTCTGTTCTGGCTGTTTCTTGGTAATTCCTAACAACATAGCCCTGGTCTACACTAGGCGTTGAGGTTGAATTTAGCAGCGTTAAATTGCTGTAACCCTGCACCTGTCCACATGATGAAGCCCTTTTTTTCGACTTAAAGGGCTCTTAAAATCGATTTCCTTACTCCACCCCCGACAAGGGGATTAGCACTAAATCGGTTTTGCTGGGTCGAATTTGGGGTACTGTGGATGCAATTAGATGGTATTGGCCTCCGGGAGCTATCCCAGAGTGCTCCATTGTGACTGCTCTGGACAGCACTCTCAACTCAGATGCACTGACCAGGTAGAGAGGAAAAGGCCCGCGAACTTTTGAATTTCAATTTCCTGTTTGCCAGTGTGGCAGGTGACCATGGAGGTGACCATGCAGACCTCATCAGCAGAGGTGACCATGCAGAGCTCATCAGCAGAGGAGACCATGATGGAGTCCCAGAATTGCAAAAGAGCTCCAGCATGGACCGAACGGGAGGTATGGGATCTGATCGCTGTATGGGGAGAGGAATCCGTGCTATGAGAACTATGTTCCAGTTTTCGAAATGCCAAAACATTTGTCAAAATCTCCCAGGGCATGAAGGACAGAGGCCATAACAGGGACCCAAAGCAGTGCCGCATGAAACTTAAGGAGCTGACGCAAGCCTACCAGAAAACCAGAGAGGCGAACGGCCGCTCCGGGTCAGAGCCCCAAACATGCCGCTTCTATGATGAGCTGCATGCCATTTTAGGGGGTTCAGCCATCACTACCCCAGCAGTGTTGTTTGACTCCTTCAATGGAGTTGGAGGCAACATGGAAGCAGGTTTTGGGGACGAGGAAGACAATGATGAGGAGGCTGTAGATAGCTCACAGCAAACAAGCGGAGAAACCGGTTTTCCTGGAACTGTTTCTCACCCTGGACCTGGAGCCAGTACCCCCCCGAACCCACCCAAGGATGCCTTGGTGGACCCGCCAGGCGGAGAAGGGACATCTGGTGAGTATACCTTTTAAAATAGAATATAAGGTTTAAAAGCCAGCATGTTTAATGATTAATTTGCCCTGGCATTCGTGGCTCTCCTGGATATATTCCCAAAGCATTTGCAAAAGGTTTCTGGGGAGGGCAGCCTTATTCCATCCACCATGGTAGGACACTTTACCACTCCGAGCCAGTAGCACATACTCGGGAATCACTGTAGAATAAAGCATTGCAGTGTATGTTTGCTGGGGTTCAAACAACATCCGTTTTTTATCTCTCTGTGTTATCCTCAGGAGAGTGATATCATTCATGGTCACCTGGTTGAAATAGGGTGCTTTCCTTAAGGGGAC